>NC_080419.1:43003005-43652380 GCF_029873635.1 Malania oleifera
TAGATAAAATCATTTAAAAAGTCTCTCATTTCATTTAATAATAATAGTGTGATATTATATAATGGTTTAATTTTAAATAAGATGGGGTGACAGGCTAATGATACATTTTAATGATATGAAAGTAGCCCCCCCGCGCGCGCGAGATTTGTGAGTGCTTAAAAAAAGTGTTCGCACTTATTACTTAAAAATAAATAAACATTTATTATAAACAGTAAAATCTAGCAACACCCCCTCACTTTTTAGAAAATGACACTCTGCCCCTTTTGTTTTCAAAAATTACCACAAAAGTCCCTGAATTTTTTTTTTTTTTTTGACAAAATGAATCTTACATTAGTCAATGATTAAGTTTAGTAAAAAAGTTAAGTTTTATCTTTAAAAAATTCTAATTGAAATATAAAAAAAAAAAAAAATTATAAGGACTAATCAAAATGTCTTTTGTACGCACAAACTTTTTAAAAAATGATATATTAATTGTAGTGACCACACAGTTCAAAATGCATTTATTGAGATGTTTCTTTGAAGATAAATACATCCATTAAATATGACAAGAGAGAGATTAATGGCATACATTATTTGGAAACCGTCCAAATAGAGAGTGGTCATTCAGTTTGGGCAAATTAAAGAAAATAATTTTTTATCAGCAGATATATGAATGCTACAACGTGCAATTGCTTATGTAGAGTTTATATGTAGAGCATGATTTGTAAATAGAGATTTTCATGTTTTGATGAGTGTGTTTTACATTTACATCTCTTAAAAAACTAATTTGCATATTTGCATGTTGAAGTTCAAGCCATTGTGCAGATTTTCTATTTTCTCAAGTCTTCTAGATGTTGACATTTGCTATAGTTTATGGTTTTCCTAAAAATCAAAATATTTTTGCTTCTTTAGAAAAAATAAGTTTCAAATATATATATATATATATATATATATATATTTTTTTTTTCAAAATTGGTTTCCCAAATGGGGTTTTGAATTTTTTTTTTTTTTAAAGCTGAAGTTTTCCAAGGTGTTTTCTAGACTTTGTAATTTCAAAATTAAAGTTTTTAATTTAGATACTAGAATTTTCCTAAAATTTGGATTCTTCCAAAAGGAACTTGAATTTTGTTTTTCTGAATTAAAAAATTTAAATTTGAGTATTCAAGTGTGTTTTCAGGATGATTTTGTAGTTTCAAACTCAGAGTTTTCAATTTAGAAATTAAAATTTTAAATATTTTTGCGAAAATTGAATTTTCCAAAATAAACTTGAATTTTGGTTCTCTAAATTAAATATCATTGAAAATTCACAAAAAATGTATTTATATATAAATATTTCTAAAATGTTTTTATGAACTGCAGAAGACTGATCCCAGAAATGAGTATATAGGTGGTTGATCACTCTTTAGTGACCAGTTAACTGACTTTTTTTGATAGCCTAGATGGTTAATTGGTCAGGATGCATAGACAGTTGATTGTTCTCTCTCTCTCTCTCTCTCTCTCTCTCTCTCTCTCTCTCTCTCTCTCTCTCTCTCTCTCTCTCTTATTTTTGTTTATTTTTCAAAGATTTTTCTCAAGAAATTTCTTTTTGAGACACATAGACACATGTAATTGTGATAATCATTCTTTGACGAGTGTTGATAGGGTGCATGATTAATTAATTTTTCATTTGAAAGATTAATTAACTACCTTTCCTATCCACAATAATGCTCTCAAGCTCAAATCTTTTTTCAAAAAAAAAATTTTAATTTATATTTGACCATTTATAAAATAAAATTAATTGGCAACTCAATTTTAATAGGAGTGTAGATTAGAAGATTAGTTAACTAATCTTCTTTCATTTGACTCTTTTCCTCAAATTTGATCTCCAAAGTGTTAGTAGTGGACCTTGGGTTCTAATGTCGACAATTGAAAAAATGTATTTACAATTTTTAAAAGATTAAGTAGTTAAAGAAATGTTTATTAAAATGGTCCACATAATTTAAGATACATGTTTAAAAGGATCTAAAAAAAAAAAGGTAACTCATTCATTAAATTTGACACATAAATTAATTGCAGGTTCTATTTAGAAACTATCATAAATTGATCAATATAATTTTTTATTCTTTATTCATGATCCCATGCATCCCATTTAAAAAAAAAAAAATTCCCATGCATCCCATGGACAATGTGATAAATAGGTACTTGTTGTAATTTATTTAGAGAATTTTTTAGTCAAATTATAATTGAGTAAATAGTTATAAGATAAAGTAAGAGATAACAAAAAAAAAAAAAAGTAGGGAAAATTAAATAAATCCTCTTTTTGATTCCCCCCAAAACAAAAAAAAAAAAAAAAAAACAAGTCTCCCTTTAACTTTCTTGTGATTCTTAAAATTATGAAAAGTCATAACATTGATAAGTTATATTAACTCAAATGTGTGAAAGAACTAAAATACCCCATCTAATTAATCAAAATGGGAAATGAGCAAAAGCATTATGTTGACTTATAATTGGTATATGTTGACACCTTATATTGTCCAAGGTTAATTCAACTATTCATTGGGTTAATTTTAGAATTAATTGAGCACTTAAGGAGTGACTTTGAATCTAGAACAGTCCGATAGAGTCTTGGTCTCCCTTCCAGTGCTATAGTGTACAAATTGAGCATCTAGTTTAGAATCTCAATTTCATGCTTCAAAGTCATTTTAATTAAAATTGGTGGGTATCCTTGTTTTAATTAGAACTCAACTTAAGGATAGGATGAGTGGAGTGCCCAAATGCCCATTTAGGACAAGGAAGAAGGCCTTTGGTCTTATTAAGGGCATTTTAGTTAGCATGCCCTAGCCTTGCTCTATTTAAAGGAGCTTAAGGCTCAATCCAAAAGGGGAGAGATTGGAGACAAAAGAGGGTATACGTTCAACCCAATTGGAAAGGAGAAAGAGAATAAGAGAAAGAAGAAAAGAAGTACAGTCACAAAAAGGCAACTTCCTAGACCTTAAGATTTGAAGTGCCTAAGGAAAAGGTATGGTTATCTTTGTGATTATCATGCATGAACCATATACGTTTGAATGATGTTGAATGGTTTGATGGTTGGAGATTGATGTTGAAACACGTGGATGAGTGTTCCTAAAAACTTAGATTTTTTCTAGTGTTTTAATGAAAAGATTGAGTTCTTTTTTGACATGGGGGCTAATCGTGACTACTAGATCATATTTAGGTGAAAACTCAAGTCTTTAGGGGGGTTTAAGTGAGAAAACTAGCAAGGAATGATGGCTAGAGGCCATGGCTGGCCAGAGAGAGAAAGTAGAGATAGGAGTCTTAGAAAACATGTTTTTAGCTTGCACGGGAGGCTAAAAGGGTGCGAAGAGAGTAAATTGAGGTCCAAGGGTTCGAAATAAGTAGAAAATCAAGTCGAAAGGACATTAGAAAGGCCCAAACCCATGTTGTTGCCATTATCGCTGGTGATGGCTAGCCTAGTGTTATAGGGGCAAAAAATGGGGACTTTAGTTCGTTGTTTTTAGTCCATTGAAGTTGTAGTCGAGAATGGAGCGTCAAACAGTGGTTGGAAATTAATTTTCTAGCATCAGAAATAGCCCGAATCATGTGGTATCATTTATAGGGTTCTGACATGTCTTTGTGCGACTCGCCGAAGAAGATGACCGTACCTCAATGGAGTAAGTCGACTGTCCTACACATGCACATTCTAACATGGCCTCGGGGGACTAGCTGACAAGTCCATGCAAACCAGTGGCCAGTCTATTATTTTTTGTTTTATTTTATTACATATTTAATTGTTTAGATCTATTTTAAAGTTTAAAAATATAAATAATACTTCATGTTGCCAAAAAGATATGAAAAACAAAGGGAAGGTTAGAAAAAACTCTTTTTATTTTAGGGGCAATTTCTTGATTTAATTTGCATTTTCTTTTAATTAATTCTCCTTATTTTTGAAAGTGATTTTTTGATAAATTGTAGTTTGGTTTGCTGTAATAGTTTTTTTTTTTTTTTTTTTCAAGATTACTTTCCTTAGGTTTAGAATTTTCTTTAAATTTTTGCAATTTAATTAGTATGTTCATATTTTTCTTGGATTTTTGGTCCTTATAAATATGTAAAAATCCTAAAAACTAGTAGACAATTCTAATAAGATACTAATTTTTTTTTTTTAGTCTTAAGTTCTAGCAAGATTTTGCGACCTTTGAGTTGTTTTGAACCATTGATAATGCATTTTAATTAGGGTTAAAGGAGTGAAAATATAGGAAAAGGGTTGAGTTTTAAAAATGATTTGATGTTTATTGTGTGTGAAATTCCCTATTCATGAACATAAGATGATAAGGCCAAGGTCAAATGTCACTACAAGAAAAAAGATTATTAGTGACGGTTTACAACCTTCACTAATAATCAAAAAATCGTCACTAATAGTATTAGTCACGGTTTCATCAGTATTAGTCTCGGTTTCAGTTTTGTCAGCATATCTGCGGATACTAATACTTACTAGTGACGAAATATTTAAACTGTCACTAATAGTGAAGCATACAAAAAACATTGTCATGAATAGACTACGACCGTCACTATAAATCATACATATGGTCAGATCAAATTCGTCACTAAAGCGCAACTATTAGTGATGGATTTAATAACCGTCACTAATATGACACTATTAGTGATGCTCAATAAACCGTCACTAATGTTACGCTTTTAGTGACGGTTACTAGAACCGTCACTAATAATACTATTAGTAACGATTACAAAACTGTTACTAATATTATGCCTTTTGTGATGAAATTAAACTCAGAAAATGGTGATTCTATAGTGACGGTTTTAGACTTTTAGTGAAGATTAATAAATCGTCACTAAAAGTTTATCCTGCTATTATTAGTAATGGTTTTGTAAACCTTCACTAATACCTTAAAATAATTTTTTTTTTGAAAATTCCTGTAAAAACTTATAATTACATTTTAGCATACATAAAATTAAACCAAAATTATTAAAACATTCATAAATTATTCAAATTCAAATACAAATTATTCAAAATTCAAATACATGTATACAAATAATAATTCAAATTAAAAAATAAAAAATAATTCTATTCATAAAATCCAGAATATAAGAAAAATCAAAAATAAAGTTGTAGTGCATCGACCTGACTGTAGTGCCTGTCATCGTCATAGTGGCCTGACAATCGCAAACCCTACAAAATCATAATTATACAAGAAATTAGTACACAATATTTGAACATATATGTATATATTATAATTAAATATGATTTTGAGAGCCAAATGATCAGACAATCAATTATAGTGGAAAGAAATGATACAATTGTAAAATAACTAAATTTGATCAGTTGAAAGTCAGCCCACTCGGTTCGAACCTCGTACGACCAAATTGTAAGCTAAGTTTACTACGTAGTTTGTTTGTATTATAACTTTGCTTTTAAGTGGGGAAAAATCTCTCAAGGAGGAGTTTTTTGGGACCGCCAGATTCAGCACGTCCAGTTCCATGTAATGGACGTGTCGGGACTGACCGAACTTAATTTGAACCTCGAATGCTCGAATTGGACACATGGGTGGTTAAATTCAACTAACTGTACTAAGTTTGCCTCTAAGCATATAGTTTTCAATTGGCATGGAGTTTTTGGGAACCGTTAGATCTAGCATGCTTAGTTCGATGTGACGGACGTGTTAGGACTGACGCCACTTGGTTTGGACCTCGTATGCCCGATATGGACACCTGAGTGCTTAAAATGAACTAATTTTACTAAGTCGTTTGTTTTTATTTTAACTCTGCTTCTAAGTGGGGAAAAAGCTTTCGAGAAGGAGTTTTTGGGGACCGTCAAATCCGGAATGTCCAATTTGTTGACTTTTTGAATTCGATTTCTATTTTGATGTTGACAAAGTACCAGTATCTTATGTGTGTACTTAGTATGTGAATAGGTTTAAAATTCAGCATGTATAAGATTACAAGGACTTCGAAGCCATGAAGCGCAGAAAGCTCGTATCACACACTTGACGCATTCCATGGATCAGAAGAACAAGAAAGAAGACATATATTTTTTCTTGTAAAAGCATTTAGTTTTATATTTTGGTCTGTAATAATATGTATACATGATATGAATTGCTAAGCTTAAGTGATCGTAGATAGACTGTAGGGAATCGAACAAGGGCCTTAGACTAACCTTAGAGACCAACAAATTTTCAGGAAAAACCTTTCTCTTAAAAGCAATACTCATACAAAGGTTTTCAAAATAACTTAAGATTAAAAATTGAGCCAAAATGAAATTTACAAAGACTTCGGTCGACCTTCAGTCGACTGACATTGGGTTTTTAAGGCTTAATTAAAAGCCTCGGTTGACCAATTGATTTTTGAACTGTACTTCAATGGTCGACCGAATTGAGGAGTTCACCAAAGTCAAAAGCCCAGTCAACCAAACCCTTCAAGTATTAATTAGCTTAGTCGACCGAACAGACCGTAGGCCAAAAAGTCAAAAATTTGACTAAGCCTCGCTCGAGTGACTAATTTGCGTTATAAACGCTTCAGTCGACTGAATAGGTTAGAAGTCAACATGTTGACTTCTCGGTCAACCATACTGAATTGAATGCCCCACCCTCGGTCGACCAAATCATTAACCATTGACACCCCAACTACTTGGTCGACCAAACCATGTAGTTCAACTTGAGATGGTCGATCGAAGCTATATGAATAGTTGACCACATCTTTGCCGTGGTTAATCGAACCCATGAAGGGTTCAGAATCACCTTGATATGGTCGACCAAATCTATAGTTCAAATTTGCCCTAGTCGACCAAACTTGTAAAAGGAATCGATTGAACCTTGTCCTTGGTCGACCGAACCTCTCGAGTTGGTGCATTTTTACCACGGTAATTAGGGTTAATTTTTCACTTAACAAATTCTAAAATCCCTAATATGTCCCTAACGACTATATTTTTCCCAAGGTCTATATATACCCCCTCATTACTCAGATTTTAACAAGAGATTAGATTAGAAAATCCTCTCCAATAATTTTTTATTTTAATACTCTCTTATTCTTTTTGTTTTGGAAATCTTTTCAAGAGAGAAATTATTTTGGGCATTGATTCTTTCATATCAAAATTTCTATATCCTTCTTCCCACACTCATTTGTTAAAATTCTTTTGAAGGATAGCAAAACTTTTGTGGGCATTCATTTTTTCATCCAAGGCATAATACTCTCTCTTGTTTTACTTGTTGAAAATCAATTTTGAGAGTATACTAGAAGTTTCCCCATATATTTCACTTGATAAATATTTTTGGGGAGAACTAATTATAGCTTGTGGATCTTAGCATACTTATTGCAAGATTCCAAAACTTATCTTGTGTTTATTGATAATATATTTGGATAAGATAATTTGAAATATCTTGAGTGCTTCATATTTGAAAAATATATTTGAGATTTCATATAAGGTATTTGGATCTTTGAAAAACTTGCTTTGTGTTTTTGACAATATATTTGTTAGCAAGCTAAAACCCTAATATCTATTGTGCCTGATAATTGAAAATTCTTATTGAGATATTTGCTTAGGGTTGTAGAGAATCTTTGAGTATTCATATTGTGATTATACCATATTGAATCAAAGATCTCACTCACTCACACATATACATGGTGATACACATACTATTGTGAGTTGATCTATTGTATTTACAAGATCTCACTTGAACTTTATATTCATATCATACACGAGTGCGTATTGTGCTTTATTGTTGTACATCATCTGCTTGTATTAGAAGCATTACAATTGTACACAAATTATTTGATTTTCTGTTGTATTCCCGAATGGTGGTCGGAAGAGGGAGACTAGTCCTGTGAATAATCTCGAATTGCTCATACTCGGTTAGGTGAGCACCGGACTAGTTCAGAGCCAATTAAAAGAATTAGGTGCACCATCCTGATAAGGTGTTGTATTCGGTGCCACTCCACCCGTTAAGCAAGCCATAGAGGAAATCCTCTTACTTGTGAGCTTGAGGCGGGGACGTAGGCATTGTTGGCCAAACCCTAATATCACATTGTGTGTCGCTTTCTCTTTCCCTTAACTCTTTAATTTCCGCACATATATGATTAATTATATATTATGTTCAATGACTTTTATACATGCATTAATTTGTTGGGAAATACTGAGATTGAAATATCTACTTTTTACATTTTCTCAATTTAATATTGTTAGCTTTGGTGTATTCTCAAGAGTGGGGGGGGGGGGTGAATTGGAATTTTAAAATTTCTTCCTAGGTTCAACTAATCCAACAACCAATATTACACAAACCTAGGGCATGTCTATGCAATTCCAATATGCGCAAATAAATATAACGTGCGTAAATTAAATCATGTGCAACATTTATAATATAACATACACGTGCGAAAATATAAATTGCGAAAATATAAATAGAGCACACACGATATGTTATCAGGGTTCGGCCAATTGTGCCTACGTACCCGCCTCTAGCTCGCAAGCCTGAGGATTCCATTAATGACTCACTTAACGGGTGGAGAGGCACCAAATACAACTATGTCAATTAGCACAAGGCTAACCTTAACCTTTACAAGTTCTCTTTGTGGGGTGGAGAATGCCCTAGATCAAATTCATAGGACTGACCCCCACTCGATCCTTCCAAGCTAGATCAAGCCTCCTTAGGCCTTGCCTTGAAATACAACAGATGTGTAATACAATTTTTTCATACACAAAAATATGCTTCTCAGACTAAGCAGATATGTACTACAATATGCTCAAGTAATAATCAATCCACACCAAACATGTAAGAACTGTAAGCTCGGTGGTGTATATGTGCAATCTACACTCAATATAATGATTATACTCAGTCAAGCACATGAGTGTTCAAGCAAGCTAATCTTTGAAAGTAAAGTATATGAAATCTCAATATCATATTAGTGTTTCAAAGATGCTAGCAATATTATTCAAACGAACTCGAAAATATTTTCTCAAATTGTATCAAGCACAAGAGTTGTTTGAGAATAAGCTTTGAAAAAATATTTTGCACACAAAAATAATTACTTAAGGAATCTTGCAATGACAATGCAAAGATGCTCAGGCTAAAGAGTTTTCCTAGAACAAGATTTATCAAGTTAAATCTGTGGGAACAACCCTAACCACACTCTCAACAAAAATCAAACAATACAAGTATCAATGAGAGTATAGGGCTATTAGGATAAAGCACTAATAATCTAAACACTCTCTCTAGGCTTGGATGTTCAAAGAAAATGAAGTACAGGAGTTTTTTTGCATAATATTTGGCAAAATAGGCTTTTTAAATTTGAGAGGATATTTCGTTAATGATCTTGCTAATCTATGGCTAATTTGCACAAATGAGCCCCTGTATATAGAAGTTAGGCAAATTATTATCGTTTAGAACATGTAAGGTATTATTATTATTGTTTTAAAACATTTTAACACATTTAACCCTATTTTATTATTTTAACCATAGTAAAAATAGTGGGGCAACCTGAGAGCACCGGTCGACCGAAGAAAGTTCGGTTGACTGAGTTTGTGCAAGTTCGATCGATCGTGTAAGAAATAAACTAGAAGTTCGGTTGACCGGTCAATGAGGTTCTAGGACAATTTTCCTTTTTAGTGTAGTTCGGTCAATCGGGAACCTTTTGAACTAACTAGTTCGGTCAACCGGAGCGTTGAGTTCTCACACGTGGGAACTCGGTCGACCAAGACGTAGGCATGCAATTTGGGCACGGTCGACCGTGTAGACACCCTATTTTTACCCTAACCAAATAAAACAAGGGGTCCCCTCTTATTTTCTTATTATTATTATTATTATTATTATTATTATTATTATTATTATTATTATTATTATTATTATTTTCCTATATTATTAGTACTTTACTATTATTTTACTAGTACTTTTATTATCTTTATTTTATTTTTACTTTACTATACTTATTATTATTATGATTATTATTATTATTATTATTATTATTATTATTATTTTTATTACTATTAGCATTAGTATCTTATTTTGGTTATTATTATTTTTATTGTTTTTGGTAATTTTATCATTATTATTATTATTATTATTTATTGTTATTATTACTTTATTTTAATTATTATTATTATTATTGATAGTATCTTCATTTTTATTTTTTATTTTTTTTTATATATAATCATTTATTATTGTTTACTATTTAGTAGTATTACCTTATTATGATAATTACTATTATTATTATTTCCCATTTCATTATTACCAAAAGCCTAAAAAATAAAATAAAATGAAATCAAAAAAAAAAAAAAGAAAAAAGAAAGTTTCTTAGGTTTTCAAACTTTTTTTTTTATATAACAGAGGAGGCTGCACAATACAGCCGGGGGGGGGGGGGCAGCGCACAGGACGGGCGCACGGCCAAAGAAAATAAAAAAATTTCTTTGCTTCTTCTTCTTCTAACCCAGGATTCCCCTCGGACCTTCCTCTTCTCTCCATAATCACCAACCTCACCATCTCTCCATCCTCTCCCTCAACCTCCCACGACCAGCCACCCGAAGGATCCCCGGAGACCCTCTGTAGCTCCCCACTCGCCGTCGCCGCGGCAACAACCAGCCACGATCCACCTCACCATCGTCGGAGCAGAGCTCTTCACAGATGACCCAACCTCCTACAACCATTGCCTTCAACGCCATCACTGCCATCACAACAGCGGCAGAAGACCTCCAACTGCTGCAGCCACGCTCCGACAACAGCTCCAACTGCAACCCGCTGGAACCTCCACCACCGTCACTGTCCTCGGGCTCCTCTGTTCTCACTGTTCCTCACTCGTCGTCGCCGCTGCAACTCACAGCCGACACCAGTTGCAGCACAGCAGGACCACGCCCCTCCCTTCGGCCCCACACCATACAGTCCAAGATCTCCCCGGTGAGTCCCCACTGTAAGTACTTTCCTCCTGTTTCTGCTGCACACACGACCCACGCGAGGCCTCCCGGCGAGCGTCTCTGCATGCGAACACTGACACACACAATACACATATATATTTATATATTTATTAGTGTTAATATATATAGACACGTATATATTGGTTTTGGTTTGGGGTTTTAATACTTAAAGTTTAAACTTTTTATATATTTGCCTCTATATGTATATACTATATTGACCATATTAGCATTATTATTCGTATATTATTGATAGTAATATTATTATTATTATTTATATATTATGTTATTATATTGTTTTGTATATCATTATTAATAATGTTATTATATTGTTTATATGTTACCATTAATAATATTATTATATGATCTGTATAATATTTCTAATATTGTCATCACATTATAGGTGTATTGTTATTATTAGTATTATATGATTTATATATCATTATTAGTAATATTATTATATAGTTGGTTTATTAATATTAGCATTATTATTATATTAATTATATTAGTATTAGTATTATGTAGTTTGTATATTAATTTAGGACAGTTAATTTTGTTGTATTATTATTATTATTATTATTTTCTTACCATTATTAATATTTCATTGTTATTGTATGGGGCATTTTTAATATCATGGTATATTTCATCATACATATATTTTTTTTTATTTGTATATTTATTCAGGATGTCCATATTTATAAATACTAATTTGTTTATCTTTATTATTGTATGATTTTTCTTTTATTTGCCAAGGTAAGGTTTCAATTGTAATGTTTAAATGTGATAATTTATGTTGTCATTTTTTTTAGTGCGTAATATTTAAGTTGTATGTATAATATGTATTCTTAGGTTTTCGGGTTTTTTTATCTTATTGTGGTTCTTATGTGTAAGATATTTTTTATATATTATTTTATTCATGCATATATTGTAGGTTAACTTTATAGTATATTATTAGTATTTTAGAATTTTGGTCGAGTTATATATCATGTTAGGAGTTTTAGTAGATTAGTTGTAGTGGTATTTTAAAACTATAGTTGTATGTGCATTCTAGAATGTTAGTCATATTAAGTATTTAATAACTTAGGATTTATAAGTAACATCATGCATATAATTTAGTATTTTAGGTAACTTTTAATATAGCATCTTGAGTAATACTATATATTTATTATTATTATGATACTTTTAGTATGTTAATTACTATGGTAAGTTTAATATTTTAGGTAATATAATATTTTTGGTGTTTTGGTATCATGCTATTATATGGTATGTTTAGTATATATAGTATTATATTATTTGTGGATATTTATTATTGTTATCATCGTGTTTATGTTTATTATGGCATGTTTAAGTATTTTTGTTTATAACGCACATGTAATATTTTAATATTATGATATGCTCATTATCTTAGTCTATATTATATGTTTATATTCTACTATTATTGGTATGTTAGATATTTTAGCTTCTATTATATATGTTGATTAGTACATATTATGGTATCCTAATACTCTAGTTTATTGTTATTTTATTCATTTAATTATTTATTTATTATGTTTAAATTATTATATCTATTATCCAAAACCTTCCAAACTAGCATTTTCATATTTAGGAAAACCCATAAAATTTCTAAAATTTGGGAGCGTATTTTATAAAGTATTTTTGATTTTTAATCCCTATGATTTAATTGTGGGGGTATTAGCCTTTGGGTTTCACGTACCTTAAGCTCTGAGGGAATATATGTATATATTTATTTATTTATTCATTTCTCATGTGTGTTTATTAATTCATAAAAGGAGTAGTTTAAAGAATTTTTAGATTAACTTAGGGATAATTTCAAATTAATTAGGTACCGTTCGTAAGAACGGGCGCATAGGGGGTGCTCGTACCTTCCCCTCGCGTAACCGAACTCCCGACCCCAACTCTGGTAATGTAGACCGATTCTACCCCTAACGGGATAGTAATCATGTGTTTTAACCGCACTAAAGGTTAGTGGCGACTCCGATATCCATGTTTTTCCATGAAAATATTAAATTGATTTTAATTTCGCCGCCCGGGGCACACGTGCACCCGGGACGTCGCGACAGACCGTAAGGTCAATTTGTTGACTCCTTGGGAGTTTGGTTGACTGGGTGGAATATACTGAGTCGGGATTGGTCGACCGAGCAATGGTCAAAGTGTTGACCCAGTTCCGGTTCGATCGACCGGGTGTGAGATTGGAATAACTTCGCAAGAGAGGGGTGAATTGGGATTTAAAAATTTTATTCCCCTTGTCTTAGTTTTTTTGAGTTATAACAATAACCAAAACTAAAACACAATCACAAAATTTATCACAATCAAAACAATATAATCAATCACTCAATCCTTGTAACAATAGTCTTGTATCAATATAAAAATTTGTTGAACTTGTTATAAGCCCTGTATCACTATTATTCTTTTTTATAATGTTCAGCTTTTAAATAAACTTTCAGATTAATAAGTCAAGGATGATAAACCAACATAGTCCCTTTCGATTTTCGCAATCAATGCTGATCAATCCAAAACAAATTACCTTTCGATCTATTTAACAACCGAACATTCAGAATTGAATTTTAAAGCAACCACACAGATTATATCTTTTTCTGAAAAATAAAGAGTAGGGAAGAGAAAGAAGAACATAGAATTTTTTACGAGGTTCGGCTTCAACACAGCCTACGTCCTTGCTCTTGGCAAAATCACCAAAGGATTCATTGTCATCGTTCCTTTACCAGGCGGAACTTTGGACCTCGAATTCTTGATTTGGACACATGAGTGGCTAAATTCAACTAAGTGTACTAAGTTCGCCTCTAAGCGTATAATTTTCAATGCATGGAGTTTTCGGGGACCGTTAGATCTTACATATCCAGTTTGATGTGATGGACATGTCAGGACTGACTATGCTCGGTTTAGACCTTGTATGCCCAATTTGGACATCTGAGTGCTTAAAAATGAACTAAGCGTACTAAGTTCGTCTCCAAGCGTATAATTTTCAATTGACATAGAGTTTATGGAGACCATCAGATCAAGCACATCTAGTTTGATGTGACGGACGTATCAGGACTAACCGAACTCAATTTGGACCTCGCATGCCTGCATTGGACACATGGGTGGTTAAATTCAATTAAGTGTACTAAGTTCGCCTCTAAGCATATAATTTTCAATTGGCACGGATTTTTTAGGGACCCTCAGATCTGGCATGTCCAGTTTAGTGTAATGGATGTTTCGGAACTCACCACACTCAGTTTGAACCTCGTATGCCTGATTTGGACACTTGAGTGCTTAAAATGAATTAAGTTTACTAAGTAGTTTGTTTCTATTCTAACTTTACTTCTAAGTGGGGAAAAATATTTTGAGAAAGATTTTTTGGGGACCGTAAAATCTGAAACATCCATTTTGATGTGACGGACCTGTTAGAACTGACCAAACTCGATTTGGACCTCGTATGCCCGATTTGGACACCTAAGTGCTTAAAAAAGAACTAAGTGTACTAAGTTTGCCTCTACGCGTATAATTTTCAATTGGAATGGAGCTTATGGGGACCGTTAGATCCAACACATCCAATTCGATGTGACGAACATGTTAGGATTGACTGAACTCAGTTTGGACCTCGAATGCCCGATTTGGGAACATGGGTGGTTAAATTCAACTAAGTGTACTAAGTTCACCTCTAAGCATAAAATTTTAAATTGGCATGGAGTTTTGGGAGACCATTAGATCCAGCACATCTAGTTCAATGTGATGGATGCGTTAGGACTAACCACACTCGGTTTGGATGTTGTATGCCCAATTTGGTCACCTGAGTGCTTAAAAATGAACTAAATGTACTAAGTTCATCTCTAAGCGTATAATTTTCAATTGGCATGGAGTTTGTGCGGACCATCAAATCCGGTACATCCAATTCGATGCGACGCATATGTCGGGACTAGCTGAACTCAATTTGGACCTTGAATGCCCGAATTGGACACATGGGTGGTTAAATTCAACTAAGTGTATTAAGTTCGCCTCTAAGTGTATAATTTTATTTGGGGAAGGAGTTTTTGGGAAACGTCAGATCCGGTATGTCTAGTTTGATGTGAAGGACTTGTCGAGACTAACCACGCTTGGTTTGGATCTTTTATGCCCGATTTGGACACTTGAGTGCTTAAAATGAGTTAAGTTTACCAAGTAGTTGGTTTCTATTCTAACTTTGCTTCTAAGTAGGGAAAAAGTTTTTGGGGAGGAGTTTTTGGGGACCGTCAGATCCGGCACTTCTAGTTCAATGTACAGATGTGTCAAGCATGACCACACTCAATTTGGACCTTGTATGCTCGATTTGGACACTTGAGTGCTTAAAAATGAACTAAGTGTACTAAGTTCGCCTCTAAGCGTATAATTTTCAATTGGTATGGAGTTTTTGAGACCATTAGTTCTAGCATGTCCAGTTCAATGTGACAGACATGTGGGGATTGACCACACTCAGTTTGGACCTCGTATCCCCTACTTGGATTCCTGAGTTCTTAAAAAAAACTAAGTTCGGGTGACCGAACCTTGGTGTTCAAAACACCTCAGTCGACTGAACCGTTAAATGAGTCAGTGTGTTGACCTGACTTCGGGCGACAGAACCAAAGAGGACTTCACCATCCTCGGTCAACCAATTATGTACCCTATCCTTTTCCAATAACTCGAGCACCCGAACTTCACGTTCAAAATACCCTTGGGCGACCAAACATGCAGGACCGAATTTGATAGCGGGTGACTCAATTGCAGACTTTTGGAAAATCGCCTTGGGTCAACAAATCGAACGCTTATTTAGGCACCCAAAGTTCAAAATTTACTTTCTCCTGTTGTGTCTATTCGGGCGACCGAACCAAGGGTCATGCGCCCGAAACTCCCAAGTTGCACAAATTTTTACCGTGGTTAAGAGGGGTTAAACAAGGTTAATTTTTCTAAATATTTTTAAAATAAATTTAATAATACCCTATGTATCCCTAACGGTTATAATTTAGGTTTTCTCTATATATAGGGATTCATTTGCTCATATTTGTAATTAATTAGTACTTTGATTAGCAAAATATCCTCTGTATTTTTGAGAGAGATTTTTCCAAATACAAACCCTATACCCTCACATACTATCATTCCTTTGCTAAATCAAACTTTATGAGAGTATTTTGAGTGGTTATTCGTCATTCTCATTTGCTAGAAACTCTCATTGTATATATTGTTAGTTTGATTTTGGATTGAGAGTTAGCATAGGTTTTTCCCCGATTTTATTTAATAAATTCATGTGTGGGAAAAATATTGTAGCTAGTGAGTCTTTGCATCTTCATTCCAAGACTCATCGAACTTGTATTTTTGAGTGTGCAAAAATCTTTTCACAAGCTCATTTTTTCAAATATCTCTTGTGCTTGAATATTGAAAAAATATTTTTTAGAGATATTTATAATACTCTTGGTACAAATCTTTGAAACTCTAAATTGTGATTGAGATTTACATCTATACATAGTTTCAAAGATTAGCTTGTTGATACACTCTTATGCTTGATTGAATATAGACATTACTTTGAGTGTTGATTGCACACATATAACACTGAACTTAGTTCTTACATTATTGGTGTGCATTGATTATATTGTACTGAATTGTTGTACAAATCTGCTTGTGTTAGAAGCACTTTTCATTGTACGAAAAAGTTTATCCAATTGTACTCCAGGCATGGCCTGAGGGGGGTTGATCTAGCTCGTAAGGATCAGGTTGGGGTTAGCCTTGTGAATTTGACCTAGGGTCTTCTTCGCCCCGCAAGGAGAGTTTGTAAAGGTTGAGGTTAGCCCTACTTTAATTTGACCTGATTGTAATCGGTGGTGCTCCACCCATTAAGTGAGCAATAGTGGTAATCCTCGGACTTGCGAGTTGAGGTAGGGATGTAGGCAGTATTGGCCGAACCCGATAACATATTGTATGTGCACTCTACATTTCAGCAATTTATATTTACTGTATATGTATGTTATTCTAAATTTTCTATGAATTCTACGCATGATTTAATTTTCGCACATTATATTTATTTGCGCATTTGAAATTGTATAGACAAACCCTAGGTTGTGTATATACTGCTGCTGGATAGTTTATCCTAAGAGATAACTTTTTTAATTTCCAGTTCACCCCCCTCTTGGGAATACACCAATTTTAACACAAATATTCTTCTCGATGTGCATGACATCCAAGTTGTGGCGGAGTGGAAGATTTTTCAGTATGGCAACTCAAAGAAGATGCTTCTCTTTGTCCAATTCAACTCCCACTCAACACGTTTCCTTTTTCTACTACTTGATGGTTTCCCAAATTTCACATCTTGGATCAACCAGAGTTGGTTTAATATATCTTCCCCACATGTAATTAAAAATCTATTGAGAAAGAAAAAGCCCATACTTTGGTGTAGCACCGGTTATGGCTACTCTTTTTAGATGTTATTTCCGATATCCTGGACTCAAGAAAGGAATTCACAAATGACCGAGAGACTATATCATGGGAATATTCCACTGTTGAATGGCGAGAACTTAGTCTTTCAATTTTTCCATTAAAGTTCGGACACCATGAGTCCTCTAAGGATGTCCAGGTCGTAGAAAACGACGATGACACATAAAGCATAACTTGTGTCCATGCTTCAAGGATAAGGACCCAACATCCTTATTACACACTGGGCATGCTAAGTAACCGTTTGTGCTCTAACTTGATAGGTTGCCATAGGTGGGGAAATCATTAATTGTCCACAACAGTGTAGCATGCATATGAAATGTTGTCCTAATTTTCACATCGAATGTCTCCACTCCTTTTTCTCATAATTCTTTTAACTCATCAATTAACAAATGCAGGTAAACATCAATATCATTACCAGGTGCCATTGGTCCAAGAATAAGCAGAGACGTATAAATGAACAGTTCTTTCATACATGCCATGGCAGCATATTGAATGACATCATCATAACTGGCCACATGCTATACGAGTTGTTTATGTTACTAAAATGATTGAACTCGTTCGAAGCAAGGCCAAGTCTGATGTTGTGAGAATCACTAGAAAACCACATATGCATTTTATCAAACTCGGCCCAAGCTTCTGAGTCCACTGGATGGCTAAGGGTGTTTTCATCTTGAAGACGTTTCTCTTTATGTAATCTCATATCTATAGTAGTCTTTTTACACATGTACAATCGTTGCAGATATGATATTAATGAATAATATCATAAAACTTTTTGGGGGATTTTTTTACCCTTTTTTGATTAGTTTTATACCTCGGTTCACCACATTCTGGGCACTCGTTCACATTTTCAAGTTCACCATAAAAAGGGCACAATCATACCTACAAGCATGTACTGGAGTGTAACCGAGACCCAATTCACACATGTATGTCTTCGTCTCATAAAAGGACTTCAGAAGTATTTCACCATAAGGCAATGCCGCCATAATGAGATTTAAATGCATGTTGAATGCGCTCTAAGATAATCCATGCATTGTCCTTGTATGAAGCAACTTAATCAGAAACTCCAATTTTGAGAACTTTGTATAGTTTGGATATAAGGGCACCTATGCATCCCTGACAAGATTAGAAAATGGGTTTCTGAGTTGATTTAACATACTAGGATCGCAAGGTATAGTACCTGCTGAAGTAGATTCATAACCATTATGTGAGACATTGACGTCGTCCGTCTCCACTGCAATCCCCCTTTGCAAGTCGCCTAACATTTCGATCAACCCTTCCAAATGTGTATCACCACCGACTACATTTGCCCCCTCAGTTTCATCATCGCTCTGAACTGCATAATCTTCATCGTGGAAGACCCATGTTGTGTAGCTTTTCTCCATTCCAAAGTGTAATAGATGTCTACGAACCAAATCAATGTCTTTGAATGTTATGTTTTGGAATTTCTTCCAAGGACGTTGTATTTTACTAGCTTTGTCTGCACGAGGATGCGCGACACTAATTGTGGCGAGGTGCGCACTCGTGATCCCACAAATCTAAATTCCTGCTCACCTGAGGATTTAAAGATCACTTTTTTTTTTTTTATGGCAATCAATGCAGGCATAAATAGCTTCCAGCCAATCCATACATAATATCACATCGAACTCCTGCATATTTATTACCACGAGATCGGCTGATAATACTTTCTCTTGAATGCCCACTGGATAGCTTTTAAGTACCCTCCTACACCTCACTACTGATCTAGTCAGTGTGGCTACTGACAATTCAACATCTAACAGTTGTGTCTTAATACTAGTTAGTTTAACATATACCAACGACACAAAAGAATGGGTGACACCTGAATCAAATAAAACAACTGCTTTATAAGGTAAAGCAATACAAAAACCTGTAACAACGTCTCTAGTAGCCTCAGCATCTCCCAGCGTCAACGCATAGACCCTCGTCAAAGCTGTGTTCCTCTGTTGGCCTCCATAAGGCATCTGGTAACCTCCCCGAAAAGGTCTGTGAACTGGTGCATGGGTTAGCGGTACCTGACATGATCGTGCCATATAACCGAGTCTCCCACACCGATAGTAGACTTTCTTTACCATCCGAAATTCACCCAAATGCCTCCGAGCACATCTAGGGAAGATGGGATAAGTTTGCCCACCCTGAGAGCCATTGTGTCCTACGATCTACCTCTGGCCTTCACTGTACCGGTCTCCTCTCCCTGAGCCCCAGCTAGAACCTGCCTGAAAATCTGGAGGCGTGGGTATTTTCCTTTGGCTCAATGCTCCCACATCTCTATGTTCGCTCTCCTCTACTACTATGGCCCAATCAACTAACTTAGAAAAGTCTTGCACTTTTAGAACCCCCACCTGTTTATAGATTTCCCGCCTCAAACCCCTCTCAAACATCCTTGCTTTCTTAGCCTCATTTGGTACTATGTAAGGGGTGAAACGTGACAGCTCAATGAACTTCACCGCACACTGCTAAACCTTGAGATTTCCCTGAGTAAAATTAAAAAATTCTACCACCTTAGCCTCTCTGATAGTGGCTGGAAAATATCTGTCAAAAAATACGTCCCTGAACCAGCTCCAGGTCATAGCCACTGGTGTGGGTCTCTGCTCCTCCAATAATTTCATAGCTATCCCCCATCTCTCAGGCTCACTTGACAACTTGTATGTAGCATAGAGGACCCTCTACTCATCGGTGCAGTGGAGCACCGTTAATACTTTCTCAATCTCCTATAACCAGTTCTCAGCAACTGCAAGATCAGCTCCTCCTAAAAACGTTGGAGGGTTCAACTTTGTAAACTTCTCTATCGTACACCCCTAGGCTACAGATGGGCCTCCCTACTCCCTGGAGCTCTATGCAATCTTAGCCATAATTTGCTGAGCTGCACTACGCAAAACAGCATTTGAATCCCCGCCGCCCATGCTAGAAGGCCTTGTACCATCATCGCCGCTAGCGTGAGCTCTATTACCTCTAGGGTCCATCCGGTAATAATTCCAAATTATTTTGAGAATCCGAATCTCATAATTCTATCCTTACATTAATATAACTAAAATATCCTTATACCACCAATTACTAATTTAAGGTCTAGTCCTACCATATGGAAATAGATTCCGACGATAGTTTATTATGGTTTTCTTGAAATTGTCATCCCAGGAAAATCACAGAAACCACCCTGTAGTCCCTATCTCCATACTGCAGAACAGAACCCTAAATTCTCGCTCTAACTCTCCAACATTAACTTATTGAAATTCTATTTCTATATTCTGGTATTGTTTTTAGCTTTATACGAAAGTCTATAGAACCTAACAACCTAGGCTCTGATACCAAATTGTAACGACTCAAAAATTTGTTCCATTTTTTTTATTTATATTTCTAATCTGTAAAACTATATGCTGTAAATTAATATCACTCTGATACCAAACTATTAAGGACCTACTACAACATCTTGGTACCTAAATGGGTATTGAGGAATCTCTGTTCGTAATAACACACCTTTGTAGCGAAAAACATGAAGTCATACATCCATAATTATAATACCAGAAATCAGTATCTTCTTCAACCATATATACATATACATCTTTCCAAAAATTCTTCACCAGACTTCCTAGATGCTACTAATAAATACACTTCCCAAAATACTTACCCTTCTAAGAGGGCAGTATAAATATCCTCTCTATCTCCGAGCCTGATCTGCTCGTCTAACTGGATCTCCTAAAAAATGTTAAATTTCTAGGATGAGACAACGCTCAGTAAGATGAAATATGCTATTACCAATGTGTGACAGTAGTGTTTACATGAATAATATACTGATAGATAACTAAAACTGAGATAGCATGTAAAATAGTATACAGTATAACTCACACCTATGTGAATTAAAATACAACTGTTTCTGAGCTTTCTATTTGATCATAATTTTAGTAACAATAAATATATCTGCTGTTTTTCTATAAAACTACATATATAGAACTGTGAAAACTTTCCTGGATGATTATATGTCATGATTTAACCCCTTATGACAGGGTTGTGCGGCCCTTAGGTGAGACTTAACATTGGCTAGCCTGCCAAGATAAGTCAACTGAAACCTCTATCGTCAGACTGACCGCTTTAACCTAGACTACTAGGGAGCCTTCAATCTCTCCCAAGGAACGATCGACTACTCATATAATCCACACACTATCTAAGATATGTGGTTGAACTCTGATCTGAATAGCTATGATATCGTGCTCTAAAAACTGATATGATTTATCAGGTTCTGATACTATATAATACTATTTTATATAAATCTTACTATTTTACCATGATTCTATTTCAACTGAAATAACCATAACATTGAAATAACTACTATGAATAAACTGTAGTATCTGAATAACTGAAATATCTGAATAACTAAAATATCTGAATGCTATGGTTCTGAAATCTGTATATCATGGTATTCTGTAAATGTTGAAAAATATATTTCTGTGCATATACTGTAAATCATGATATTCTGAAAGTTGTGTAACTTCTGTACTGAACTGGTAATTACTCATGCCACACAATTAAATAAATAAGAAATCCATTTACTATAATCTATATTTTCTTGATAATAAAAATAATTTATAATTTGTAAAATTTTCCCTAGAAACACATAATTTCAAACAGAGTTCATATCCCAAAATACATACATTTTGCTAATAAAATTTGTAAAATTACTAGCATAACATATTTCCCTTACCTAACTGACTAGGAGGCCTAACTCCAACTCTATCCTCACGCATACAGCGTACCAAACACAAAATCCTCAAATCATAACACCTCAGTTTAATCAACCCAGACCTCAACATATTTCCATTTTATACAAAATCTAAGTTCAGGAAAGCCCGATAACTATAGAAACCCTAAACTAACCTACTTACCCTGATTTTGGGATGGTGTCTAAACTTCTCAAATCAAAATTCTACTTCGGCTAAGTTGTAAAATTTTTTTTCGAGATCATTGTGGTAGCTTTTGATCGTCGAACCAAGGAAAAACGGGGCCGAGATCTTATAGAGAAGTGAGAAAAAACGTAGGTAGAGAGAGAAAATAGAGAGAGAAGTATTTTCCTCACTGAAAAAGTGATTTTTGTTCTTATATAGACGGATGACCACGTGGCTTCATCGATGAGACACGTCGACTCGTCAACGAACCGAAGAAGGTAGTTCGTCTATGAAGGTGATGAGCTCGTCGACGAACCAAAAGGTCTAAATTTCCCCCTCTCGGTATCTATTCGTTGACAAGACATTGGGACTCGTCCACGAATCATACAAGGGAGTTCGTGGACTAAACCAGGGCGTTCGTCGATGAACCCTGCTTTTTCCCTTTTGAATCTTCCTTTCTCTCTATTATTTAATTGTTATTATTTTTTGGGTCTCTACAATGGTGACATAGAACTAAAGAAAAACCCAAGTGTAATTGGTTAAGGTTAAGCCTTATCATAAAAGGAATAAGCATATGCGATGCTGTTGTGCTTCTAAGTGAGTTCATGATTCAATATTTGTTTTCTATCATTTAAAAAAAGGGGAAGTATTTTCTAAAAAGCCTCTACATAATGTTCCGACACGTTTGTGACATTGAGTTGGGCAAGTCGAAGCTAATGCTGCCTAAAAACTCCTCCCAAACTAAAAATTAGGTACTTAGAAGCAAGCTTACATTGCAAGCAAGTCGATCTATACTTAGTTTACTTAAGTACTCAAGTATCCAAGTCAGGCATGTGAGGTCGAAACCAAGTGGGGTCAGTTCTGACACGTCCGTGACATTGAGTTGGATGTTCGGGAACTGACAGTACCCAAAAACTCATCCTCAGCTGAAAATTAGGTGTTTAGAAGCAAACTTACATTGCAAGCAAGTAGATCTATACTAAGTTGATTTCAGCACTCAAGTGTCCAAGTTGGGCATATAAGGTCCAAACTAAGTGGGTTTAGTTCTGACATGTTTGTGACAATGATTTAGATGTGTCAGAGCTAATGGTGCCCAAAAACTCCTCTCCGGCTAAAATTAGGCGCTTAGAAGCAAACTTACATTACAAGAAGATTTATAATTAGTTGATTTAAGCACTCAGGAGTTCAAGTCGGGCATATGAGGTCTAAACCAAGTGAGGTCATATCCAACACGTTCATGACATTGAGTTGGACATGTCAGAGTTAACAGTACCAAAATAATCATTCCTAGCTAAAAAGTAGGCTCTTAGAAGCAAACTTAAAATACAAGCAAGTCGATCTATACTTAGTAGATTTTAGCACTCAGGTATCCAGGTTGGGTATACGAGGTCTAGATTGAGTGGGGACAGTTTCGAGAAGATCGTGACATTGAACTGGATGTGCCAGAGTTGACGATACCCAAAAATCCTTCCTAGCTGAAAATTAGGCGCTTAGAAGCAAACTTAGAATTCAAGCAAGTGGATCTATACTTGGTTGATTTCAGAACTTGGGTATCCAATTCGGCCACACGAGGTCCAAACCAAGTGGGGTTTGTTTCGACATGTTCGTGACATTGAGCTGGATGTGTCGAAAGTGACAGTGCCCAAAAACTTCTTCCCAGGTGATCAAACTTAGATATTTAAAATTGTATCATTTGTTATTTAACTATGTATTATCATTCTTGCCATCAAATCATTTGTACTTATAGTATGTACATATTCAAAAATTTTATACTAATTTTTTATATAGCTATTATTTTATAGGGTAAGCGGTTTGTCGAATGATGATGATGACGATGATGAGCATGATGACAATGATGCAGACTATTTTTTTTTTTGTATTTTTTGTTATGTGACTAGACCCTGTGTATATATATATATATATATATATATATATATATATATATATATATATAATGTATACACATTGTAGTAGTTTTTATGTATATATATTTTAATTTTCTTAACAAATACAGAAATTGATCCTCAATTATGGTTCAATATAATGTGTAATGAAAATTAATTACAAGGTTCTCACAAGAATTAATGCAAAAATTTTGTGAATTTTTTTTTAATTATTAGAAACTTTTAGTGAAAATTTTACAGCCATAACTACTAGCTAGTTGGGCAGTAGTGACCACTCTAGAACCATCATTAAAAGTGTCCCAATGGTGACAGTTGCTAATTGTCACTAAAAGTAAGGCAATAGTGACGGTTGCGAACAGTCGCTAAAAGTAGGACAATAGTGATGGTTACAAACTGTGGGTAAAACTTAACAATAGCGACAATTTTAAAATCGTCACTAATAGTATGTCTTTATTAACGATTTTCAGCACAAAAATAGTGTCAATTATAGTGACAGTATTATACTTTTAGTGAAAGTCCATCTCCATCACTAATAGTCCATTAGTAGTGACGATTTCTAAAATTATCACTAATAGTCAGTTGAAATCGCTGTTATAGTCACCAATCCATAAGCGTCATCACTAATAATTAATAGTGACAATTTTCTATTATTACTAACGGTTTAAAACCGTCACTAAAAATCCTTTTTTTTTTTGTAGTGAGGTACATAAATGAAAAGGAAGAAGCTGGAGAATAAGGGAAAGAATATGTCAGTGTCGAAGGAGCTAGGGGAATTTGGAAAAAAGAAGGACAACACTATAGGTGCTCATTCAGCAAAGCAACCACCGAAGATGTGAGAGCTTCAAGAGATAGGGCATGAGTCATTTGGGTGTTTATGGGAGGAGAGCTTCTAATTTGTGCTCTTACCGAAATAACACAAAGGAGATTGTTAATTCTCCAACAGCAATCCAGAGTTTTTAAAGAAGCCGACCAAACAACACTAGTTCACTAAATTTTGGACCATTGAGAACTTAACCTCTACGTAGAGGCCATTAATCGCAAACAAAGAACTCCTAAGACATGTTCTCATTCCTTAACTATTGGCATAAGAAAACCACATCCATCTTGCGCTCCTTGTTAAGACAAGGCACATACATTATTAATTCTCATAACTTACATTGGACCCGATATAAAAAAAATGGCGATCAATTACGATAGGGACTTTTCAATACACAAATGTTTTTAGGGACCATCTTTGGAAAAATCTTTGCTAACAGATCCCGTTGATTCCGAATTTCATTATCAGAGATCCACCATTATCTAGACATCGTGCTCTTCAAATCAAGATAAAAAATTAAAGATGCCACAAAAACCTTAGTGGAACAGCGAAGGGATAAAAAGCTTCTCTAATTTGCCAGACAACTTTTGATGCACATAATGAGAGCATTGAGCCACTGGTCTCTTCTATTTCTTGCGTCGCTGAAAGGTACTGGACGATATATAGAGTTCCTTCTCCTTTCACCATTCTCCACTGCGAAGCTCCTCCTCTTATCCTTCACGCGTGAAATCTTCATTGTCTCATTCTCTATTTAAAAACTGCAATATCTCTCCAAGAACTTCACTTTCATACCCACATGAGTTTAGATTTTTTTAATAATCTAATAATTAAAGTATGATATTTTCATATTAGAATATCATAAATGGATGAGAAGAAGAAGACAAGATATAGCCAGCTAGTGCAACCACATTATGGACCATTATAAAATGGAGAATAAATATTTTAGGTAAACCTTAAAAACATAATATAGGGTGTTCAATATTAGCAAATTTTTTTTCAAAAAAAAAAAAAAAATTTATTTGTGAACCTTTTGTATAAGTAAAATTGAATTATCTTTTGTTTTTTTTTTTTTCAAAATTTTTGAAATTTTTTTGATTAATTCTACAAAGTTTTAGCTAATTATTTAATTTTCAAGATTCGTATAAAAATGTAGAAAATAAATAGTTTGTTTGAATGCGCAAGACAATTTTTCATTTATTATTTCTAGATTTTAAAATAATCACAAAGAGACAACATGATTCGTCTTTCACCACCACTGATGAGAATATCGATTTTCTTTTCTTTCTACGTTCTCTACCTTTTGACATACAACTAGAAGAACGAAAGGAAATATTCGCATTGGCTTTTCATTTATTTGTTTTCTAATATTTTAAAATGCATACAAGCCAATAAGAATCATGGATTTTGGGGTTTGAATTTGTATTTGTGTGGATTTAAAGGAAATTCTATAGATAATTTACACAAACTAAAGTACAAGATCTGAATTTCATATTCTCAAATGCAAAGTAATAGCTAGAAATCTAGAAAAATAATAAAAATGTGTTTTTCAACTTTACTAGATATATTTAAAAAAATAGAAAACGAAGTGGAATTTTTGTAATTCTTTGAAAAATTGTAAAAGAAAATTAATATTTCTATAAGAAAATAGTGACAAAATTAATTATTTTTGTTCATTTATTTCAAACAAATATTGTAAAAATAAAAACAAATTAACTATTTTTTTTTTTGTAATTATTTGGAAAACTAAAATGAAAAATGAAAAAAAACATTTTCCTCACAACTAAACGGCCCTCAATAATATTTTTGGGCTACACCTATTTTTGAAAATGAATAGTATTGGATGAGAATGTAAAACATTAATTGTGCATTGTTATTAAATAAATTAGAAAAAAATTTACAAAAATTTGTGTTGTTCTACCTACATAAAATAGAATGGGCTATATACATTCTCATCTAGAATTTAATAATAAATATTTTTTATTGTGTTTAGGACAATATATCTTCATTTTCATTTGAAGTCCATCAAATTATTATATTTATAATCATAACACTTTTTAGCAATAAATATTTGTAAATCGAATATAACCTTTGAGAAACATATTATTTATAATTTTGAGTAAAATTTACCAAAGTATAACTACGCATTGTTTCTGCACAAAATTACAACTACATTTTCAGACATACCATCTATATGGCAATGCTGTAAATGAATAAGGTTCAATGGAGAACAATTTTCTCAACAAATTAGTTCAAAAGAGGAGTTGGCAGCCCATTGCAAATCAAATACATACCATTGCTACCTAGCAATGCAATATCGCGACACCATTGCTAGCTTATAAAGCAACATCATAACATTACAACAACTCTTCATTTAATTTGTTTGTGTTTGATAAAAAAAATCAAATACCTTTCAACGAATGGTGTGGATTTAGATAAGTGGATGGTGGATTGGCTGTGGATGGGTTCGTTATATCTGTCGATATGTCCCGAGAGCGAGGGTGCCCCGAGATAGGCGAAATAAAAATGATATGATATTTTTGTGAAAATTTGGATGTGGAGTCGCTACTAACCTTTTAGAATGCGGTTAGAATACATGATTACTACCCAATTAAGGGTAGAATCGGTCTACGTATACCAAAGTAGGGATCGAGAGGTCAGTTATGCGAAGGGAAGGTACTTGCACCCCCTACACGCCCGTTCTATGAACGGTACCTAATTAATTGAAGATTATCCCTAAATTAAATTTAATGACATTTTGTTTTACTCTCTTTGAGCAATTTACAAAACATCAATAAATCACACAAGTATTCAAATAGTATACTTACAATAATATATCCCTCAGAACTAGGACACGTGAAGCTTAAAAAGCCCATGCCTTATTTTGAAATCATAGGGAATAAAAATGGATAAAATATCTTATGAAAATAAACTCCCAAATTTGTTTCAAAAGTTTTTAGAATTTTCTAAATATTCAATTATATTTTCAAAGTTTTAGGGGAGGTTTTTGGAACCATTTGTTATTTTTCTTGCTGAAGAGAGTGCAAAAAATAATTTTATGACTTCAAAATATATATTTCTAATTTGTTTCTTGATTTTTCTGAATTTTTTGTGATTTATCCATATTTTTTTGAATTTTTAATCAAATAAATAAGAAAAGGCCTAAATACCGGTTCAAAATCGGTTTAGGGAATCAGATGGTTCCAAGGGAACCAGTTCAGTCAACCCTTCAACCGGCAAACCAGTCTAGGTAATCAAGTCTAGGTCATGTGTTGGCCATCGAGTGGATGGTCCAAAAGGTTCCGAACTATTGACGTGGCACGATTTCATCTGTTGCCAAAGAGCTAGATCGAACAGCTACAAAGGAACTACGTAGAGCCTTGCGTGTGTGGAGGTGGGTGTGCCACATGTTGGCTAGTAAGAGGGGTGATGGGGAGCAGCCCGAATCGTTGACTTTGCAAAATCCTGACCATCGCGGAGAAGCACAGGTCAGATAGTTGGGAATTGGTGCACACGGATTGGAGACGTGGCATCATCCACACTGTCCTAAAGGAACACAGATCGGACGGTGGTTAGAAGGTCGCGTAGGGTTCAGCATGTGTGGAGGACGAGGCTCCATGTGTCATTTTCTTGTGCTCCTGACACAGAATATATTTCAGCCGAAATTCTTCTTTTCCTTCATGATTTAATTTTTTATTTTCTCTCGAGGCTCTTTATTCTCCCTTTTTCTCTTTTTGAGACTCTCCCTTCTCCTTCTCTCAGAAAACTCTCTATCCTCTCTCTTTTTCTTTCCTTCGAAATCTTTCGAGCGAGCACTCTTGAAGCCCTAGGGTTTCAGATTCTCCTTGCACTCTTCTCTTACTGAAGCTCAATCCTCTCTTCCTGAAGCTCTTGCTTCTCTCTCTCTCTCTCTCTCTCTCTCTCTCTCTCTCTCTCTCTCACACACACACACACACACACACACAGAGTTAATCATTCCTTTCTTTCCCTCTTAGGCTCTCCAGTGGTCTACACATACACAGTTAATCGTTCCTTTCTTTCCCTCTTAGGCTCTCGAGTGGTCTAAAAATCCTAGCTTTCTTCTCTCTTTCTCCCTACAGTTGCGAACCACCGAAACCCTAAGTTCCTCTGTTTCTCTCTCTCAAGTCCTTCCTTTTCTCTATTCCTCTGCTTTATCAACCTCTTGAAACTTTCTCCCTTCTCTTTGAAGCTCCCTTATCTCTCATTCTCTAATTCTCACTCATCTGAAACTCTCTCCATTCTCATAGAAGCTCTCACTTTTCCTGTAGTAACCGAACCAAGAAAATAAAGAAATAAATAAAATAAAACAGAAAGGAAAATAAAAGAGGGAAACTGGTTTGGCATAGGGCCAAACCGTCGATGGTTTCAAGAGGTTCAGAAAAACCATTGACAGTTTTAGCTGTAGAAAATGGTTTAAGTGCCAAACCGTCGACGATTTTGTCAAGCCTAGAAAAACCATCAATGATTTTCCCGCTGGCCTGCTTACTTATTGGCTAGGTTATGTTTTTGTTTCATAACTCTCACACTCAAATATCTCTCTCTTTCTCTCTTAAAAGTTAGGGTCTCTCCTCTCTCTCTCTCTCTCTCTCTCTCTCTCTCTCTCTCTCTCTCTCTCTCTCTCTCTCTCTCTCTCTCTCTCTCTCTCTTTCTTTCTTTCTCTAGCTTGGGAACTCTCCACAAGTGCTCTTCGACTCTCTCTTTATAATGACCTACTTAAATATTCATATAATAAAACATACTTAATAATAAAGTCAACCTGAACCCATGGGTAATGGGGACACCTATCATTCACAGCGGAAACCTAAGCAGCAGTAAATATAAATCACATTTTCAAATCCATAGAATACATAATACTAGAGTTAACTATAAACCATCACGTTTTGTATTTATATACAATCTCCAAAATACCCAAAAATACCAAAAAGTATTTCCTAGGATCCTACAACAAAAACCGTTGATCCTAGCACAACACTTACCATCCTAACGAGGTAACTCAATAAACTCAACGGCGGCCACGCTCCGTCGGTCTTTCTGGGTTTCCTGAAAATCATTTAAGGTCGGGGGTGAGACACTTCTTAGTAAGAGAAAATAAACTAAATACAGCTGTGTGGCAACATGAACTTTTAATGCAATTATATATATACAGTACATTTCATATATCAGTAAACATTCATCATAACATACTGAATAATCATATACCTTCGTATGTCCTAATAAATCATTCCGTTCATAAAATGTCTGTTGTAGCTAATAATATTGAAAACATACCTAGGATGAATAGCTAGCTGATGTCATGTATTACCTCCTATGACGGGTTGTGCAGCCCGAAGGCGGGACCCGACAATGGCTAGCCAACCACTGCCAAGTCTAAAATATCTGTAAGTTCGATGGGCCCACCACACGCTGGTCCGGACTGTTAGGTGGACGTCTACAACTCTACACTGAAATCCATATCGACTATCCATCTCCCACCACTTCGTGGGGTGGTTAGCACCAATCAGCACATAGATATATGATCTATATAGCTACGATACCATGCTCCTGAACTGAACTAAACTAAAATCCGAGTTTTGATAACATATAATACATGATAATATAGCGTTTAACATTAAGGAATTAATAGCATTTTATATAATTTCATAAATACGGCCTCTCGCCGAACGTTTCATAAATACGGCCTTGCGCCGATCATTTTGTAAATACGGCCTCACACTGAATGTTTCATAAAAACGGCTTTGCACTGATCGTTTTGTAAATACCATTCTGAACAAATAAATCAATTATCATGTATTTTTAAAATCATAATGTATTGTATCATTTCATAATTCCAGAAAACATGCTTTACTCGTAAAATTGCTATAACATAATACTTGTTACGTAAAATAATGTTCATGCCACACAATGTTGAGTAAAATCACACATTTCATTCTAAAATTACATTTCCTATATAACAACAGTATTTTCCCAAATATGCATTTTCTCAATAATATTCAAATATATCACATGTTTTCCTGAAAATTAATTTGCTGATAAATAATACTAATTTGCATGGAAAATTGTTTGCTTTAGTTTATTTCCTTACCGACAAAGTCTGCTGCCTCCTTTTGTTACTGTTTCCATTTCCCTACCTCTTTATTTAAATACCATTATTATTCGGGTCATTACACTCTCCCTTTTCTCGGAATGTAGGCTATTGATCTTTGGCAGATTCGTGCAGTTAGGCTTCAGTGGTTTTGAAGGTTTAGGCATTTTTTTTTTCTTCAGGAACAGGTTTAAATATAGACCGATTAAATTGCAAGTTATGTTTACAGAAATAGTATATATGATTTTTTGAATAAATCGGGTAAATGAAAATGATTGTTTTGACTTTTATACGTTTTGGGAAAAACTAACGTGAATGGTATGAACATCTTATATTTTCAATGAAATGTATAGTTTAAGTTAAATAAAATTCTGGAGATGCTCATACCCCTGTTTTCAGCAACTTGTATATTTCCTAGACAGTTTACCTTATTTATGATTTATCAAGTGAAAAATTGTGTGGCATGAGTATGGTTTAAATTGAAATAAATGAACAGATTATGAAAACTACTGTGATGTGACGACTATAGGCCAATGTGAGAAATGATGACTAAAAGACGATATGTGATATGATGACACTACATGGTCTTTGTCGTTTAAGTGACTACTTATAACTTTTATGCTGCTTGGGTGATTAGATATTTCATCCCTTAGGCAATTTATGCCTCACCTATAGTGTTTGACTTACTCCTCTTTTAGGTGATTCTCCATTTAGTCATTTAGGTGATTAGGCAATACATGTTCACTTTACCTATGCTACCTCTTTTTTTAAGGCAACTATCTTGGCTTAACAATAACCATCACATTCCAAGGGGGTGTAGAAGGATACGGTGACAAAATCAATTTGAGCCTTAGAAATATTTATGTTTAGGAAAATGTTTAGTATAATGGAACTATAGCATTATGAGTCCATATGGTAGCACTTGAGAAAAGAATAGGGGTTGTAGGTCCCATTCATCATGTTAGCTTTCGTGTACACCAAAGAGGGGGGTGAATTGGGTAATTAAAATTTCCTAGGTTGATTTCAATTCCACAATCAGTAATTCCCAACCTAGAGTCTGTCTAAGCACATACTAATACTCCAACAGAATAATACTAAGCAGATATATAAAACAGATGCAGCAGACTCAGTATTTTCAAATCATTCATAGTATTTAAAGCATGCACAACATTCATATAACAATTCAAATATAAACATACATGTGCATAAATTAAATTGTAGAAATATAGAGAGTATAGGGAATGAGAGAGTCGACACAGGATATGTTATCGGGGTTTGGCCAACTATGCCTACGTTCCCGCCTTGGCTTACTAGCACAATAATTTCACTAATACTCACTTAACAAGTGGAACAACACCGGTTACAACCAGGTCAATTAATGGGGTAGACCTCAACTTACACCTTACCAGGATGGTGCACCTAACTTTCCTAACCGGGTCTAAGCCAATCTGGGACTATTCAACAGGGCTAATCTCCCTCTTTAGGCCCATGCTTGGAATATAACAAATGTGAAATACAATTTTACGTACACGGAAATATGCTTCTTACACTAAGCAAATATGTACCAATATGCCCAACCAAATAATGCACTCACATATGGTATGAATTAAAGTTCAATGTGAGAATGTGTATTTTTCACTAAAAAATTATTTCTCAATAAAGACCGAATGTGAAAAATGATTTTATTACTAACAAGAGTAAGAGACTTTTCAAGCCGAGATATTAAAATAAGAATATGCTCAAGGTACTCTTTTCAATATGTTAGGAATTTTCCCAAAAACTAGTTTTTCAAATAAAGCTTAGGAGAATTAGGATTCTTGCTCAAAAATAATTTTGCAATGAAAAATATATGAGCCTTTGAAGTCTTGCAATATGTGTGTAAGATTCACAAGCAATAAACAAGTTTTTCTCCAAAGATATTTATCAATGAAAATATATGGAGAAAACTTAGGATTTACTCTCAAGATAATGATTTTGAAAATAATGGGATATAAGAGTATAAGTAATATGATTTGTAAAAATAAAATGCCCAAGATCAAGAATTGTAACTTCCCGAAGAATAATGGTATTTACATAATAAAGAGGGAGAGAAATAGAAACAGGAAGAGAAGGAGGCAGTTGAATTCGTCGACGAGAAGATGCCGAGAGAGGATTTTTGAAAGTTTGAAATTGTCCTAAGAAATTTTCCAATTCTCATCGACGAGAAGATGCCGAGAGAGGATTTTTGGAAGTCTGAAATTCATCAATGAGGTTGCAGATTCGTTGATGAACTTTCTACAGGACTTGTTGACGAGGTGACGTGGCTCGTCGAAGAATCCCATAGTATAAATAGTGTTTAACTCAGTTTTCTCGTAGAAAATGCACCAAATTCACTCTCTTTCTTTCTTCTACGGCTCCACCTTCATATCTCTTCGATTTTGGTCCCATCATGCACCAGATCGACGATCTGAGGCCACCATGACGCTCCTGGGGAAGTTCTTTCCAAGTCTTCTGGAGCGGATAGTCGGTGGGACGAAGTTGGATTTCATCCCAGATTTAGGGTAAGGCCTTTTGTTGAAATTTGGCTTTCCAACAGTTGTAGGAAATGCAGTAGCCATAGAAATAATGATGTTTCATTCTGGGATATTTGATTTTCAGGTTGTCGAGTGGAGAACCCTGCGGATGTAGGACCCATCATAGAAGGGGATTTTTAGTAGAAAATAGGTAAGAGAAATATGCTATGCTAGGCAGTTTAAAATGATTTTCAGTATGAAATGTATATTTTTACCAGATTAATATTCATAGTAGAACTTTATACAGTTTATCAATTATGAATAATATGTTTTAAATTATTGTGTGGCTTGAGAATATGGATATTGTACAGAAACATGCTTAACAGTATTTTTAGAGATATGTTTTACAGAAAATACAGATAGTGGATATGTTTTATAGTAATTATAGAATACCATGATTCTACAATTGATACATATATAATTTATAGTACCATGACAAACAATTTTACAGTTTATTTCAGAAATACAGTTGATACAGATACAATTTACTACAGCGTCATGGTTAATACAATTATTACAGAATCAAGGTAAAACATATAGTTATATACAGAAATGTATTATATAGTATCAGACCTTGTTGGACCATTACAGTTTACAAAGCATGGTACCGTTGCTACGTATAGTATAGAGTGCAACCACCTATTCAGATAATACGTGGTATGAAAGTCGATCGTATAGAGCCCACGAGTGGACAGGCTCCCCATCAAATATGAGTTAGGAGGGCTAATCAGACTGATGGAGTATAGTAGTTTATCCTGGTCAGCTAGCCAAAGTAGATCCCACCTACGAGCCACACAACCCTGTCATGAGGGGTTAAATCAAGACATGCAGTTATCCATAGGGAAGTTTTCAGTTATTATTATGTATATACAGATTTACAGAGACAGAAGATATACATATATGTATTAGAAGTATTTTGAGTAGAAACCTAAAGTACAGATATGTTAAGCAACAGAGAAAAGGTGATGGTTTATATTACTGGTATTGTATTTACAGATTCAGTGATACATGATCATATAGTAATAGATTTTCATAGTATTGTATCTCATTTGCTACACAGTAGCAATAACATATTTCGTCTTACTGAGCGTTGACTCATCCCATTACTTTAATATTTTTCAGGTGATCCAGTTAGGTGAGCAGATCAGGCTCGCAGATAGAGAGATTTTTTGATAGCCCTGGTTTTAGGGTGAGTTTGTGATTGAGTTTTGTATTTATGGGACTGGTGATACTGGAGGGAGTTGTTTTATATGACTATGGTCTGAATTTATTGAACTTTAGTATTTTATAGTATGTATGGATGTATGGTTTATGTTTTCGTTGCGTAGGTATGAATATTGTATATAGGTCTGAGTTACATAGCAGAGGGTATCAGAATAGTTAATATATATAATATGAAGAAGGAAGGAAAAAAAAAATAGATATAAATTTTGAGGTCGTTACAAGAATACTCTCTTGAAAATGATTTTTCGAATATATAACAAAGAGAGGATGAAGAACAGGCTTAGGAAGACGAAAATATGATATAAAAATTTGAGAGAATTTTCTAACTAATCATCTTGCTAATTTTGAGTTATGAGGGGATATATAGACTCATTAGAAAATATGACCATTAGGGACATATTAGTCATTTTATAAATATTTTAAGTGAGGTTAGTAAAAATAACAACATTTTTAACCTCGGTAAAATTTGCCAACCCGAGAGCACCAGTCGACCGTACTTAAGGTTCGGTTGACCAAGTGTCTAGGTTCGGTCGATTGGGAGTATTTTGAACTAGAAAGATGGTTGACTGTACCTGAGAGTTTCAAAGACGATTTTCCAAATCCAAGCGGTTCGGTCAACCAGATCATTTTCAATTAGGAGGTTCGGTCGACCGGGCGGTTGGAAATTCCCACGTGGGGGTTCGGTCCACTAGGGTGTTACCCATATGTTTCTGATCGGTCGATCGAGCAGTCAACCTGTTGACCCATTGGGAGTTCGGTCGACCGAAGATCTCAATGTAACTGAGTTCGGTCGACCGAACATGCCAATTTGGGCATTTTCGGTCCTTTTCTGTTTAAAAAGTTATTCCTATTCATGTGATGATTAACTTAATTTTAATAGGACACTCTTTTATGCATGCATGGGGCACCTAAGGTCAGTTTAAGTCTTTTTGAGGTATACTAAAAAAATCCAGTAACGGTCGATCAAAGGTCGATCGAAGGGTGCCCTAAGGTCATTTGGATCCCTATGGTCAATCTACGGTCTTGTTTGAGCTTTATTCATATCATGCATGTAGATGTAAATATTACAGACCAAATAGAAAAACTAAATGCAATACAAGTGAAATTTAAATGTCTTCAATCTTCTTTGCTCTTGTGACTTTCTTGGAATACGCCAGCTAATGTACATGTCCTACGAGTTTCTTCTAGCTTCCATTTTTAGTCTCCTTATGTGTGTGTTCTGAAATGTTACTTGTTCAAACACTAGATACACACATAAGAAACTTGCGGTTTGTCATTGTCAAAACTAGGGATTGGACTCAAAAAGTCAACACATCATCTTGCATAATGTTATCACGTTCATCATGATGGACTCGTGACCATTATAGCAGTCTATATGGTATTAGATCACTATTTTAAGGTGATATTTTAAGACACGGTTGTATGCCAGGCTCTCCATGATTTAATGATTGGTTAGTAATTTTCCTCCAAATGAATTTGGAGTAGTAGGTTGGGGTTGAAACATTTAGGTGATGCACATTCAAATTTGGTAAATTTCCATTTTTTTATATACTAGTAATGGGCATGCACATCGCATTTTGGTCAATTACTTTTTATAATTGTGTTTAAGAGCTATGGAGAATGTGCTTGATAGGTAAGGGTGGGGGCAAGGAGAGTTGGAAAATATGGGAGATGTGTGCTGAAGCTCTCTCTCTCTCTCTCTCTCTCTCTCTCTCTCTCTCTCTCTCTCTCTCTCTCTCTCTCTCTCTCTCTCTTCTTAAGTTATGTAACCTTATTTTAAATTAGCTCTTTAGTTTTAATATGGAAAGAAAGAGTGTTTCGATAATATTTGGCCCAAAATATAGAAATTGAAAAATTCTTTGGCTTCCTTTAATATGTATTATAGATGAGTGCACCTGTACTCTATGAGGCTTTTTCATTGCATATAACAATAAAATTTTCTTACTATTGCCACTCTAAAGAAAAAAATACCATTAACACTTCATTTTTATATTTTTGTTATAAATGAAATAAAGAGAGAATTATAGAAAAATTAAAGTAAATAAATTTGGAGCTATAGAAATTCCGCAGTCTAGTCCTTCAGAAATTAGATGTTGCTAATCATCTTTTTTATATCTATTTTAGTTGTAAAACATGTTCTTATATAGGCAAAGATTATATTCGCATCCCAAAGGTCAATTCCATAATGAACCATTATGTGGGCATACCAAAAGTTATAACCTATTCTCAAGATAGTTATCCACATGTATAATATACACGTTTTACAACACTTCCCCTTTGATGACTATACACTATGAATATGCCTTATTAAAAATTTCACTAAGGAAAATCGTATGGGACAAAACCTTAACGAAGGAAAAAGAGTACATTATTCACATTTCCCCTCAAAAATACAATCAATTAAGAAATGTCCTTAAGTTGTCGCATTTCAATGTTATGTACATGGTTTTTGAAAATTGAAGTTGGCAATGCTTTCGTGAATAGATCTGTTAAGGTATCACTAACGAATTTTGCAAATGTCAACAGCTCCTTTCTTCTAAAGTTCATGAGTGTAAAAGAACTTTGGTGAAATATGTTTAGTTCTATCACCTTTTATGTACCCACCTTTGATTTTTGCAATACATGCTGCATTGTCCTCATACAATATTGTTGGCATGTCATTCTCGAGTGATAATCCACTTGTCCCTTTAATGTGTTGGATTATAGTTGTTAACCATACACATTCACGACTTACTTTGTGAACTGCCAATATTTCTGAATGGTTTGAAGAAGTAGCAATGATCGTTTGCTTTATAAATCACCATGAGATACTAGTATCACCACATGTAAAAATATAGCCTGTTTGTGATCGAGCTTTATGAGGATCAGAAAGATATCTAGAATTAGCATATCCTTTCAACACAAAATTTACTCCCTCTAGGTAAACAAAACCCATATCATATGTGCCATGAAGATACTGAAGAACATGTTTTACTCCTTTCCAATGTCCTTGAGTTGGTGTAGAACTAAACCTTACCAGCAAATTTACCACAAAAGCTATATCTGGTTTAGTGCAATTGCAAGATACAAGAGTGCTCCAATTGCACTAAGATAGGGTACTTCTGGACTAAAGATTTCCTCATCATCTTCTCGAGGACGAAAAAGATCCTTTTTCACATCAAGTGAACAAACAACTATCGGGGAGCTTAATGGATAATATTTATTCATATAAAATTGTTTCAAGATTTTTTCTACATAAGATGATTGATGAATAATAATTCCACTTGTTAAATGTTCAACTTGAAAATCAAGATAAAATTTTGTCTTCCGAAGATCCTTCATTTCAAATTCTTTCACTAAGTAGTCAACAGTCGTTGAGATCTCTTTTAGAGTTCCTACTATGTTTATATCATCAACATAAACTGCGACTATAGCAAATTCAGAATTTATCTTCTTGATAAAAACACAAGGACATATAAGATTATTTTCATATCCAAATTTCAACAAATATTCGCTTAGAGGATTGTACCACATTCATCCAGATTGCTTTCGTCCATACAATGATCTTTGTAATTTAACAGAATACATTTGCTGTTGTTTTGGATTATATGCTTCAGACATTTTAAATCCTTCAGGGATTTTCATATATATATATATATATATATATATATATATATATATATATATCATATATATCATTATCCAATGAGCCATACAAGTAAGCTGTTACTACGTCCATGAGACAAATGTTAAGTGCTTCAGAAACTATTAAACTAATCAGAAATCTGAAAGTAACTACATCCATAACAGGGGAATAAGTGTCATTATAATCTATAACAGACCTTTGTGAGAAACCTTGTGCTACAACACACGCCTTGTATCTCACAATTTCATTTATTTTACATACAAAAACCTATTTATACACAACAAGTTTGACATTCTCAGGTGTTTGGACTACTAGTCCAAATACCTTACGTTTGGCTAATGAGTCTAGCTCATCCTGTATTGCTTTTTTCCATTTTAGTCAATCATTTTGATATTGACGTTCTTCTACAGTTTGAGGTTCAGGCTTATTATCATTAATAATTTCTAAAGCAGTCGTATATGCAAACATATTGTCAACAACAACTTCATTTCTTCTCCGCATATTTCCAAATTTTAATGAGATCTCATAATTTTCTAGTACCGAAAACACTTTTGGTGTTGTTTTTGTGGAAATATGGGATTGTTGATCAATATTTCTTTTAACCTCTTCTTAAGTGTTAATAACCTCTTTTGGAGTGTCACTTTTATTCATTTCCTTTTTCTTTCGAGGAACATTATCCTTTACACCAATTGGTCTACCACGCTTTTGACATATTTTAGATTCATTAGATGCTATTCCCATTGGGTGTTCTTCAGGAACAATCAATCTAGCAGGAATATTTGCGGTCGAAACATGTGATTAAGTGACCCTTTTGGTGTATGTAAAAACACCTAACAATTGATTTACAACATTCTACAAATCAATTATTCTTTGAACTTCAAGTTCACATTGATTTATGCATGCATCAAGATTAGACAAAGTTGGTGTGTTCCAACAAATTTCTTGTGTTTTTAATCCTTTACCTTTTCCTTCTCCTAATGACGGGTGAAATTAGGAATAGCTTCCCAAGAGGGGGGGTGGATTGGTTTAAAAAAGTTTTTCTTTTAGAATTAGTTCTTTTAAGTTGCAAATCTTAGAAATAGTCAAAATCAATCACAACAAGATCAAACTCTTAATTTAAGTAACAATATATGTGAAAATTTGCTGCACTCAATTTAAGCCCTGTATCACAATTATTTTTCTTCCCAATGTTCAGCTGTTAAATAAACTTTCAGATTAATAGGTCAAAGATAATCAACCAACGTAGTCCCTTTCAGTTTCCGCAATCAATGCTGATTTATTCAAAACGAATTACCTTCTGGTCTATTTAACTACCAAACATTCAGAATTGAAATTTAAAACAACCACACAATTTGTATCCTTGAAAAATAAAGAGTCGAGTAGAGAAAGAAGAACACAAGGATTTTTTCGAGGTTTGGCTTCAACACAGCCTACGTCCTCGCCCTTGGCCAAACCGCCAAAGGATTCACTATTACTGTTCCTTTATCAGTCGGAACAAAGTAATTACAAGCACTCCTTGTATAAGGCTAGAGCACGTCTTCTCCAAACAATCTCCCCTTGTTTGGTCCAACGATTCAATACTCAAATCGTCAACAAGCCCTGTTACAATGATACAGAAACAACACGTACAAAGACTTGCTCCTCAAAGAGCTGATTAGTACAAGTTTAAAATACTAATGCACTTTAGTAAATTCAGAATATGAATTTTTAGGATGAAGCTCTTAAAAATTTATCACCGTGGATATCTTTTAATGAAAGAATCAGCAACTCAATGCTCAATCACAGTGAGAATTCAGCAAGAACTTCTTAATTTCGAGCAAGAATGAAAGCAATATGAGGCACTTTCAGAATTTCAGAGTGAGAGAGAGTATAAAAGCAGATTATGAGCTCTTAGTAATCTTGGTGTATAATTCAATGAGTTTTGGATGTATTTATAGATGTATAAAACCTCTTTGCTTGTTCCCTAAGGGATACTCAGACTTGTTTCCATAAAATAAACTCATTTAAGTTTCCAAATTTTTGAATTTTAAAAAATATATCCGTTGGAAAGTAGAAAACTTTCAAGAGGCAGATGACTGAGAAGTCCTAACAGTCATCTGTCCATTAATTACAATGGTAATATTCATAGGCAGAAAGGTGGCAGTCGTCTGTCCCTTCAGTGGCAGTTATCTATCATCAAAATATAAGTTGACAGTCGTCTATCCATATGATGACAGTCGTCTGTCCATGTGAAATCTTGAGCCTTTTAGTAACATATAAGGTGGACAATCGTCTAGTGAAACCTTCACAAACTTCTCACTTTTCACTGACAGTCGTCTGTGAGAGCCTTGACAGTCATCTGTCAGGCTTCCGTGTTTCAACTTTAAGTCTTTAATTTAGTCAGTCGTCTGCTTATAAGCACACAGTCGTTTGTCAATTGAACAGATTTCTTCCTTAGTCATTTTTTGATTTCTCTCTCATTTTTACTTGAAATATAACTTTTTTTTTAACTTTGAAAACATGTTCCAAGTTATTTTCTTATGGTCTCTAAGTCTCTTTGTTTAATGAGCTTCAAGAAGAAAAATTCATACTTGAATAAACTTAAAGTACTTACAGAGACTTGTCCTAATTTCTCAAAAATTCTCCTTTGTTTTGAACTTTCTTTGTTGCTAATCTCTGATCTCACAGAATATTCTGAACTTTGAGCTCTTATGATAATCTTCTTTAATCATCATGCTCTTATGGTCTTCAGACTTTGTTCCATGCTATCAGTTATTGATTCATGCTACATGAGTACTTTCAATCCGAATTCCTGAGAAAACACAACACTCAACTAAAGCATGTTAGATCCTACTTGTTTGTTAGCATCAAAATGGAGTATCAACCTAGTAAGGCCAACAATCTTCCCCTTTTTGATGATGACAAACAAGAAGCAAAAATTTTGTGTGAGCCTTAAAAAGACTCCCCCTTGCAATAAGCTTCAATATCATTCATGCTTTTATCAATTTTCAAGCAAAATTCTCAAAATTCTCAAAATTTTGGTTAAACACTTCTCCCCCTTTGACATCATGCAAAAAATAATGTTTGAGTATATAATGATCAAGGACACATAGCAGTTTAAGTATGTGTGAAGCCAATGTTAATGTATCAATTTATTGAGAATTATGCTCTAATGAGAACTCATAAAACTCCCCCTGTCAAACAGCATACTTAATTTAGAACTTTCAAAATTTTTAGAATTATCATTCATATTAGAACTTATAATACAAAAAAAAAAAAAAAAAACAACAATGCAAAAAGTTCAGAGCTTCAGAGCTAGAATAGAATACACATAGAGACTCATAGTCTTTAGCTTACACATTCTCCCCTTTTGTTCAACAAACAAAAATACATCCAGAATTTAAGCATACAAAAGAGCAACAACACCTAACATAACTCTTATATGTTAGAGTTAGTGTTACTGTCTTCAGCAATTCCTTTCCCTTTGGATTGCTGTGAACCATCTTTTTCTTCTTCTTCTTCTTCTTCTTCCTCTTCTTCTTCCGTTGCTGCTTCATCATCTCTTGCATCTTCTTCTTTTTCTTCTTCTTCTCCTTCACCTTCTTCAAATTCAGCTTCTTCCTCATCAGAATTTTTACTATCCTCATTATTTGAATCAGTGTCATCTTGAGTGACATGATGTTCTATCTTAGCAATACGAGTGTCTAATGAGGTATACTTGTCATCAATGGTGGAGAGTTTATCTTGAAGAGAAAAAAAGTTTTCTCCCATTTTAGAATTGAAACTAGTATAATTCTAATAAAATGGAACAAACCAAGGTGGCATATCAGCTTCTTTAGAAGCTGGACTTCTTGTCTTAGGTGCAGGTCTTGCCGGTCTATTGCCTCGGAACATCCAACCCTCGGTATACTTCTTATAACCCATTCGTTTCAATGTAGTAGATGAAAAAACATGACAATGGGTTCTCTTTACTATTTTTGAAGTAGAAGAGAGGACTTGAAAATGGGCAAAGATCAACGAAAGAATACCACCGTATGGAAGTCCAATTCTAGGTGATTCAAGCTTCTTTACCATCCACTTCAGTATAATATTTGATAATTCTAGTTTCTTCCCTTTGAGTAAGCACCACATAATGAAACAATCAAAATATGAAACGTGATCAAAAGATCCAGACCTCGGAATGATGTTGTATGCAATGATCTTATGCAGAATTTGTGCCTGGAGATTGAGTTGCTTATATGGTGGAGGATGTCCAAAATACATAGGTGCATCATTCATCACAAGAGGCAGAAATTCTTATGGTGTAAACCCTTCATTCCATGGTCCAATGCTTCTCAACTGGTGTACACTCAAAATTCCCATGCTTGATATGGAGAATTTTTCGTAAAGAGTGTGGGGTAAGTGTTATCCTTTGACCATAAATTTCAGAGGTAATGCCATCTTCCTTCTCAACCAAATTAGAGTAAAAAATCTTAATTTGATTTGGATAATACCCTTTTACTTGATAAAGGATAAACTTGTCCCATCCTATAGCTCTGAACATATCTAAAATTTTTGGAAAATTTTCCTCAAAGAAGGTAACATCTAAAATCTTACAAAACATAGGTTCAATAGCTGATAGATGATTCTGATACAATGACTTTGCATGTGAAGAGACCAACCATTTTTTGATGTCATCGTTGCTTGTAGGTTTTGAAGAAGACAATGAAGCTTTGTCCTTCTTTCCCACAATTTTTGTACGAACCATCTTGACAAGTCGACACCTTAGATATGTATGGAGTAGGGTATGATGGATAATCGGTTTGTGAAGCTTGGGAGAGAAAGAACTGGAATGAAAGAGAAGAGAAAATGCTTTTAGAGGAAGGAAGACGAATGGTTAGTCGTCTGTAGGGTTTAAAAAGCATGTTTTTAAATGAAAAATGCCTTACCCGCCGCGAGATAGTCGTCTGTCTCTAATTGGACAGTCGTCTGTCCACAGACAGTAGCCTTCCAATCTACTACAAACTCACTGGCAGTCGTTTGTCTACTGTATTTTACACAGACAGTAGCCTGCCAGTCGTCTATCACCTCCCTGGCAGTCGTCTGTCTACTTTCTTTTACACAAACAGTAGCCTGCTAGTCGTCTGTCACCTCCGTAGCAGTCGTCTGTTCTGACCAAACTCAGCTTCTTCCCCTTTTTAGTTAACTTCTCTTATATGTAACATGCCTAACTCTTGTCGAATAAATATAAATTGATCCTCAACCAATGGTTTGGTAAATATATCAGCTAATTGAGCATGAGTATTTACAAATTCAAGAATTATTTCTTTCTTGTCAACATTATCTCTTAAAAAATGGTGACGTATATCAATGTGTTTAGTTCTTGAATGTGATACTAGATTCTTTGAAATATTTATCACACTTGTATTATCACATTTTATAGGGATTGTTTGGTATTGAATTTTGAAGTCCTTTAATTGTTGTTTCATGTATAAAATTTGAGCACAACAGCTCTTAGCTGTTATGTATTCTGCTTCAACTGTAGATAATGCTACGAAATTTTGTTTCTTTGAAAACCATGAAACTAATGAGTGTCCTAAAAAGTGGCAAGTTCCACTAGTGCTTTTTCTATCTATTTTGCATCCTACATAATCTGCATCTGAATAACTCATCATTTCGAAATCAGTTCCTTTTGGATACCATAACCCCAAATCAAGTGTGCCTAGCTAATATCTAAGAATTCGTTTTACTATTGTTTGATGTGATTCCTTAGGAGCCGATTGGAACCTAACACACACACACACACACAGAACATTATATCTAGTTTGCTTGCTGTTAGGTAAAGTAAACTTCCTATCATACCTCGATAATGTTTGGTATCAACTTGTTTCCCTTTTTCATCCTCATCTAGATTAGTTGAAGTACTCATAGGAGTTCCTATAGGTTTACTTTCTTCCATATCAAACTTCTGTAGCATGTCTTTAATAAACTTAGTTTGATTTATGAAAGTTCCATTTTTAGCTTGTTTGATTTGCAAACCTAGAAAGTAATTTAATTCTCCCATCATGCTCATTTCAAACTCTTTCTGCATAGTTTTAGAAAATTCATTGCACAAATCTTCATGAGTAGCTCCAAATATAATATCATCAACATAAATTTGAACTATAAGCATATTATTATCTTTGATTTTTATAAATAAGGTGCTGTCTATCTTTCCTCTTGAAAAATTATTTTTGGAGTAGATATTTGCTTAGCCTATCATACCAAGCTCTTGGAGCTTGTTTCTATCCATATAGGGCCTTAGTTAACTTAAATACATGATTTGGACTTTTAAAGTCTTCAAAACCTGGAGGTTGTTTAACATATACTTCTTTATTAATATATCTATTTAGAAATGCACTTTTTACATCCATTTGGTATAATTTGAAGTCTTTATAGGCTACATAGGCCAAAAGCATCCTTATAGCTTCCATTCTAGTTACAGGGGCAAACGTTTCTTCATAATCAATGTTTTCTTCTTGATTGTAGCCTTGTGCTACAAGCCTAACTTTATTTCTTACAACTACTCCAGTTTCATCCTTTTTATTTCTAAACACCCATTTAGTTCCTATGATTGACTTATCTTTGGGTTTAGGTATAAGTTTCCAAACTTGACTTCTTTCAAATTGATTTAGTTCCTCCTACATAGCTATGATCTAAGAATCATCTTTTAAGACTTCTTCAATATTTTTGGGTTCATCATGAGATAGAAAAACATAATGATTGCAAATATTTTTTAATGAGGCTTTAGTAGTTATTCCTTTTGAAGTTACACCAAGAATTTGTTATTTTGGGTGATTTTTATCATATCTCCATTCTTTAGGAAGCTTCAGATTTTTTTGTAAGGCTTTCATTTGAAGCATAATGGTTGATTTCTTCTTTTATTTCAAGATTTTCTTCTTTTTGTGGAGTATCTTCTTTTTCATCATTCTCATTTTTATTGTTATGATTGTTTGATTCATCAAATATTATATGCATTGATTCCATAATAGTAAAGGTTCTTTTTATTATAAACCCTATAAGCTTTACTATTTATAGAATACCCTAGGAAGATAACTTCATTAGATTTTGCATCAAATTTTCTTAAATCATCTTTAGTATTAAGAATAAAACATTTGCATCCAAATACATGAAAGTAGGAAATATTAGCTTTTCTTCCTTTCCAAAGTTCATATGGTGTTTTGTCCATTTTTGATCTTATTTATACCCTATTTACAATGTAGCATAATGTATTTAAAGCTTCTGTCCAAAAGTATTTAGGTAGATTGTTTTCATTTAACATTGTTCTTGCCATTTCTTGTAAAGTTCAATTTTTTGTTTCTACAACTCCATTTTGTTGTGGAGTCCTAGGTGCGGAAAAATTATGGTTTATTCCATATTCATTACAGAATTTTTCAACATTTTTGTTTCTAAATTCTCTATCTTGATCACTTCTAAAGCTTGTTATGTTATAGCCTTTTTCATTTTGTAATTTCTTACATAAAGTAATAAGCATGCCATAGGCTTCATCTTTGTTTGCTAGAAATAATACCCAAGTGAATCTTGAATAATCATCCACTATTACAAAAGCATATTGTTTTCCTCCTAGACTTGAGATTCTAGTTGGACCAAATAAGTCAAGATGCAACACTTCTAGGGATCTTTTTGTAGAAATGTATTTTTTCTTTTTGAAACTTATTTTAACTTATTTCCCCTTTTGACATGCATCACATATCTTGTCTTTTATAAATTTTGTATTAGGTAGTCCTTTGACAAAATTTTTTTTGGATAAATTGGATAATAGGTCCATGCTAGCATGTCCTAGTTTCCTATGCCATAACCAACTTATTTCATTCATTGGTGCCAAACAAGTTACATTCTAATTTACTAAGTTCTCAAAATTTATACAGTACACATTGTTTAACCTATGAGCTATAAACAAAGTTTCATTGTTCTTAGGATTTGAATAACACACTTTTCTTTTCTAAAGATTATTTCGAATCCTTTATCACTTAGTTGACTAATACTTAAAAGGTTATGTTTTAATCCTTCTACTAATAGCACATTATCTATAGTGAATGAAGATTATTTACCAATTTTATTGATGCCAATGATTTTACCTTTAGCATTATCGCCAAGGCGACGTATCCTCCATCCTTTTGTTTTAATGTAGTGAATTTGGTCTTGTCATCGGTCATGTGCCTTGAGCACCCGCTGTCCAAGTACCATTTATCTATTGACGGTGTTGTCATAAAGCATACCTATAATGGAGGATTTTTTGTGTTAGTCTTTGGAACCCAAATTCTTTTAATTTTATTTGTTTTGTTGTTAGTTCCATTATTGACTTTCCATTCTCCTTGCACTTTAACATACTTCCTCTTTAGTGGGTAATTAAACATTACATGACCTTTAGTCTTGCACATATAGCAAGTGGTGTGTTCATGTTTGTTGTTTGATGAAGTGCTAGCGTAATATTTAGCTTCCTTATCATTGTAGCTTATACCTTCTTTGTTTCCATGAAGCCTTTGCTGTCCAATCATCTTTTCAAAATTTTCTTTTCCTTTGGTAAAGTTATGGATAATTTTTCTTTATCCTTTACTGCCTTTTTGAGTTCATTTACTTTTAAATCCTTTTTATTCAAACTATCTTTATGAGTTTTGCCTAATTCTTGAGTTGCTATATCTATTTTTTCTTCCAACTTCTTAATACAAGAATTTTTTTTCTTCTTCAATTGCTTTGAATGGTTCAAGTTGCTTCACTAGATCTTTATTTTGATCTTTCAAAGTTATATTTCTCTAAGAAATTCTTATGAATCTTTTATGCAAAGAAAACAACTCAGCTTTCAATTCCTTATAGGAAGGCATGCTGTCACATGACTCATTGCACGACTCATTTTGAGATTCTGTAGAGGAATAGTAGGAGTTTACCTCTTCATCATCCTCCATGAAACATATGTTTGCCATCTCTTGTCCTCTTGATTCATTTTCTGTCTCGCTGGAGCTTGAATCATCCCACGTAGCTTTCATAGCTTCCTTCTTTTTCTTCTTGTCTTTCTTGAACAATGGACAATCTGGTTTGATATGCCTTGATTTCTTGCAGTGATAACATATTGGAGGTTCATTCTTACTTTCATTTTCCTTCCTACTTGTCTCTCCTTTTTCAGATTTCTTTTTATTGAACTTCCTAGAAAATCTTTTATTTCTTTTATAAAATTTGCCTAGTCTCTTAGTGATGAATGGCAACTCATCTTGATCTAAGTCACTTGTCTCATTTTCTTCTTCACTAGAGCTGTGGCTAGAGGCTTTTAGTGCAATGGATCTTTTATGCTTGGTTCAGGATTCCTTTCTTTTAAAGCCTATTCATAGGTGAGAAGTGAACCTATGAGTTCATCTAAAGAGGTAGTCTTAAGGTTTCTACTTTCAGTGATAGTTGTAGCCTTTGTTTCCCATATTGAGGGAAGGCCTCTTAGGATTTTTCTAATCATTTTGTAGGTAGTATAAGTTTTCCTTAAGGCACTTAAGGAATTTATTATGTGGGTAAATCTGGTGTACATACTTGATATTGTTTTATTAGAATTCATCTTGAATGCTTCATATTTGCTCGTTAACATGTCTATCCTATTGTCTCTAACATCAATTGTTCCTTCCTATGTCACTTCTAATTTGTCCCATATTTCTTTAGCCGTTGTGCATGCCATGACTCTATTAAATTCGTTAGCATCTAAGGCACAGTATAAAACATTTATAGCACTTGAATTGATTTGAAGCATTTTATAGTCTGAATTGATCATATCCCTTTTTTCTTTTGGAATCTGTTTTTCATCAACTGTTTTGGTGGGAATAAGGTCTCCATTCATAACTACTTCACATGCTCTCCAATCCATGTGTTGGAGATAGATTTGCATTCTTTTTTTCCAAAACGTATAATTATGTCCACAAAAGATTGGTGGACGAGTTGAGGATTGACCTTCACCGAAGGGTGTTACTCCTATATTTGCCATTTGATCTTTTTATAGTTTCTTGTTAGGAGTTACTATAACTAGGCTCTGATACCAATTGAAATTAGAAATAGCTTCCCAAGAGGGGGGGTGAATTGGTTTAAAAATTTTTTTTCTTTTAGAATTAGTTATTTTAAGTTGCAAATCTTAGAAACAATCACAATCAATCACAACAAGATCAAACTCTTAATTTAAGTAACAATATATGTGAAAATTTGCTGCACTCAATTTAAGCCTTGTAACACAATTATTTTTCTTCCCAACGTTCAGCTTTTAAATAAACTTTCAGATTAATAGGTCAAAGATAATCAACTAACGTAGTCCCTTTCAGTTTCCGCAATCAATGCTGATTTATCCAAAACGAATTACCTTCTGGTCTATTTAGCTACCAAACATTCAGAATTGAAATTTAAAACAACCATGCAATTTATATCCTTGAAAAATAAAGAGTAGAGTAGAGAAAGAAGAACACAAGGATTTTTATTAGGTTCGACTTCAACACAGCCTACGTCCTCGCCCTTGGCCAAATCGCTAAAGGATTCACTATTACTGTTCCTTTATCAGCCAAAACAAAGCAATTACAAGCACTCCTTGTATAAGGCTAGAGCGTGCCTTATCCAAAAAATCTCCCCTTGTTTGGTCCAACGATTCAATACTCAAATCGTCAACAAGCCCTGTTACAATGATGGAGAAACAACACGTACAAAGACTTGCTCCTCAAAGAGCTGATTAGTACAAGTTTAAAACACTAATGCACTTTAGTAAATTTAGAATATGAATTTTCAAGATGAAGCTCTTAAAAATTTATCACCGTGGATATCTTTTAATGAAAGAATCAGAAACTCAATGGTCAATCATAGTGAGAATTCAGCAAGAACTTCTTAATTTCGAGCAAGAATGAGAGCAATATGAGACACTTTCAAAATTTCAAAGTGGGAGGGAGTATAACAGCAGATTATGAGCTCTTAGTAATCTTGGTGTATAATTCAATGAGTCTTGGGGGTATTTATAGATGTATATAAACCTCTTTGCTTGTTCCCCAAAGGATACTCAGACTTGTTTCCATAAAATAAACTCATTTAAGTTTCCAAATTTTTGAATTTTAAAAAATATATCCATTGGAAAACAAAAAATTTCCACGAGGCAGACGACTGTGAAGTCTTGACAGTCGTCTGTCCATTAATTACAATGGTAATATTCATAGGCAGAAAGGTGGTAATCGTCTGTCCCTTGAGTGGCAATCGTCTATCATCAAAATATAAGGTGATAGTCGTCTGTCCATATGATGACAGTCGTCTATCCATGTGAAGTCTTGAGCCTTTTAGTAACATATAAGGTGGACAGTCGTCTGGTGAAACCTTCACAAACTTCTCACTTTTCACTGACAGTCGTCTGTGAGAGCCTTGATAGTCGTCTGTTAGGCTTTTGTGTTTCAACTTTAAGTCTTTAATTTAGTCAGTCGTTTGCCTATAACCACACAGTCGTCTGTCAACTGAACATATTTCTTCCTTAGTCATTTTTTGATTTCTCTCTCATTTTTACTTGAAATATAAATTTGTTTTAACTTTGAAAACATGTTCCAAGTTATTTTCTTATGGTCTCTAATTCTCTTTATTTAATGAGCTTCAAGAAGAAAAATTCATACTTGAATAAACTTAAAGTACTTACAGAGACTTGTCCTAATTTCTCAAAAATTCTCCTTTGTTTTGAACTTTCTTTGTTGCTAATCTCTGATCTCACAGAATATTCTGAACTTTGAGCTCTTATGATAATCTTATTTAATCATCATGCTTTTATGGTCTTCAGACTTTGTTCCATGCTATCAGTTATTGATTCATGTTACATGAGTACCTTCAATCTGAATTCCTGAGAAAACACAACAGTCAACTAAAGCATGTTAGATCCTACTTGTTTGTTAGCATCAAAATGGAGTATCAACCTAGTAAGGTCAATAACAGGAAAATTGATTCATCAAATTGACAATCTAGAAATCTTGCTTTAAAAAATCACTTGTTAGTGGTTCAAGATATCTAATGATAGAAAGAGAATCAAAATCAACATAAATACCAAGCTGGCGTTGGGGTCCCATCTTACTTCGTTGCGTTGGTGCAATAGGAACATATGTACTGCACAACCAAAAATTCTAAGATGAGATATATTAGGTTGGTGGTTAAGCACAAGCTGTGAAGGAGAAAACTTGTGATATGCAGTTTGTTTAATTCTAATTAAAGACGCAACATGCACTATAACATAACCCTAAGTAGATGTAGGAAGCTTTGATCTCTTAAGCTTAGGTCTAGTAATAAATTATAAACGCTTAATAAATGGTGTAGAAGGAAAATCATTACCTTTGCACGATCCTGCAGGGATGCTTGATTTCTTTCTTCAATTGTACTACTAAGATTCATAGTATTAAGGTGAATCTTAGCATCAAGTACTCATGGTAGATAATTTCTTCCAAAAATATAAAAGGCAACGAATTCAAGTTTTGTGAGGTTTGACATTATAAAGTCACTTTGAAAAACAAATAAAAATTCAAAGTTAGGTAAATATTAAAATAAAAATGTTATTCTCACATATATTCCAATATAAAAACATTTAAGGACACATATTCAAGATAAGAGATATAGTTATTACATAAATATAGTTTGACAAAAAAAAAAAAAAAAAAACTTAAGTTATATAGATAACAAATGTTAAAAAAAAAAAAAAAAAAAAATATTCTTATTTTGGAATAATACCAATGAAAGTTAAAAGATTCTATTATACCATTAGAGACTTGATTGTGCTGATAATGTATTGTAAATGAAATAAAAAGATAATTATAGAAAATTAAAGTAAAGAAATTTGTAATTATAAAAATTCAACAGTCTAATTTTTCAGGAATTAGATGTTGCTAATCATCTTTTTTATATCAATTTTGGTTGTAAAACATGTTCTTATATATGAAAAGATTATATTTGCAATTTTAAAGCTCAATTCCATAATGAATAATTATGTGCACTTACTAAAAGTTATAACCGAGATAGTCATTCACATGTATAATATACGCGTTTTACAATAATTTTATATATTAACTGATAATTTTATGCTTCCTAATAAAAACACAAATTTGTGTTCTTATTTATTTTTTTACTTTTTTTTTTTTTTTTTTCCGATTGAAGAGCGATAAGATTACTGTAGCAAAAGAACTACTGCTCCCTTTTGAATTCCACAAACCACAAAAATATCCTGGAGCATTGAAGTTCTTTTCTAATTGTTTTGCATGGGGTCCTCAAAATCACGCATGCTTTCTGGTTTATTGGGATCGATTTGCTTCGAGTCTTTTCAGATCAGAAAGCAAGATTTTGCAGAGGCACGAGGATAGGGACGCATGATGTGATATAATCCGCCAGTTCGGACTTTGGGAAACATTCTTTTCCGTCAACCACTTCAAACTAATCCTACTTTGACGCAATTTCACACCATTTGAATTTTCCGCAAAGCAATGATGAATTTTTCGACCTGTGTTTTTGGGTGCACATCCGTTTCTATGTATGGGTTGGGGTTGTCCTACTGCAAAGAGAATAGGTGGTTAAGTAGGGTACTGGAGCCGTAGAGATGGAATGATTTGTAAGTGGAAGAAATAAGGAAGATAAATAGATTCGAATCAAAAGAGATTGGTAAAGAAGAAGATCAAGGGAAACAGACTAGAGATGAAGGTAATAAGAGTGAGAAAAGAGAGATAATGAAGTGGCAATGATTAATATAAGGCTGTTTCAACTGTTGAGTTCAAGGTATTAATATTCATTTTCGAAATCAAACCTAAAGTTACAAACAATTCCTAATATTTGTCCCAAGTGTGACTGATCTCAAAACCTTAATTGCTTGACACATATTCTCGACACAAATAAACCGCTCCATTTAATGTTGCGTTTGCTATAGGTTACTTATTCAGCTTCATTTTTGAATCAGCTCCATTTGGAATAAGTTTGCTCTCAACTCTGTTCCTTCAATTGAAATTAAATTTGCTAAAATGTTGTCTTCCTTATCTTGGACAAGACATCCGCTCATGAATCTTCAAGAGCCACGTGGTTATTGTTAGAGATTTAGGAGCAACAATCACACCACAAGTAAAAATATATAAGCAAAATAAACACAAAGATTTAACATGGTTCGGTCCAAACTGACCTATGTCCACGGAGCATACCAAACTTCATTAAAACTGGGAGAAAATACAGGAGGAGGAAGAGCCAACTGTACTCCACTCAACTCGACTCACTCTTTCTCACATCTCTCTCTCTCTCTCTCTCTCTCCTTCAACTCAATTATACTCACATTTTATTTCACACACACACACACACACACACATTTCCATTTATATAGATGGATGGGGATGAATATAAATGGACAATGGTAATGAGGTTCAATGAGGTAATTCAAAGATATAAGCCGATGATTAGCACCGACACTATATCACATCAAAGCTGACTCTCTACAGCTCATCAAAGCTAGCTCTCTGTAACTCATCAAAGATGGCTCCCATCAAGGCTCCATTTCCATTATAGCTCACACTACAAAAGACAAAGTTATTAGCGATGGTTTCCAGATAGTCGCTAGATTTACAGAGACTAATACTTAGTAGTGACGAATTTAAAAATTGTCACTAATACTTCACTTTTAGTGATGATTTTATGCCGTCCCTCAAAATTTAAGACCGTCACTATAAAATCTACATATCATCGCCTCAAAATTGTCACTAAAACCCAAGTATTAGTAACAGTTTTAATAATTGTTGTCGCGACGTCCCAGGAGCGCGTGTACCCTCGGGCGGCGAAATTGAAAAATCAATTTTAATATTTTCATGGAAAAACATGGATGTCGGAGTCGCCACTAACCTTTAGTGCGGTTAGAACACATGATTACTACCCCGTTAGGGGTAGAATCGGTCTACATTACCAGAGTTGGGGTCGGGAGTTCGGTTACGCGAAGGGAAGGTACGAGCACCCCCTACGCGCCCGTTCTTACGAACGGTACCTAATTAATTCGAAATTATCCCCAAGTTAATCTAATAAATCTTTACATTACTCTTTTTTATGAATTTATAATTATACATGAAAAATAAAGAAATAAATATATACATATATTCCCTCAGAACTTAGGGTACGTGATGCCCAAAGGCTAATACCCCTTGCAATTAAATCATAGGGATTATAATTAAGAAAATACACTCCCAAAATTTTGAAATTATATATAAAATTTTATAGAAAAATACTAACATGGGAGGTTTTTAATATATGGTAATAGAATAATAAGCCTCACCTACCTACTAACATATTATGAATGTCAAAATAAGTAACTAAATACAGTATATATGTTAATATATTAAAGACACTTAATGCTAAATATAGTAAGGTTCTAATAATGATTAATACTAAACATATTTATATACTAAAAATAGCTGATACTAAAAATACTAGGGTACTAATAATTAATACTAACTATATTAATATACTAAAAAAAATAAAATAAAATAAAATAATTGATGCTAAACATGTGATTAAAATGCTAATTTACCAAACATATAATATCCATTAAATCCTAAATCACTAAATACATAATATTAGAAAGAAAATGCAAAAATGCTAAATATGCAATATTTACCAATATGCTAATATGCGATATACATATGACTAAAATTATTAATTTACATATAATGTCAATAAAACACCAAGCCCTTAAATATGTAATGCCACATTATCACCATGATAAATTTACAATATTATAAAAATGCTAATTAATATAATGAATATATAACATCAATAAAAATTCTATCACACTAACATTAATCATATATACCATAGATATTACAAAAATCTAACCCTACAAGATGAGCATCATATCAACAACAAAGTTCAAACATCGAATGTTAAGACGACAAAAAAAAAAAAATTCTACAAAAATAATAATAATCGTTCAACCATAAACACAACAAAAATGTACACATAAATATCAACATTTAAACAAATATTACCGCGTTATAAACCCTATACCATGAATATCAACAACAAGACAAACAAAGCATATATATTAATTATTAAAGTAAACATTACAATCCTAAAATCTTACAATAACAACCCTAGAGTATATATAAATATTACCGTAAAAAGACTTTGAAACTACCCCAACAAATAATAATCTCAAACCCTAGATAAATATAAACAAGAAATAATATAACTAACTCACCACCAATACAAAAGTTAAACTTTAAATAATAACAATAAATCAAGCATACCGAATATATAAATAATAAAACATAATTAAAAGACTCAAAACATAATCTTATCAATACTGGACCCTAAATAATACGATACCTATTAAATATATATATATATATATATATATATATATATATACACATATACACACACATAATACAACAACAATTGTACAATAATATTAAATATTTAATATATACGACGAATACAAATATATGACCTTTAAACACAGACTCTGACGATTAATATTTTATAACAGTAATAAATTTATAAATACAACAAGAAACGATATAAACATGAATATCAGCTAAAAAGTCTTACCACAATATTATATATGTAACAAATATGATAAAAATTTAAACTTTAAATATTAGAACAAGTTCTTACAATAAAAATTCTATAATAATAATAATACAACAATTAATACAACACAAGTAAAATCAATATAATTACGTTAATACAATTAATATAATAATAATAATATGCAAGTAATTTACTAATAACAATATACAAATAATAATAAGAATAAAACTTAACTAAATAATAATAAATGACAATCAGTGTGTGTGTGCATATACTGCATGCATAAAAAAAAATACAAATAAATAAGAACAAAATTTCAACTTTATAAACTGAACCTATATATATATATATATATATATATATATATATATATATATATATATATATATATTCATGTGTGTGTGTGTGTGCAGATACAGCAGAGTGAAACACTTACAGTGGGCAGCCGAAACAACAGAGGGAGGGAGGACTGGCGGCTGGAACAGAGTCGTGGCTTCTGGTGTGGTTGGCTCTGCAGGGAGCGGCGGCGATGGCGTGCACGGGGGTCCACTGGTGGTTGGCCGGAGGGGTGGCTCGTGTTGGCGCTGCGGGAGTGGCCGGAGAGAGCCGCTGGACTGTCTGGTGTGAGGCCGGATCTGCTGGTTCGTCAACTATGGAGGCCGAGAGGTTGAGATGCTGCAGTGGTAAGAGACGACGAAGACGATGTCTAAGGGGTTGGTTGCTGGAGGTTGGTGACGACGTCGTGGAGTTCCGTTGCTGGTGCGGCACTGGTGTGACAGGGAATGGGAAGCCGTCGGAAGTGATGGAGTCGTAGCAGGGTAGCGGGTATAGCAGCAGGGGGCTGCTGTTTGGAGGAACAGTTGGTGGAGGCTCTCGGGTTTGCTGGTTTTGGCGTGGCAGCAGGCTTCTGCAAGGAGCTATGGAGAAGACGGCTGGCCTGGTGCAGGTTGCAGTGGTCTCGGGCTTGCAGGTTCGTCGGGGATGGGCGTGGCCGTCGGTGATGAAGATGATGACGGTAGTGTTGTGGAGAGAAGAAAGGTAAGGTTTTTTTGTTTTTTTGTTTTGGTTTCCGGCTGTGTTCTTGGCCGGAGTGTGTGCAGCGCACCCTGGTCTCTCCGCCCTCCCCCTCTTGTGTGTGAACCCCTATTATATAAAAAAATATCCCAAAACCCTAAAACAACTTTCCTTCTTTGATTTTCTTTTTTTTTTTTCTTTTTTTTTTCTTTTATTCTTATGGTAATAATGAAAAAGGAAGTAATAATCATAATAATAATCATAATAATATAAATATCAATAAGGTAATAATAATAATACTACTAAATAAATAATTATAGTAAAAATAAAGATAATAAAGATAAAAAATAATAATAATAATAATAATGATAATAATAAATAAATAATAGTGATAATAATAAATTACTTATAATAATGTAGGAAATAAATAATAATAATAATAATAATAATAAATAATAAACAAATAACAGTAATAATAATAATAATAATAAACAAATAACAGTAATAATAATAATAATAATAATACTAATAAGAATAATAAAAATAATAATAAAAAAATAATAGTAATACTAATAATAATAATAATAATAATAATAATAATAATAATAATAGTAATAATGGAAAATAAAATTTAAAATAAAAGTACTAGTAAGGATAATAATAATAATAATAATAATAAATATACTAATAATATAGGAAAATAATAATAATAAAAATAATAAAAATAATAATAATAATAAAGTATCAATTTTGAAGAAAATAATAATGATAATAATACTAATAATAATAATAAAATAATAAAACAGAGGGAACCCCTTGTTCTATTTGGCTAGGGCAAAAATAGGGTGTCTACAATTGTCACTAGTATGTCACTATTAGTTGGACACCAAACTGTCACTAATACTCGCTTTTAGTAATGGTTTTAATCACCGTTACTAATAATTGCCTATTAGTGACGATTTAATAATTGTCACTAATAATTGGGCTTTAGTAATGATTTTGAGATGAGAACATATAGAGTTTATAGTGAAGGTCTTAAGCTTTTAGTGGTGGTTTAAAAATCATCACTAATACTTCCTCCCGCTATTATTAGTAACTGTTTTTCAAACTATCATTAATACCTTGAAAAAATTAAAATTTTTTTTTAAAAAAATCCTGTAGAAACTTGTAATAACATTAAAGCATACATAAAATTAAACCATAATTACTAAAACATTTATAAATTATTCAAAATTAAAATACAAATTGTTCAAAGTTCAAATAGATACAAATAAAAATTCAAATTAAAATATAAAAATTAATTATGTTTAGATAATAAGGAATGCAGGAAAAATCAAAAGCTACGCGCATTTGACTATAGTGTCTGACATCATCGTAGTGTTGTTACAGCCGCAAACCCTACAAAATGATAATTATACAAAAAAAAAAAAAATGAGTATACAATGTTTAAACATATATGTATATATCATAATTAAAAATGATTTGATAGCTGTTAACCTTGGTGTCTTCCCAAAAGGGGAATGAATTGGGTATTTAAAAATTTATCACTTAGGTCAAATTAACCAGCAGTAGTATTACACAAACTTAGGGTCTTTCTATATAATTATAAACCCAATCAACACATGTACAACATATAATGAATTAAACATAAAACATACATGTGCTGAAAATGAAAGTGTAGAAAATAAATTGAGAAAATATAAAGTACACGCACGATATGTTATCGGGGTTTGGCCAATACTGCTTATGTCCTCGACTCTAGCTCGTAAGCCTGAGGATTTCACTAATGCTCCCTTAACAGGTGGAGTAGCACCAGTTACAACCAGGTCAATTAGTGGGATTGACCTCAACCTACACCTTACTAGGATGGTACACTTAACTTTCATAACCGGATCTAAGTCAATTCGGAACTATTCCACAGGACTAGTCTCCCTCTTCAGGACCACGCCTGGAATACAACAAATGTGTAGAAAATTTTGCGTACACGGAAATGCTTCTTACACAAGCAGAAATATACCACTACACACAATATAATTAATGTACACCAAATATGTAGGAATTATAAACTCAGTGCTAAATGTGTGCAATTAACACTCAAGATAATGTCTATACTCAATCAAGCATAAGAGTGTATGAACAAGCTAATCTTTGAAAATATATATGAAAGTGTATCTCAATCACAGCCTAGGGTTCAAAGATTTGCACAAGGATAAATCAAAATATCTCAACAAATATTTACTCAATATTCAAGCACAAGAGATATTCAAAACTTAGTGTGTAAAACGATTTTTGTGCACACAAAAATTATAAGCTAAGATGTCTTGCAATTTAGATGCTAAGATCCACAAGCTTTCAAGTTTCCCATGCAAAAGATTTATTGATTTAAATCGAGGGAAAACTTGTGCTAAAACTCTCAAATAAAAATCATTCAATCAATTAAACAAATGAGAGTTTAGGTGAGTAGAATCAATGTAGGATGAAGTAGAACACTCTCACACAAGATTATCTTTTAAAGGAATGCTAAGTGGAAGAGTATTTTTGGCTTGAAAGAACAAAAGGATCTCTCAAAATTCAGAGAATTTTTCCACTAATCAAATTGCTAATCTCTCTTTAATTTGAGCAAATGAACATATATATATATATATATATATAGGCACACTCAAAAAATAATCGTTTGGGACACAAGGGTAATAATTAAATTTTTTTGAAAATGAGTTTAAATCATTTAACCCAGTTTTATCCTAATTAACCGCGGTAATATTTTGGCCAACTCAAGAGTTTCGTGTGGTTGAACCATGGTTCGGTCGCCTGAACAGACTCAATGAAGAAAGCTAATTTTTTGAAGATCAAGTGCCCGAGTATAGGCTCGGTTAGCTGAATGAGGCGATTCCTTAAAAGGCCCGCGGTTTGGGTGCTCGGTCTGAAGTTCAGTCGCCTGAGCATGATTTGAATGCTGAGGTTCAGGTTGCCGAGTAGTTGGGAAAGATCTGATCAGTGGTTTGATTGCCCATGGAAGATGTGTTCAAAAAGGTTCGGTTTGCCGAACTTAGTTCAACACTTTGACCCGTGAATAGTTCGGTCGACTGAGGCAGTTTGAGTTTCTAGGTTCGGTCGCCCGACGTCATATGATTTTGCATTTAAAATCCAATTTTAAAACATAATATTCCCTAGATAATATATGTGATAATGGGGACTTTCCTAAGTGTTAGTGTTGGGACTTAGGGTCTTTCTAAGGTCATTTTTGAGCTTTTAAACAAAGTCCAAAAATCTGGCATCGGTCAACTCCTAAGGTCTTTCTATGGTCTGTGTATGATCATTTGTTGAGCTTACTTCCTACATGCATGACATGCAGAGATTATTACAGACCCATTTAAACTGAAATTTATATAGACCCAATGATAAAAAATACAATATTAAATATGCTGGGTCTTTGCTTCTCTTCAAGTTGTCGTATGCCATCATATGAACTTGCCAATAAGAACTTGCATACAAACTTGGCAACCATTAAATACCAGAGTATTTGTCACAATCAAAACATGGGTGTGACCCATAGGGTCAATAATAGCAAAATGATTGGACAATATAATTGTAAATAATTAAGTTTGATTAGTTGGAATTCACCTCACTCGGTTCGGACCTCGTATGCCCTAATTGTAAGCTAATTGTTTAAAATAAATTAAGTTTACTAAGTTTGTCTGTATTCTAACTTTACTTCTACGTGGAGAAAAAGCTCTCGGCGAGGAGTTTTCGGGCACTGTTCACTCCGACATGTTTAGGTCAATGTGAAGGACGTCTTAGAACTTATGCCATTTAGTTTGGACCTTGTATGCCCGAATTGGACAAATTGGTGCTTAGAATGATCTAAGTTTACTATATATGTTTGTATTCCAACTTTACATTTAACTAGGGAAGAAGCTCCTTGGGAGGAGTTTTTTGGCACCGTTAGCTCCGGCACATCTTAGTCAATGTAATGCACATGTCAATACTGACTCCACTCAGTTTGGACCTCGTATGCTAGAATTGGATGCCTAGGTTCTTAAAATGAACTAAGTTTACCTATAAGCGCATATTTTTTAATCGGGGAGGAATTTTTGGGCACCATCAGTTCTGGCACATTAATCTTAATGTCACAGACTTGTTGGGACTGACCACACTTGGTTTGGATCTCATATACCCAAATTAAACACCTGAGTGCTTAAAATGAACTAAGTTTACTATGTTTATATTCTAACTTTGCTTTTAAGTGGGGAAAAAGCTCCTAAGGAGAATTTTTTGGGCATCGTCAACTCCACCGCGTTCAGGTCAATGTGACGAATGTGTCACGACTGACCCCACTCAGTTTATACCTTGTATACCTGAATTGGACCCCTGGGTGCTTAAAATGAATTAAGTTTACTAAATTTGCCTCTAAGCGTGTAGACTTTTTAAGTCTGATCTCTATTTTGATGCTAACAAAGCACTTGGATCTAATGTGTGTGCCTAGTACTTGAACATGTTTATGATTCATATTACATACATGGAAGAGGATTAATGGAAGCCTAGACAAAACTTAAAGCTCGCATCATCCCACATTTTCCATGCACAAGAGCAAAAGAAGGAGATATTTATGTTTATTGTAAATGCATTTAATTATTTGATTTGTAATTATAATGGTATGTAACAATTGCATCATGCATGATAGGTTTATGCTCAAAGAGGCCTTAGAATGACCATAGGAACTATCACCCCACAAACTTAGATGCCATATGCTTATTCACATAGGGTTGATGAAGCATAGAGACCAAGCTGGGCTTAAATGCACACTTTTAAGTGGTCTCAATCAACCGAAACCTTGGCAGTATAAATGCTTTAGTCGACAAAACAGGTTAGAGGTCAACAATTTGACCATGCCTTAGTCGACCGAACATGTTTTGTGCATATCGTCCACGGTTGACCGAAGCTGAGAAAGGACTTTCCTCAGCCGACCGAACTGTTTGTTCAAATTGACCTCGGTCGACCGAAGTTCAAAACTTGGCAAACCTAACCACTCACTGGGCCACCAAAACCATGTAGCTTTGAAAAATTGCCTGGCTCAGCTGACCGAGTATATCCATGGTCGACCGAACTCGAATATTGCCTAAAACATATTGTGAATGTTCGAGCGACCGACCCTAAGCGTCGGGCGACCAAAACTCTCAATTTGAAAATTTTTTACCGCCAATGAATGAGGTTAATTTTAATTAAATATCATTAATCTTTTTTCCAAAATGACCTTCATGTCCTCAATGGTTAATTTTTTTTTAATGAATATCTATATATACTCTCCAATTTGTCTTAATTAGTAAGAGATTAGCAAAAGTCATCAAGAAAAATTCTCTGAAATTTTTTGATACTCATACTCCTCTTATTGCTTAAATTCTTTCAATCTTTCAAAGCATACAACTCATTCTCCTTCCACTGATTTGAAAAACCTTTTTTTTTTTTTGGGAGAATCATTTGTTATATTCCTTGGTTGCAAACTAATTGCAATTTGAGAAGGAGTTTGATTTCTTATTGATTGTGCACATTTTCATACATCTTTCTTGAAGCTTATTACTCTCTCTTATACTTGCATTGATAGATATTTATTTTTGAGTAAGCTAAAGTTTTCCTATTGTATTTTCGTTCATAAATATTATTTGGGAAAACTCTATATTTGCTTATGAGTCTTGGCATCCTTATTGCCAGATTCAAGGGCTTGCTTGTGCTATTTGATAAAATATATGTTTGCAAGGTTGATCCTAATCTCTATTGTGCTTAATACTGAAAATATATTTTTTGAGATATCTAATTAGGGTTTCAACGTTCCTTTGATTGTTCATATATTTTAAAATTATATTAAATAAAAGAACTCACTCTTTCGCACATATAAATATATATATATATATATATATATAAATATATATATATATACACACACATAGTATTGAGAGTTGATATATAACTTGACTAATGTCACTTTGAGCATAAATACTTATCATTTGTGAGTCTATTGGTTGTGTTGTGTGTATTGGTACATATCTTCCTAGTGTAAGAAGCATCTGTATTATACACAAGTATTTGATTATCTATTTTATTCCCGATAGGTGGTCTGAAGAGGGAGACTTGCTTTGTGAAAAGTCTCGAATTGCTTAGACTCGGTTAGGTGAGCATCAAATTGGTTCAGATCCAGTGAGGAGAACTAGGCGCACCATCCTATAAGGTGTTGTAATTGGTATTGCTCCACCTGCAAGTGAACTTTAGTGGAATCATTGGGCTTGCGAGCTAGAGGCGGGGATGTAGGCAGTATTGGCCGAACCCCGATAACATATCGTGTGTAACTTTCTCTTTAACTTATGTCTTTACTTTTGGTATATGTATGTTTGCACTTAAATTATTGTGAATGTTTTATTTGATTTGAATTTTTGCATATATATCTACTTGGGAAATACTGAGTTTTCTATGACTGTTATAACCTCTGCTAGTGTTAAATTATTAGATGATTAGTATTTGCGTAGACGACCCTAGGTTGTGAAATACTGCTTGTGATTAGCATTTAACCTAGGAAGAATTTTAAATTTCCAATTCAGCCCCCTTTTGGTATTACACCAATTCGAACAATTGGTATCAGAGTCTCGTTGCACTAGACTTAAACATTTTTGCGAAAAGATTGTAATAGCTCAAATTGGTGTATCCCTATTCGACAAGGGACAGTCACCTACTAGCTCTTCATTGTTTTGTGGTGTAAACAACATCCACTGGAAAATTAGAATGAGATTTTTCATAAAATCTTTGAATTGGAGGGCCTAATAGGTGATTGATAAAAGAATTTGTATGCTTGCTATCGAAAATGACATAAATTTATTGCATGCGAATTCTTATGCCATGTATTTAATTATATTGTGCTTTAGAGACTAATATTTTTCATGAGATTATGGCATATAAAAGTGCAAAAGATATATGGGAAGAGCTTGAAAAGAAATATGGAGAGTCCCAAGAGAAGGAGACCACCACTTTGACAGTGTTAAGCTCAAATGATTTGGAAGTGGTAAATCACGAGGCTAGTGCACTCACAGAACAAGAGGTATATGATTCTCACTCTAACTCGATTGATGATTCATGTGTTGAATGTTGTGTTGTTTCATATGCTGAAGCGTATATTGAATATTGTGATAATCTTGTTATTGATGCACTTGATGATTCTCATGTAGAATACATGAATATATTATGCATTGAATCATCTGTTGAAAATTATGATTATGCTGCTTGTAATGTTGCATGCAATGATTCTAACAACATTTATTGTTGACATATCCGATAGTGAATCATGTGCATATGATATTGAAAGCATGACATCTTATAAGAAATCACATAAGGAATTCATTAGTGCTTATAAGTCATTGTTAGGATGCATAAAAAGAAAAAAAATTTTAAAAATGAAAATGAAAAGGTGGCAAAATACTTAAATGAATTAAAAGAATATCAAGCCACCGTAGAAAGGAGAAAATTAAGAAGGTTTTGAAAATCATTTGCTCAGAAAGAAAAGTTAAAAATTATTCTAAAATATTTTTCAAATCCACAAGTGAGGAAGATAACCTGAACAAACCCTTTGGGCTTAAAAATAAAATTATTTTCAAAAGGATTCAGGATGTTTGCTTAAAACCAATAGTTTAGCCTCATTGAGAAAAAATAGGGCAAATAAGCATTACCCTTGACGAAAATCCAAAATTTGCTTATGTCGAAAAATGAAATGGCACATTCAGTTTGCTTGTCGATCTAGAAATGCTAGAGGCTTAGATAAGGAGTGGAGTGGGTGGTTATGAAAGCAAACCCCGAAGGACTTGAGGAAGAGTGGAATCAAATAAGAATTAAATATTTGTTTTAAATTCTTTCTTAGTTCCTAGGTTTAGGGGGTAGTGATGACCAAAAGGTTAAGAAGTGGTCTATGCTTAAAATATCAAATCTTAGTACATGCATACACTATATAATAGTGTTTTACTAAGAACCATTAGAGAATCACGCCAATGTAGAAATACATGTAACATATCCAATCTGAACTTAATGCATATATATTATAATGATTGTTGAAAATGTGAAAACATTGGCTATAGCTTACTAAATTAAAATTCACTTCCAAATGAACAAAAACATCCTTGTTTGGTATAAAATTATTAATGCTTAGTCCAAGCTTGAATGTACAAATCTTAAGTTAAGCATACATTGTCCATTGCACAAAACTTGTGGTTTAGGGATTCGTCACACATTATATATTCTTTATCCCTAAGCTTATCTTTAAACCTAAAAGCTTGGATCAAAGTTCAGTCATCACTCTAGGCTTAAACACTAATAATCATAAATTTTTTATTTTACTAGTGCTTATTCTAAAGACATCCATCTATCATCAAATTAGCGGCAACTTGGAAGGGATTCAAATTGTTCATCGAATTGTAATAACAAAATCATTTTGAGCTTTAAATGTAAAAAATTCTCTAATTTTGATCTATATTGAAGCTTTCTCCTCCATAGGAATTCTTTGCCCTTTCACAATCACATTTGGAAAAGACCCTTCCTATCCCTTCGTTCGTATCATTGCTCCAAATTATGATCATATTTAAAGGATACTTCCAATCACCAAAGAGCTATGTTCAAGAACCATATATTCCTAAATGGTCTTTGGTAAAATGAGTTGGACATATTCACTAGCATGAAAATGTTTTGTATATTGTCCCGCTTCTCTAAATACTCTTCTGAACTTTGTAGAGATTTAACTTCTAAGAGTATAAATCCAAATTCACTTCACAAGCTCTCAAACTTCAAGATCAAATCATTTAGAGCTTTACATTCTAAAAGTCGTGTTCAATGGCTAAGAATATTGCACTAGGTTTCGAACTATGTGAAAAGTCTAATAAACCTATGCACGAAAAGTAAAACTCCAAAACCATTCAAACTTGGGCCTCTCACACATATTGAGACTCATAAGAAAAGAGGCAAGGTAAGCTTACAATCTTGAAAAATATTGGTTATGACTTTTTCGTCTTCTAAGCCCAAGATTCAAAGCTAAGTTCAAGTAATTGAAAATCTTAAGAGCACTTGGCTAAGAATTTGAAGAATGGAAAATGCATAAGATAGTGATAGCACATAACTCAGGGGGAGCATTTCTTGTTATAATTTAATGACCTTGTTTAATGCTCTCATTGTTATATCTTGTGCCCATATGCCTTAATAAATAACAATACTGCACTGAAATCAAAACTATCCTCTATTCTCTACTGTTTATATTCTTTGATGGATAGATTATATATTATGATTTGTTGATTGCTACCTGATTGCATGCGTAGTCTAGAATGCCTCCTACATGTTGGATGCAGTGATGTGAACTGCATGCTGGTAGTAAAATATTGGTTGTTGCATGATTCATATGTATATTTTTTTTGAAAACAACCATTTATCAGGTATAAGTTTTATGAGAAATGTTCTATTTACAGACGGCATGTTGTCGAAATTTCAGTAGAAATTTCCCAAAATAAAGCCATGTGCAAAGATGATTATGATAAAGATAAAAGTTAAAATGTTTTTGAAAGGATGAGTGTAAACTAAATGAATATTAAACTTCATTCTAACATAATTATCGCATGTGTAGAGGAGCTAAGTTTCATCCGTAGGAAAAGAGTGTAAAAGTCTTACATGCATCACTTCACTTTTTGAATATTGAGGCTTTTCTTATAACCTTGAACATCATATTCAGATCTTAAAGATTTATGTATGGATATGGATTGTTCTCTGGTTTATGAGCATTATTTCATGCCTTAATATTTCATTTACGATGCATATGTAAAATATTGGGATAATTATACTGGTTGCATAAAAGAATAAATCAATCATTACTAGTATATTTATTTTAAGAGATTTTAAATGATTGCTTATACGACTTGAAACTCTTAGTGAAACTATCATTTGATAAGTATAAGCATTTCAATGCATTTAAGAATTTACTTAATTTCATAGGGTGAGCATCTAAAATTAAATTTGCATATTGTTATACTCACCAACTTGTTTGGCTTAGATTTGTTTTAGATTCACTGTGGCTCATGTTCTTAATTATGATGATTTTATTGAATATCGTAAATGAAAATATATTGTTTTGCCACAAGTTCTTTGTTTTTTCCATATGATCTTGTATTTAAATTGTCTATCTTTAAGATCTATATAGTTGTCCTATTTTGGTTATATTATGTAATTGTACTTAAATACTAAATCAGAATAACAGTTGTTTGCTTACATTAAATTAAAGTTTCTTTTTTTGCAAGCACATCCCCAATACTTTTTGAAAACATCAAAAGGGGAGATTTTTTTTTTCTTTTTTTTTTTTTATGTCAAGAAATGCCTTAAAAGCTAAAATTCTTTATATATTGCTGTATTATTTTATATATATATATATATATATATATATATATATATATATATATTAACTAGTTTGCTAATCATATATAAACTTGCATATGAACCAGTTAGATTACATTTATACTCAAACCTACACTTAGTGGTCACACGCCGCACACTTTAAAATTTTAATCTTTGCGGGTCTTATCCTTTGAGAAAATTGAAATGGTTTATGTATATTTTTGGTCTAACCTAGTTTATCATGTTATTTTAAACTTTTATGACCAATTATACTATTTGCTTCGTGTGTGCTAAATTGCTATAAATTTTAAACACTTGCAAATTTTATGCCGAAATTTATGCCAAAATGCTATATCAAAAAGGGGGAGAGCTTTTTAAGAATAGGGAGAGTTTTATTAAGCTAATAATTTTAATGCTTAAACTATTTTATAGCTTAACCCTTTTTCTGATGACAAGGGGGGGAGATTTTTTGTGAGCAAAATGTTAAATCTTGTTATGACCAAAAGGGGGAGAGGTTTGTTGAGTTGTATGCATGTGTGCCTATGTTTTATTGTCAAAACTAAATTTATATTATTTGAGATGTCTTCCTTTGTGAATATGCTAGATCTATATTATTTATTTTCAAGGTATGCATTTCTTAGGAGGAGCCTTTTTAGGCTAAACCCGATTTTGCTCTAGTGCATTTGTCATCATCAAAATGGGGGAGATTGTTGACTTTTTGAGTTTGATCTCTGTTTTGATGTAGACAAAGCACTTGGATCTAATGTGTGCGCCTAGTACCTGAACAGGTTTATGATTCATATCACACACATGGAAGAGGATTAATGGAAGCTTAGACAAAACTTAAAGCTCGCATCACCTGACATTTTCCATGCACAAGAGCAAAAGAAGCAGGAGATATTTATGTTTATTATAAATGCATATAATTATTTGTTCTGTAATTATAATGGTCTGTAATAACTGCATCATGCATAATAGGTTTATGCTCAAATAGGCCTTAGAATTACCATAGAAACTATCACCCCTCAAACTTTGATGCCATATGCTTATTCACAATGGGTTGATGAAGTACAGAGACCGAACTGGGCTTAAATGCACACTTTTAAGTGGTCTCGGTTGACTGAACCCTTGGCAATATAAGTGCCTCGGTCGACCGAACATGTTAGAGGTCTACAATTTGACCATGCCTTAGCCTACTGAACATGTTTTGTGCATATAGTCTATGGTCAAATGAAGCTGAGATGTGACTTTCCTCATCTTCCTTAGCCGACCAAAATATTAGTTCAAATTGACCTCGGTTAACTGAAGTTCAAAACTTGGCAAACCAAAAGACTCAACGGGCGATAGAAACCACGTAGCTTTGGAAAATCGCCTGGCTTAACCGACTGATTATATCCACAGTTGACCAAACTGGAAAATTGCTTGAAAGCTATTGTGAATGTTCGGGTAACCAAAACTCTCGAGTTGAAAATTTTTTACACCAATAATGAGGTTAATTTTATTAAATATCATTAATCTTTTTTCCAAAATAACCTCCATGTCGTCAATGGTTAATTTTTTATTTATTTATTTATGAATATCTATATATACTCTCCAATTTGTCTTAATTAGTAAAAGATTAGAAAAAATCATTAAGAAAAAATTCCCTAAAATTTTTTTTATACTCATACTCCTCTTATTGCTTAAATTCTTTCAATATTTCAAAGCATACTACTCATTCTTCTTTCACTGATTTGAAAAACTTTTATTTTTTAGAGAATCATTTGTTATACTTCTTGGTTGTAAACTAGTTGCAACTTGAGAAGGAGTTTGATTTCTTATTGATTGTGCACATTTTCATACATCTTTCTTGAAGCTTATTACTCTCTCTTGTACTTGCATTGATAAATATTGATTTTTGAGAGTAAGCTAAAGTTTTTCCATTGTATTTTCATTCATAAATATTGTTTGGGAAAAATCTATATTTGCCTCTGAGTCTTGGCATCCTTAGTGCCATATTCAAGGGCTTGCTTGTGCTATTTGATAAAGTATATGTTTGCAAGCTTGATCCTAATCTCTATTGTGCTTAATATTGAAAATATATTTGTTGAGATATCTAATTAGGGTTTCAACATTCCTTTGATTGTTCATATATTTTAATATTATATTAAATAAAATAACTCACTCTCTCGCACATACATATATATACATAGTATTGAGAGCTGATATATAACTTCACCAATGTCACTTTGAGCATAAATACTTATCATCTGTGAGTGCATTGGTTGTGTTGTGCGTATTGGTACATATCTATCTATTGTAAGAAGCATCTGTATTGTACCCAAATATTTGATTATCTATTGTATTCTTGACAGGTGGTCGGAAGAGGGAGACTTGCCCTGTGAAAAGTCTCGAATTGCTCAGACTCAGTTAGGTGAGCACTAAACTGGTTTAGACTCGTTTAGGAGAACTAGGTGCACAATGTTGTAAGGTGTTGTAATCGGTGTCACTCCACCTGCAAGTGAGCTTTAGTGGAATCCTCAGGCTTGTGAGCTAGAGGTGGGGATGTAGGCAGTATTGGCCGAACCCTAATAACATATCGTGTTTCACTTTCTCTTTCCCTTATCTCTTTACTTTCGGTATATGTATGCTTGCACTTAAATTATTGTGAATGTTTTATTTGGTTTGAATTTCTGCATGCATATCTACTTGGGAAATACTGAGTTTTCTATGATTGTTATAACTTCTGGTTAGTGTTAAATTATTAGATGATTGGTATTTGCGTAAACAGACCCTAGGTTGTGAAATACTGCCTGTGATTAGGATTTAACTTATGAAGAATTTAAAATTTCCAATTCACCCCCTTTTTGGGATTACACCAATTCCAACAAAGCGCATAGTATTCAATCAGGGAGGAGTTTTTTAGCACTGTCAACTCCCTTACGTCCAACCTAATGTGACGGACGTGTCGGAATTGACCCCACTCGATTTGGTCCTCGTATGCCTAAATTAAACACATGAGTGCTTAAAATAAGTTAATCTTACTAAGTTATTCTCCAAGCGCATAATTCTCAAGCGAGGAGGAGTTTTTGGGCACCACTAGCTCCGGCACGTCCAACTCAATGTGATAGATGTGTTGGGACTGACCCCACTCAGTTTGGAGCTTGTATGCCCGAATTGGACACTTGGGTGCTTCACATCAACTAATGTTCACTTTTTGAGTCTGTCTCCTATTTTGATTATGACAAACCACAATATCTCATCTGTGTGCTTTGTGTATGAACCAGTGTACTTTTCTAAAGTACAGATGATAGATGAGAGATTGAAGCCGAGAAGCACTCAAACGAGCACATCTTTTGGCGCAATCCATGGAATTCCCAAGGAGCAGAGCATGAAGCCTTTGTTTATTTTAAGTTGTATTTTTTTATATTTATTTTGATTTGGGTTTGTCATAATAATCTATCACTCTATAATAACTAATGCATGTCATGCATGGTAGGAACTATAAGCTTAAGACCATAGATGGACCATAGGAATGTTGATCGACGCCGAATTTTTAGGGTATATGCTCAAAGGCCTTAAGTTCACCATAGGACTCATAATGTTACATGAAAAAGTCCCCCATAATATTAGATTTAATTATCATGTGAAGAGAGACAATTTTATGAGAAGAATAGGACTGAAATGCACATGTTGGCATGTTCGGTGGATCGAACAGCAACACTCTATGCACTTCGATCGACCAAATTTTCCCAAGGTCAATGGTTTGACCATTTGGTCGACCGACCTCAAAACAGGTTGCAATGCCCAGGTTGACCGAACAGACACGTGGGAAATCCCAATGCCCTAGCCAACCAAACTTTTAGTAGAAAATTGACCTAGTCGACCAAACATCCATGTTCGACCAACTGAACTCAACCCAGTCGACCAAACCTCAGAGGTTCAAAAATCGCCTCAAGTCTAGTCAACCAACACCTCATTTCAAAAACACCCTGATCGACCGAACTGAGTGACCCGGTCGACTGAACCATAAAAATGGTCAATCGAACCTCTCGGGTTGGTCAATTTTAAACTACAGTAAAACAAGGTTAATTTTATCTAATGTTCATTAATCTTTCCCAAAAAGACTCATATGTCTTTCAACTGTTATATTTCTATGAATTTCTATAAATACCAATTCATTTGGAAAGATTAATGAGGGGATTAGCAAATATCATTTGCAAAAACTCTCTAAATTTCAAAACCCTTGTTTTATCATATACAAGCCATAAATCCATCTCTTACTCATCCTACTTGCTAAAATCCTTTGGTAAGAGTATTATTGAGATTGTTTATATTGGCTCACACTCTTATTGTATGTGTTTGATGTTGATATTTTGAGAGTGAGATTGAGAGTCCCCTTGTGATTTAATTCATAAGTCTTCAGTGGGAATACTCTCTAGAGCTTGTAAATCTTGCATTATTGTTGCAAGTATTTAAAGGCTTGTTCTTGTACTTTATCTTGATTTCAAATATCTCTTGTGCTAGAATTTTGAGAAAATCATTTTAGAGATATTTTGATTATATTCTCTGAAAAACTTTGAAACCCTACTTGTGGTTGAAATATAGTTACATATTGTTTCAAAGATAGACTAGTAATACACTCTTGCATTAGATTGCTTATTGACATTAGATTGAGTGTTATTGCACATATCTGCACTAAGCTTATAGTTTTGTCATTTGACGTGTGTTGATTATTCATTGTGCGTATTGGTACATAACCTGCTTGTATTAGAAGCAACTTTATTTGTACACAAAATTTCAATTATCTGTTGTATTCCAGGCGTGGGCTTGAAGAGGGAGACTTGCCCTGTGAAAAGTCCTAGATTGGCTTTGACCTGGTTAGGAAAGTAAGGTGCACCATCCTGGTAAGATGTTGTAAACGGTGTTGCTCCACCCATTAAAGTGAGCCGTAGTGGAATCCTCAGGCTTGTGAGTTAGAGGCGAGGACGTAGGCAGTATTGGCTGAACCTTGATAACATATCGTGAGTGCAATTTATATTTCTACAATTTATTTACTGCACATATATGTTACTTTCAATAGTCTGTGAATACTGTGCATGACTTAATTTCAGTACTTTATATTTGGGATTACATAGACAGACCCTAGGTTGCGAAATACTATTTGTGGAATTGAAATCAACTTAGGAAGTTTTAAATACCCAATTCACCCCTCCTATTGGGAAAACACCAATTCCAACAATTAAATTTACTAAGTTCGCCTAAAAGCACATAATTTTCAATCGGGGAGAAATTTTTTAGGCACCGTTAGCTTCGACATGTCAAGCTCAATGTCACAAACGTATCGAGACTGACGCCACTCGGTTTGGACCTTGTATGCCCAAATTGAACACCTGAGTGCTTAAAATTAACTAAGTTTACTATGTTTATATTATAACATTGCTTCTAAGTGGGGAAAAATCAATCAGAGAGAGTTTTTGGGCACCATATGTTCCAGCATGTCCAATTCAATATAACAAATGTGTTGGGACTGACCCCATTTTGTTTGGACATCGTCTACTCGAATTAGACACTTGGGGTGCTTAAAATGAACTTAGTTAACTAAGTTCACCTCTAAGCACATAATTTTCAATCGGGTAGGAGTTTTGGGCACGATCAGCTGCAGCACGTCAAACTCAATGTGACAGACATGTCGATACTAACCCCACTCAGTTTGGAGCTTGTATGCCTGAATTGGACACTTAGGTGCTTTAAATCAACTAAATTTACTTTATAAACCTATAAGCGCATAACTAATGTGTTGGGATAGATCTCACTTAGTTTGGACCTCGTTTGCCTAAATTGGACACTAGAGTGTTTAAAATTAACGAAGTTTACTATGTCTGAATACAAGAGTAAAGATGTTTTCCTTGAAGTTGACTTGGCATTAGTCCTTGAAGTTTTGAACAAACCATTAGAGTGTCTAAAAAGTAAGGTCAATTGACCTATCACCCAGCTTGGTGGATTGCCAAGCCTTCTAGCAAAGTCAGTTAACCTATCAAGAAGGAGGCAATGAACTGGTTAGCCATTTTGCCAAGGCCAGTTGACCAACCCAAAGGACAAAATTGACTGCATCAAATTGACAACCTAAAATTGACGCCACTTCATTTTTTCCTAGTTTTGTTACTTTTGTGTGATGATCAATATATTCTTAAATGTTTTCATATAGTATAACTCAATAAACACTAAATAGCAATGATGACACATAAGCTTTATCCATTGCCCAAATTTTGATTCTTTTAGACCTGTTAAGCATAACTCAAACTCAAAATAATTAGTTTTGAAGCAGTTTATTATCATTAAAATCAAAATATAAAACCCTGGGGCTAACAAACCATGCATATGCTTACCTATGCCACTTAAAATACCATCTTCTACTATAAGTTTGATATAGCTCAATAGAATACTTATGTTTTTGTAGCACATGTAGAAAGGAGAAGAGTGAAAAGAAAGAAATAGGAAAGTACAATAGGGATTGTCATAGAATTCAGGATTTTAATTTATGCGCATGCTTTTGAGGTGCTTTTATTAATCCGTCATATTCATATCTTTTTAATTTGATGTTTCGTGTAAATATTTAGAGTATTTTGGAAAGCACAAAATGGATATTTTATCTTACGTACATTAAAATTGTAGCATACACCAACAAATGAGTGCACATGCTTGAATGCTTAATAATATTCATATCCATGCATACCTTCTAATGAGAGGAGGATCCACCTGCATCATTTCGACGAGTTTGGTGTATTGTTCATTCCATCTGCGCTCTCCAGTTCTTCATGGCTTCCATCTTGGCTTCCTAGGTGGACACCTTTTATTTTAACTGTTAGTTCTCTGCTCCCTATGTGGCACTTGTTCCATTGGCTACTAGTTCTCCATTTACATCATCAGCATATGGAGAACCATCTCCTCTGCTCGAGACTTGTTGCACTTGACGGTTCAATGTGCTTGGTCAATCGTAGCACGAGATGCCACACTCAAAAAAGATGATGATGTTGGGCCGATATATCCACTCCCAAGACTTTTACAAGAATTCAAGATATTTGTTTGTTTGCGGCCCTGTGTATATGAATTTAATTCAAGCCCTGTAGTTAATGAAATTTTTCTTTCAAGATGATAAGCAATATCATATTCAACACTCTTTCCAAAATCTTAGACTTTAAATAAACTTTTAGTTAAAGAGTCTTGGGTGTTGAATCAATCAACGTACTCCCTTATGGTTTTCACAAATTATTGATCAACCAACGTACTCCCTTTTGGTTTCTGCAATCCCAAAAAAAAATTAAACTTTAGTTTATTTAATTTCCAAACTATGTAGTATTTATGATCAAGAAATTTAATCATCCACGCAATTTATAGGTATGCTGAAAAATAAAGAGAGTAAGGGAAAAAGAAGGAGGCCAAGGTTTTTACGAGGTTCGACTTATCCCCAGCCTACATCCTCACCTTAGGCAAACCACCTAAGGATTCCACTATACCTGTTCCTTTCTGGGGGGAACAAAACCTTTACAAGTGATACTCCATGCTCAAACACTCCTTCACTAGGTTAGAGTAATCACCTCTCCAAGTGATTCCTCACGCTTGGGAACTCCTTCAATAGGCTAGATTAAACACCTCTCCAAGCGATACCTCATGCTTGGTCAACAATCCAACAACTTGGAATCATCCAAGAACTACAAGAAATAAAAAAATAATTGTTGTATACAAGAACACTCTCTCAAAGTGCAGATTAGTACAAATTTAAACACTATGCACTTCAATATTCATATATCAATATGAAATAGAATTGAAGCTCAAGCTAGAATTCACATATTCCTTCTCTAGATGAATATCAGAAGTAGGAACTACGAGTAGGATGAATCAGCAACTCAAAAATTTAGCAAATCAGATTTTGTAATGAGTGAGCAAGAGAGAGCAGCAAGATAGTTTTTAGCTAAAGTAGATTTTTCAATTCTTTTGTTCTTGGTGTTATTTTGATTTGCAAAACCATGTATTTATAAGCTTCTAAAAGTGGTTTCATGATGCCCAAGTTTACTTGGAGTATCTTCCAAGTTTTCATTAATTTTGGGGCTCATGAAACCTTTGTTTAAAATTTTATCGTTAACAGTGTTTAGACGACTAAACTTTTGGGGTTCTATCTTCTGAAGTTCCTTAAAACTTTGAAAAATTGAACTGAGCACAGGGTCAAACGTTTGAAGCGTAGATTCAGACTTTTGAAGATCCTGTTCCAACGACTGAACTGACCGTTCAGATGTCTAAAGGTGTTCTGCCTGTTCTGTGTTTTAAAAAAAAAAAAATATTCAGTCTTCTGAATTAAATCTTCAGACTTATGAAGAAATTCTTCAGACGTCTGAGGATTCTCCTCAGTTGTCTGGATAGACCACTTTCAGAAATTTCAGTTTTGTTTTCAAAAGTCCTTTTTGCTCTCTTTCTTTGATTAAATTTAAAAACATTTTTCAGGGTTTAAGATAAGGTCTCTAAGTTCATAATGTACCCTAGAAGACCTTCAAAAATATTTCACAAATAAATTTAAATACAAAGTACTTACATAAAGACTTCTCATGACGTTTGACATTCTAAACATTTAAGTCTTCATGCTTGTCATTCTTTGGACTCTCTTGCTTTGTCTTTCTTTGGCTCTATCTTGCTTCAATATTTAAAATACTTTAAGCTTTTAGCAAGTCCTCTTCAACATCCACTCTCTCATGATATTCAATCTTTAAAATATCATCTTCGAATCCATGTCTTTAACTCTTTAAGCTTCATTTCATCATCTTTCTTTGAAATATAAGCTTTGAACCATCCTTATGAGCATTTGACTTTGTGTTCACATACTTGAATCTTGAAATATCATCACTTAACAAAATAGTTCCTCTTGTTTGTTATCATCAAAACAAGATTTTAAGGCTTGTAAGGCCAACAAGAGAGAATCAAAGGACTAAAACTAATTTTAATGTGATTCTCTAACATTTTTCAAGTCAAATGGGCTTGTATTTATAAGCCAAAAGAAGATATAGCCATTATATGGCCGTTGGGACCTTAGAATATTAATTTCGTTTGAAAAATAGTCGTTTTCTAGTTGTTGGGACGCTTTCCCAAGAGGGTTGGTCAACTGAGGCCAAGCTTAGTTGACTGGGACTTGAAATCCGCAAGCTTCGGTTAGCTAGAGTGAAGCATCGGTCGACCAACCTTGGGTTTTTTGCGTGGACACCCTTCAATGTTTTGGTGATAACTTTTTCTATATGACTCCAATTTGGACGTTCTTGATATCAACGGAAATCTAAGAGAAAATATCACAATTTTATTGTTGAATACATTTTAATATAAGAAGTTATGGATTGATAAAAATAGCCATCAATGAAACGAAAGAAACATGAAGGGAATTTTTCTACTACGGACACATTTCAATGTTTTGGCCATAATGTTTTCTAGAAAACTCCAAATGGGGCGTTATTAGTATCAAAAGAAATATGGGGAAAATTTCCACAATTGTCATGTTGAACATATTTAAGATGAGAACAAATTGATTGAGAAAAACGCTTATCTCTACTGTTTGGTCGACTAGGCAGTTGACCGACCCCTTTGTAAAAATTGGTTTTTGCCTTCTTTTAACTTCAAAACCATTTGAGACCTTTTGGTATAAGTTTAATTTTGAATGAAAAGGTTTTTCATGAAAAGATCGTGGTTCATAAGGTCAATCTAAGACATTTGTTTGAGCTTCAAATAAAATAATGAGATGCATGCACAAATAAACCCTAATTACTATTACAATTGAAAAATAAATAAAGTCTTCAAGTTCCACTCCTCTGATTATCCATGGAATATGCTAGGATATGATCGTTTACATACTTTTGTAGCTTCCATTTCCTATCTGTTTCCCATGCTTAGAAAGATGAATTTGTTTATACACTTAGCACAGAGATGAGAAACTGTGGTTTGTCATCATCGAAATAGGGATCAGACTCAAATCTCCCACTTTTTGATGATGACAAATACAAGAGCAAAATTGGGTTTGCCTGAAAGGCTCCCCCTCACAATATGCATAATTCAAAAAAGATATTCAACATAATTCAGGTCAAACATAAAGATTTCATCATTTTCCTAGTTATGCATTTAAGTGCAATTTGGTTTAATGTGTATTTTATGTATTGAAGCTTTCTTTAAAAAATATTCAATTAAGCATAGGGTCACATGATACATAAATAATTATTTCTGGTATGTAAACCAGTATTATATTCATCATTTTCCATTTTGTGAATTAACAAAGACAGGGAGAAAGGAATAGTAATTTTTCTCTTATAAAACATCTCCCTCTTTTGTCATTAGTAAAAGGGTTAATAAAATTTATTCTTCGAAAAGAAGACGATTTGAAAACAAGGCCCTTAAATTCTTATAAATTTCATAACACATGAATTTTAGATACAAAATAGTGCAGGTCATGAAAGCTTGTAAGCACACAAGCAAGAGATAAGATATATTTTTTATGAAATCATCTCTTGCTATGGAAATCTAAAAAGCTTGAGGCAAGAGAAAATAATTTCAGTTAAAAAAAAAATCTTGCGATTGAAAATTTTCCCTTTTTGATATTACTAATTAGTACTGAGGAATATGCTTGCTGAAAAAGAAATTTTAATATAAAGTTCAAGCAAGCTATGTTTTTTTGGTGAGCAATTAAAAACATAGCATAAATTAACTTAAAAAACCAACCATATAGATCCTAAAATTATCAAAAAAAAAAAAAAAACAAGGATCACATGGCAAAACCAAGGAACTTGTGGCTAAACAGTATATTTTCATTCAAGATGATCAAGAAAATCATTATGCTTTAATACACGTAAGCCACAGAAGATTTCTAATCTAAGATATAATGTTGGTGAGCATAATAAGATAGAAATTTATTTTCAGATGCTCCCCTTATCGATTTGAATACGTGTTTAGATTCTGTTAACTACTTATACTAATACTAATTGTGAAAATTCATTAAGAGTTAATAAGTACAAGCAACGATTTGAGTAAAAAATTTACTGGATATTTGTTAGTCCAGTTGTGTCCAACCAGTGAAATATTCCTAGAACAGACATGCACCAGAAAGTTCAATTTAAGTCCTAAAAGGTGTTCATACATGCCAAGAACAATCCATATCAAAGTATAATTCAATGAATGATTGGATATGATGTTCAAGGTACCCAAAAAAAAAAAAAAAAAAAATTTCAGGACTCAAAAACGAAAACAATGATGCATATGAGTGCATGGGGCAAGTGATTTTATTCCTTTTCTTAGGGATGGAGCTTATGCTCCCTTGTATATTTGCAGCACACATACTTGCAATTAGTTCAAGTTAAAACATTATAGCCAATTAAGACTATGCTAAAGATTATGCAATAGGAATTTAGTTGGGATTTTAAAAGAGGATAACACAACTCAAAAGAGTGTGTGTGAAGTGAGAACTACCTCAATGTCATGCATTTACCCTAATTACATGGACTTGAATTTTATAACATAATTATTTATCATTTGGGTCCTACATGAAGTTCATAACCCAAGGATTAGGGCCAATTGGTTTCCATGAACTAGATTTTCCTAGGTACATAGAATGTATAAAGTTTTGAGCAATCTAGGAAAATTTCAAGGAATATGAAAATTGTACATGTTTTTCAATTTAGCACATAGCATATGGGATTCAACATGTACCAATCTATTTAATTATTTAGCATGCATAATAATATTTATTAAGACCAACTAGCATGCAATAGTTTTTCAATTGATTATCATTTAGCATGCAACGGTTTACATTTATCATTTAAAAATCATGCAAATGATTTATTTATCATGCAACAGTTATAAATATTTAGTAATGGCAATGTGCATTAAACAGTCCAAGTGACCAGCTAAGATAAAAACAATAAGTTCAATAAGGTCACTGCTTGATACTACATAAGACTTGTTTAAAAGTATTTAGAATTTAAAGAATAAGTCTTATGGGGTGATGATTTCAATTAACTAGGCAGCATGCGAGTTCTTGCGAATGATGTAAGGAATTTTCACAAACCATATACAAAACATATTTAAGGATGAAGTTTTAATATTCATTTATAGTTGACTCATTCTTTAAAAAATGTTTTAACATTCAGCATATCATAATCATCTTAGTATATGGTATCTAGGCTTTGATTATTTTGGGAAAAAATTAACAAAATTTTGGTAGCATGTCGTCTGTAAATAGAGCATTTCTCAAACCTGCAAGTCACAAAAACATGCACCAAATAGCCTAATTGATGCTACAACATGCAATTCACATCATTGCATCAGTTATGCAGATGACATTCCAATTCAGTTTTCATGCACTCCTATCATCAACTACTAGCATGCATTTCATAATATTACATCAGTTATGCAGTTGACATTCTAGTTCAAACATGCAATCCAGTATAAGTCAATATTAAAGTTTATGCAATAAATTGTCTATCCATTAGATAAAATAACATTAAAGCACAAATGGATATTTAAAGTTCAGTGGAGATAATTCAAAGGCATAAAATATAACCATAATACAGTGTTTCAAACATAAGCATAATGCCGTTAAGGGTTTATCAGAAGAATTTTAAATTTTCCGATCTCCCTCAGTTATGCAGCCTAAGCATTATTATCATAATGCTCTCAATCTTAGCCAAATGCTCTAAATTTTCAGTTAGTTAACTTTGGCTTTTAATTAGATTTATCCAAAAATTTCTAGCCAGGGGATGAGCTTCAAATGTATTGAATTATGATTAATCATTAAGCTTCATGATGAGTTTTAGGGTAATATGATATACTCGAATAATTCCCTAAAGCTCAATTTTATGTGATGGATAAAAATATACTATATTCAATATATTCATACTAAAACATATATAGCATTAAAAATTATTCAACTAATAAAGCTCCTTTGTACATATGAAGGAGATTCACAAATTATGCATGTTATAGCCAATATTATCATATAATAACTAATCATGATGATATGTATATATTAAGCTTAGATTGGATATATCACAAAAAAATTCCATATTGGCTTGATTTTCTAATGTTCTTAGTATAACAATAGTATACTAAGATTGGATGATTTTAAGCATTTAATCATTATAACCCTTTTTATTTAATTTGCAAATCATAAGAGCCAAGATATCATAAGATTTCAATATAAGTTAGTGATCTTAAGACTTCTAGTTCAATTATGTTATTCATTTTTCTTTTAAAAAATCTTATGTGTTCTAATATACTTCTTTAAAGTTACTCATAAGATGACATGCTATTATCACATTTATCACATGATTAATTAAAAATTTAACACAAAATATATCATATGAATCATGACATAATCATCGAATAAAGTAGAAAGAGCAAGATATACCTTTTCATTTTCGAAATTCCAAGAGTGGCGTTCTCCTCTCTCCCTGATTCTCCATACCTCTCATTCTTCCCAAACTTCCTCAATTTTAGAATAAGACGTAATCTTTTAAAACCATTAGTAACTTGTAGATCCCCTATTTTTGTTTGAACTAAATATAACAAAGGGGTTATTATATTATTATTATTATTATTAAAAACCTACCCTTTTTTCTCCCATTTTCATCTCTCTCACACGCCAAACTGCCGCCCCCTCATCGCCACTCCACATCTCCCTCAATCTCCCAACCTTCAGGCAGCTCCTCTTCCCCACAGCCTTCGCCCTCTATCCTTCTCAGCACCCTCATCCCTTCATCTCCACAGCCGGCCGCAGCAAATACCCAGCAACCTAACTTCGTTTCGCACAGATCCAGCACGGTGTTACCGTCGCCGTCGTCAACACCCGTTACCATACGCCATCCGGCGACCCCGTTGCCTCACGCACAGCCACAACTCTCCCATCTCTCAGGCTCCTGTGCTCCACGCCCCTCCAACAGCAGCAGCAGCGTTCGTCTCCACTGGCAACACGACCAGCTCCGGCAGCACCCCACGGCAGCCCCCAGCGTCACTGCAGCCACCAGCAGACTTCCCCACCACGGCCACCAAGAGTTCAGTCCGCCGCCATCACTGCCATACCCGCATCAACCACAACTTCGACAACTCACCGTCCTCAGTCCCACAGTCCTCTTCGGAGTCTCCTCGGCTACCAGTAAGACAGCAGCAACCCTAGGCTTCCTTGTTCGAAGACTGCTCTAGCTGAACAACAACGCCAAAGCTCTCTTCTTCGCAGATTACACCCAGAAGAACAACAGCTTCCCGAGGTCTCCTTCTTCAAAGACTACTCTTGCTGAACATAGCAACCCAACTCCGGTGAGCTTCTCTGCCCCCACACGCACAAACTGTTCATACTTCTTCATACACACACATACTGACCTTCTTTTTACTTTCTTTTAAATTGCAATACTTGTTTTAGGTATACCCATGGTTATATTTTGTGGTAGTCATTATAAGATACTAATGGATTTATCATTATGGTTGCAGGATTTTCGTTGGGGATTATTTCAATGTTTAAAGATGAAATTACATTAGTTTTACATATTAAATATTTAATATTTTGTGGTTTGTATTTTAATACTTGGTTTTCATGTTTAGGTTCTTGGTTGTTATTACTGTATCATCGTGGAGTTTTAATATTGTTACATTTGTTCTAAAAAATTTTAATCTCCAAGTTCATATTTTTGGTGTTGGCATTGATTGATTTGTGTTTATAGTTTATGATTTTCCTATCGTTTGTATATTATTATTAGTCAGATTATTGTTACGCTGATTGTATACCATTATTAGTAATACTACTATTGATTAGATATTATTATTAATATTATTGTTATATTTATTATTCGCACATTATTATTGGTAATATTATTGCATTGTTTGTATTATTATTAGAAACATAAGTATATTATTTGTACATTATTATTAATATTATTGAAATATTATTGTAATTGTCATCATCATCATCATCATCATCATTATTATTATTATTATTATAATTATTATTATTATAATAATATTTATTATTATTATTATTATTATTTTTACTATCATTATTCTATTTTAAAGTATACGTATATTCGATTGTGTTATTTTAATATTTGTATTAGCTTGTTATTATTTTAGTATTATTATATTTTTGTTATTAAGGTTTTTTCGATTTTATCCATAGGATTGTAATAAAAAGGGTACAAGCTTTTTTAAGCTTCACGTACCTCAGTTCTGAGGGAATATATATATATATATATATATATATATATATATATATATATATATTACATATACTTTTGTATAATTTATTTATTTATTTTGCATGTGTATTTGTAAATTCACAAAAGGGAGTAATTTTAAAGACTTTTTAAATTTATTTAGGAATAATTTCATAATTAATTAGGTACTGTTCATAAGAACGGGCGCGTAGGGCGTGCTCGTACCTTCCCCTCGCGTAACCGAACTCCCGATCCCAACTTTGGTACCACAGACCAATTCTACCCTTAATTGGGTAGTAATCAAGTGTTCTAACCATACTAAAAGGTTAGTGGCGACACCTTACACCATTTTTCCCGAAAATATAAAATAGATTTTTTATTTTGCCCACCCCGGGGCACACGCACGTCGGGACGTCGCGACTGCTTGGCGACTCCGCTGGAGACCAAAGAGAGTCGAACTAGTAATTAATTAGAAATTATCTTGAGTTCAAATTTAATAAATCTTTGAGTTGCTCCTCATTTTGTGAATATTAATTGTAAATATTTTCTTTCCAAAATTATAGATTAGAATATTAATTGTAAATATTTTCTTTCCAAATTTTTAGTTAAGAATATTAATTGTAAATATTTTATTTCCAAATTGTTTTAGATATGAATATTAATTGTAAATATTTTTTTTCCCACTTGTTTTAGATAAGATTATTAATTGTAAATATTTCCTTTCCAAATTTTTTAGAAAAGAATATTAATTGTAAATATCTTCTTTCCAAATTTTTTAGATAAGAATATTAATTGCAAATATTTTTTTTTCTAAATTGCAAATATTTAGTTTCCAAATTTTTAGAATAAGCGTGTTAATTGTAAATATCTTGTTTCCATATTTTGAATAAGCATGTGATTGATTGTACACATATTATTTCATTTATTGTTTGAAAAACATATGACTAATTGTGAATATTGTTGGCCTAATAAGACTTACAATTCTTATTTTGATGATAACAAATCAATGATGTGTTTAATATGGTTCAAGTGTAAGTTTTTCAGGAAAGTGACAAAGTTCAAGTGCATAAGGAAGCCTATGGATCACAAAGAATTCTTGAAGAACATAGTAAAGCTTATGGATTACAATGAGCATAAGGAATCAAGTTATACTGGTGAAAAGTTCAAAGAAAAGATTGAAACCACAAAGATGATGGAAGAACAAGATTGAAGATCAAAGAATTATATTTTTAAGGATGATCTAAATGTAAGTACTTCAAAGTTGATTTCAAGTATAAATTTGTTTGAAGCTCTTAGAAATTTAAAAATATATTTATATATATATACTCTAAAGAATATTTTTATAAACAATGAAAAGAAAAGTTTTTGAAAAAGGAAAATTTTCAAATATTGAAGGGCCAGGCGACTGTCACATTAAGAAAGAGGTTTTTCAAAAAGTCAGTAACTAGATAGGCGACTGCCTAAACCTGTCAGGTGCCTGCGTGAACAAGCCAGTCGACTGCCTTGGTTCTGGCAGGCGACTGCCAGCACTCTGTGTTGAGAGTTTGTTCTGTGACAGGCGATTGCCACTCTAACATTGGTATTAAATCTCTTTACGGAAAGATTTTTTAAATCACGTTTTTGGACATAATTAATTTAAAATAATTGGAAACAATTTTTGAAAATTTTTGGGAGTAATGAATGGCTTCTAAACATCTATAAATGACTCAAATCTTCAAAAGTTTTTTAAGAGAGAACGATTTAGCAATACTCAAAGGTTTTTGAAATTAAGCAATCTTCAAGGGTTTTCAGATCTAGCAATCTTCAAAAGGTTTTTAGATCAAGCAATCTTCAAAGTTTTTTTGATCATGCAATCTTCAAGCATTCAAAATTCTCAAAGGATCTAAAACTCTCTTGTGCTCAAATTACTGATTTGCTACTGATTTATACTTTGAGGCAAAGTTTTCAAAAGTTCTCTCATCTTTTGAAAATTATATTGGTGATTCGTACTAAGTATTGAGCTTCAAATTCTTTTATATTTTAATTACCTTGAAGTATCATTGTGATAATTATTGTACTAATCCACTCTAGTGTGAGAGTTTTATTTTGTACACAAAATTTTTTTTATCTTCATTCATAGACGATTCAGAGTTGTTTAATCGTTGGACCAAACGAGAGATTGTCGTTTGGAGAGGCAGGCTCTAGCCTAACAGAAGGAGTGGTTGTAAACAGGTGTTGTTCCACCCAGTAACGGAACTGATATAGTGGAACCCTTTGGTGTTTTGCAAGGGCGAGGACGTAGGCTGTGTTGAAGCCAAACCTCGTAAAAATCTTATGTCTTTCTCTCTACTTTACTTTATATTCTTTACTTGCTATTGTTGTATGGTTTAAAAATGCAGATTGCAGGTTTTTTTAAGTGAGAAAGAAACAAAGGTACTTGATATTTAGAAAGTACGTTTTGATTAACTGTTTGCGGAAACCCAAAAGGGAGTACGTTGGTTAATCTGCAAAAATCTTGATCAAGTGAAGTGTATACTAAAAGCTTACAGGGAAATCAACAAAAGCTCTAATATTCCTGGTTGAGTGATTAAATTACTTTGATTTCATTTGTGAATTTAAATTTTAGTATTTTTTAAGTGTGATTATCATTTATATATTTTGTTTTCTGGGTATTAAAATCAAAAGCTTACAAATCATTAAAATTTAAAAGAATCCAATTCACCCCCCCTCTTGGGAAGCTATTCCTTATTTCAATTGGTATCAGAGCCTAGTTATAGAATTTCCTAACAAGAAACTATAAAAAGATCTAATGACTAACATTGGAGTAGCACCCTTTGGTGAAGGACAATCCTCAACCCGTCCACCAATCTTTTGTGGACACAATTATACTTTTTGAAAAAAGAGAATGGAAATATATCTTCAACACATGGATTGGAAAGCTTGGGAAGTTGTTATGGATGGAAATCTTATCCCCACTAAGTTGGTTGATGGAAAACATATTCCAAAAGAAAAGAAAGACATGACCGACTTAGATTATAAAATGCTTCAAATAAATGCAAGTGCTTTAAATGTGTTATATTGTGCATTAGATGCTAATGAGTTTAATCGAGTCATGACTTGTAAAACAGTTAAGGATATTTGGGATAAATTAGAAGTAACTTATGAAGGAACCGTTGATGTTAGAAACAATAGGATAGACATGCTAACAAGTGAATACGAAGCATTCAAAATGAATTTTGATGAAACAATATCAAACATGTACACCAGATTTACCCATATAATAAACTCTTTAAGTGCCATAGGAGAAACTTATACTACATATGAAATATTCAGAAAAATTCTAAGAGGCCTACCCTCTATTTGGGAACCAAAGGCCACAACTATCATGGAAGGAAGAAGCCTTAATACTACTTCTCTGGATGAATATATAGGTTCACTTCTTACATATAAAATGACATTGAAAGAAAGGAATACTGAGCCAAAACATAAAAGATCCATAACTCTAAAAGCATCTAGTTATAGCACTAGTGAAGAAGAAAGCAAAACAAGTGACTTAGATCAAGATGAATTGACATTCATTATTAAGAGACTAGGAAAATTCTTTAGAAGAAATAAAAGGTTTCCTAGAAAGTTTAATAAAAAGAAAACTGAAAAAGGAGATACAAGTAGGAAAGAAAATAAAGGTAAGAATGAACTACCAATCTGTTATCATTGCAAAAAGTCAGGACATATTAAACCTGAGTGTCCATTATTCAAGAAAGACAAGAAGAAAAAGAAGGAAGCAATGGAAGCCACTTAGGACGACTCAAGCTCCAGCGAAACTGAATTCGAATCAAGTGAACAAGAGATGGAAAATATATGCTTCATGGTGAATGACGAAGAGGTAAACTCTTATTACTCTTCAACCGAATCTCAAAATGAGTCTTGTGATGAGTCCTGTGATAGTTTGCCTTCTTATAAGGAATTACAAACTGAATTATTTTCACTACATAAAAAATTTATAAAAGTGTCTAAAAGAAATATAACTTTGAAAGATCAAAATCAAGAACTGGTAAAGCAACTTGAATCATTCAAAGTTATTGAAGAAGAAAGAAAAACTTATATTAAGAAGTTGGAAGAAGAAATAAACATAGCAAAACAAGAATTAGATAAAATTCATAAAAATGATTTGAATAAGAAAAATTTAGAAATAAATGAACTCAAAAAGATAGTTGAGGATAAATAAAAGATTATCTATAATTTTACTAAAGGTAAAGAAAACTTTGAAAAGATGATTGGACAGCAAAGGCTTCATGGAAACAAAGAAGGAATAGGCTACAACAGCAAAGCAAATAAAAGGAATAAAAAAATACACATGGGATATTTTGTTAAGGAAGCTAAATTTTATGTTAGCACTTCATCAAATAACAAACATGAACACACCACTTGCTATATGTGCAAGACTAAAGGTCATGTGATGTTCAATTGCCCATTAAAGAAAAAATATGTTAAAGTTCAAGGAGAATGGAAAGCAAATAGTGGAACCAACAACAAAACAAAGAAAGTCAAAAGAATTTGGGTTCCAAAAACTAATACACAGTGTCTCTCATTGTAGGTTTGCCTTAGGACAACAACAACAATGGACAAATGGTAGTTGGACAACGTATGCTCAAGGCATATGACCGATGACAAGACCAAGTTCACTACCTCAAAACAAAAGGATGGGGGATACATCACCTTCGGCAACAATGCCAAAGGTAAAATTGTTGGTATCGGGAAAATTGGTAAAGAATCTTCACTCACTATAGATAATGTGCTATTAGTGGAAGGACTAAAACATAATCTTTTAAGTATTAGTCAATTAAGTGATAAAGGGTTCGAAGTAATTTTCATGAAAGAAAAATGTGTTATCCAAAATCCTAAAAATAAAGAAACCTTGTTTATGGCTCATAGAATAAATAATGTTTACTGTATAAATCTTGAGAAAATAGCAAATCAAAACATAACTTGTTTAACATCTACGAATGAAGTAAGTTGGTTATGGCATAGGAAACTAGGTCATGCTAGCATGGACCTACTATCTAAATTATCTAAGAAAAATCTTGTAAAAGGATTACCGAACATTAAGTACATAAAAGACAAGATGTGTGATGCATGTCAAAAGGGAAAACAAGTAAAAACAAGTTTTAAAAAGAAAAAATTCATATCCACCAAAAGACCCCTAGAACTCTTACACTTAGACTTATTTGGTCAAACTAGAACCTTAAGTTTAGGTGGAAAACAATATGCTTTTGTAATAGTAGATGATTTTTCAAGATTTACTTGGGTAATCTTTTTAGCAAACAAAGATGAAGCTTGTAACCAATTAATAACCTTATGCAAGAAATTACAAAATGAGAAAGGCTATAATGTAACAAGATTTAGAAGTGACCAAGGAAGAGGGTTTAAAAATAAGGAAGTTGATAAATTTTGTAATGAACATGGAATAACTCACAATTTTTCAGCACCTAGAACTCCACAATAAAATGGAGTTGTTGGAAGGAAAAATAGAACTTTGCAAGAAATGACAAGAACAATGCTCAATGAAAATAGTCTATCTAAATATTTTTGGGCAGAAACTGTAAATACAACATGTCATATTGTAAATAGGGTATCAATAAGATCAAAAATAGATAAAAAACACAATATGAACTTTGGAAAGAGAGAAAACCTAATATATCCTACTTTCATGTATTCGGTTGTAAATGCTTTATATTAAATACTAAAGATGATCTTGGAAAATTTGATGCAAAGACAGATGAAGGTATTTTCTTAGGTTATTCTACAAATAGTAAAGCTTATAGGATTTATAATAAAAGAACTTTTACAATTATGGAATCAATTCATATAACTTTTGATGAATCAAATCATTATGACATTAAAGATATGAATGATGAAAAAGAAGTCACTTCACAAAAGAAAGAGGTTCTTGAAATAAAAGAAGAAAGGAATAATGATGCTCTAAATGAAAACTTTTCAGAGAATCTAAAACTCCCTAAAGAGTGGAAATATGACAAAAATCACCCAAAAGAACAAATTCTTGGTGAAACATCAAAATGAATAACCACTAGAGACTCACTAAAAAATATTTGCAATCATTATGCTTTCTTATCCCAAGATGAACCAAAAAATATTAAAGAGGCTTTAAATGATGATTCTTGGATTATAACTGTGCAAGAGGAATTAAATCAATTCGAAAGAAGTCAAGTATGGGAACTTATACCAAAACCCAAAGATAAATCAATTATAGGAACTAAATGAGTGTTTAGAAATAAGAAGGATGAAAATGAAGTTGTTATAAGAAATAAAGCTATGCTAGTGGCACAAGGGTATAATCAAGAAGAAGGAATTGATTATGATGAAACTTTTGCACCTGTGGCAAGGATGGAAGCTATTAGGATGCTCTTAGCCTATGCGGCCCATAAAGATTTTAAGTTATGTCAAATGGATGTGAAGAGTGCATTTTAAATGGATATATAAATAAAGAAGTATATGTCAAACAACTTCTAGGGTTTGAAAATTCTAAAAATCCAAACCATGTATTCAAATTAATAAAAGCCCTTTATGGTTTGAAACAAGCTCCAAGAGCTTGGTATGAGAGGTTAAGTAAATTTTTACTTAAAAATGAATTTACAAGAGGAAAGATTGATAGTACCTTATTCATTAAAACAAAAAACAAAGATATGCTATTAGTTCAAATATATGTGGATGATATTATATTTGGAGCTACAAATAAAGATCTATGTAAAGAATTTGCCACATGTATGCAAAAAGAGTTTGAGATGAGTATGATGGGAGAATTAAATTACTTTCTTGGATTACAAATCAAACAAGCAAAAAATGAAACTTTCATAAATCAAACTAAATATATTAAAGACATGTTAAAAAAGTTTGACATGGAAGAAAGTAAACCTATAGGAACTTCTATGAGTACTTCAACTAGTCTTGACAAAGATGAAAAAGGGAAACAAGTTGATACTAAGTACTATTGAGGAATGATAGGGAGCTTACTTTATTTAACAGTAAGTAGACCAGATATTATGTTTAGTGTATGTATGTGTGTAAGGTTTCAGTTAGTTTCTAAGGAATCACACTAAACTACGGTCAAAAGAATCCTTAGATATCTATTAGGCACACTTGAATTAGGTTTGTGGTATCCAAAGGACTTTGAATTTGAAATGATTAGTTACTCAGATACAGACTTTGCTGGATGTAAAATCGATAAAAAAAGTACAAGTGGAATGTGTCATTTTCTAGGACACTCTTTAGTTTCATAGTCTTCAAAGAAACAAAACTTTGTAGCATTATCCACAGCAGAAGCAAAATACATTGCTTCAGGAAGTTGTTGTGCTCAAACATTCTATATGAAACAACAACTAAAAGATTTTCAAATACAATATCAAACTATTCCTATCAAATGTGACAACACAAGTGCTATTAATATTTCAAAAAATCCAGTATCTCACTCAAGAACAAAACACATTGACATAAGACATCATTTCTTGAGAGATCATGTGCAAAATGAAGATATAATACTAGAATTTGTAAATACACATGATCAATTAGCAGATATTTTCACAAAACCTTTGTCAGAAGAAAGATTCATATTTATAAGAAGATAATTGGGCATGCTACATAGTTGTGAAGTAATTTAAACATTGTTTTGCTTGGCAGGTGACTGCCACCAAGGTGCCAGGCGACTACCAGGCTACTGTCTTTTAAAATTCCACATAGACAGGTGCCTGCCATATTCAAGTAGGCGACTGCCTTATGGTGGGTAGGGTTTAAAACTCTGTTTTAAGTCATTTTAAAACCCACTAGGTGCCTGCTCATTCATTTTTCTCTCTGAAATATTTCGTCTCTATCATTTTCCATACACATATCCCGTTCAAATCATCTTGAAACCAAGTTTATAATCCTTCCTACTCATCAAATCCTGAACCTAACCTAGAGTTTTCATGTTTTTCTTCTCCATACAAATATGCCTCAATCTAGAAAGTACATTTTGATTAACCATTTATAGAAACTCAAAAGGGAGTACATTGGTTAGTCTGTGGAAATCTTAATCAAGTGAAGTGCATACTAAAAGCTTACGGGGAAATCAATAAAAACTCTAATATTCTTGGTTAAGTGATTGAATTACTTTGATTTCATTTGTGAATTTACATTTCAGTATTTTTTAAGTGTGATTATCATTTATATTTTTTTTCTGGGTATTAAAATCAAAAGCTTAAAAATCATTAAAATTTAAAAGAATCCAATTCACCCCCCCTCTTGGGAAGCTATTCCTTATTTCAAATATTTTGTTTTCTTTGTTATTGAATAAGCATGTGATTACTTGTAAATATCTTGTTTGAATAAGCATGCAATAAAGGTAGGGGTAGAGGGATTAGGCTAAGCTTATAAATTCACACACTCTCATGCGCCTTTTACTCGGACTTTACCTGCTAAGATTAGAAAGGAGTGTAATACCGTTTGTCCCCATGTGACAAGGCTTGTGGGGACCCGCGAACCACTCCACTCAGTTTAAATTTTGTCCAAACCCCTTTTGGGTGAGGATGGAGGTTAGAATGGGAACCTTTTTGTCAATAGAGATTAGAGCCTACCTACACATACTTGTCTATAATCTTCCCTAACTAAGATAGAGTCATAAAGAAACCATGTAAAATAGGTATATCTACCATGAGTTGGGATATGAGCCACATTATTCTCCACATACAGTCTTTTGTATATATGTTTTGAAATACTTTATGTTATGTCTTGCATTTTGCATCCATTCTAGGCATCCATACCACTTAGCCAAAATTCTGAAAAAGTCCGACAATGAGACCGCGACCCATTCTTCCAAAAAAATAAAGCACTTGGCATAAGCATTTAAAAGATGCATCGGCCCAATCCTTTTCAAACAACTCGGACCCAAATTTTTTAAAACAAACCTAGCCCCGATCTTTTTCTAAGCAAAAACTCGGCCCAGACCCAATTTTCAAAAAGCCAAACCCATATTTCAAAAGGGGGCTTCAGCCCTATTACTTGAAAATTCGGGCTAATATTTTAAAATAATCCAAGCCCAATTCTTTTAAAAAAAACCTGAGCCTGAACCCATCTTTAAAACAACCCATACCCAATTCTTTTCAGACAAAAATCAGGCCCAACTCCTTTTTGAATAAACCTGGGCATGGATCCATCACCAGGGAAAGGGACGATTGGGGAAGGAATTGAATACTCCAAAGATAAGGTCAAATTTTTAGGGTCATCAAAGGAAAATAAAGGTCCATCAATGGTTGGCTTAATCATGAAACATTTCATTAGTCGATAGGGATTTTTCCAGAATTCTTGCAAAGTAGTTATTTAGGTTACATTGCATTCATGCATAATTTCATGCCTAGCTATGCACGATAGGCTGCATGCATGTTCATATCTCTGTTTATATGTATGTCTGCACTAGTCACTCCCATACATAAACACCCATTGCACAACATAATTATGCATCCCATGCTCAATTTCATAACAATGCATACATAGTCATCTCCAATAAGTCGGTAATCACATTCCAATTTTTAGTAAAATTGGTGTGTCGAGGTAGCAAAGTCAAAGATTTGGAGTTCCATCATTGAGCAGAACAAAAATGATCTCTCTATTCTAGGAGAAAGGTTAGAATCATGGGAACCTGTTGCCCGATCACAGTTGAAATGTCATTAATGCCATCGGATTAAAGGATTGATTGATATTCAACTTTAGAAATGAGCTCAAGTGATACAAAAATGATGTACTTGATCATCTAAAGGTAATAACAAGAGGAATGCATCCATGCTTTTCATTTAAATCATTTTAAAATTGAATGAAATAAGAATGTCTTTTAGTCTCATCTCATCCCATCCTCCTTGGATCATCACCCTGTGCTGAATTTTGCCTCTTTTTGCTTGCATTTTGTGTAAAGTGATATAAGAAATAGTTTCGCCAGTATAAAGGACTTAGAGCCAACTGTTGGTTTTGGGAGTCTATTCAATGGGGCAAAAAAAAAAAAAAAAAAAACAAGAAGAGCCTCCAAGTCGGAGTTTAGTAAGGACCCCACTTCAAGATGTTGTCAAGGAGTCTTATTGGGTAAGGATTTCAAAATGATGAAAAGTTGTAGGAGAAGTAGACGGAAACAACTTATCAAGCCTTATCATGCATTTATTGGATGAAATCAACGAACAAAATCTCCTGTCTTTGTCTTCTAAATTATGATTGGTGTCTTAAAAGTATAATGATTATATTCTAATCAAATGAGGGGTGTCTATCTTTGGTCGGATAGTTTTCCCATAAAGAACCAAACAATGATTTACCATTTGTTAACCAAGTTGAGCTTGAATGTTAAACCAGCTTTTTCTTAAAAGTCAGTTCACCAGAAATTTAACCTGAGTTTGGGTTTCCTAATGTTTGGCAAGTCATTTGAGACAATAATCATTACCAAAAAGATGGTAGGCCATTTTTCTACCACCCAAAAAAAAGTCAAAGAAGAAATCCCTTGCAAGCCTTTTTGAGCCTGAAAAATTCAATTCTTAATTAACCTGTCAAATGATCGCACCCCATATTGAGGCAGTTTTAAAAAATCAGTCCTAAATGAAGTTCAAATGAAAATGAAATTAAGATTCCTTCATAAAAGGAAAAGTAAAAGTTGCGCTGAAAGAAGAAGAAGATGATGAAAAAATGAAAGAAAAAAAAGGAAAAGAGAAAGAAGAAGAAAAAGAAGAAGAAAGAAAAATAAGGGACATACGACATATATGATCTTTGACCGACCAAATTATCCTTGATGAAATCAATGATTTTTAGTTTTATTTAACTATTTTCTTCTTTAACACATACCCCTAGCCTACATTACGATTCAAATGAAAGTCTTGACCAGATTGTTATATGTTGTTGTCTCAAATAATTTGTCAGACTCAATGTTGAGTTTGAACTACATAATGACCTGATCTTAAAAATGTATGTAGGCAACTTATTCAAATGACAAGTATGGTTAATACTTTGCGAAAACTGCACTACAAACTAGGGCAGAAATTTTTATTATGGGAAAGAATTTTTTAGCCTTAGTTTCCTTATTCTTGTTGAAACTTGAATCGTTAGCCTACATTTTGTCTCATGTTTTAAAGTCTACCCTGAGATTGGAATATTGATCAGACTACTTAATGAGACACTAGTTATGATTCATGACAAAGATTTTGAAATAAACTTGAAATATGTAAAAAAAATCTCTAAGTGGTGATAGAGTGGACGAGTTATGGTTATGAGGCTAAAAAGAAAAAAAAGGAATAAAAAGGGGGTTTGCCCATTTATATGATTCTCGAAGCTACATCCGTGTGAAAGTACTGGCAAAATTTGTCTCTTATTCAACAAGCATAGAAAATCAAGCAAAGACAAATAAGTTCGTACATTCCATCCATATTTTTATTGAGATTGATTTATTTGACTGCATGCTTATTTATTTAAATTTCAAAGAGATTTTAAAACATTAAGGATGCAATCCAAAGAACGTCCTTGTGGAGAAAATGTAAGATGGACAGGATCAGCTACAAATGCATCTACTGGGGCAGGTGTCATGCCGAGTTTCAGAGGAACACATTCAGGGACATCTATGTCAAATGGGAATTCGAAAATATGACCAAGATTAGAATTTGTTTTTTTATGAGCTCATTGGGAAATTGGCACGTCATCATGTATTGTATCAAAATAAAAATAAATAAAAAAAACCTTTTTACTCTTCCAAGCTTGAAAAGAGGATAGATAGTCAAAGAGTTTCGGAATCATCAGTAAGCTTCTTGTAGTCTCGGTTGGGAATGTATGGTGCGGGTAGAATCAGTCACAGAATAATCAAACTAAGGCAAATGTCATATCTGGCTTTAGAGATTTGCTTATTCAAGAAGAATCTAACAACAGGGTCAAGATCAGTGGCTGATAAATTCAATTGGGGCAGGTTTCTAGTTGATTTTCAGGGGAACCAATTCAAAGACAACAGAGCCAAGATTAGAGATTGAGTTGTTGATTATAGGTGCATTGGAAAAATGAAGTTCATGCATCATCATATATTTCATGCATTGCACAAAAAAATAAAAATAAAAAATAAAAAAATGCATATATGTCATATCATGCAACATGCATACATATAGCAACATTCCCCTGCATTTTAGCATCACAAGTTAGCAACATGCATACATATAGCAACATACCCCTGCATTCTAGCATCACAAGTTAGCAACATGCATACAAATAGCAGCATATCACTGCATTTTAGTATCAAAAGTTAGCGACATGCATACAAATAACAACATATCACTACATTCTAGTATCACAAGTTAGCAACATGCATACATGTAGCAGCATATCACTGCATTCTAACATCATAAGTTAGCAACATGCATACAAATAGCAGCATGTCACCCTTCACACTTGTCTTGTTGAATAAGCTTTTGCATGACCATTTCACATCCTTGACCGAGCAATTCCTATTGTGCTAATATTTGAAACTGAGGTTGTCGACCCCAGGCACACATTGATTTAGCTGGAAACTAGGGCAGCTAACCCCAAACATACATTGATTTATTTTGAAACTAGGGCAGTAGATCCCAAGGACAAATGGATTCGTTCATTGAAATCAGGACGATACACCCAAGTGCTTTTCCCCAATAGAGTAACCATTTTCCAAACTTTGGTTTCACACTTTGTTACTGTTTAAAGTGGCTTGAATCATCGCATCCGCTACGACTCAGATTCTTACATTCGCAGCTAGCCATGATTGTGTCGCCATTATTATGTCTTATAGCTCGGATCATCGTATCCATTATGGCTCAGATTCTTACATTCGAAGCAAGCCATCATTGTGTCATTTGGCTTGGATCATTGTATCCGCTACAGCTCGGATTCTTACATCTGCAACAAGCCATTATTGTGTCTTGTGGCTTGGATCGATGATTAGCTATGACTCAGATTCTTACATTCGTAGCAAGCCATTATTGTGTCGTGTGGCTCGGATCATCGTATCCACTACGACTCAGATTCTTACATTCGCAGCAAGCCATTAATGTGTCTTATGGCTCAAATCATCGTATTTGCTATGACTTGGATTCTTACATTTGAAGAAAGTCATTATTGTGTCGTGTGGCTCAGATCATTGTATTCGCTACAACTCAGATTCTTACATTTGAAGCAAGTCATCATTGTGTCTTATGGCTTGGATCATCGTATCTGCTATGGCTCAGATTCTTACATTTGCAGCAAGTCATCATTGTGTCGAGCAGCTCGGATTCTTACATTCGCAGCAAGCCATCATTTTTCCTTATGACTCGGATCATCGTATCCGCTATGGCTCTGATCCTTACATTTGCAGCAAACCATCATTGTGTCTTGTGGCTCGGATCATTGTATCTGCTATGGCTCGGATTCTTACATTCGAAGTAAGCCATCATTGTGTCTTATGGTTTGGATCATCGTATCCGCTACGACTCGGATTCTTACATTTGAAGTAAGCCATCATTGTGTCATGTGGCTCAGATCATCGTGTCCGTTATGACTCAGATTCTTACATTCGAAGCAAGTCATCATTGTGTTGTGTGGCTAGGATCGTTGTATCCGCTATGGCTTGAATTCTTACATTCGAAGCAAGCCATCATTGTGTCTTGTGACTCGGATTCTTGGATTTGAAGCAAGCCATCATTGTGTCTTATGGCTTGGATTATCTTATCCGCCACGGCTCGGATTCGTAGATTCAAAGCAAGCCATCATTGTGTCGTGTGGCTCGGATCATCATATCCGCTATGGCTCGAATTTTTTACATTCAAAGCAAGCCCTCATTGTGTCCTGTGGCTCGGATCATCGTATCCGCTACGACTCGGATTCTTACATTCGCAGCAAGCCATCATTATGTCATATGTCTTGGATTATTGTATCCGCTACTGCTCGAATTCTTACATTCTTAGCAAGCCATCATTGTGTTGCATAGCTCGGATCATTGTGTCCGCTATGACTCAGATTCTTACATTTGCAGCGAGCCATCATTGTGTCCTATGGCACGGATGATCGTATATACTACGGCTCGAATTCTTACATTCGCAGCAGGCTATCATTGTGTCCTATGGCTCGGATCAACGTATCTACTATGGCTCAGATTCTTACATTCGTAGGAAGCCATCCCTGTGTACCTCATCCTGAATTCTTACATTCAGTGCAAATCATTCTTGGTTGGCAGAAACGAACAACACTTGATTAACCTAAAAGCCATAGGAAGTTGTATAGTCTGGCTAAAATAGGTGTCTTTTATCTTTGCATACTTGTTGCTACAAAAATGTATGACAGTTTCTGTCGTTACATTGAAGCAACAAAGCCTACAAAGAGGAGCAGTTGTAGGCACTCTATTTTTGCTCGAGCCAAATATAACAAATGAGTTACTATATTATTATTATTATTATTATTATTATTATTATTATTATTATTATTATTATTATTATTATTATTATTATTTTTAGTATTTTTTATTATCATTATTATTATTATTATTATTATCAACACCTGTTACCATACGCCATTCAGCGACCCCATTGCCTCACGCACAGCCACAGCTCTCCCATCTCTCTGGCTCCTATGCTCCACGCCCCTCCAACAGCAGCAGCAGTGTTCGTCTCCACTGGCAACACGACCAGCTCTGGCAGCACCCCACGACAGCCGCCTGCGTCACTCCAACCACCAGTAGACAACCCCAGCACGGCCACCAAGAGTTCAGTCCGCTGCCATCATTGCCATACCCGCATCAACCACAGCTTCGAAAATTCACCATCCTCAGACCCATAGTCCCCTTCGGAGTCTCCTTGCTTACCAGTAAGACAGCAGCAACCCTAGGCTTCCTTGTTCGCAGACTGCTCTAGCTGAACAACAATGCCAAAGCTCTCTTCTTTGCAGATTACACCCAGAAGAACAACAGCTTCCCGAGGCCTCCTTCTTCAAAGACTGCTCTTGCTGAACATAGCAACCCAACTCCGGTGAGCTTCTTTGCCCCCACACACACAAACTGTTCATACTTCTTCATACACACACATACTGACCTTCTTTTTATTTTATTTTAAATTGCAATACTTGTTTTAGGTATACCCATGGTTATATTTTGTGGTAGTCATGATAAGATGCTAATTGATTTATCATTATGGTTGCAGGATTTTTGTTGAGGATTATTTCAATGTTTAGAGGTCAAATTACATTAGTTGTACATATTAAATATTTAATATTTTGTGGTTTGTATTTTAATACTTGATCTCCATGTTTAGGTTCTTGGTTGTTATTGTTGTATCATCGTGGAATTTTTAATATTGTTACATTTGTTCTAAAAAATTTTAGTCTCCAAGTTCATATTTTTGGTGTTGGCATTAATTGATTTGTGTTTATAGTTTAGGATTTTCCTGTCGCTTGTATATTATTATTAGTCAGATTATTGTTACGCTGATTGTATACCATTATTAGTAATATTACTATTGATTAGATATTATTATTAATATTATTGTTATATTTATTATTCGTACATTATTATTGGTAATATTATTACATTGTTTGTGTATTATTATTAGAAACATAAGTATATTATTTGTACATTTTTATTAATATTATTGAAATATTATTGTAATTGTCATCATCATCATCATCATCATCATTATTATTATTATTATTATTATTATTATTATTATTATTATTATTATTATTATTTTAAAGTATACGTATATTGATTGTGTTATTTTAGTATTTGTATTAGCTTGTTATTATTTTAGTGTTATTATATTTTTGTTATTAAGTATTTTCGATTTTATCCCTATGATTGCAATAAAAAAGGATACAAGCTTTTTTAAACTTCACGTACCTCAGTTCTAAGAGAATATATATATATATTACGTATACTTTTGTATAATTTGTTTATTTATTTATTTTACATATGTATTTGTAAATTCACAAAAGCAAGTGATTTAAAGACTTTTTAAATTTACTTAAGAATAATTTCATAATTAATTAGGTACCGTTCGTAAGAACGGGCGCGTACGGGGTGCTTGTACCTTATCCTCACGTAACTGAACTCCCCCTAGATTTGGTAACGCAGACTAATTCTACCTTTAATTGGGTAGTAATCAAGTGTTCTAACCACACTAAAAGGTTAGTGGTGACGCTTTACACCATTTTTCCTAAAAATATAAAATAGATTTTTTATTTCGCCCACCTTGGGGCACATTCCCGCTGGGACGTCGCGACATAACTAAGGCACAATAAAATATGCATGACACTCAAATGATATGTATTATATTCATGTCATGAACTTTCAACTCATTTTCAATCTTTGGGAAACTATGCATTTAAAAAAAATACTTGGGATAAAATTCAATTTGAAAAACACTTTCCAAAGCCTCTAATTAAATGATTTTACAAAAATATTTATTTTCAATTTTCAAGTAGTAAAATCTACACAGTAAAAACAGTGGAGGAAATGCAAAGGGTTGTCCCACTCGAAATAGGGATACACTGAAAAAGAGTCATTGCAATTTTTATGCAAATGCGGTTAAGTTTATTGCAATCGGGTTCTCATACCAATTGACAATTATGGTGTATTCTCAAGGGAGGAGGTTGAATTGGATTTTAAAAAATTTTTACCTAATTAAGATCGCCGATTCACCACATCATATCCCATTTAAAATAAAGGTGTGTATGTTAAATGATTTAAGTAATGAATACAAACATACACGTGTGGAGCATAACTCTTTAGATTGAATATGTGTATGCAAAATAATTATAACAATAAATATAAACATACACATTGCGGAAATTAAAGTGTGGGAATTTAAACAAGATAGAGAGAGAGAGAGAGAGAGAGAGAGAGAGAGAGAGAGAGAGAGAGAGAGAGAGAGAGAGCATACACAATATTTGTTATCGAGGTTCGGCCAATTTTACCTACATCCCCACCTTGGGCAAACCACCCAAGGATTGCACTTAACTAGGCAGAACGATGCCACTTACATTTCTCCTTATAGGGCGGAGTCTCCCCAACTCACTTATGGGCGAAATCAAACCATTTCTCTTTATGGGATAGAGTCTTCCCAACTCAATTTACCAGATTGAGCTAAACTGGTTCCTCTTTACGGGGTGGAGTCTCCCCAACTCAATCACTGGGCTGAGCCAAATCGGTTCCTCTTTACAAGACAGAGTTTCCTTAGCTCAATCACCAGGCTAAGCCAAACTGGTACAAATATTATTTTTCATACAAAATAAATGCTTCTCAAATAAGAAGAGTTGTACACATTGAAATACTATATGCACTCACATATGATGTTAAAATGAAGCTCTGTAGAGTTTATAAAAATCCTCTCAAAATATTTTTCAAATAAATCTGTAAGAGTATGAAAAATGATTTCTTCTTTTCAAATGACCTTTAAATAAAAATCAAAAGGTTACCAAACAAAATATATGACTTTGAATATATGTTGTTTTTCAAGAAGCTTTTCAAGCAAATGTTTATTAATAAAAAATATGCTCAAAGCTTACTTGAATACCCCAAAATTTTTCTCTAAAAAATATTTTCCAAATCAAAAAACAAGAGAAAGTAGGGATTTCTTTCTCAATATGATTGACCTTCAAATAAGAGAAACCTTCCAAGCAAGAATATATTAAATAAATATGTTGCTTGAGGTTCTCGAGGATTTACTTAAAATTTTTCTCCAAAAAAATTTTCTAAATAAAAGTGTAGGAGAATTTTGACCTTTGATACATAAAAGCACAAGTAGGTTCACAAGCAATATATATATATATGGAGTGCGGGCTGCGGAAGTGCCTCTCACGAGGTTAGGTGTTCAAACCCTCTCGAATTCATTTCCGCCCCTGAATTCCTGAAATTTACCTCCCTTTGGAGTTGTGGGGTTGGCTTCAAGGGGCACAAGATTAGTCACGTGTACCATAAAACGGACATGTGGATACCCGGTACGTAATCCAATATATATATATATATATATATTTATTTATGGATGTACGATATAAGCTTAAGTCGTACTTTGATGACAAAGATATTTCTCCAAAAATAATTTTTCAAAAGAAGAGTAGGGAGAGAAATTTGATATTTGTAAAGCAATAAAAGAAGAGGACTTCAGGCAATATATATGAAAGATATAAGCTCAAGCCTCTTCAAATGCAACCCCAAAAATAGTTTTCCCAAAAATGATTTTCAAGGAGTAGGAGAAATATTCCCTTCGAAAGTATAAAAGAAGATGGCCATCAAGTAGTATATATGTATGATATATGCTCAAGCTTCTTCACATGAAAACCCCCAAGAGTATTTTCTCCAAAAATGATTTTCAAATAAAAGAAGAGTAAGAGAAAAATGAGAATTTAAAGAACAAATGGGGTATGGAAATAGGAGAAAATCAAAGGACTAAAACCAATTTTAAGGTGATTCTCTGACATTGCTCAAGTCAAATGGGCTTGTATTTAGAAGCCAAAAGGAGATATAGCCGTTATATGGCCGTTGGGACCTTAAAATATTATTTTAATTTGAAAACTAACTGTTTTTCAGCCGTTGGGATGCTTTTTTGAGAGGTTCGGTAAACTAGGGCTTGAAACTTGCGAGCTTCGACTGGCTAGAGTGAAGCCTTGATCGACCGGCCTCAGGTTTTTGGTGCTGACACCCATTAGTATTTTGGCCATAATGTTTGCTATATAACTCCAATTTGGACGTTATTGGGAATAATAGAAAGTTAAGAGAAAATTACACAACTTTTATCTTGAACACTTGTTAAGATAAGAAGTTATGAATTGAGAAAAATGCCCATCAATGAGACAAAAGAAACATGAAGGGAATTTTTCTACTACGAACGCCTTTTAGTGTTTGGGCCATAACGTTTTCTAGAAAACTTCAAATGGAGCTTTATTGGTATCAAAAGAAATATGGGGAAAAATTACACAATTCTCATGTTGAACATATTTTAATATGAGAACGAATTGATCTAGAAAATTGCTCATCTCTACTATTTGGTCGACTGGGCAATTGACTGACCTCTTTGTAAAAATTGGTTTTTGCCTTCTTTGAACTTCAAAACCATTTTAGACCTTTTGGTATAAGTTTAAATTTGAATGAAAAGGTTTTGATGAAAAGATCATGGTTCCTAAGGTCAATCTAAAACATTTGTTTGATCTTCAAATAAAATCATGAGATGCATGCACAAATAAACCCTAATTTCTATTACAATTGAAAAATAAATAAAGACTTCAAGTTTTGCTCCTCTAATTGTCCATGGAATACGCTAGGATATGATCGTTTATATACTTTCATGGCTGGTAGGCTTGCCAAGGCTTGGGTCCTTAACTACAAAAGATAAAATTTATACTACCTAATAATCCTAAGTTCAGTAAAACGTGGGAAGGTCAGGTGTCGATCCTCAGGGACTTATAGAACGGTTATTAAGCTACCTCCAAATTAGTTCACTATAGCCTCATATGAAAGAGAAGTAAAAGGAAGTATTTTTCAATGAGTGAAATCTAACCAACTACTGGAAAGCAATTAAATGAAAGCAAGTAAATCTACGTTAACCATACTCCAACAAAGTAGTGTTTACACATGAGTATAGTTTAGGATGTTGTTTTGCGTAATCTAAGTTCAGTGAGTTTACCATACTAAACTAATCAAAACTTGGCTAAACAATCCAAGGAGCCATTCGATGGCATAGAGTAGCAAGGGTGCACCAGCCGTTCAGAGCACAGTCAGGAACTGGAGTATACTTTATCACAAACGATCATGAGAACCTCTATGGGAGACTGTATGCTAATATGTGTACTTGGCTGAAGTAATAGAGGTGCTAATATTATCAGTAAACATCATCACCATCCAAACAATAAATGAAAGCAATAAAGTAGTAAATGAAAGTAGTAAAGAGAAAGCATGTAAAAAGATCATCCATTTGCAATCAGTATGTCTATCACTAAACCCAGAAAATACAACTGAATGATCATGTAATATACACTGGAAAACACAAGAGCTCCGTAGTTGTCACAGGCTGTCAAATACACGTTGCACAATCTTGAAATTAATACTACTCCTAATCTAAGTTGGCTCTCAACGACATCTTAAGTCTCTTACTAACCTAAGAGAGGCCAAAGAGGAACCCAAAGCTCATCTTTGAAGTGATTATTTTTAGGCTCTAGAGTTTACAAAGTTTGTTTTACAATTTAGGAAAGTTTGCAGCAAGTCTCGCGTAGAAGATCGTTGCTATCGACCAAATTGCTCCCATGCTTCCCTTGTGTGCGCCCTGGTCGAGACTCACGAGAAATCAGGAATTCGAATTTTTGATATCTTTGATTGTGTCATGTCTCAGGGTCTTGCTGGTCGAGTTGATGGTCGAGACTTGCAAGATCTCAAGCTTCAAGAAATCTCAAGAACTCGACAGCGTCGCCCCTTAGGGCCTCTTGGTTGACAACTTCATCAAGGCTCTCGGTAATTCTGCTTTCAGTTTTAGATCACTAGCTTGATGTGGTCACCCTGGAGGTTCACATGGTCGATCCCTTGGTCGACCCTTGCAGGATTTCGATCTTAGTCTGAACTTCTGAGTTTGCAGTGGAAGACTAAGTCCCCCCTATGTGTTGCTAGTCGCGCCACTTGGTCGGACAAAGACTTCGTTTTCTTTTATAATCTGAGGCTTTGGGAGCTTGTATAAACTTATGACTTTAAGCTTTGTGTACTCTAGATACTCCTTTAGCATTTCACATGCCTAACTCCTTGGTTTTAACCTGTATTTCCTAAAAATACGAACAAACCTCGCGTAGCTTCGAACAATGATAATAGTGGGTAAATAATTAATAAAGTTAGAATAAGCAAAAGTAAATAAGGGTCTAAAATCATGTATTTTAGGGACTCATCACAACCCCCAACTTACAATTTGCTAGTCTTCAAGCAAAGCAAAATCTAATAAAATTCTACAAGCTTATCTACCTCCTCTTTCGTAAGAAATACGATTGCATTTACCATATGCAACAAGGCTTTAAACCCCTAGGTTGATTCTTGTGGATGAGTTCTACTCTTGTGAGGGTTTCCAAGGTGATACCCACAGAGATATAACCTTATTACATACACGTTCCTCTATACATGACTCTAATATATCAACACTCTGCAGCAATTCAATCATGCAAATCTCAACAATACATAGTCATCTCAAGACACAACTCACAGAGAATCAACCCATAATTATAATTCAGAGTCAAAATTAGCATGTAAATTTAGGTATGAGTAGGTCACTTCACAAGGCATGTGTAAGGTATATTGTTCGCCTAACATGGCTTTCGAATCTTATTTTGATGATAACAAATAAAGGATAATTTAACAAGTTATGGTTTAAGCGATGATATTTCAGGAAACCTACTATAACAAGTTCAAAAGGTTCAAGAAGTGAAAGTCCAAAGATCACAAGAATCATAAAGCTATATTCCATTCACAAGGTGATCAAATGAAAGCTCAAAGGGATCCAAGTTGGTGAAGACATATGAAGCTTAAAGAATACTCAAGCTTAAAGCAAAGATGACTCAAAGTAAAGAAATACATGAAGACTTCAAGTTTAAGAGAGTTTTTAATGTTTTTAAGAAGTCTTATGTAAGTACTTCACTCTAAATATCACTTTGAATGATTTGAAGTTCATTAGGGGTTAGTATGAACTTAGAGACCTTACTTTGAAAACCTCGAAAAATGAATTTTAAATGTAACAAAGAAAGAAGGCTAAGAGTTTTGGAAACTAACCCGAAAAATAGTATTTATAACTATTTAGGCGACTGACCTGTGTCTAGCTAGGCGACTAACATTTTACCTGAGTTAATTTTGAACAAGCAATGAAGGATTAGGTGACTGACCCTATTTTGAACTAAAAAATTAAACTATGTTCAAAGGTCAGGTGACTGATCACGACGGGTTCGATCAGGCGACTGACCCTCGTAAACGGCTAGTTTTTTAAAAGGTTTTAAATTACAAATTCGAGTTTCTTGTGCCTCAATCTTTCTAAAAACTTGGGAAACATGAATTTAATGCTTTTTGAGCCTATAAATACATGGTTTCTCAAATCAAATTAATCAACAAGAACTGAAAATCAGTTTTCAAGCTATATTGCTCACTCTCTCTCTCAAAGCCTTCTTGCTCACACATTCTTGCTAAGAATTTTCATAGATAAACTAAGTCTTTGATCACTAATCTGAAAACAAACTTCTAAGGTTTGATACAAATCAAAAGAAGAATACCGGTGACATACTTCTTTGAGCTTCAAATTTCATTCTATTTGATATTTACTTTGAAATATTAGTTGTTCTTAATTGTGTACTAACCGTCTCTATCTAAGAGCACTTTTTGTACACAAGAAATCTTTCTTTTCTCTTTGTTTTTTTGATGGTTCAGGGTTATTGGATTGTTGTACCGAGCACGGGGTATCACTTGGAGAGGGGGCTCCACCCTAATTGAGGGACGGATTATGACAGTTTGTTCCGCCCGTAAAGGAATGTAATAGTGGAATCCTTAGGTAGTCTTGCCTAAGGCGAGGATGTAGGCTAGTATAAGCCGAATCTCTTAAAAAATTCGATCTCACTCTTAACCCTTTCTCTTTAATTTTTCAAAATATATAAATTGTGTGGTTGTGTATCTGAGTGCGGGAAGCTAAGACAATTGAGATTGAGAAAACTTTTAATTTAAGGAAGTACGTTAATTGATCTTTTATGAAAACCTTAAAGGGAGTACGTTGATCAATCATTTGCGGAAACCTTGTTTAAAAAGAAGTGCACAAGATCCATAAATACATGTCTATAATCGAACTCTACGCTGAGTTTTGAAAACACTGAATCAAGGAAATGCTGTTGCAACTTTTGAGTTGGTTAAGTATCTTATGTTTGATTGATTGGTTGATTGGTTAACTGATTGTCATTGTTGAAAGTATTTGGTTTGTGTTGATATTAAGTGTGGATTATGGTTGGTTTAATTAAGCATTAAAAATCAAATCATTCTTGTGTGTTTGCTAAGTTTACAAAAGGTTGTGAATTTGTAATAATATTCCAGAGAAAATTTTAAAAACCTAATTCACCTCCCTCTTTGGACTACACCTTAGTTTTCAATTGGTATCAGAGAGGGGTTATAGCAAATCTTAATTAGAAGCTATATAAAGATCTAAATGGCACACATAGGCATAGCTCCCTTTGGAGAGGATCAATCCTCAACCAGACCTCCGATCTTTTGTAGACTTAACTATACTTTTTGGAAACAAAGAATGAGAGTCTGCCTTCAAACCATCGACTGGAAAGCATAAAGGGTTGTCACACATGGTGATCTTATCCCTACCAAACTTGTAGATGGAAAAGAAGTTCCCAAAGAAGAAAAATACATGACTGAAAATAACCCTAAGATGTTGCAAGTTAACTCAAGTGCTATAAATGATTTATATTGTGCTCTTGACATAAATGAATTCAATAGGGTCATGACATGCAAAACAACAAAAGAAATATGGGACAAACTACCGGTAACCTATGAAGGTACCGTTGATGTGAGAGATAATAGAATTGACTTGCTTACTAGCGAATATGAAGCTTTTAGGATGAATCTAGATGCATCTATTACAAATATGTACACTAGGTTCACTCATATTATAAATTTCCTTAATGCTTTAGGGAAAACTTACTCTACTTATGAGATGATCTGAATAATCCTTAGAGGTCTTCCACTCGTTTGGAAACCCAAAGCCACATCTATAACGGAAAGAATAAACCTTAAAAATGCTTCAATAGATGAACTGATTGGATCCCTTCTCACCTATGAGATGGCTATGAATGAAAAGAATGCTTAAAAAAAAAAAAAAAAAAAAATTCTATAGCCCTTAAGGCTACCAAAGAAAGCTCTAGTGAAGAAGAGGAAGATTCAAGTGAATTAGATGATGAAGAACTTGTTTTCATTACTAAAAGACTTGGAAAATTCTTTAGAAGAAATAAGAAGTTTGCTAGAAAGTTTAAAGGTGAAAAAATTGAAAAAGGAGAAACAAGTAAAAAAGGAAAATAAGAATAAGAATGAACCTCTTACCTCTTATAATTGCAAAAGGGTTGGACATATTAAACTGCATTGTCCATAGTTGAAGAAAGACAAGAAGAAGAAAAAGAAGGCAATGAAGCTACATGGGATGATACAAGCTCAAGCGAACAAATGATGAAGTGAACAAGCGAATCAAGTGAACAAGAGATGGCCAACGTATGCTTCATGGCTCATAAGGATGAGGTAAATTCCTACTATAGTTCATCCGAAGAATCAAGTGATGAATCATGTAGTGATTCATGTGAGAGTATGTCGTCATACAAAGAAATTCAAGTTGAATTATTTGCCCTACACGATAGGTTCATAAAAGTATCTAAAAGGAACATTACCTTAAAAGAAAAATATGAATCACTTAAAAAACAACTGGATACATCAAAATCAGTTGAAAAAGAAACAGACTCACATATTGATGAGCTTATGAAGAAAATAAATGACTTGTCTCAAGACTTAGTTAAATTACAAGTAAATGGTGAAAGTAAGAAAGACTCGGAAATAAAAGACCTTAAAAGTAAAATTGAAGACAAGGAGAAAATCATTTACAATTTTACTAAAGTAAAGGAAAATTTGAAAAATTGCTTGGAAAACAAAAAAAATGTTATTAGATAAAGAAGGAATAGGATTTAATGGAATTGAGAACAAAAAGAACAAGAATCTTTATATGGGATACTTTGTTTAAAAATCAAAGTATTATGCAAGTGCATCTTCATCTAATATCTATCAACATATTACGTGCTTCTTATGTAAGAAAAAAGGACAAATAAAATTTGATTGACAATTTAAAAGAAATAATGCGAAAATCAAGAAAGTTTGGAAAATTAAAGAAAGCAAATTTGAAATAAAGAAACCTAAGAAAGTTATACCTCCTAAGAGTAACGAGTTGAACCTTTCTTGTAAGTCTGCCTTAGGACAACCTCATCTAAATACAAATGGTACTTGGATAACAAGTGCTCTAGGCATATGACCGGGGATAAATCCAAGTTCACCTCATTAAGGCTAAAATATGGTGGATACGTTACATTCGGAGACAATTCTAAAGGCAAAATCATTGGGATTGGTAAGATAGGTAAAGAATCTTCCCTCACCATTGATGACATGTTATTGGTAGAAGGATTAAAACATAACCCATTGAGCATAAGTCAATTAAGTGAAAAAAGGATTTGATGTAATCTTTAAGCAAGACAAATGTATTGTTGAAAATAGAGAGAAACAAAATATTTTATTCACCACTAGAAGAATTAGTAATGTACATTGCATAAATTTTGAAAATTTAAAACTCAAAACATCACATGCTTAGCAACTATGAATGAGACAAGTTGGTTATGGCATAGAAGGCTAGGTCATGCAAGTATGGACTTACTATCAAAACTAGTTAAGAAGGACGTAGTTAGAGGACTACCTAGTACAAAGTTTGCTTGTCATTTAGGAAAAAGATCAGTTTTAAGAAGAAGAAACACATCTCTACTAGCAAGCCCTTAGAACTTATTCACTTAGACTTATTTGGTCCCACTAGAACTCAAGGTATAGGAGGAAAGCAATATGATTTCATCATTGTAGATAACTACTCCAGGTTTACCTGGGTACTCTTCCTACCCTCAAAAGATGAAGCATGTAACACCTTGATAAAATTGTGTAAAAGACTTCAAAATGAAAAGGGCTATGGTGTCTTAAACATAAGAAGTGAACAAGGAAAAGAATTTAATAATAAAGATGTTGAAATTTTTTTCAATGAACATTGAATTAGACATAACTTTTTAGCACCTAAAACTCCACAACAAAATGGAATTGTTGAAAGAAAGAATAGAACCCTTCAAGAAATGGCCAGGACAATGTTAAATGAAAATAAACTACCTAAGTACTTTTGGGCTGAAGTGGTTAACACTGAATGTTATGTAATAAATTGAGTGTCCATTAGATCAAGCCTAAATAAAGCTCCCTATGAATTATGGAAAGGAAGAAGGCCTAACATAACTTACTTTCATGTTTTTAGATGTAATTGTTTTGTACTTAATGACAAAGATGACTTGGGGAAATTTGATGCTAAGTTAGATGAGGATATCTTTCTAGAATATGCAACAAATAGTAAAGCTTTTAGAAACTATAATAATAGAACACTAACCATTATTGAATCAATCCATGTAAACTTTGATGAATCAAACACTATTACAAAAGAAATTAAGAATGAAAAAAAAGATGAAACTTCACAAAAACTAGAAGATCTAGAAATAAAAGAAGAAAAAGAAGAGGAAATTGAAGAAACTCAAAATGATGATCCTATAGAAAATTCTAAGTTTCCAAAGGAATGGAAATATATAAGAAATCACCCTAAAGATCAAATCATAGGAGAACCTACTAGACGAGTAACTACTAGATCATCATTAAAGAACTTATGTAATCACTTTGCATTTCTATCACAAGAAGAACCTAAAAACATAGAAGAAGCTTTAAGTGATGATTCTTAGATAATAGTTGTGCAAGAAGAATTAAATCAATTTAAAAGACATAGAGTTTGAAAATTAGTTCCTAGACCCGATGACCACTCAATAATTGGAACTAAATGGGTATTTAGGAATAAAAAGGATGAAAAAGGCATAGTTGTAAGAAATAAAGCAAGACTTGTGGCTTAAGGATACAATCAAGAAGAAGGAATAGACTATGGTGAGACTTTTGCCCCCGTAGCAAGAATGGAAGCTATTAGAATGTTGTTAGCATATGCATCTTGTAAAGAATTCAAACTATATCAAATGGATGTAAAAAGTGTTTTTCTAAATGGTTTTATAAATGAAGAAGTTTATGTGGAACAACTTCCTGGTTTTGACGACGTAAACAATCCGGATCATGTATTTAGATTACTAAAAGCATTGTACGGGTTAAAACAAAATCCTAGAGCTTGGTGAGAGATTAAGTAGATTCTTACTAGAGAATGGTTTCTCAAGAGGAAAGGTGGATAGCACCTTATTCATTAAAACCAAAAATAAAGACATGCAAATCATACAAATCTATGTCGATGATATTATATTTGGTGCTACAAATGATGAATTATGTAAGGAATTTGCAAAGTGTATGCAAGATGATTTTGAGATGAGTATGATGGGAGAGTTAAATTATTTCCTAGGATTACAAATCAAGCAAGCTAAAAATGGAACATTTATAAATCAATCAAAATACATAAGTGATATGCTTAAAAAGTTTAACATGGAAGGAAGTAAGCCCATAGGAACTCCCATGAGTACCTCTATAAGCCTAGATAAAGATGAAAAAGGAAAATCAGTAAATATGAAGTACTATAGAGGTATGATAGGAAGTTTGTTATATTTGACAACTAGTAGACCGGACATAATGTTTAGCGTATGCATGTGTGCCCGATTTTAATCAGATCCTAAGGAATCCCATCAGATAGCTATGAAAAGAAATATCACACTTAAAAACTAAGCATATTGACGTAAGACATCATTTTCTAAGAGATGATGTACAAAAAGAAGACATATTACTTGAATTCATAAACATAAACGATCAATCGGTGGATATTTTCACAAAACCCCTTGCCGAAAATAGATTTATATTAATTAGATGAGAACTAGGTTTATTACATAGTAGGGAAGTTGTTTAGGAAAAGGTCATGATGAGTGAAAACAGAATTTAAAAGATTAAGGGGGTCAAGCGATTGAGCTTGAAAGCTCAATCGACCGGGTAGTGCAAACTAATGGGTCAGGCACCTAAGCCATCTGACCTCATGCGACTGATGCAGCATTGCCTGCTGAAATTTAATTTCTATAAATTGTCAAGCGATTGAACCCAAATTATCAGGCGCCTGAGCTCATGGATCCTATATATTTTAAGCATGGAAAACCCTAACTTTTCAGACTCCAGCCTACTGAGCTCTGCTCCATAACTCACTTGAGGCTCCTACTATTGGTTTCCTTTGATTCTTAGCTCAAAATCCCTTGAATCAAAGCCTCATAATCACTGTCCTACATCTTTTCCCACGTTTTCTAGGGATTCACTTGGTTGTTTTTCTCAATATCACGATGCCTCACACCAAAACTATGGCAAATGAAGGTGCTTCTTCATGGAGAGATGATAATACTATCGAACAATGGCTCGTAACTCTTCAATGGAAGCATTGCTATCAAACTTATCTTCCTTCTACGGAACCTATCTTTGGTAAAATTCTTGATACCTCCTTCTTTTGTTTCTAATTTCCCAAAATTCTACCAATAATTCAAGAAATTGGTTGGAAGAATTTTGTGACTTACCAATCAAAAAGGTTGTATCCAAACTTAGTGAAAATCTTCTATGCAAATATGATACATGGAGAAAAGGTACTAACCATTGAGGATAGGGGAAAGAAGATAGTCTTAACACCAAACACCTTGGCTCCAATTTTGCATATTAGCCTGGGAGAATTTGAATGTCCAGCTCTTGCTTAAACTTGGATTAAGGAGCAAGGTTTCACTAACGAGGAATTCTTATTGCTGATCATGGTAGAGGAACCAATATACTTTGGCCTTCCTCCATTATATAAACAACTAAACTTGAAAGCTCAAAATCTCCAGAAAATTATCACAAACAATATCCTACCACAAGCCAGTTCATATGATCACATCTCCTACGTAGATTGTTTTATGTTATGGTGTTTGCTGAAAGGGAAGAAACTGTAGAATAACAACACCAAGATCTATTTTGAAGAAATGATTGAAGTGATAACAAAAAATTTTATTACAACAATCGGATTACAACAATCTGTCCAACGATGCACTCACTAAATGAGCTTCAATGGCGAAAGGACAACAAATAGAAAAACAAAAAGGGACACAATCTTGCAGTTGAGATGTGTGTAGTGCTCCGATGGGGGTGGGGGGGGGTCTTATTTATAGCTTCTAGTCCATGGAAGAAGCACATGGGTGGCTCATATACCATGGTAGGTCGTGGTAGCTCACCTACCATGGCCGACTTTGACATTAGTGGCCGTCTTTGACATTAGTGGCCGACTTTGACATTAGTGGTCGTCTTTGAAATTAGAGGCCATTTTGACATACCGTGCTCACTGTTCACATTGGATAGGCCGTACCATCTCTAGGAGCATTGCCCCACATACCCCCCATGAGGGGTGCTATCCCCAAACCCTCGTGTCTCAAAGGGGAACATCTTCCGTCTTCATAGTACCATTGTGGTCTACCACTTCAACCTCATCTGAACCACACGTCAAGTAAGTGTGCCAATTAACTCATAGGAGGTGGGCATTGCACACATATACACCAATGCCCCCCTCAATGTCTACCTACGCTCTTGGACCAATAGCAAGAGCATCCCGATGCTTTTGGAAGTTGGAACTACCCAATGTTTTGGTGAAGATATCTGCATGATTATCTTCTGTTGAGCAATTTTCCATCTCAACAACCTCATCCTCAATTAGTTCTCGTATGTAGTGACACTAAATCTCAATGTGCTTGGTTATTGCATAGAACATCAAGTTCTTACTAATAGCTATGAAACTTTGATTATCATAGTGAATCCGGGTTGCAGCGTTTATTGTTATCCCAAAATCAGTAAGAAGTCTTCTTATCTAGACAACTTTACATAAGGTGAGACAAGCTGACTTGTACTCGGCTTCTGTGGATGATAGTGACACTGTTGGCCACTTCTTGCTTGTCCACGAGATTATTCCTTTCCCAAAGAGAAAATAATATCCAGAAACTAACTTTCTAGAATCAATATCTCTTGTTCAATCAGAGTCACAATATCCAATTAGGGAGTTCCCTGATGTATAAGAGATGCCAAAATGAGGAGTCCCTTTTATATACTTAAGGACTCTCATTCTAGCCTTCTAATGAATTTCTCATAGCTTATTTGCAAATCTACTCAAGATACCAACTGCAAAACTGATATCGGGCCTTGTGTTGCACAAGTACACCAAACTCTCAATTAGGCTTCTGTACCTCTTTCTATAAACAAGTGGAGAGGGATTCTCAATAGAGTGCATTCTACCATCCCAAATGCCTTCAATAACTATTGAGCATATTGTTGCTAAGAAATAAAGACTTCTTTTGGACGCTGCCACACCTCAATGCCAAAGAAGAAGGGGAGTAGCCCGAAGTCTATCATCTCGAATTCTGAGCATATGCCTTCACAAATGTTGTTGATCTTCTTCTTATGGTGACCTGTAAGCACAAGATCATCTACATATAGTACAATTATTATATACATCCCATTCTCCATCAGTACATATAAATTTGCATCAGAGGTAGTTCTACAAAATCCATAATTGGTAAAGAAATAATCAATCCTCTAGTACCAAGCTTTGGGGGCTTATTTCAGCCCATACAAGGCTTTATTCAACATGCACACTTTGTTGTGTGAATTTGGCAATTCAAATCCAGGTGGTTACATCACATAAACCTCCTCTTTAAGATGACCATCGAGGAATGTAGATTTCAAATCCATTTGAAATAGCACCCAGGTTCTTTGTGCAGTAGTAGCCAAAAAACTCGATGGACTGTTTCTATGCGAGCTGTTGGTGCAAAGGTTTCAGTAACATCAAAACCTTCCACCTGAGAAAATCCTTGTGCAATAAGGCGAGCTTTGTACTTCTCTAAAGTACCATCAACTTTATATTTTACCTTCCATATCCACTTCATGCTGATTACCTTCTTATGAGGGGGACGATCCACAATCTCCCAAGTATCATTTTTCATGATACTTTCATATTCAGCTTCCATAGCCGTTCTCCACTTCGGATCAGCCAGCACTTCATCTAGGCTACTTGGTTCCTTAACTGTACTAATTATATAAGCCATTAAGGCCATATTTACCAAGTGTTCTGCTGATCGGTGTTGTTCCTCTATTTTCTCTGACCTTCGAGGTCCATCAGGTTGTGAACTTTGATTCACAAGTTCTAAATTACCTCCATCAAAGAGTTGTTGTACCCACCTGGGGTGTGGCTTTTGAACAGGTGCTACTAGTACAACAGGCTAGTTTTGAATTTCTTCATCATTCACCTCAATCTGCTGCTCTAAGTGAGGCACATGGTGGGTTGCTTTATCGGTTGATGATAATTTGGGTCGATCTTTATCTCCTACTGAGTGTGGTACTTCATCAAATACCACATCTCGGCTTGTGATGATCTTCCTTGCCTCTACATCATATAGACAATATGCCTTTGATTCTGTACTATATCCTTAGAAGATGCACTTGCAACTCTTGTCATCTAACTTCCTTCGACTGTCATCTAGAACATGCACAAAACATCTACAACCAAATGTTCTAAGATGAGAAATGGAGGGTTTCTTACTAGAGTAAGCCTCATGAGGTGTTTTGTTCCCTAAAGCTTTAGTTAAGCATCAGTTGAGGATATATACAGTTGTATTAACAACTTCAGCCCAAAACGATTTTGATAGGTCTTGTGCCTTCATCATTGCTTTGGCCATCTCCATCATAGTGAGATTTGCCATTCCACAACACCATTCTGTTGTGGAGTTTTTAGTGTCGACAATTGGCGCTTGATGCCAAATGCACTGCAATAATTGTTGAACTCTCCTAATGTGAAATCACCTCCTCGATCTGTTCGAAGTTTCTTTAACTACAAACCTGTCTCATTTTTGACAAGTTATGCCACACTTTAAAATTTACAAAAGCCTCAGCCTTATCACGAAGAAAGTACACCCACATCTTTCTACTATAATTGTCGACTGACAGCATAAAATAGAAAGATCCTCCTAGTGTCGGAGTTGTTATTTTACCACAGAGATCTAAATGTACCAGCTCTAGAGGAAGCTTTGATTTGTTGTTGCTCTCTTGTGGAAAAAACATACTATGTTACTTGCCTAGCATGCAAGATTCACAAGGCTCTATAGTATCAACTACTACAGGTAGATAAACCACCATTTCTTTTCTCTTCATCTCCTTCAAAATTGCATAAGAGATGTGTCCAAACCTTTCATGCCAAAGTCTGCTTGTTGTATTTCTAGTTGTTGCTGCAAGTGCCACAAACTCATACAGGTTATTCTTTTGAATACCTTTGCCCACAATGCTGCCATTGCTATCAATGATCTCAACTTTTGTTTTCAAAAATCGTACTTCATAATCACGGTCAGTGATAGCAGCTACAGATAAAAGAAATCTCTTAATTTGAGGAACATAAAGGACATTTGTAATAGTTTTACCTTGGCTATTCGTGGTATTTAAGGAAATGGATCTAACGCCCTCTACTGGACACTTTGCATTATTTCTAACAATCACATTCATAGGTTTATGTAGAGGCTTAAGGGAACCATACCTGTCCTTTTAGCTAGTCACGTGTCAAGAAGTTCCACTGTTAAGTACCCATAAGAAATCTCCTGGTACTGTTTGAGCAGTTAAGCCTATTTCTTCTATAACTATGAAAAGATCTAATTCTACTTCAGCATAATTTGCTACCTATCTAACATTCCACGTAGGCTTCAACGTGTCATTCTTTCCATAGTGGATACATTTTCTACAATCGTTGGCTGCATGTCCCTTTGCATTGCAGTAGTAGCATGTACCAGAAAATCTCTTTTTGTTTTTTCCCTTCTTCTTTTCAACATTATTGTCCTTGCCTTTGATATGCACAGTGAAAGCACTACTGCTTTCATTTTCTCTGGTTCTCAGCCTCATCTCCTCCTCTAGTAGTAAAGCACAAAATTCCTCAAAGGTTAATGCAGGAGTTCTAATCTGCGTGTTAAGAGCAGTTACTAAACTATCACATTTTGATGGCAGCACTCAAATACATCTTCGAGTTAATTCCTCATTGGTCTTTCCATGCCCATTGCCACCATCTGATCACATAGATTTTTGATTCTGGTGATGAATACTTTTGTCAATTCTCCATCATGTAACTTTTCAGCAACAAGTTGATTCTCCATGTTCTGAATGCACGTTTGGTTCCTTGTTTCATATTGATTCTTCAAACCATTCCAAGCATCTGCAGCCTTGGATGTATGCTGGATCAACGTAAGTACAGAATCAGATACACTTGTGACAATAGCACAAAGTGCATTTACATTCCGTCTCTTCCATGCTTTGACGAGGGCAACATTTAGAGGGATGATAACCTTAGGATTAGTGGGATCAATCATGCCAATTGGTTCTAGATCCATACCTTGAGTTGTATCAAGTAGTTCATATGAATCCAGGATAGCTCTCATCTTGAGCTTCCACAAAGTGTAGTTTATGCCATCTAGCTTTCATTCTATGAATGCTGATGGACGTATCCAAAGTGCTAGTGGAGATGCAGTAGCTGAAGATGAAGTTCCTACCATTGCAACGTCTCAAAAATTATAGATGTTTCTGCTTAGTAACCTTAAGCTCTGATACTATGTAGAATAACAATACCAAGATCTATTTTGAAGAAACGATTAAAGAGATAACACAAAGTTTTTTTACAACAATCTGTCCAACCATGCACTCACTAAATGAGCTTCAATGGTGAAAGGACAACAAATAGAAAAACAAAAGAGCACACAATCTTGTAGTTGAGATGTGTGCAGTACTCTAGTGGTGGTGGGGGGGGGGGGGATCTTATTTATATCCCCTCGTCCATGGAAGAAGCACATGGGTGGCTCACCAGCCATGGTAGGTGGTGGTAGTTCACCTACCATGGCTGACTTTGACATTAGTGGCTGACTTTGGCATTAGTGGCTGTCTTTGACATTAGTGGCGGACTTTGGCATTAGTGATCGTCTTTGACATTAGTGGTCATTTTTGACATATCGTGCCCACCGTTCACACTGGATAGGCTATACCATCTTGGGGGGCAACCAACGGGGGCGCTGCCCATGGACTCTCGTGTCTCGGAGGCGAACGTCTTCTGTCTTCGTATTACCATTGCGATCTACCACTTCGACCTCATCTGAACCATATGTCAGGTAAGTGTGCCAATTAACTTGTGGAAGCTGGGCAGTGCACACATACACACCAACATAAACTTGATCTATCTTGTAGAGACCCAAAGAATTATAATAATTAAATAATAAAAAAAAAGAGAAAAAGGATATTTCAAAAAGAGTATTCAGCAAGGTCTCCTCCACGAGCGCTGAGCGTTCATCGACGAACAGGCTTCTTGGGCTCATTGTCATGGACGCATGTCTCGTCGATGAGACATTACTTAGAGGGCTCATTTCAAGGCTTGAAATTCATCAATGAGGGGTAAGTGTTTGTCAACGAACTCCCTTCTTAGACTCATCGACGAGGTGACATGTCTCGTTGACGAGGCTACACTTTACAAATATGCCAAATTTAAGTTTTAGTGAGAAAATTTTAATGCAAGGCTATCTCTGTAACAACCTATTAATTAACTGTTTTTTTTTTTTTTTTCATATACTATGAAATTTATGATGCTTTGATACCAAACTGGATTAAACCCAACCATTCACCTAAGCAACGAGAAGCAAAAATCAAATAAACATAACCATATATAATTACATACAATATTAGAGGGCTAAAATGTTTCCCAATAAAACATATATGACTGTTTCCTCATAATACCCTCAACTGGGTAAGGTTATACAAATATACTCCCAAAAATACTCACTTTAATATTAGGGCAATACTGCGGCCCCTCTATCTATGAGCCTAGTCTGCTCGCCTACCTGGATCACCTAAAAAATGTTAAAGTAATTGGGATGAGCCAACGCACAATAAAACGAAATATGCAATTGCTAGTGTGTGGCAATTGAGTTACAATACTATTAAAATATATTGCTATAAAAATCATGTATAACTAAACTTGTAAATACAGTACAAGTAATAGAAACCACCACCATTTCCATGTTACTTAACATATCAGTATTTTAGGGTACTATTTTAAATACTTCTAATGTACATAAGTATATTCTCTGTCTCTGTAAATCTATATATATATAATAATAACTAAAAATTTCCCTGTGGATAACTATGCATCATGATTTAACCCCTCATGATAGGGTTGTGCAGCCCATAGATGGGATCTACCTTGGCTAGCCGACTAGAGTTAACCAATATACTCTCTCGGTCTGATCTGCCCTCCTCAACCCATATCTGATAGGGAGTCTGTCCACATTAGGGCACTATACGATTGACCTAATACCACGTATTATCTGAATAGGTGGTTGCACTCTGTAAACTATATGTAGCTATAGTACCATGCTCTGTAACTGTATGGTCCAACAGGGTCTAATACTATATAATATATTTTTATATACAACTAGTTGTTTTTCCTTGATTATGTAATAACTGTATAAACCATGACAATGAAATAAACTATAATTGCATCATCTGTATCTCTAAACTGAACTGTAGTCTGTAAGTCATGGTACTGAAAACTATATAATCATGGAACTGTAATTACTATATAACATAACCACTGGTTGTATATTTTGTAAATCATATCATGAAAATACTGTATATCATGTTTCTTTACTATACTCATATTCTCAAGTCACACAATAATTTTAAACATATTATACATAAATGATAACCTGTATAAATTTCTATTGTGAATAATCATCTGATAAAAATGTATAATTTATACTGAAACCTAGTAAAATTGCCTAGCATAACATATTTCCCTTACATGATTCATGTTAAAATCCCCTACTGAGACGGGTCCTACACCCGCAAGGTTCTCCACTCAACACCCTGAAAACCATAGTTGCCAGAACAGAATATCAATATTTCTTGGCCTACATCATCTCCTACAACTATCAGAATGCCAAAAACTGAATAAAAGACCTTACCCTGGATTTGGGATGAATTCTAACTTCATTTCACCAATGATCCGCTCCTGTGGACTTGAAGAAAATTTTGCCAAGAACGTCGTGGTGGCCTCAAATCATCGATCCGACGACTAACGGGGCCGAAATCGAAGGAAGAAGAGGGAGGAGTCGTAAGGGTAGAGAGAGAGAGGGTTTACGGTAAATTTTTGTGATTAAAAATTAGTTTAGGGCTATTTATATTGCGGGATTTGTCGACGAGCCACGGCACCTTGTTGACGAGTCCTTCAATAATTTCATCGGCGAACTTCCTCCTTCGTCGACGAAGATGGGACCTCGTCAACGAGGTCATGAAGAACTCTCGTCGACGAAGTTTACTGCCTCTTTTGGTTCCTGTTTCCATTTTCCTCCTCTTTATTATTAAAATACTATTATTCTTCGAGTTACTACAATCTCTCTCTTTAGATTTCATCTCTCTCATCTTCTCTCTAGATTTTCGGCTTCATTCTTTGCCGATTCGACGATTGGAAGCTACGATGCTTCTCCTAGGAAGATACTTTACAAGTCTGTTGTAGTAGTTTATTGGTTAGGCTAACTTGGGCACCATCCCAAAATCTGGGTAAGTTGGTTATTTTAAGTTTATAAATTATTTGGTATTTTTGGATTGAGGAAATATATTAGAATGAATAATACTGAAGTTCTGTTGGGAAAAAATGTAAATTTCAAGGTGTTGAATTGGGAACACCATGGGTGTAGGTTTAAAGTAATTTGTGAGCTTCTCAGTAAGTTAGGTAAGGGATAAATTAAGTCAGCATTTTCCATGAAATTATTTATTGTCATACAACATTTATTTTCATAAAAATATGTATGTTATAGAATTATGTTTGGGAATACTGTTGTTGAACAAGGAAATGGTTTTAACACATTCTATAAGAAATATGATTTCAGACAGATTATGAGTTTAAAAGGCTACTTACATTTGTGTGGCATGAGTATAATTTCCATGAAAATTATGTTATAGTAAAATATTATGATTTTTCCAAGATAAGCATGTTATGACAGTTTTTAGGAAAAACCATTAAAATTATACAGGAACTATGGTTTTAGAATATTATATTAAATAGTGCAAGAATTTCATGTTTATTATATTATGAATTTTGCCAGCATAGATGCCGTGGTTTTTACATTATAATTTATGCCAGCGTAGATGCCATGATTTTTACGTTATGAATTATACCGGTGTAAATGTCATGCTTTTTACGTTATGATTTATGCCGGCGTAGACACTGTGATTATGTATAATATGTAAGAAATCAAGAAATATGATTATGTCAAATATTACTCTGAAATATGAAACAACTATGTTTTAATAATATGAAATGTATTATATGTTATCAGAACCCGGATGGATTAGTTTAGTTTTATGAAGCATGATACCATAGCTATATGTTCGCGATTATGTTTATATTAGTGCTACCACACGTCTCAAATAGGGTGTGAGAGATGGCAGTTAATGTGGCTTTATGGGAGTGTTGCAGTTACCTTGGTAGTCCAGCATAGGTGGAATAGGCCCATCGTACTTACACACTTATGTTTGACTTAGCGTGGTCGGCCAACCATTGCTAGGTCTCGCCTACGGGTTGCATAACCCTGTCATGTGGGGGAGTAAGACATGACAACAACTAGCTATCTATCCTAGGTAATATTTTAATATGGTATAGTTATATAAGATGATTTTTATGCATAGTAATTTAGTATGTTAAATTATGTTATGACGAAACATGTTTTATTCAAAAATAATATAGACAATTTTTACCAGATATGAATTATGTAATGTTTATATGTATAACACGAAAATAATCATGTTGTCACACATTGATATTACTTTATCTCCCTTACTGAGAGGTGTCTCACCCCAGCATTACAAACATTTCAGGAAATCCGGGTAGGAGGGCGGATAGAGCTTCGCAGCAGTAGAAGTTGACTAAGCTACCCTGTCAGAAGGGTAAGTAGTTGAGCTAGGGTAAGTAGTTAAGCTACGGTCAGATGGGTTTTTGGATTGAGACCCTAGGATACTTTTTGGTCTTATCGTGGATGATTGTATATATATGATTGAATCAGTAAAACTCTGGTATTATGTTTCTGGTGTTGTATAACATGTATGTAATTTATGTTTTCCGCTGCTTAGGCATCAGAGATGTGTGATAGGTATATCCCTAGTACCCATGGGCCTAGGTTGATCATGATTAGTCGAGCTTTAAGAAGATTATCAGGGTTATTATGAATGCTGGTATGTGGAAAAAAATATAATAAAAATAATAATAATAGGGAAAATTAGTTAGTTCATTACAGTTTGGTATCAAAGCCTAGGTTACTAGGTTCTGTAGGCTCTAGAGTGCAGTGGAAACAATACCAAAGTATAGGAAAAGGATTTGAGGTTTTGTGCTACAGTTTGGAGGTAGGACTTCCCTGGTGGTTTCTGTGTTTTTCTTATGGTGACGATTTCAGGAAAGCCATAGTAAACTATTGTTGGGCTGTGTTTCAGAAGTGTAGGATTGAATCTTGAATTAAGATAGGAATGTCAAAATAGAGGGATAATATGAGTGTTTGGTTAGATATGTAAATTATAAGGATAGGGTCCCTACGCTATGTTTATTATCTATTCAAGATGGACCCTATGGGTGGCAGTGCTTATGCGAGCAGTAGTGAGAGTGTAGGGTCCTTGGGTGCAGACAGGGCTGATTCAGATGTGGTATTATGCAGTGTAGCTCAGTAGGTCATGGTTGAGATTGCATGGAGTACCAGAGATCAAGGAGGTCCGTCTGTAGGCAATTGGTGCATGATACAGAAATTGACCAAGATGAATCCTCTAACATTTTCAAGAGGAGCTGATCCTTCAATCGCCAAAAGAAAATAGAGAAATTATTGGTGGTACCGTAGTGCACTGGAGAGAAGAGAGTCTTATTTGCCACTTATAAACTGATAGGAGAGGCTAAAGGATGGTGGACTATGGTGAAATTATTGGAGGAATAGAGGGCGGCGCCTATAGCTATGACTTGGTGCCAATTTAAAGATTTGTTCTTTGGCAAATATTTTCCAGCCACTACTAAAAAGGCCAAAGTGGTGTTCCTAAATTTGAAGCAGGGATAGCAAATAGTCCAGCAATACACAGTGAGGTTTATAGAGTTTTCCCGCTTTGCCCCGTATATCATTCCCGATGAAGCAAAGAAGGCAAGACAGTTTGAAAGAGGTTTGAGGCAAGAAATATAAAAACAGGTAGTGGTGTTGAAAGTGTAGGGCTTTGCTGAGATGGTAGACAGAGTAGCTGTGGTTGAGGCCAGTGAGCAGATAAGTGCGGAGAAGTAGGGATAGAAGAAGAGGTCTATGCCTTCAGACTCTCAGGTAGGCTCTAGTCAGAGCCAGTGGAGGAGAGGTAATTATGGCAGGTGATAGAGATAGGAGACAAGAGTTCTTGAAATTCAAGGTATGCAAATCTACCCAGTTTTTCGGACATGTGGAAAGAGACACTTGGGAGAGTGTCAAGTAGGGAGAGGCATCTGCTATTGCTGCGGAGTACCGGGATATTTAGTACAAGATTTCCCTACACCACCTTGTACCACACCTGCTCCTAGACCACTTCGAGGAGGTTATCAGGTGCCTCGTGGTGGCCAGTAGAGGAATGTAGCTCCGACAAGGGTTTATGCTTTGATGCCGGGAAATGCGGAGGCTGAAAATGATGTCGTGACAGGTACCCTTACTGTTTTATCATATCAAACTATTGTCTTATTTGATACAAGTGCCACACATTCCATTATGTCGGCGGGATACGTTAGATTGTCTGGTGTTGAGACTTAGATATTAGATGTTGAATTCTTAGTAGCCACACCAAGAGGGTTAGTAGTGAGGTGTCGTAAGGTGCTTAGGGGCTATTCAATAGAAATTCATGGGAGAGTATTACCCACTGACATAATTGCGCTAGATATGCATAGATTTGATGTAATACCGAGTATGGACGGACTGGCTCCTAACCATGCTAGTATCAATTGTTATTTGAAAGAGGTGATATTCAGACCACCGGGAAAGCAAGAATTCATATTTGTGGGGTCACAGGTGCATTCCCTGCCTCAGTTAGTGTTAGCCATACAGGCGAGAAGACCACTCCTGGACAGATGTCAGGGGTTTATAGCCTATGTAAATGAGATGATAGAAAATGAATTAAAGCTTGTCAGTACACTAGTGGTAAAGGAGTTTCCAGACGTTTTTCCAGGGGAACTACCTAGGTTGCCTCCTGACCGCGAGATAGATTTTTCTATTGACGTACTACCATGGACGACACCAATTTCAAAAGCTCCTTACCAAATGGCTCCAGCAGAATTAGGAGAATTAAAGGATCAGTTGCTAGATTTATTAAATAAATTTTTTATTAGACCTAGTGTATCACCCAGAGGAGCTCTAGTACTATTTTTGAAAAGGAAAGACTGGACTATGAGGATGTGCATAGATTACAGAGAAATAAAAAAAGTAACAATTAAAAATAAGTATCCTCTACTCTGTATGAATGACTTATTTGATCAGCTTCAGGGTACACGGGTCTATTCCAAGATCGACCTCTAGTCAGGTTATCACCAGGTGAAAGTTAAAACTGAATATATCTCAAAGAAAACTTTCAGGACTAGGTATGGGCATTATGAATTTCTAGTTACGTCATTTGGTCTGATGAATGCTCCTGTTGTATTCATACATTTGATGAATAGAATCTTTCGCCAGTATTTAGATTAGTTCGTGGTGGTTTTCATTGATGATATACTAGTCTACTCGAAGAGTTTTGAGGAGCATGAGATGCACTTAAAGCTAGTACATCAGATGCTCAGGGAAAAGAAATTGTATGCCAAGTTTAGCAAATGTGAATTCTGGCTAGAGAAAGTTGCATTTCTAGGACATGTTATGTCAGGGGATGGAATTTTAGTAGATCTCAGCAAAATAGAGGCAGTGGTGAATTGGGCCAGGCCGAGGAACGTTTAGGAAATTAGGAGATGGGATATTACCAAAGGTTTGTAGATGGATTCTCAGCATTATGAAGGCCTTTGACACAACTAACTAGAAAGAATGCAAGATTTGAATTGGACGACAGTTGTGAGCAGAGCTTCTAGGAATTGAAGCATAGGCTTGTCACTGCACCAGTATCAACTATTCCATTAGGAGGTGAGGGTTACGTGATCTATTGTGACACATCTTTGAGAGGGCTTGGATGTGTATTGATGCAACAGGGCAGAGTAGTAGCATATGCCTTTAAAAAATTGAAAGAATGTGAAAAGAATTATCCCACCCATGATCTAGAATTGGCTGCAGTGGTTCATATATTAAAAATTTGGAGGCATTATCTGTACAAAGAGAGATGTGAAATATTTTCAGACCATAAAAGTTTAAATTACTTCTTATGTAGAAGGAGTTGAATATGTGACAAAGAAGATGGTTAGAGCTCATCAAGGATTATGATTGTACTATTAGTTACCATCCAGGTAAAGCAAACGTGGTGGTTGATGCGCTGAGCCAAAAATCCATGATAGCAACATTATCAAGAGCAGAATTTCAACATCCGATCCAGATGGACTTGGAAAGGCTTGGCGTGGAGTTAATAGAGAGTGATCACCAGAAATTTATTATCAACATGGTAGGGAAGCCTACCCTATTGGAAAAGATTAAAGTTATTCAAAGGGATGATGCAAAATTAGTAGAGCTGATAGCTAAAGTGCAAGACGACAGGGAGAGGAGTTCAGTATTTTTGATGATAGAGCTATGAAGTTTTGTACTAGGTTGCGCATTCCTGAAGATGAGGATATCAGAAGAATGATCCTAGAGGAGGCTCAAAGATCCATATACACAGTTCATCCAAGCAGCACCAAAATGTATAGGGATCTGCGAGAGTCTTTCTGGTGGAGCGGTATAAAGAAGGAGATTGACGAGTTTGTTTAGCATTGTTTGAGGTGCCAAAAGGTAAAGGCTGAGCACCAGAGGCCGGCGGGCCACTACAACCACTTTACATCCCGGAGTGGAAATGGGATCACATTTCTATAGACTTCGTGATAGGTTTACCGCCGGTGCGACAAGGGCAGAATGCTATTTAGGTGGTTGTAGATCGATCGAAAAAGGCAGCTCACTTTATCCCTATCAAAGTAAACTATTCCATGGACAAACTAGTAGAAATACATATTCAAGAGATAGTACAATCACATGGTGTGCCAGTGTCAATAGTATCAAATCGAGACCCATGCTTCACGTCATGGTTTTGGAAGAGCTTGCAGGAAGCTATGGGGTCTCCAGTATCATTTAGCATGACATTTCATCCTCAAAGGGACGTGTAGTCAAAGAGGACGATTCAGATATTAAAGGATATGCTATGGGAATGTGTGTTGGATTTCGGGGGTAGTTGGACCCAATATTTGCTGCTAGTAAAGTTTGCATACAATAACAGCTATCAGACCAGCATCGATATGACACCTTACGAGGCGTTATATGGTAGGAAATGTCGTTCTCCTCTATACTGGGATGAGATAGGTGAGAGACGAGTTTTGAGACCTAAAATAGTGCAGCAGACGTACGATAAAGTCCGGCTTATTAGAGATAGAATCAAGGCAGCTCAGAGTCGGAAAAAAAAGCTATATAGATAATCGCCACCAGAAGTTGGAATTCAAAGTGGGAGCCCATATATTTCTGAAAACAACACCACTAAAAAGTACTTTAAGGTTTAGGAGGAAGGGTAAGTTGAGCTCTAAGTTTATTAGTTCTTTTGAGATACTTGAAAGGGTGGGGTCAGTTGAATACTAGTTAGCTTTACCACTAGTTTTATCTAGGATACATGACACATTTCATATTTCTATGCTGAGAAAATACATTCTAGACCCCTCCCATGTGGTTAGTTATATAGAGATAGAGCTTAGAGATTCACTAGTTTATGAGGAGATACCAATGCAGATCTTGAACAGGAAGGAACTGGAATTGTGCAGTAAGAAAATTCCATTAGTAAAAGTCCTGTGGAGAAATCACACAGTGGAAGAAGCTTCTTGGGAGCTTGAAGAAGAAATACAACAGAAATACCCAAACCTATTTAGTCGGATCCAGCAATAATAAGGGAAATTGCAGATAAGTATGTTAATTTTATTTTGTGCAAGTTAATCAAAACATGTAATAATTTTCTGTTAGTAGGCAGTGTTTTGGTTTTGGGAGAATCCTTTTTTTTCTTTTGTGTATATTTGTAATCTCTCAGGACCCTGAATGTAACCACGGTATTCCTCCATCACAAGTGAGGGTAACTAATAAAATAAGTAGCCAATTTTTTCTCAAGGGATGGTGTATAGTTCAGATAGCAATTTCGAGATGAAATTTTATTAAGGGAGAATGTAGAGACCTGAAGAATTATAGTAATTAAATAATAAAATGAAGGAGAAAAAGGGGATTTCAAAAAAAGTATTCAGCAGGGTCTCATCGACGAGCGCAGAGCGTTCGTCGACAAATAGGCTTCGTCGGCTCGTCAACGTGGACGCTTGTCTCGTCGAAGAGACATTACAGTGAGGGCTAATTTCAGGGCCAGAAATTCGTCGACGAGGGGTAAGTGTTCATTGACGAACTCTATTATTGGACTCGTCGACGAGGTGACGTGTCTCGTCGTTGAGGCCGCACTTTATAAATATGCCAAATTAAGGTTTTAGAGGGAGAATTTTCATACTAGGCTCTCTCTCTTTCTATAGGTTTGATCTCTCTCACCTTCTCTCTATATTTTTGGCTTCGTTCTTCATCGGTTCGATGATTGGAAGCCGCCACATTACTCTTGGGAAGATTCTCCACAAGTCCACTGGAGTAGTTTGTTGGTTAGGCCAATTTAGGCACCATCTCAAAATTTGGGTAAGTTGGTTATTTTAAGTTTTATAAGGTATTTGGTATTTTTGGACTGAGGAAATATATTAGATGGAATAATACTGGAATTCTTTTGGGGAAAAATGTAAATTTTAGGGTGTTGAGCTAGAAACACCACGGGTGTAGGTTTGGAGCAATTTGTGGGCTTCTTAATAAGCTAGGTAAGGGGATTAATTAAGTCAACATTTTTCATGAAATTATTTATTGTCATTCAAAAATTATTTTTAGAAAAATACGTATGTTATAGAATTATGTTTGGGAATACTACTATTGAACAAGGAAATGATTTTAACACATTTTATAAAAAATATGGTTTAAGAATAGATTATGAGTTTAGAAGGCTACTTACATTTGTGTGGCATGAGTATAATTTCCATGAAAATTATGTTATATTAAAATATTATGATTTTTCCAAGATAAGCATGTTATAACATTTTTTAGGAAAAACCATTAAAACAGTACAGGAACTATGGTTTTAGAATATTATGTTAAATAGTGTAAGATTTTCATGTTTATTATGTTATGACTTATACTGGCGTAGATGCCATGATTTTTATGTTATGAGTTATGTTGGCGTAGATGTTGTGATTTTTATGTTATGAATTATACCGACGTAAATGTCATGATTTTTACGTTATGATTTGTGCCGGCATAGACGTCGTGATTATGTATGATATGTAAGAAATCCTGAAATATGATTATGTCAAATATTACTCTGAAATATGAAACAACTATGTTTTAATAATATGAAATGTATTATATGTTATCAGAACCCGGATGGCTTAGTTTAGTTTTACGAAGTATGGTACCGTAGCTATATGTTCACGATTATGTTTATGTTAGTGCTAGAGTGTGGGAGATGGGAGTTGATGTGGCTTTATGGGAGTGTTGTAGTTCCCCTGGTAGTCCAGTGCAGGTGGAATAGGCCCATCGTACTTACACACATATGTTTGACTTAGCATGGTCGGTCATCCATTACTAGGTCCCGCCTACGGGCCGCCCAACAATAATTTAGTATGTTAAATTATGTTATGACGAAACATGTTTTATTTAGAAATGGTACAAACAATTTTTACCAAATATGAGTTATGTACTGTTTATATGTATAACACGAAAATACTTATGTTGACACACACTGATATTACTTTATCTCCCTTACTGAGAGGTGTCTCACTCCAACATTTCAAACATTTCAGGAAATCTAGGTAGGAGGGTGGATATAGCTTCGCAATAGAAGTTGACTAAGCTACCCTGTTAGAAGGGTAAGTAGTTGAGCTAGGGTCAAATGGGTTTTTGGATTGAGATCCTAGGATACTTTTTGCTCTTATCATGGACGATTGTATATATATGACAAACTTAGTAGAACTCTGGTATTGTGTTTCTAGTGTTGTATGACATGTATGTAATTTATGTTTTTTGCTGCTTAGGTGTCAGAGATGTGTGACAGGTATATCTCCGATACCTATGGGCTCGAGTTGATCATGATTAGTCCAGTTTTAAGTAGGTTATCAGGGTTCTTATGAATGTTGGTTTGTGGAAAAAGAATAAATAAATAAATAATAATAATAAATAAATAAATAAATAATAATAATAATAATAATAATAATAATAATAATAATAATAATAATAATAATAATAATAGGGAAAAATAGGTAGGTCATTACATATCTAGCTTAATTTTGAAGTGGATGTGGGCAAAATTAGACAGTAGACAAGTCACTCTTCCATATTGTGGTGCTCTAAACCTCTTCTTTGCTCACCTCAATGTTACTACCCCTACTGAACTGTTCATAAAGTGTACACGGTATGGCCTTTTCAACTCCACAACCCTAAAGCAAATGGGATACGAAAAGTATGAGCAGAGTTGGTTTTTGAAAGGAGGATGACCACAAATGCCAAAAGCTATACCTCCCCTTCCAAAATAGGAACAAGGACCTCCATCTGATACTTCTTCTTGGTTTGTACCCTTTCACCATGAGTTCACTACATTCAACAGAGATATGTGTTTCGGTCTCCAGTCACTTCAGGAGAATGTATCCTCACTCCACACTACTTGCTTTCATGCAAAAAGAAATAAACATAAGATAGAGGAGATGGTTAGAATTGATCAAAGACTATGATTGTACCATCAACTACCACCCGAGAAAAGTCAATGTGGTAGTAGATGCGTTAAACCGAAAGTCATTGAATGCATCAGTCTCAGCAATGGTGACTCAACATCAACTCAGAATGGATCTGGAAAGATTTGGTGTGGAAATAGTAGAGGAAAATCATCTGGCTCTCATTGCTAGTCTGGTAATCAAACCAACCTTACTAAAGGCTTCGCAAACGAAAGGTGTAGAGTTAGTGAAGATTATGGGTAAGGTACAAGTGGATAGAGGACGGATTTCAATCTTTCAGATGATGGGGTTTTGAGATTCCCAACCAAATTATGTGTACCCAATGATGGAGAGATTAAACGAACAATTCTAGAAGAAGCTCATCACTCTCTTTATACAGTGCATCCAGGGAGCACCAAGATGTATCGGGACTTGCGAGAATCATCCTGGTGGAACAACATAAAAAGAGAGATTGCAAAATTCTTGGAGCAGTGCCTTACGTGTCAACAAGTGAAGGCTGAATACTAGAGGCCAGTAGAGCCACTACAACCACTCCACATTCCTAAGTGGAAGTAAGAACACATTTCTATGGATTTTGTAACGGGGTTGCCACCAACCCTCCATGGGCAAAACGTCATTTAGGTAGTTGTTGATCGTTTAACAAAAACTGCCCACTTTATTCCAATCAAAGTTAACTACTTTTATAGGCCATAAAAATCTCACACCTCTCACCATATAGGTAGTGCTTCCAAATCTTTAGTGCGAAGACCACAGTTGTCAGTTCCATCTCGTGCGTAGGATAATTTTTCTCGTACTCCTTGAGTTGTCTAGAAGCATATGCAATAATCTTTTTATGTTGTATTAGTACACACCCAAGTTCTTTCTAAGAGGCATCATTGTAAATTACAAAACCACCTCCTTCTGAAGGAATTGTTAGTACCAGCGCAATGATAAGTGATTGCTTTAACTCCGGAAAGCTTTGCTCACATCTAGGGGTCCACTCGTACTTAACATTATTTCTTGTCAACCCTGTCAGAGGACCAGATATTTTAGAAAACCCTTCTAGAAATCGATGATAATATTCGACAAGACCTAAGAAGTTCCAGATCTCGTGAATATTCTTTAGTCTCGCCCAATCCACTACTGCCTCTATTTTACTTGGGTCTGCATAAATGCCCTCTTTGGATACCATAAGTCCTAAGAATGCAACACTCTCTAGCCAAAACTCACATTTCATAAGTTTGGCAAAGAGTTTCTTTTCTTTTAGGTCTTGGAGCACTAACCTCAAATGGTTCTCATGTTCCTTGAGACTCTTCGAATAAATTAAGATAACATCAATAAAAATCACCACAAATTGATCTAGATATTATGAAAGACCCTATTCATAAGGTCCATAAATGCAGCCGAGGCATTAGTTAACCCAAATGGCATGACTAGAAACTTATAATGGTTGTATCTAGTTTTAAATGTAGTCTTTGGAACATCCTCTGATTTAATTTTCAACTAATGGTATCCTAATCGAAGTTCGATCTTAAAAAAGACTTGTGTTCCTTGGAGTTGATCAAACAAGTCATCTATGCAAGGTAGTCGGTACTTGTTCTTAATTGTTATTTTGTTTATTCCCCGATAAACAATACACATTCTAATCAACCTATCTTTATTTTTAACAAACAGTACCCGTGCTTCCCACAATGATACACTCGGTCTAATGAAATCCTTGCCTAACAACTCCTGTAATCGCTCCTTTAGTTCTTTTAATTCAGCTAGGGTCATTCTATATGGAGCTTTGGAAGTTGTTGTCATTCTTGGAAGTAGGTTGATAGCGAACTCAATTTCGCAATCAGGAGGTAACCCAGGTAAGTCCTCAGGAAAGACATATGAGAATTCCCTTACTATTGGGATATCCTTGGGTTTTAGTTCCTCCTTTGGTACTTCCTTCACACATGCTAGGTACCTCTGACATCCATCTAAGAGTAGCCTCTTTACCTGAATGGCTGACAATATTAGTGGTGAGGTGTGCACACATGAACCAAAAAATTTATACTCCTACTCTCTTGGAGGTTTGAACATTACCTATAGAGACTCAAAGAATTATAGTATTTAAATAATAAAAGAGGGAGAAAAGGAAATTTTAAAGGGGTTCACGGTAGGACCTCGTCGACGAACATGAAGAAGCGACTTATTGGGCATGTCGATGGGGACACGTGTCTTATCGACGAGAAATTACTGAGAGGACTATTTGCAAGGCCTGAAATTCGTTGACGGCGAATAAGTATTCGACAACGAACTCTCTACTTGGCCTCATTGACAAAGTGACGTGTCTCGTCTCGTCGACGAAGGCTGGTGTATAAATAGGCTCAAATCCGATTTCTACGAGGAAATTTCATGCAAAACCCTTTCCTCTTTCTCTAAACTTCAGCTCCCTCACCTTCTCTCTAAAAATTTGGCTCCAATTCTCCCCAGTTCGATGATCAGAAGCTACCACGGTGATCCTGGGGAGATTCTTTACAACATAGCCAAAGTAGAAATTCGATTTGGGAAGTTTGAGAATCATCCCAAAATTTGGGTAAGTTAGTTAATTTCAGTTTTATTAGGTTTTTAGTGTTTCCTAGATCAAGGAGAATATGTTAGGAAAGACAATACTGAAGTTTTGTTAGGGGAAATGTTAATTTCAAGGTGTTGTGTTGGGAGCACTACAGGTGTAGGATTAGGTGTTTTGGGGGCTTCTCAATAAGTCAAGTAAGCGGATAAACTAAGTTAGAATTTTTCATGAAATTATTTATTATTCTACAGTATTAAATTTCAGGAAAATACGTATATTATATAATTATGTTTGGGAAATACTGTTATGACTAGGGATATGATTTAAATGTGTTTTATCTAAAAATATGGTTTTGGAACAGATTTTACATTTAGGAGGCTAGCCCTTTTCTGTGTGGCATGTGTTTAAATTTCCATATAATTATGTTTGTTAGAATAATATGTTTTCCCAGATCAAGCATGATATGATAGTTTTCAAAGCAATTATAAAACAATACAGGAACCATGATTTTATAATTATAATACTAAACATTATAGAAAAATTATGTTCAGTATATTATGATATACCGACGCAGATGCCGTGATTCATGTTATGTTATGCCGACGAAGATGTTGCGATTCATGTCGGTGCAGATGTCGTGATTCATGTTGGCACAAGTGCCATAATTATGTATGATAAGACAAAATTCATGAAATATTATCATGTCAGATATTATTATGAAATACGAAACAGTTATGTTCAGTATATAAAATTTATTATATGATATCAGAACCCGGATGGTATGGTTTAGTTCAGTTTCAGGAGCACAGTACCAGAGTTATATGTTCATAATTATGATAGTGCTACCACATAACCAGTAGTGTGGGAGATGACAGTCGATGTGGCTTCAAGGTAGAGTGGATTTGTTCCCTTGGCAATTCGGGACTAGGTGGGACAGGCCCATCGTACTTACAAACTTATGATTGATCTAGCATGATCGGCTTGCCATTGCTAGGTCCCGCCTTCAGGTTGTACAACCTAATCATTTGGGGGTAAGACATAACATCAGCTAGCTATCCATCCTGGGTGTTACTTCAGTACTATATAGTTATATAAGATGATTTTCATGTATATAAATCTAGTATGCATAATGATGATATGACGAATCATGTTTTACTCAATTCTGCTACAGTTAGACATTACAAAATATGCTTATTATACTGTTTATATGTATAACACGAAAAAGCTCATAGCGCCACACACTAATGTTAGTTTATTTCCCTTATTAAGAAGTGTCTCACCCCAGCTATATAAACATTTCTGGAGTCTCAGATAAAAGAGCAGATAGAGCTCCACGGCGTTAGAGGTTGACAATTCTACCTGTCAGAAGGGTAAGTCGTTATGCTAAGGTTTTTGGGTTATGACCCTAGGGCATATTTTTGGTCTTTTGGGATATGTATATGTATTTGGCAAGTTTGGTAAAACTCTGGTATTGTATTGGTTAAATGACTTGTTATGTTTATGTTTTTATGTTATTCGCTGCTTAAGTATCAAAATTGTATTTCAGGTATATCCCTGATACCCATGGGTCCAGGTGGATTATGTCTTATCAATTGAACAGGATAACAAGAATATTATATTAAATGTTATTATGGAAAAAAATTGATTATGGTAAAATAGGCAGGTCATTACATTACCTCTTTCTTGTAACAATTACTAACATAACTAGAAGTTAGCCATTCCATCCCCAGAATTACATCAAACACATACATTTTGAATACCACCAACTTAGCAGGTAGCATTTTTCCAAAAATACAAATTGGATAACCTTTAAGTATCTCTCTACATATTACAAAGGTCCTCATTGGTGTAACCACAGATATAAAGGAATGTCTTGCTCCAGAATCAAATAATACCATTGCTTTCTTTGAGAATATGGAAATATTATATGTTACCACATCATTGACATTTTTTGCATCTCCTGGAGTAAAAGAATAGACACGCATCTGAGCGGTGTTCTTTTAATAGATACCTTGGGGTGCCTGGTTGTTTCCCCTATTTTGATTAGGAGTGGAGACATTATTCCACGACGCACGACATTCTTGCATAAAGTGGTCGAATCTACCACATCGATAGCAGACCTTTAATCCAACCTGGCATTCACCCTAATGTATTTTATTGCATTTAGGACAAGGGGTGCTGGGTGGATTATTCTAAGAAGTCTTATTCCCCATTGGTTGTCTCTGACCCACTCTATTATTGTTTCTCTTCTGCAGGCTTTGACTTGTTCCAGAGTGAAATCCTAGAGGCATGGGCCTCTTTCTCTAGTTAAATATCTCCGCACTTCTTTGTAGACTTTTTTCCACTTCCGTTATTTATCAACTAACTCAGATAAATATTTCACTTAAAACGCCACCACTTGTTTATAAATCCTCAAAATCAAGCCTTCTTCAAATTTTCGAGCCTTCTTTAATTCATTTGGAATTAAATATGAGGCAAATCGAGATAGCTTGACAAATTTGGCTGCATATTGTTGAACGGTCAAGTTTCCTTTGATTAGATTTGTAAACTCCTTCGCCTTGGCATCTCTAGTGGAAGTGGGGAAACATTGCTCAAAGATCTCCTTAAAGCATTTCCACGTAAGAATTGCTGGTCCTGGATTTTGTTCCAGGAGAAGTTTCATGGAATTCCACCAGCATTTGGCCTCACCGGTCATTTTGAAACAAAGTATAAAATCATCTGCTCGTCCGTACAGCGAAAGACTTTCAGTATCATCTCCATTTCCTCGATCCAATTTTCTGTAATGATTGGATTAGCTCTTCCTTCAAAAGTTGGGCGGTTCATGTGGGTGAACTATTCAATTGTACAACCCTCATCAGTGGGTGGACAATTCCTTCCCCTAGAGCTCCATAGAATTTTTTATATAACTTGCTGTGCTACCTCACGTATAACTGTAGTAGCATTAATGCCTTCTTCGTTGAAAGCACCCATATCATTCTCATTTCTTTCAACATTCATGTTGTTATCTATGGGATCCATTCTGCAATATATAGCCAAACATTATTTTGGAACCATAAATTAGTCGTTAAAGCATATTAAACTAACAGGCTAAAAACATCCTAGCCTACCCAATCCCACCCTCATCACGATTCATACCTATACTCTGGTAAAAAAACAAATATTCCTAAAGTCTACATAACCTATCTCTTGGGCTCTGATACCATTAAACTGTCACGCCCCAAACCGGGACGGGTCTGGGGTGCAACTTTTAATAAAACATGCTGTAATTGAAGCAAAAAAATATAAAGCAAAGGAAGAAATTTGAAAACCTAGAATACTTTATATACCGGAGTACTAAACAACTATATATACACGATATCTCCAATATTTACATTCTATGAAACATACAAACATATTTAACTAGTACTACACAAATATTAGTTCTACACTGCATTCTCTAATCCCACCCAGATACTTGTTATGCCTGATTCCCAGTACGTTCTACATAGTCATCTGTAATATGGAATAATAATTGTGGTGAGACAATGCTCCATAAGTAAAGACTAGATTATTATGAGTGTGTGGCCAACATTAGCTTTATAATGTAAACATTCATTCAATATTTGAAACTTAATATCGTATTTGTTAAAAGACATCATTTGACCAACTGCAAATCATTTTCATTTAAATTGTCATATGCATATATCTATATATTTTTACTTCTTTTTATACTTTTCCAGTATCTCATCATTAAACCTTACTAAACAGGGCTCTAATCACATATATAAATATGTATCATCGTGTAGGCCCTTTATGCCCATGTATAAATATGTATGTGTGTATGTATATGCATACTTTCCATTCAAATCATCATTTAAGTCTAATAAATAGCCCTAACCACATAAATATATAAATATGTATGAAGACTCCTTTTGGCCCATGGCTGTTATGTTTACCCCCATGACTGGATTTTACAGTCCGAAGACTGGACTTAATAGGTTGGCCGACCAAACTAAATCAACATAATCATAAGTGTGATTTTCCCTATCAAGTCCTTGTCCGACCTAGGTGTGCACTCGGCAGAAATCCACTGTCATTCACCAACACATACACAAATATAAGCTACGGCACTTAGCATTCATAACATTCGCCATCAGGGTTCTTAAAACATACAAGTACAATTTATGCAATAAAATAGTATCATAAAAATCTCATCATTATAAAACAAGTATGTTAGCTTTGGTGTATTCCCAAGAGGGGGGTGAATTGGGTATTTAAAATTTTGTCCTAGGTTTAGCTAATCCAACAGCAGTATTTCACAACTTAGGGTCTTTCTATATACACATAAACCCAAATGGGCAGATAAATAAAATGTACGAAAATTAAATCATGCCCAGCATTCATAAAATAGCATACACGTGTAGAAAATAAATTATGGAAAAGTAAAGTGCACACACGATATGTTATCGGGGTTTGGCCAATTGTGCCTACATCCCCGCCTCTACCTCACAAGCTCGAGGATTCCACTAATGCTTACTTAATGGGTGGAGTAGCACTATTTACAATCAGGTTAATTAACTAGGCTGACCTCAACCTACACCTTACCAGGATGGTGCATCTAACTTTCCTAACCGGGTCTAAGTCAATCCGGGACTATTCAATAGGGCTAGTTTCCCTTTTCAGGCCCACACCTAGAATACAACGAATATGAAAATTTTCGTATAAACAAACGCTTCTTACACAAGCAGATAAGTACTACAATATGCATAGTATAATAAATGCACACCAATAATGTAGGAATTTATAAGCTTGGTGCTCTACGTGTGCAATCAACACTCAAAGTTATGTCTATAGTCAATCAAGCGCAAGAGTATATCAACAAGTTGATCTTTGAAACTAAGAAAAGATAAAATCTCAATCTCAGTTTTGGGTTTCAAAGATTTGAACTAATAGCAATTTAGAATATCTCCAAAAAAAAATAATTTTCTCAATATCAATGCATGAAGAGATATTCAACTCAAAGCTTGTAAAATATTTTTGCACACAAAATATAAGCTTGATGAATCTTGCAATCCAAATGCAAAGACCCACTTAACTGTAGGAATTTTTCCCAAGACCCACTTAACTGTAGGAATTTTTCCCAACCAATCAAGGGGAAAAATTCTTTGCTCAGCCCTCCAATAAAAATCACAAGCACAAATGCAAGTGAGGGTATCAATCAATTTAGAATGATGAATAAAACACTCACAATGTAAGATTTCTCAAAGGAATGAAGGTATTTGAGTATTATAGACTTCGTATGAGAGAATTGGGTTTGGAAATTTTCAAAGGATTTCTCACTAATCACTTTGCTAATTCTCTGCTAATCCTTGCAAATGAACTTGTATATATAGGCATTGGCAAAATTATAGTTGTTGGGGACATATAGGGCATTCTTAAATTTGTTTTAAAACGGTTTAGCAAAAATAACCTTGTTTAACCGTCTTAACTGTGGTGGTAAAAATATAAGACAACCCAAGAGTTTCGAGTGGCTGAACCACGGTTCAGTCGCCTGAACAAACTCAATGGAAAAAAGCTATTTTTTGAAGTTCGATCGCCTAAGTATGAGTTCGGTTTGCTGAAACAAGCGATTCCAACACTATCCAAGATTCGAGTGCTCGGTCCTAAGTTTGGTCTGTTGAACCCATGTGTTCGGTAGCCCGAGACAATTTTGAACATGATGTTCGGGCTACCGAGTTGGTGGGAAAAGTTAAAAACAAGGTTCAATCGCCTGTGGATGGTACCCTCAAAATGGTTCGGTCACCCGAAACCCAAGTCAACAAGTTGACTCATCAAGGGTTCAGTCGCCTGAGGTGTTTTGAACACCTGAGGTTCGGTCACCCGAAGCCTCACAATTTCTACTTATAAGTCCATTTTCACTTCAATTAATTCCCCTGACATTATAAGTGAATTTGGGGACATCCTATGTGCAAAGTGTTGGGACTTAGGGTCTTTCTAAGGTTGTTTTGCTTGCTGAAAAAATCTGGCGTCAGTCGACCTCCCTAAGGTCATTCTAGTTTTGAGCTTATAAGTTCCTACATGCATGATGCACATTAATTATTACAGACCAACCCTACTTTACTACTATAGACCCAAATTAAACATGGTATAAATTACAACACAAAATAGATCTTTTGGGTCTTTAGTCTTCAAGTTTTCACATGTCATCAAATGATATTGTCAAGATAAACCTTCACATCAACTCAGCAGACATTAAATGCCTGAGTATTTGTCACAATCAAAACAGGGTATGACCCGTAGGAGCTTTCAAGATTTATCTCTCTTAATCTTTCAATATTACTTTAGATTTTGAGCTTCATTGATCTTTGAGCTTTCCATGTTGATCACTTGAGCTTTCATTCTTGAAGCTTTTTTTTTAATATCAACGCTCTCATGATCTTCAAGTTTTAATCCATGCCTTAAGCTTGATATAATCATCCTTCTTTGAAGCACAAGATTTCATGAATTCTTTAACCTTGCATTCATCATTGAGTCCTGAAAAGACATCACTAAACAAAGCATGTTAAGTTCTACTTGTTTGTTAGCATCAAAAAAGGATGTTAAGCCTTGTAAGGCCAACACTTACTAATGAAGCACACTAGGATTCACCTCGGGTCAGGGTTCCTCTGGCTTAAACAGTGCTGCATCAGGATCAACATCCTCTAACGATCTCGAGGATGGCCTATCATCATCATGGGACAATGTCGTCGAGAGCCTAGACAGAACTAAGTGACGATGATCTCTTGGTGCCATGTCTGCAAAGTAATATACAAGTAAATATAACAAGATTGGATAGTAGAAGGATGCATAGTAAATATATTTTCAGTTATTTACACATGTCAGACACATGGTGACAACATAACATGCTTACCCCCTACACATCCTCAATATCAGTATCATCTTCACTTTCTAGTATGTCTTCCTCCTCACTATAGTACTTGACTATAGTTTCATCTTCCCCATCAATTTCTGTTGACTTTTTGAGTTTAATCCCTATTTTTATGCTGACAAAGCACTTGGAACTAATGTGTGTGCTTAGTACTTGAACAGGTTATAACTTAGAACACACATATGGAAAATGGTCATGGAAGCTAGAAGGAACTCAAAGAACACGCACACCTGGCGTATTCCATGAAGTGGAGAGCAAATAAGAAGACGAAGACATTTGTTTTTAAAGTTGTAAATGCATTGTTGTTTTTATAATTTGGGTTGTAATAATGCATATCATGCATGATGTGGATGTAAGCTCAAAATGACCATAAACTGACCATAGGGGACCAACAAATTTTAGGAAAATTATTTAGGGCCAAAATTAATTTTACAGACTTCAGTCGACCGATGTTACATTTTTAGGCTTAATTAAAAAGCCTCATCTAACCAAACCCTTCTTTTTTAAATCACCTCAGTCAACAAAACACACTTAAGGCCAAAAGTCAAATAGTGGACCATGCCTTGGCTGATCGACCAGAAAATGAACATAACTTCCACGGTCGGCCGACCTTCAAACTTGGCTTCTCTATCATCTCCGAGCGATCGAACTTTTAGCTCAAATTTGCCTTAGCTAACCGACCTTTAAATATCAACAGACCAAAGCTTAGTCCATGAAACCAAAATCACGAAGGAAAGGAAAATCGCACTAGATCAGCCAACCAAACCCTTACTTAGCAGACTGAACCATTTTGAAATTTAAAATGTGCTGTGAGAGGACAGTCGACTGACCGAGGTTCAGCCGACTAAACATCTCAGGACGGCTTAATTTTTAAGCGCTAATTGTCATTAATTTTTCACTTAATATTTTTAAAAATGACGAGTGTGTTCCTAACGGTCATATTTTTCCTAGAATCTATAAATAGCCCCATCATTAGTGCAATTAGCAAGATGATTAGCCCTAAAATTCTCTGAAAATATTTTTGTTATTTTTCATCTTCAAAGCTTCAAATTTATACTCCCTTACTCCTTTTCATTTCAAAATCACTTTTGTTGACCTTATAGGTCACACCCAATTTTAATAATGACAAATACTCTTGGTGTTTAACGTTTGCCAAGTTTGTGTGCAGAACCATATTAGGAAGATCAAATTGATGGCACATAAAAGTAAAGCGTGAAGACCCTGAAGAATTTAATTTGTATTGTCAAATCAATGATTGTAATATGGGTATATAATCATAACCTAGGTTGTGGACTCTATTTACCTTACCTGCACATCATGCATATTGGATATATGGTAAGCTCAACCTTCGGTTGACCGACGCCGAATTTTTGGGACTATCTCAAAACGGCCTTCGAAAAGACAGCAAAACCCTAGCCTCCAACACTTACACACATGGCATAAAATATATGAGTGTGTTATAATTTTGCTCAAAAATTGAACAAATCTAAGCAAGTTAAGAGGGCTCGGGCGACCGAACCTTTGGAGTACAAATCTCCTCGGGTGCCCGAACTTTGAAAGTCAAAATATTGACCAGCCCTTGGGTAACCAAACCTTAAATGTACATATCTTCTTCGGGCACCCGAAACCTTTGAAAGGGACATTCCACCAACTCGAGCGACCGAGCCATTTAGTTCAAAAATAGCTCGGGCGACCGAACATGTGGTTTCGGGCCACAGAACAATTAACCGAGCACCCGAAGGTATGTAGCTTTGCTATTGACTTTGATTTGGGCTTCCGAACCAAGACATGGGTGACCGAACCCATTTCAATTACTTTTATCATTGTGTCTGTTCGGGTGACCGAACCTCAATTCAGCCGAACCCCGGCTGGTTAGAATTTAATAAACCACGGTAAAACTAGGTTAAATAGGGCTAATTGGATTTTAATCATTTGGGACTTTTTTTAATAATACCCATTTTGTCTTGAACGGCTATAATTTTTCACTTGGCTATAAATATGAGTCCATTTGCAAGATTTGGGCAAGATTAGCAAAGTGATTAGCCAAAATATCCTCTCTTTTGAAAATACATCTTTTGGCCATATACTCTCAAACTTTCATTCCTTTGACAAATTCTAAGATTGTGAGAGTTCTTCTTGTGTGATTGTGATTGTTATACTTTGCTAAAAACTCTCACTTGTTTGTGTGATTGAGATAATTTTTTTGGGGAGTTTAGCTTAGGTTTATCCCACATATTTGCACATTATAAATCTTGTGTGAGGATAAACCAAGTAAACTTAGAATATTTTCATCTTTGTTGCAAGTGTCTAGTAGCTTGATTTTTGTTGTGCAAAGATTTTTCAAACAAGCAAACATTTTCAAACTAGTTTTGTGCATATTACTTTGAAGGAAACTTTCTTAAACTAGTTTGATTATCTGAGTCATATACTTGGAATATTGACGTGCTATTGAAATATCTTGTTTAGATTCCAAGATATTGCTTGTGTTGAACACTGTTGAGCATCATACTGATTATATTGTAATTGGGTTTTGATTGCACAAAACTACCATCACTGAGCTTACACCATATCCATGTTATTGATGTGTATGTGAACGTGCATAATTGGGTGCATATCTGCTTTACGTGAAAGCACTATTTTTGTACCATCTATTTGAGAGAATATTGTTGTATTTCCAGGCGTGGCCTGAGGGGGCGGTAATCCAGCCCGGTAAGGATTGTGTAGGTTGAGGTCAGCCCTACGATAAATGACCTGATTGTTTAGGTGCCGCTCCACCCGTTTTAGTGAGAAATTATAGTGGCAATCCTTGTGCTTGTTAGCCAAGGCGGGGATGTAGGCACAGTTGGCCGAACCCCGATAATATATCTGGTGTTGATTTTATTTTCCGCAATTTACTTTATGCACATGTATGTTTATGAATATTGTTTAAATATTTGATTGGGATTGTGAGGTTTGTGAAATATTGCATGCTAGATTAGTTGAACCTAGGGAATTAAATTTTAAATACCCAATTCACCCCTCCTCTTGGGGTTACACCAAAGCTATCAACTTTTAAAAGAGCATTTCATTTGGGCAATCATTCTCCCCTTTAAAATGAATTTTACTCTCACTTAAGCTTTCGTTTTTGAAAATCATTTTGAGAGTAATCTTTGAGTTATTCCCATATTATTTTCTTCGATAAATGTTTGTTAGGAAAACTCTTCTTGGCTTATGAATCTTGCACATTCCTTGCAAGATTCAAAGGCTTGCATTGTGGTATTTGAAAAATATTTTTGGCAAGCATTATTCCAAATATCTCATATACTTCATATTTGAAAAATAATTTTTGTTAAGATATTATTTGGGCTATCAAGATCCTTGAAAATACACTTAGTGATTATTATACATTTTGGTTCAAAGATCATTCTCATAATACTCTCTCTCTCTCTCTCTCTCTCTCTCTCTCTCTCTCTCACACACACACACACACACACACACACACACATATATATATATATATATATATATATATACATCTTTGAGAGTTGTTACACGTACTCACTTTGAGCTTTTATTTCATATCATACGTGAGTGCATATAGAGTTTATTGTTGTGCATCATCTGCTTTTGTTAGAAGCAATTTATTTGTACACAAATATTTTATTATTGTTGTATTCCCAACGTGTGGTCAGAAGAGGATTGCACTGACCTGTAATGTGCACCGGATTTCTTAGACCCGGTTAAAGGCATCAGATGGTTTAGACCCGGTTAAAGGCATCAGATGGTTTAGACCCAGTTAAGAAAACCAGGAGCCTCTTTGTAAGGTGTGGTTGCAAAGGTTAGGGTCAGCCCTATGAATCTGACTTGGGGTTTTCCTTGCCTAGTAAGGAGAAGGTGTTGTAATCGGTGTCGCTCCACCTATAAGCGAACACTTAGTGGAATCCTCTTGCTTGTGAGTTTGAGGCGAGGGTATAGCCAAGTTTGGCCGAACCCCGATATCATTTCTTGTGCCTAATTTTAATTTCCTAAATTTAATTTCTGCACTTGAATGTTTATGCTTTAAGTATTGTAAATGATCGGTATATACTGAGACTGTCATAATTGCTTTAAATATATGCTCAGTTGAATATCGTTGGGTTATTGTTATTTGCTTATGCGGACCCCAGGTTGAGCTATACTTATTGTTGATTTGAATTGAACCAAGGAGAAGAATTATTAAACACTAAATTCATCCCCCCCCCCCCCCTCTTTTGGGAATACACCAATACTTTCAATTGGTATCAAAGTCTCGTTGTAAAAAGCTCAACAGCTTGTGTTAAAGATCACAATGGCTCTAATTGGTGTATCCCCATTCGGTGAGAGACAGTCACTTACTAGGCCTCCTATATTTTGTGGTGTCAATTACACTCATTGGAAAATCAGAATGAGCATTTTTATAAAATCAAAGGACTAGTGGGCCTGACAAGTGATTGATAAGGGAATTTGTATGCCTGTAAATGAAAATGATATTGATTTGATGCATGCAAATTCACATCCCATGGATTTACTATATTGCGCTTTAGATTCTAACATTTTTATTGAGATTATGGCATGTAAAAGTATGTAGGAAATTTGGGTAGAGCTCGAAAAGAAATATGGAGAAGTCCCAGAAAAGGCTGCCACCTCTTCGAATGCTCTAAGCTCAAGTAATCAAAAGGGAGGACGGTGCAGTCATGTAGAACTAGCATACACTGAGGTATATGATTTTCACTCTTTACGTATGGATGATTCATGTATTGAATACTGCTATACATTATGTGATGAATCATCTAATGCCTTCTGTGAAAATTTTGCTAAATCTAGTAATTATACTAGTAAAAATGCATGCACCGATTCTAGTGATAAACATTGTGATAAATCTGATAGCGAATCATGTAGTGTATCTGATATTAAAACTGCGTCATCTTATAAGAATCCTTGATAAAAATTTATTAATGCTCATAAGATTAAAGTTAGGTTGTTTAAGCATAAAATATTTTGAAAAATTAAAGTAAAAAGTTCGCAAAACAATTAAAAGAATTAAAAGATCATCAAGCTATCCTAGAAAAGAAAAAGATTGAAAAGATATTGAAAATCATCTGCTTGGAAGGATAGATGGAAGATGAAAAACCCTTATGAATTAAAAGATATAAATTTTTCAAAAAGGGTTCAAAACTATCAAATAAATCCCATAATCATTTGTATGCCTCTTTGAGCTAAAGTAGAATGAATAAGCATAAGCTTTCACACATTTAAAAATCTTAATAAGAAAATGGCACATTCGGTTTACTTGTCCATCTAGAAGTGCCAGAGGCTTCGATATGAAAATGGTATGGGTTATCATGAAAGGAACTCTCATAAAACTAGAGGAAAAATTGATTCAATTAGGAATCATGTAATCATATTATTCTTCCTTGGAATTTAGGATTAATGAGAATAAGGGGTTATGGTGACTAAAAGGCTTATGAAGTGGTATGGGTTCATAATGTAAAATCTTAGTATATGCATACATTATGCACTATTTCATATCACTAAGTACTCTTAGAAGTGTCACGCCAATATGCAAATTCAGGAAACTTACCCAATTTTGAACTCTATATTTATATATCACATTGATTGGTTAAACTATGAAAACATTGGCTGTAGCATACTTGAATAAATTTGACTTCCAAATGGACAAGGCATTTTTCCTGGCAAATAATTCTTATTGCTTAACTCACACTTAAATATGAAAGTCTTAAGTTAAGCATATTTCATCCATTGCACATGTTCGGGTCGTAGGGAATTCATCCTATATCGCATATCATTTAACCCTAAGCTTATTCTTGAACACAAAAGTCTAATCAAGTATAAGTCATCACTATATCCATAAGCACTGGTTGTCAAAATTCCATATCTATTGGGTGCTTATTAAAAGTCATCATTCTTAATAAAATTAGAGTCAACCTGGAAGGGATTCAAACTGTTCATCAAATCATAATAAAATCCCTTTGAGCGTTAAATATAAAAACTCTCTAATTTTTGTTTGCCTTCATCTCCATAGGAATTCTTTACCAACCATGATCACACTAGGTAAAGTTTTATCCTATTCTTTGGTTCGTATCCTTGCTCTACCTTGTGATCATATTTAAAGGATATCCTCCAATTGTGAAAGAGCAAAAATCACCAAAGAACAACATTCAAACATACATACACCTAAATGCTCTTTGACAAAACAACCAGGACATAATCACTAGTGCGAAAAATATTTTGAATACTATCCTGCTTCTTCAATATATTCTTCTGTACCTTATTATGATCTATTATTTAAGAGTATTAATCCAAAATCCTTTCATATGCTCTCAAATTAAGATCAAATCAATTAGAGATCTTGAATTTGATTGAATAGATAAAATGATTGCTATAAGTTTCAACATATAGTGTAAATAATTGAGAAACCTATACACGAGTAGTCAAGATCAGAAGCCACTCTATCTTGTGCCTCTCACGTATTTATATTCATAAGAAAAAAGGCCATAACTGGCTTATGATCCTGAAAAATATTGCTTAGGAATTTTTGATCCTCTAAGCCAAAGCATGAAAAGGTAAGACTAAATCATTGAAAAATCCAAAAATCTTGGCTAAGAAATCAAAAGATAAAGATGGCATATAATGAGTAAAAATACATAACTGAGGGGGAGCATTTCTCTTTCATAACTATTTATATATTAAATGCTCTCATATTATTTTTTGCTTATATGCCTTGATGAGAATAACACCGCAACCTACTATCCATTGCTTGCCTAATGATTACATTTTTTGGTTGGATAGTATATATTTGAACTGCTGAAATGCATGCTTGAATGGAACGCCAACTGCATGGCTAATGTAGTATCTTATGTATTGCATGCTTGTAGTGGATATAGGTTCTCGCATGCTTGAACTAAATGGTATCTGCATGATGTAGATTATTATAAATTTCTTGCTTGATTCTATCAGGTACAAATTTTATGAAAAAAAATGTCCAGTTTACAGACAACATGCTACCGAAAATTCATAAAATTTTCCCAAATCAAAACCATGTACAAAGATGATTATGATAAAATTAATGTTAAAATATTTTTGAAAGGATGAGTGAAAATTAAATGAATATTTAAATTTCATCCTTGCATAATCATCAAATATTTAGGAGGGGATGAGCTCCAGTCTTAGAGAAAGAGTATAAAAGACTTAAATGCATCACTTCACTTTTTGAATATTGAGGTTCTTCTCAAAAACCTTGAACATCAGATCTAGTTCTTAAAGGCCTATAATTAGATATGGATTGATCTAGGTTATGAGCAATATTATAATGCCTTAATATCTATTTTTTAAGCATTTGTTACCTATAGGGACGACTATACTGATCAAGGGTAAATATAGTTGATAAATATTCAATATAGTTGGGTAGAGAGTTAGAACAATCGCTTATACTATTTCGCACTCAAAATGAAATAAATTCTTGATTAGTATAAGCAGCTCATCTCATCTAAGCTAGAACTCAAAACGAAAGGGGGAGCATCTAACATAAATTCCTATCTTGTTTTTCTCACCAAGACTTTAAACTTAGATCTGCTTTAAAATCATTGTGGTATGTGCTAAAATGTATTGATCTTATTGAAAATCTTAAGTTGAAATATGTTGTTGTGCAACAATCATTTGTTATGCCATATGGTTTTGCTTTTGAATTGTTTATCTTTAAGTTTCATATGGTTGTAATTTTTCTGGTCATAAGTTGTTTTGTGCTTAAATGTTCATCAGAAAAATTCTGCTTGCTTGAGCATAATTTTTAAAGTTTCTCTTCCAGCAAGCATCGTCCCCAACATTTTTTGAATATATCAAATGGGATATTTGTTTTATGGCAAGAAATAATTTTAAAGCTAAAATCCTTTACATCTTGCCTTAGTTTATATATATATATATATATATATATATATATATATATATATTTAATGCATGAATGGTTCTCTATTCATAAATGAAAATGCATGCTAACCAGTTAGACCAATTACATGCTCAAACCCTCACTTGCTATCATATGCCACATGTTTTTTTTTAAACTCAAATGTTTTACGAGTCTTATGATATGGTTTTAAATTGAAATAGTTTGTGAATACTCCTAGTTTGATCATGATTATCATGTGTTTTTAATCTTTTGATGACCTGTTATAATGCTTTGTGTGCTTAATTGATATATTTTTCAAATTGTTATAAATTGTATGCCAAAATGTTCTCATGTTCTTATGCCCAAATACTATATAAAAAAAATTAAAGTGTTTTTAAAAGTAGGAGAATTTTTCTAAGCTAAATGAAAACTATTTTAGAAAGGGGGAGTTTGATTTTAAGCTAAGGCTTCTTTTAAATAATCAAATATTTTTTTCTTAGCTTGACCCTTTTTCTGATGCCAAAAGGGGGAGAGGGAAGGCAAAATGACAATTATATGAGCTCTATTGCACGCTATATGTATGTGCTTCATTATCAAAACTAAATGCATCCATTTGAAATGTCTTCTTTTATGAATATGCCTGAGCTTTGTACTGCTTATTTTTACATAATGCATATTGTTAGGGAGAGCCTTTTCAGGCTTATCCCATTTTGCTCTTAGGTGTTTATTGTCATCAAAAAGGGGGAGATTGTTGACCTTTTGAGTCTGATCCCTATTTCGATGCTGACAAAGCACTGTGAACTAATATGTGCGCCTAGTACTTGAATAGGTTATAACTCAGAACACACACGTGGAAGAAGGTCATGGAAGCCAGAATGAACTCAAAGAACACATACACCTAGAGTATTCCATGAAGTGAAGAGCAAAGAATAAGGCGAAAACATTTGTTTTTAAAGTTGTAAATGCATTCTTTTTTTTTTTTTATAATTTGGGTTGTAATAATACATATCATGCATGATATGGATGTAAGCTAAAAATGACCATAGACTGACCATAGGGGACCAACAAATTTTTAGAAAAATTATTTAGGGCCAAATTTAATTTTACAAAGACTTCGGTTAACCTACGTTGCATTTTTAGGCTTAATTAAAAAGCCTCGGCCAATCGAACCCTTCCTATTTAAATCATCTCATTCAATTGAAAGAACTTAAGGCCAGAAGTCAAATAGTTGACCATGCCTCAGTTAACCGACCAAAAAATGAACATAGCTTCCACAGTCAACCGACCTTCAAACTTGGATTCTCTACCGTCCTTGGGCGACTAAACTTTTAGTTCAAATTTGCCTTGGCCGACTAGCCTTTAAAAACCAGCAAACCAAACATTAGGCCAAGTGACTAAAATCACGAAGGAAAGGAAAATCGCCCTAGGTCAGCCAACCGAACCCATCCTCAGCAGACCAAACCCTTTTGAAATTCAAAATGTGCTGTGAGAGGATAGACGATCGACGCTAAGAGTCAGCCGACCGAACCTCCCAGGTTGGCTTAATTTTTAAGTGCTAATTGTCATTAATTTTCACTTAATCTTTTCTATAATGACAAGCATGTCTCCAATGGTCATATTTTTCCAGAATTTATAAATAGCCCCTTCATTAGTGCAATTAGCAAGATGATTAGCCCAAAAATTCTTTGAAAATTATTTTTTCTATTTTTCATCTTCAAAGGTTTAAATTTATTCTCCCTTACTCCTCTTCAATTCAAAATCACTTATAAGAGAGCATTTCATTTGGGCAATCATTCTTCCCTTTAAAATGCAATTTACTCTCACTAAAGCTTTCATTTTTTAAAATTGTTTTGAGAGTAATCTTTGAGTTATTCCCATATTATTTTCCTTGATAAATGTTTGTTGGGAAAACTCTTCTTAGCTTATGAATCTTGCATATTCATTGCAAGATCCAAAGGCTTGCATTGTGGTATTTGAAAAATATTTTTGCCAAGCATTATCCCAAATATCTTATATACTTCAAATTTTGAAAATAATTTTTGTTGAGATATTATTTGGGTTATCAATATCTTCGAAAATACAATTAGTGATTATTATACTTTTTGGTTCAAAGATCATTCTCATAATACTCTCTCTCTCTCTCTCTCTCTCTCTCTCTCTCTCTCTCTCTCTCTCTCTCTCTCTCTCTCTCTCTCTCTCACACACACACACACACACACACACACACACACACAAACACACATACGTGAGTGCATATAGAGTTTATTGTTGTACAATATCTGCTTTTGCTAGAAGCAATTTATTTGTACACAAATAGTTTATTATTCTTGTATTCCCGACGTATGGTTGGAAGAGGATTGCACTGGCTTGTAATGTGCACCAGATTGCTTACACCTCGTTAAGAAAGCACCAGATGGTTTAGACCTAGTTAGGAAAACCAGGAGTACCTTTTTAAGGTGTGGTTGTAAAGGCTAGGGTCAGCCCTATGAATCTAACTTAGGGTTTTCCTCACCTAGTAAGAAGAAGGTATTGTAATCGGTGTCGCTCCACCCGTAAGTGAGCACTTAGTGGAATCTACTTGCTTGTGAGCTTGAGGCAGGGAGTAGGCAAGTTTGGCTGAACCCTGATATCATTTCTTATGCCTGATTTTAATTTTCGCAATTTAAATTATGCATTTGAATGTTTATGTTTTAAATATTGTAAATGATTGAGATATACCGAGACTACCATAACTACTTTAAATATCTGTCTAGTTGAATATTATTGGGTTATTGGTATTTTCTTAGACAGACCCTAGGTTGAGCTATACTGATTATGGATTTGAATTAAACCTAGGAAAAGAATTTTTAAATACCCAATTCACTCACCCTCTTGGGAATACACCAATACTTTCAATTGGTATCACAGTCTCATTGCGAAAAGCTTAACCACTTATGTTAAAGATCGCAATGGCTCTAATTGGTGTATCCCCATTCAGTGAGGGACAGTCACTTACTAGGCCTCCATTATTTTGTGGTGTCAATTACACCCATTGGAAAATCATAATGAGCATTTTTATAAAATTAATTGACTGGCGGGCCTGGCAGGTGATTGATTAGGAAATTTGTATGCCTGAAAATGAAAATGATATTGATTTTATGCATGCAAATTCACATGCCATGGATTTACTATATTGTGCTTTAGATTATAACATTTTAATTAAGATTATAGCATGTAAAATTGCACAGAAAACTTGGGTAGAGATCAAAAAGAAATATGGAGAAGTCCAGAAAAAGGCTACCACCTCTCTGAATGCTCTAAGCTCGAGTAATCAAAAGGGAGAATGGTTCAGCCATGTAGAATTAGTAGACAATGAGGTATACGATTTTCACTCTTTATCTATGGATGATTCATTTACTGAATACTTCTATACATTATGTGATGAATCATTTGATGCCTTTTGTGAGAATTTTGCTAAATCTAGTGATTATTCTAGTAATGATGCATGCACTGATTCTAGTGCAAAACATTGTAATAAATCTGATAGTGAATCATGTAGTGTATCTTATATTGATACTGCGTCATCTTATGAGAATCCTCGAAAGAAATTTATTAATGCTCATAAGATTTAAGTTAGGTTGTTCAAGCAAAAAATATTTTTGAAAAACGAAAGTGAAAGGTTAGCAAAATAATTAAACGAATTAAAAGATCATCAAGATATCCTAGAAAAGAAAAAAGATTGAATAGACATTAAAAATCATCTGCTTGGAAGGAGAAATGGAAGATGAAAAACCCTTAAGAATTAAAAGAGATAATTTTTTTCAAAAAGGGTTCAAAACTATCAAATGAATACCATAATCATTTGTATGCCTCTTCATGCAAAAGTAGAATGAATAAGCATAAGCTTTCACCCATTTACAAACTTTCCTTATTCTGTAAAAGAAAATGGCACATTTGGTTTACTTGCCCATCGAGAAGTGTCAGAGGCTTCGATATAAAAATGGTATGGATTATCATGAAAGGAACTCTCATAAAATCAGAGGAAGAATTAATTCAATTAGGAATTATATAATCATATTATTCTTCCTTAGAATTTAGGATTAGTTGATAATAAGGGGTTGTGGTGACTAAAAGCCTTATGAAGTGGTATGGGTTCATAATGTAAAATCTTAGTATATGCATACATTATGCACTATTTTATATCACTAAGAACTCTTAGAAGTGCCACACCAATATGCAAATTCAGGAAACTTACCCACTCTGAACTTAATATTTATATATCAAATTGGTTGGTTAAAATATGAAAACATTGGCTATAGCATACTTGAATAAATTTGACTTCCAAATGGACAAGGCATCTTTTCCTGGCAAATAATTCTTATTTCTTAACTCACACTTAAATATGAAAATCTTAAGTTAATCATATTTCGTCCATTGCACATGTTCAGGTCTTAAGGAATTCATCCTATATTGCATATCATTTAACCCTAAGCTTATTCTTGAGCATAAAAGCCTGATCAAGTATAAGTCATCACTCTAGCCATAAGCACTTATAGTCAAAATTCCAAATCTATTAGGTGGTTATTAAAAGTCATCCTTCTCAATAAAATTAAAGGCAACTTGGAAGGGATTCAAACTTGTTGATTCTATGAGTCCAACCCTATTTTGATAATGACAAATTACTTGGTATTTTACCTGTGCATTAATATTTTGAACAGGAACATGACTTAGCATGCACGGATTATAAGCACGCTACGAAAAGCCACAAGGAACATGAAGTACAAACTTCTTGACTCAATCCATGGAAGCATAAGAGAATAAGGATAAAGACAATCCAGATTTTTAATTGTATTTCACAAATTAGGTTCAATTGTATTTACATAACTTATAAGATATGATGTGAAACTCAACATGACATATAGACTGACCCTAGGATGCATGTTTTTCATGAAATATTCATATGCATTTGTCATAGGGTGAATCTTCATTTTAGAAGGATCATAGGGCCGAAAAATAGGGCACTTGTCAACTAGACACATGGAGACGTCAACGAGCGAGTGTAGTACACTCATCGACTAGTGAGCCATCTCGTCGACGAGAAAATACTGAGACCCTGATTTTATCAGACAGACCACTCATCACCAAATCCCTTATTCTAATCTACAAGTTACTGAAGGACATTCGTCGACTGGTATAGACATTCATCAATGAATTTGTGGCGCAGAACAACACTTCAATGCTGAAACGGACGGAAATTTTTCTAATTAAATGATCCAACGGTTAAAAATTGATCAAAGGCCGAGAATACTTATCTATACCAACTCTAAACCCTAGGTTAATACTTTGGTACAACTTTTGCACAACCTTTGAGCATCTTTTGCTAAGCTTTGCCTACTTTCAATGTATTCACATTGAGTTTAGGCATTCATCAATATCATCTTCAAGATCCAAGTGCTTACGCTCAAATCATCTGAAATTAGGAATAGCTTCCCAAGAAGGGGGGTGAATTGGCTTTTAAAAATTTATTTTAATTCTTTTTGAGATACCTTAAACTTCTTTTATTTCTTTTAACCAATTCTTGACTTGTTTGTTTAATTCTTTAATCAATCGAGAACTTAGTTCCTTTATCCAATCAATAACACAATTAAACAACCAGTCAATTAAACAATATCTTCAAGCCAAACAATCAATTTATTTGCCATGTACAAGTTAAATAACAAACAACCAAACCAAGATATAAAGTATTCAGCACTTTGGTAATATAACAACTCAAGATGGTTGTTTGTTTATATTTGCCAAATTTGAACCAAGCCCTGTAGTGAATAAGAATTTATGCTTGCTAATGTAAAGCCCTGTATAGATGACTCAAATCACTCTTTCCAAATATTTAGATCTCAAATAAACTCTTGGTAAATTTATCTTTGGGATGTTAACCAAGTAACGTACTCCTGTAAGGTTTTCGCAAGATATGGTGTAACCAACGTACTCCCTTTCAGTTTCCGCAACCCAAATCAAAATTAAACCTTAAGTTTGTTTGATTTCAAAATATATGTAGTTTATATGATTTTCAAATTTAAAACCATCCACACAATTTAAATATGCTGAAAATAAAAAGTAAGGGAAATAGAGAATGAGACGGAGATTTTTATGAGATTCGACTTATACCCAGCCTACGTCCTCGCCTTTGGCAAACCACCAAAGGATTCACTAGTTCAATTCTGTTGACGGGTGGAAAAATACCGATTACAACACTCCTTGGTTAAGGCTAGAGCCCGCCTTCTCCAAACAATATTCCCTCGTTCGGTCACTCCTTACATAGGCTAGAGCCCGCCTCTCTAAGCAATGTCCCCTTGCTTAGCCAATGATCCAAACAACCCTTGGAACGTCAAAGAACTATAAGAAACACAAGATAAGATTTGCATACAAGTATACTCTCTCAAAGAGCAAGTTAGTACAATTTCAGCACTATATACTTTGAATGTAAAATATCAATATGAAATACAATGAAGCTCAAGTGTAGAATTCACCAATATCCTTCTTAGAAGAGGATTAGCAGTAGGATTAGCACTTTAGAATTCTCAACAAAAAAAATTTTCAATGAGTGAGCAAGAGAGCTCTTGAAGAACAAGAGTGCTTTTAGCTTTACAACTAGATTTTTCAATTCTTTGATGAGTTTTGATTTGCAAAACCATGTATTTATAGGCTTTCAAACTTGTTTCCATGTTGCAAAAGTTTCCTTAGAAAGTTTCCCAAATTTTTAGAAAGTTTGGAGTTCAAATAGCTATAATTTAAAAATAAGAGTTTTAAAATTTTTGCCCGTTGAACAGTGTTCAGTCATCTGAAGTGTCGAGGTCAATCGACTGAAGTTTCTTGACCCCTTAAAAAAAAATAGAACTGGATACAGGGTTAGTTGATTGAAATCAGGGTTCATTCATCTGATGTCGCGGGTTCAATTGACTGAAGTCGCAAGTTCAGTCGTCTGAACATGCTGTTGTAACTCTCTGCCTATTCTGTCTTGTTCTTCTATTAGCAGTGACCCCGTTTCAATGTTTTAGCTATAAAGTTTTTTTTATAACTCCAAATTAGGTGTCCTTGGTGTCAAATGAAAGCTAAGAGAAAATAATACAACTTTTTTGTTGACCACTTTTCAAAATAATAAGCTTTTGATAGTAAAAAATGCACCTTAATGTCGCTGTATAAAAACTAACAGAAAATGGAAAAACTCTTTTTGATGCTTTTCATTCCAAAAATGACTTTAACCTTTTTAAAATAATTTTTGACCTCATAAAAATATTTTCCAGGTATTTTAAAAAGTATCTAGGTCTAAGTTAACCTAAGAGCTTCAAAATATTTAAAACAATATTTTAAACGTTAAAGTACTTACATGAAAACTTCTAAAACTTTTGTCATTCTAGGTTCTTGAGTTTTCATGTTTTGTCTTTGGATTGAGTCCATCTTTTCTTCAAGCTTCCATATTCTTTGAGCTTTCTCACTTTGCCTTTATTTGGCTCTTTTGACTTTAATATGCCTTGGCTTTCAACAACTCATTCATGTCCTTATATTCTTCAAGGTTTCATATATCATCTTTAAATTCATGTTTTGACTCATTTAAGCTTCATTTGATCCTTGTGAGCATTTCGACCTTACTTTCTCATATATGAGCCCTAAAATATCATTATACACACAAATACATTAAATTTCACTTGTTTGTTAGCATCAAAACAAGATAATAAGGTTTTAAGCCTTGTAAGGCCAACAATCTCCCCTTTTTTTATGATGACAAACAATGAGCAAAAATGTGAGTAAGCCTTAAAAAGGCTCTCCCTTTCAATAAGCTTCATCTTAATAAAATCAATATTAATTTCATCAATCGTGTTCATCACTTTCTTTTGGTTTTACAAGCTTTTTTCAATCAATATTATGCTCATGCTCAATTATGCTCAATTTTTGCTTCATAACTTCTCCCCCTTTTGACATCAATCAAAAAGAAAAGAAAAGATTTAAATTCAAATACAAATCATTTTGAGCATATCAATAATCATGTATTCCAAACATATGTACACACTCAAGTTTTTGTTTTTCTATATAGCATGGGTAGTGTGTAGCTCACAACATTTATTCAAGATACCAGCTGATATTAATTTGATGGTTTTTATGATATCAATTTAAAATTTAAAATTTAATTCATGATATCAATTGATTAATGATTCATGACACTCCCCCTGAATTCAATACATTCAGATTTGACACCAATTATGCTTTTAAGTTTATTATCCATGCTTCATATATTGATTCATATCCTGTATGTTCTCATGAACACACTCATCGAATACCAATATCATGCTAAGATCATCAATGTCACATCATGCTCATAGACATAATCATGCTCATAAATAATTTGACTTTGTGATACCAAGTGAGCTTTTAGATTTGATATCTATTAAAATTTTTAACATGTGAAACCAAAAATACTTTATAGATACCAAAGTTTAATATCACATTATGTATAGTTCATGGATACCAATATAACTACTACATCTTTCACAGCTCATAGATAAAGAGCAGTATATTTATCCATGTGATTCATTTAAAATCATGCATGTTCAAGAATTATCCTTATATAAAAAATTTATGCTTAAGCTCAACAATCAATATAAATCAAGTTAGTTAATTAATACACATGTAGCATATAGCATGTAGCATGTAACATCAAGGCGCTTATATAATAAGCTTAGATTTGATATTTTCTTTATATTTTCTTAAGTTAAGCCTGGTAAAAAATTCATTCTATGATTTTGGCCAACAATGCCATTTTCTATTTTATATATGTGTGAAGTCATTATTTCATTTTTGGTACCCATATTTTCTTAGGTCCGAAGGATTTTTCAATGGAGGTTTCTTTTATCTTCCATACTTGTTTTGTTTTAACACCTTTCCTCTTAAATGGGCATTCAAATTTTATATGCCCCTTTTTCTTGCATTGATAGCATATGGTGTTTGTGTAGGCATTAGAAGATGTGCAAGTATAGTCTTTGGATTCTTTCGAGAAATATCCCATGTAAGAATTCTTTTTCATTTTATTTCCAATTCCATTGAAACCAATGCCTTCTTTATTTAAAGACAGTCTTTGTAAGTCAATCATCTTATCAAGATTTTCTTTTCCTTTAGTAAAGTTATGAATGATCTTATCTTTATCTTCAATATGACTTTTAAGATTTTTTATCCCTTTCTTGTTATCAACCTTCTTTTATAATTTCTCTAACTCTAGATATAATTTTCTTATTCTATCCTCTAATCTAGAAATATACATATCTTTCTCATATACTGTAGAAGATAAAGATCGAAAGTCTTCTATCATTTATTCATTCTTGTTTTCTAGTTTCTCAATTTTCAAATTGTTTTCTTTTTCAGCAAGATTTTTGGATTCTATTTCTTTCATTGTTGATTCATACTTATGTTCTAATTGCTTGAGTTTTGAGTCTTTATCTCTTTCAACATTTTTTAAGAATTCTAACTCTTTAATTAAACTTTCATTCTTATTCTTCAATAAGGTTTTTTGTTTATTTGCTTTTATCAGCATCTTATGGACTTTCAATAAGTCATTTTGAAGTTCATCATAAGATGTCATACTCTCATCACTTGATTCATCACTACAAGAATTATTTGAAGATTTAGTTGAGGAGCTTTCTTCGTTATCCCATGCCATACAGCACGTGTAAGCAACCTCTTGGTCACTTATTTCATTCTCCGAACTACTTGTACCATCCCAAGTAGTGGCTTTCATAGCCTTCTTGTTTTTTTTTTTAGACCCTTTCTTTAATAGTAGACATTCTAGTTTTAAATGTCCAACTTTATTGCAATTATAGCATGTAGGAGTTTTATTCTTTGATTTCTTGCTAACTTCTTCTTCTAATTCATCTGATTCAGATTTTTGATTTCTTCTCTTGAATTTGTTTCTCCTTCTTAGTATCCTTACTAGCTTTTTAGATATGAAGGCTTCTTCATCTTCATCCATTTCACTACTTGAGTTTTCTTTTAATGCTTTAAAGGCTATTTTTTCTTGGACTTTGGTTTTCCCATTCTTTTCATTCATTGCGATTTTGTATGTGAGGAGAGAACCTATAAGCTCATCTAAGGATGTATTTTTCATATTTCTTCCTTCGGTTATGGCAATGGCTTTTGGTTCCCATACGGTTGGTAGCCCTCTAAGAATTTTCCTTATCATTTCATAAGTAGTGTAAGTTTTTCCTAAGGCATTTAGGGAATTGATTATGTGAGTGAACCTAGTAAACATATTTGTAATTAATTCATCCGGGTTCATCTTAAAGGCTACGTACTCACTTGTGAGCATATCAACCCTATTATCCCTAACATCCGTTGTTCCTTCATAAGTAACTTCCAGCTTATCCCATATTTCCTTAGCTAATTTACAAGTCATTATTCGATTAAATTCATTAGCATCCAAGGCACAATATAAAGCATTCATAGCACTAGCATTAACTTGTAGCATCTTATAGTCTAGGTTGGTCATATCATTTTTCTCTTTGGGAACTTGTTTTCCATCAACTATTTTAGTGGGAATTTGGTCACCTTCCATGACAACTTCCCATGCTTTTTAATTCATAGTTTGAAGATATATTTGCATTCTCTTTTTCCAAACTGTATAGTTTGGTCCACAAAAGATTGGTGGCCTAATTGGAGATTGTCCCTCTCCAAAGGGAGCTACGCCTATGTGAGTCATTACGATCTTTTTATAGCTACTATTTAAGATTTTCTATAACCCCGCTCTAATACGAATTGAAATTAGGAAGAGTTTCCCAATAGGGGGGTGAATTGGCTTTTTAAAATTTCTTTTAATTCCTTTTGAGATACCTTAAACTTCCTTTATTTCTTTTAACCAATTCTTGCCTTGTTTGTTTAATTCTTTAATCAATCGAGAACTTAGTTCCTTTATCCAATCAATAACACAATTAAACAACCAGTCAATTAAACAATATCTTCAAGCCAAACAATCAATTTATTTGCCAAATACAAGTTAAACAACAAACAACCAAACTAAGATATAAAGTATTTAGCACTTTGGTAATATAACAACTCAAGATGGTTGTTTGTTTATATTTGCCAAATTTGAACCAAGCCCTGTAGTGAATAAGAATTTATGCTTGCTAATGTAAAGCCCTGTATAGATGAATCAAATCACTCCTTCCAAATATTTAGAACTCAAATAAACTCTTGGTAAATTTATCTTTGGGATGTTAACCAAGTAACGTACTCCCGTAAGGTTTCCGCAAGATATGGTGTAACCAACGTATGCCCTTTCAGTTTCCGCAACCCAAATCAAAATTAAATCGTAAGTTTGTTTGATTTCCAAATATATGTAGTTTATATGATTTTCAAATTTAAAACCATCCACATAATTTAAATATGCTAAAAATAAAAAGTAAGGGAAAGAGAGAATGAGACGGAGATTTTTACGAGGTTCGGCTTATACCCAGCCTACGTCCTCGCCTTTGGCAAACCACCAAAGGATTCACTAGTTCAGTTCTGTTGACGGGTGGAACAATACCGATTACAACACTCCTTGGTTAAGGCTAGAGCCTACCTTCTCCAAACGATATACCCTCGTTCGGTCACTCCTTACATAGGCTAGAGCCCACCTCTCTAAGCAATGTCCCTTTGCTTAGCCAACAATCCAAACAACCCTTGGAACGTCAAAGAACTATAAGAAACACAAGATAAGATTTGCATACAAGAATACTCTCTCAAAGAGCAAGTTAGTACAATTTCAGCATTATATACTTTGAATGTAAAATATCAATATGAAATACAATGAATCTCAAGTGTAGAATTCACCAATATCCTTCTTAGAAGAGGATTAGTAGTAGGAATTCAAAGGACGAAGGATTAATACTTCATAATTATCAACAAAAGAATTTTTCAATGAGTGAGCAAGAGAGCTTTTGAAGAACAAGAGTGCTTTTAGCTTTACAAGCAGATTTTTCAATTCTTGGATGAGTTTTGATTTACAAAACCATGTATTTATAGGCTTTCAAACTTGTTTCCATGTTGCAAAAGTTTCCTTAGAAAGTTTCCCAAATTTTTAGAAAGTTTGGAGTTCAAACGGCTATAATTTAAAAATAAGAGTTTTAAAATTTTTACTCTTTGAATAGTGTTCAGTCATCTGAAGTGTCGAGGTCAGTCGACTAAAGTTTCTTAACCCCTTAAAAAAAAATAGAACTGGATACAGGGTCAGTTGACTGAAATCAGGGTTCAGTCATTTGATGTCGCAGGTTCAGTCGTCTGAACTTGCTGCTATATCTCTTTGCCTATTATGTCTTGTTCTTCTATTAGCAGTGACCCCGATTCAATTGTTTGGCCATAACTTTTTCTGTATAACTCCAAATTAGGTGTTCGTGGTGCCAAATGAAAGCTAAGAGAAAATACTACAACTTTAATGTTGACCACTTTTCAAATAATGAGGTTTTGATAGTGAAAAATGCATCTTAATGTGGCTATATAAAAACTAACAGCAAATGGAAAAACTCTTTTTGATGCTTTTCATTCCAAAAATGACTCTAACCTTTTTAAAATAATTTTTGACCTTATAAAAATATTTTTCAGGTATTTTAAAAAGTATCTAGGTCTAAGTTAACCTAGGAGCTTCAAAATATTTCAAACGATATTTTAAACATTAAAGTACTTACATGAAAACTTCTAAAACGTTTGTCATTCTAGGTTCTTGAGTTTTCATGTTTTGTCTTTGGATTGAATCCATCTTTTCTTTAAGCTTCCATATTCTTTGAGCTTTCTCACTTTGCCTTTATTTGGCTCTTTTGACTTTAATATGCCTTGGCTTTCAACAACTCATTCATGTCCTTATATTCTTCAAGGTTTCATATATCATCTTTAAATCCGTGCTTTGACTCATTTAAGCTTCATTTGATCCTTATGAGCACTTCGACCTTATTTTCTCATATATGAGCCCTAAAATATCATTACTCACACAAATACATTAAATTTCACTTGTTTGTTAGCATCAAAACAAGATAACAAGGTTTTAAGCCTTGTAAGGCCAACATCATCTAACGGAAAAATGGTTTGATTTTGAGGTTTGCTTAAGTTAATTATTAAGTATTAAATATTATTTTTATAAGCTCATCTATTCCTATATTCTTTCATTTAAAATATTTATTGGCAGTGAGAACTTGAATTTCATATATATATATATTTGTTTGAAAAAATCTTTTGTAATATTCAAAGGTTTATTTTTATTCAAAAGATTTCATACTATTTCTGCAAAAGGTATTTGAAAGCAAAAGCTTAAATCTTTGTGATATTCAAAGCTATATTCTAATTTAAAGATTTTACATTTTATTATTCTTGCAAAAGTTGTTTGAAAGCAAACCCTAGGATTTCCAAAGCACATTCTTTAAGATATAATTTTTGGGAGATATTGAATAAAGTTTAGATCTTTGAAGCATCTCATGCACATATATATTTCATATAAATATCATACTTTTTACATACATCATTGAGAAAAAATATTCTCTCTTGAGCTCTACTTAGGGCTAATTGTACTCATTAACTTATTGAGAAGTGTCTTAAGTGTTTAGGAATATTATTCATTATTTGTATTAATGGTTCAATTTGTGAATCGTGAGGAGGAAACTATGCCTCTTATAAGCAGTAGATTAGGAGATAGTTACATCTCTTGTAAGTAGCAAATTGTAACGGGAAGCTCCATCCCAAGTTAAGGAGCAGTATAGTGGAATCCTGTGAGGACGTAGGCCAAGTTGGCTGAACCTTGTAAAAATCGTGTTTACATCTCTCTTCCCTTAACTCATTTAATTTCTAAATGCACTTAATTATTTGTATATTGTGTATGTATTAAATATCTATCACACTTGTGAGTGATTAGGTAATATTCATTGATTGATAAACTCATACTTTAAAATTTCTAGGTTGTGTAATACTAAACTGCTTGTCACCTAGCTTGTACGTGTGTGGTTGTAAGTTTTCAAAATTAGGACTTAAAGACCAAGATTTTTTAAATTACCCAATTCACCCCCTCCCTCTTGGGATTACACATAAATTCACATTTGGTATTAGAGCAAGGTTGCACTAGACTTAAACGTTTTTTGTAAATGATCACGATGGCACACATCGGTGCAACCCCATTCGGTGAGGGACACTCGTCCACTCAACCACCTATTTTTTGTGGTGTTAATTACACACGTTGGAAACAAAGAATGCGTATCTTTATTCAAAATGTTGATTGGAAAGTATGGAAAGTTGCCTCCAGAGGAAATCATATTCCTATGAAAATTGTAGAAAAAGAAAATGTACCTAAGACTGAAAATTAATATCAAGATGACGACATGAAAGTTGTTCAAATAAATGCTACTGCAATGAATCTTTTATATTGTGCTTTAGACGTATATGAATTTAATAGGGTCATGACTTGTACGACTGCTAAGGAAATATGGTATAAATTAGAAGTCACATATGAAGGCACTAAAGATGTAAAAGACAGTCTGATAGACATGCTTACAAGTGAATGCGAAGCATTTAAAATGTCCTCTAGTGAATCAATCCAATCTATGTACACCAAGTTCACCCACATCACAAATTAATTGCATGCTCTTGGTAAGACTTAGCCTACTTATGAAATGATCAGGAAAATTCTTAGGGGTCCACCACAAGTTTGGGAGGCAAAGGCTACAGCCATAGTAGAAGGACAAAACCTAAAAACAATGACTCTAGATGAGTTAATCGGGTCACTGATCACATATGAACTAATGATAAATGAAAGACTAGGTGAGTAGAACAAAGCTAAGAAAGTAACAGCCCTCAAAGCATCTTCCAGCAATTCCAGTGAAAAGAGTTGTTCAAAATCAGAAGACAATATGGCTCTTCTAACTAAGAAGTTTGGAAAGTTCCTGAAAAAGTACAATAAGTATACTAGAAAATTATGGGACTCAAAAATAGAAAAAGAAGAGTCAAGTCAGACTGTCCTCAACTAAAGAAAGTGTCCAAAAAGAAGAAGAAGACACTAAAGGTCGGATGGGACACTCACAGTACCAGAAGCTTAGACTCTAAATCAAACAAGGATAGGGTTATTAATCTGTGTCTAATGGCACATGAAGATCATAAGGTACAATCTTTTTGCTCAATTTCATCATATTATTCTAGCGATTCTGATAATGATAATAACATGCTTTCGTATGATCAATTGCAACAAGAATATATGTATACTCTTAAAATGCTTGAGAAAATGACTAAGAAAAATTTTGATTTGAAATTAAAATTAAAGGAATTTTCAAAATTGTTGGAAAAACAAAATGAGTATTATACCTCTTTAATAAAAGAAAAATATTTGAAAATTAAGGAGTTGGAAATAAATTTGGAAGACAAATCTAAAATTATTTATAAATTCACAGAGGGTCAATATAATTTTTAAAAAATTCTTGAAGCTCAAAGAAATTCTTTAGATAAGGAAGGTCTTGGTTTTAATGGAAAGGAAAACCTAAAACAAAAAAACCTTTACATAGGCCACTTTGTGAGAGAATCAAAATTTTATGTTCCATCTAAAGAATATTATAGATATACTACATGCTTTAAATGCAAAAAGTTAGGTCACATAAAATTTGATTGTCCTTTTAAGAACAAAGATGTTAAAATTAAGAAGGTTTGGAAAGTCAAAGGAGGGTCAAGCACTAACCCCCATGGACCCAAGAAAATATGGGTACCAAAATTAGTCAATCAAATGTCAATTGCAGGTGTGCTTGAGATCGTCTGCTTCAAAGGACAAATGGTATATGGATAGCGGATGCTCTCGACACATGACCGGAGATAAAGCAAAGTTCACGTCCATCACACAAAAAGAAGGAGGATTCGTCAACTTCGGCGACAATGCAAAAGGTAGAATCATTGGAGTAGGTAAAGTTGGTAAAGATCCATCTCTCATGATAGATAATGTTTTCTTGGTTGATGGATTGAAACATAATATAAGCCAACGTCTATACCACTAGTTTCGATAACTTAGGCTCTCAATATGTAAAATGTTTTTCTGCTATAAATGAGGCAAGTTGGATTTGGCATAAGAGACTAGGACATGCAAACATGGACTTATTGTCTAAACTAGTTAAGGGAAATTTAGTTAAGGGTTTACCTAGAACTAAGCATGTGAAAGATAAAATATGTGATGCATGCCAACTAGGAAAACAAGCTAACTTTTAAGAAAAAGAAAGCCATCTCCACCACTAGACCACTTCAATTGTTGCACTTAGATTTATTTGGTCCTAATCAAACTCAAAGACTATGAGGTATGTCATATATTTTCGTCATTGTTGACAACTATTCTAGATTCACATGAGTATTGTTTCTTGCACATAAAAATGAAGCATGTGAAAATTTTATTAAATTATGTAGAAGAATTCAAAATTAAAAGGGTTATAGGATCACACACATACAAAGTGATAGGGGTAGAGAGTTTTAAAACAAGGGTATAGAAGAATACTGTGACTCACTAGGAATCTCTCATAATTTTTTGGCACCTAAGACACCAAAATAGAATGAAGTAGTTAAGAGAAAGAACAAATCTCTACAGGAAATGAGTAGAACGATGCTAAATGAACACAAGTTACCTAAATATTTTTGGGCCGAAATAGTGAGCTAGTGAGCACTACTTGCTATGTATTGAATAGAGTCCTAATTAGGCCTATTGGTAATAAAACCCCCTATGAATTGTGCAAAGGCTATAGACCTAATATTTCATATTTTCATGTTTTTGGATGTAAATGTTTTGTTCTTAGAGATAATGAGCACCTAGGAAAATTTGACGCAAAATCTGATGAAGGTATCTTTCTATGTTATGCCTTAGATAGTTAAGCCTACAGGGTTTATAACAAAAGAACATTGAACATAGTATAGTCCATTAATGTTGTATTCAATGAGTCTAATCCTTTCTCTAAAAGGTCTGATGAGGATGATTTGAGATAAGTAATGGATTAGAAAAATTGTCTATTGAAAATAATTCAAATAAGAATGCTGAAATTAAGGAAACATCTTCTGAGGATAATCAAGTAGAAAGGGAGGTTCATGAACCACCTAGGGAATGGAAGTATCTAAAGAATCACCGCATAGATCAAATCATAGGTGAACCATCACATGGAGTAGCTACACAATTATTACTTAGAAATTTGATTAGCCACTTTGCATTCTTATCACAAGAAGAGCCTAAGAATGTGAGTGAGGCAATTGAGGATGAATCATAGGTGATATCCATGCAAGAAGAATTAAACCAATCTGAGAGAAGCAAAGTCTGGACATTAGTTCCTAAACCTGATAATCACATAGTTATTGGAACAAAATGGGTCTATAAGATCAACAAAGATGAAAAAGGCATAGTAATTAGAAACAAAGCCAAACTAGTAGCTTAAGGATATAATTAGGAGGAAGGCATAGATTTTGAGGAAATTTATGCTCTTGTGGCTAGAATGGAAGCCATTTGGATGTTATTGGCATATGCTACTTATAAGAACTTCAAATTATATCAAATGGATGTTAAAATCCCATTTCCAAATGGCTATATAAATTAGGAAGTTTATGTTAAACAAGCCCCATGATTTGAAAACCATAAATTTCAAAATCATTGTTGGCCTAATTAGGCTTTTCAATCTTGTTTTGATGATAACAAAATGAAGAATGCTTTAACATGTGATGTTCAGTAATGTGTTTTTAGGTAAAAGGACTCTCAATGTTGATAAACTAAAAGCTCAATGCTAATATTGTGGAAGCTCCTCAGAATATCAAAGGCAATGGACAACAAATGAAGAAGTTAAGGGCAAACAAACCCAAAGTCAAAAGTGAACCTCAAGAGGCTTAAGAAGGGTGAAGGACCTACTGATCTAAGGAGATCATAATTAGAAGGACTGTTGTAAGTACTTCTAAACCAAATTCCATTTAGATATGTGAAGCTCTCACAAATCAAAAGAAACTAAGAAACACCTTATTAAAAGAGTTTAAAATATATTTTTAAAATTAAAGCAACAAAGGTCTTAAAAGAAGGAAAATTTTCAAAAATAACAAGTCAGGCACCTGAGAGACAATTATCTGTCTATGGACAAACAACTAGCAAAGTTTGAGTGTTTTAAACTAAGACAATATCCTGGTAGACGACTGCCAGTGTTCTGGGTTTAAAATTTAACCACGGCAGATGACTGCCAGCATTCTGAGTTTCAGATTTAACCATGGTAGATGACTACCATATCGTGGCAGATGACTGCCACGTGGAGCAGATTTCAGATCTTAAACGAGAAGTTCTCTTTTAAAATTTTGAATTTTAAAATTAAGTCAACAATTCTTTTTCAAATATTACCTAACTTGATAGGGATATTGATCTTTGAAAAAGCATATCAATACCTCCTTGGGTAAAGAAAAAATTTGAATTTTAAAATTAAGTCAACAATTCTTTTTCAAATATTACCTAAGTTGATGGGGATATTGATCTTTGAAAAAGCATATAAATACCTTCTTAGGTAATGAAAATTTTTTAATTTTAAAATTAATTCAACAATTCCTTTTCAAATATTACCTAACTTAATGGGGATATTGATCTTTGAAAAAGTATATAAATACCTTCTTGGGTAATGAAAAATTTTGAAATTCAAAATTAAGTCAACATTTTTTTCAAATATTACCTAACTTGATGGGGACATTGATTTTTGAAAAAGCCTATAAATACCACCTTAGGTAATGAAAAATATACATAAGATAGAATACAAAAGAAGAGAGATTAATAAGTCTTTTGCAGAAACTCCTCTTGTGCTAAAATTCTCCTTGAGCTCCATTTGCCCACATCATTTTGTTGGAGAGAAAGAAATTCTCCTTGAGTTCAATTTGTTCACATCTTTTGCTGGAGAGGAATTCTACTATTTTGGTAGATTGAAAATATCAAAGCTCGATTCCGGGTTGCAATTTAACTTTTTTTAAGAACCATCGGTGACTTCTAACACTTTAAAGCTTCATATATTCTATTTTGCTTTGGTTTTTAGAAGTACAATGTAGATCTCAATTTGTACAACCTACTCTAAATTTTGATAGTATTTTTTGTACACAGATTTATTTTCCATCTTCTTGTACTTTGAACAGTTCAAAGGATTGATTGGATCGTTGGACCAAGCACAGGTTGGTTCTTTGAGAGGTTTTTATCTTCCTGAAAAAGATGGTAAATTGTGAAAGGTTTTTTGTTCCACTCGGAAGGAACAAGATTTAGTTAACTCCTTAGGTGGTTGACCTAAGACGAGGACGTAAGCTGGGGTAAGCCGAACCTTGTAAAAAGTGGTGGTGTTATTCTCTTCTCCTTACTCTCCTTTTAATTTCAGCAACAATATAACTTGCGTGAATGTTTTAATACTTGAAATCATAAAGTAATACTTATTAGAATTTAAGTAAACCCAAAAAGGCCTAATTTGTTCTTGGCCTTGCGGAAATCGAAAGGGAGTACATTGGTTAATCGATCTCTTGTGAAAACTGAAAGGAAGTACGTTGATTGATTAACACTCAAAACTTGTTAGCTAAAGGTTTAACTAAATTCTGATATTGAAAAGGTTTTTGGTTGTCATTGCAATATTCAAATTCATAAATCAACAACAAGAATTGAACATTCATTTGTAGGACCTTTAAATATTCCGAATTGATTTCTTGTCTTGTGGTTGTTGTGTGTGAATGGTAAATTAATTAATTGTATTTATTGATTGTGAATTGATTAAAAGGAAATAGTAGTGTGTATTGTCTGATTAACGAAAATACAAGAAAACCTTAAGAGATTGTAAAAAGAAACAAGAACTCATAAAGAGGATCAAAGAAATTTTTAATAAACCCAATTCACCCCCCCCCCCTCTTGGAACTACACCTTAGGTTTCAATGTTTATAGATTGACTAAAGTCTTGTTTTGATTGAAGCAATCTCCTAAAACTTGGTATAAAAGGTTTAGTGATTTTCTACTAGATAATGGATTTACTATAGGGAAGATTGACACAATTGTTGACCTTATGGGTCATATCCTATTTTGATTATGAGAAATACTTTGGTATTTATTTGTTGTAATTTATATTTCATTCAATTTGGGTCTATAATATTTATTTAAGCCATGGTCTGTAATAATTAATGCATTGCATGCATGATAGAACAGATAAGCTCAATGACTATAGATTGACTTTAGATCCCTAAACATCACATGAAAAGTTCCCCATAACTTAAAAGTTATACCCATATGAATAGGGGTGACTTCTGATAAAAATCAAGACCTTAAATAAACATTGACAGAGCCTCGGTCAACCAATCCTTTGCAGTGTAATTAATTCGGTCAACCGAACCATACGAAAGTCAACAATTTGACTCTGCATGGTTGACCAAACAATTTTTTAACAGGCCATCAACGGTCGATCGAAATGCCACCTGCCTGAAACCCCAACTATTCGGTCAACCAAATTTTCAGTTCTATTTGGCCACAATTGACCGAATTGTATGAATAGTCGATCAAACTCTTTGTTGGTCAACCGAACCGCGAATGATTCAAAATCACTCGAATACGGTCAACCATATTCATTGTTGAAAAACTCCACAGTTGACTAAAGCTTAGAAAGTGGTCGTCCGAACCCTTAGTATGGTTGATCGAAACTCTCGGGTTGCTCAACTTTTACCGAAGTTAAACCGGGGTAATTTTTTATTAACCTTACTTAAACTTTTTCAGAAATAATGAATGAGTCCCGAACGATTATATTTTTTGGAGCGTCTATATATACTCTCTTATTTGGTTTAATTAGAAACTAATTAGCAAACATCATTAGCAATATATTCTCTAAATTTTCAAATACCCATTTTTCACATACAAGCTCACTACTTCCATTCTTACTCATCCTCCTTGTGGAAAATCATTTAGTAAGAGTGTTTTAGAGATCATACTATAAGCTTACACTCTCATTGATTGTATTTGATTGAGATTGATTTTATTGAGTGTAACCTTTGAGTTTTCCTTTGTGATTTCATTTATAAGTCATCTTTGGGAAAACTCTCTAGAGCTTGTGAGTCTTGCATTATTGTTGCAAAACTCAAGAGCTCGTATTGTGTTTGTTTGTGAAATATTTTTACAAACTAATTTCAAATATCTCTTATGCTTGATTTTTGAGAAAAACATTTTTGAGATATTTTCTTGTGTGCTTAAGATCATTGATACTACACCTTGTGATTGATAATGTTATCTTGATTCAAAGATCCTAACACATACACTCTCACTTTCTGATCGCTCTACTTGTATTTCATTGAGTAGTTATTTAATCTACAATGAGCTTATCATATCCCATCATCTTGTAGTGTATTGATTATACTGGTACAAATCTACTTATTGGAGAAGCACATATTTTTGTACATGAAATTTGTATTGATTACTTGTTGTATTCCAAGCGTGGCCTGAAGGGGTGTTAATTTAGTCCGAAAGGACTGGTTGTAAAGGTTGAGGTCAATCGTGCTTTAATTTGACCTAGTTGTATTAGGTGCCACTCCACCTATTAAGTGAGTCGTAGTGGAATCCTTGTGCTTGTGAGCCAAGGCGGGGATATAGGCACATTTGCCGAACCTCAATAACATATCTGGTGTTATCACTCTTTACTTGCTTTGCTGTGCATGCTCGAATATTTTACTTGCGCAATTTAAATTTCAGCTACATTTATAAATTCATTTCATTATCTACTTTAGATTGACCCCAGGTTATGTAATACTGTTGCTGGATAATTGACCTAGGGGAGAAAAATTTTAAAATACCAAAACACCCCCCCTCCCCTTTCGGGATTACAGTAAAGTCAACAATTGGTATCAGAGACTAATTGCTTAGTCCTAACCTTTTTTCTGCAAAAAGATCAAAATGACTCATCATACTATAAACCCTTTTCCTAAGGGACCCTCTTTCACACGTCCTTCTATTTTCAGCAGTGTGAATTACACCTTCTGAAAACAAATGATGCGCATATACCTTCAAACTATTGATTGGAAGGTGTGGAGAGTTGTATCTAAAGGAAATTTTGCTCCTATGAAAATTAAAGATGAGGTTAGAGTCCCTATGAGAGAGTAAGAATATACTAATGATGATATGAAAGATGTAAGTATAAATGCAACTGCAATGAATATTTTATACTAGGGACTTGATGTAAATGAGTTTAATAGGGTTATAGCATGTTTTACAGCGAAATAAATTTGGGATAAGTTAGAAGTCACTTATGAAGGTACTAGAGATGTCAAAGATAGTAGGATTGATATGATGACTAGTGAATATGAAGGATTTAATATGAACACTAGTGAGTCTATTCAGAGCATGTACACACGATTTACTCATATCATTAACTCTTTACATACATTAGGTAAGACATATCCCACGTATGAGATGATTAGGAAAATTTTTAGGGGTTTGCCACTTGTGTGGGAAGCTAAAGCTACTGCCATTCCTAAGGATAGAGACTTAAAAGTTATGTCCTTAAATGAACTTATAGGGATAGGGTCACTCATTACATATGAGTTGGCCATTAATGAGAGAGTAAATGAGTAAAATAGAATAAAGAAGGTGATTGCTTTGAAAACATCAACTAATATTTCTAGTGAGTTCAGTCAACCTGAATCTAGAGATGACGTTACTATGCTTACAAAGAAATTCAGCAGGTTATTTAGAAAGAACAGTATGCCATATAGAAAGTTTAGAGATTCAGCAAAAGAAAAGAAGGGAGAGCCTAGTAAAAGAAAAGAAAAATCAAACGCTCCCACATGTAACAATTGTAATAAAGTTGGGCATATCAAACCTAACTGCTCGTTGCTGAAAAAAGAGTCTACGACAAAGAAGAAAGCTATGAAAGTAGGCACCTCGTGGGACAAACAAAATAGCAGTGATTCAGATTCAGACTGGAATGATTCGAAGGTTGCTAACTTGTGTCTGGTGGCATAGGATGATGAGGTATTATCTTCTTCTTCCTTATCTTCATATTATTTTGATGATGATTGTGATTCTGATAGCATGCCTACATATAAAGAATTGCAATATGAATATATTCGTGTATCAAAAAATTTAAACAAAACGACTAAGGAAAATGATGTTTCGAAAAAGAAATGTGAAAATTGGTCAAAGCTTGTTGAAATGGGAAAATCTGTTCTTTATGCTTGGCAAGAAGGAAAGAATTTGAAAATGGCAGAACTTGAAAGAAAATTGGAGGATAGCTCCAAGATTATCTACAAATTTATAGAGGGCCAAAACAGTTTTGCAAAACTTCTTAGGGCCCAAAGAAACTCACTTAGCAAAGAAGGTCTTGGATTTAATGGGATTGAAAATGTTAGGCGAAATGATCTATATATGGGATATTTTACTCGCAAATCAAAATCCTACATTCCACCTAAAGAATCAGTTAGGCAAATAACATGTTTTAAATGTAAACGGATAGGTCATATTCAATTTGACTGTCCTTTTAGAAAAAAAAAAAAAAGGTAAGAACTAAGAAAGTGTATAGAGTCAAAGGTGAATCAAGCACTAACCCCTTTGGAACCAACAGAATTTGGGGACCAGCATTAGTTACTTGGATATTTTTGCAGGTGTGCTTAAGGTCATCCTCTTCCAAGGAAAAGTGGTATATGGATAGCGGTTGTTCCTGAAATATAACAAGTGATAAAGCCAAGTTCACATCCATCACTCCCAAGGAAGGAGGGTTCGTGACATTCAGAGACAACGCAAAGTGGAGAATCATCGGAGTAGGTAAGGTTGGTAAGGATTCTTCCCTCATTATTGATAATGTCTTACTTGTTGATGGCTTAAAACATAATCTGCTAAGTATTAGCCAACTATGTGACAAAGAATATAAAGTATCTTTTGAAAATGATAAATGCATTGTTGAGAGTAAATCTGATAACAAAGTACTTTTTACTGCTGAACGTCATGAAAATGTGCACACCACTAGTTTTGATAATTTAGCTTTTCAACAAGTTACATGTTTTTTCTCTATAAATGAAGCTAGTTGGTTGTGGCATAGACGTCTAGGACATGCTAATATGGTTCTTTTATCAAAACTTGTGGGAAAAGATTTAGTTAAAAGCTTACCAAAAACACATTTTGTAAAAAATAAGATTTGTGATGCATGTCAAATGGGTAAGCAAACAAAATCAAGTTTTAAGAAAAAGAAATTCATATCCATGACTAGACCTCTTGAGTTGCACATATTATTGTGAGTTGATATATTGTTTAACAATCTCACTTGAGCATAAATCCTTATCATATGTGAATGTATTTTTTTGCTTTAATTGTTGTACATCATCTTCTTGTATTAGAAGCACTATATTTGTACAAAAATTTGATATTACTAGTTGTATTCCCAACATGTGGTCGGAAGAGGGAGACTAGCTCTATGAATAGTCTCGAACTGGTTCAGACCCGATTAGGAAAATTAGGTGCACCGTCCTATAAGGTGTTGTAATCGGTGCCACTCCACCCGCAAGTGAGCAAGTTTAGTAGAATCCTCTTACTTGTGAGCTTGAGACGGTGACGTGGGCAATATTGGTCGAACCCCGATAACATATCATATGTGCACTGTTTTATATTTTCGCATACTATATTTATCTGCGCATTTGGAATTTTCTTAGAAAGACCCTAGGTTGTGAAATACTACTGTTTATATAAATTGACCTAGGAAAGTTTAAATTTTCAATTCATCCCCCCCCCCCTTTCCTTTTGGGAATACACCAATTCCAACAGAAGGAGTCGACAGTGAAAATCCTCAAGCGGTTGTCTTGAGGCAAGGACATAGGTGGGAATAGTTGAACCTTGTAAAAATTGCAGTATTTGTTTTCTCTAACCCTTATCTCATTTAAATTTCCACGCTTGTATGTTTAAATATTTATAGCATTTGAGATTGGTTGAGAAACCCTAAACTTGAAATTGTGTTTGTTTGAAAAAAAGCTAAAATAGTTGACCTAGATTTTTAAATATCCAATTCACCCCCGTTTTGGGATTGAACCAAGACTTGCAAGTGTTGTCTAAGCCCCGGTGAAAAGCTTGTTTTGTATTCTAGCCCTGATGGAAGGCTTAGTCTTGTTATTGTTCTATTGCTCCAATAGAAAGGTAAAAAGTTCGCTAATGGAACCTCGGCTTGGACTCGTTCGAGAGAGTGGACTTAGATGCTCACGAAGGGGACAAAACCACTATAAAAGAGTTTAAGCATTTCTTTCCCTCCTCTCTTACGTTACTTATTATTTAATTGAATTAATTGTGTAGTTGTGTTTGTGCATATTTCGTACATTATCTTGAGTTATTGAAGCATATAGGGTGAGTTGTGGCCAAAAATAAACTTATTCTTTTCTAAGCTTCCACAATGCATTCATTAAAATATAAATACTAGACTATTGCTCACCTAGAGTTTGATAAAAGGAGTAAGTGTCATCAAAAATTAGAAAAAATCTATTTCAACCCCCTCCTTCTTAGGTTTCCTAAGGGACCAACACTTAGAACCATTTTTATTTTCTTTATTCTATTAATTAGATCAATTGTGTAAGTGTCTTTGATTGTGATTAGTCAAAATTATAGGGGTCAAGTTCAATGATCACCCTTTTAATTAGGGAACTCTTTAAATGGCAAAATATATAAGAACCAACTTGAATTGATCTTGGTGGAACAAGGTTTTGAGACCACTTGACTTTATCTATTTCGCCCACAATTTCAAAACCTCAATCTTCTTACCTGAAATTCTTATGCAGACTAAAGAAAATAATTAATAAATAATATTTCTTTCAAACGATTTACTGTTATAAACATCCCTTTACTTGACACCAAAGTCTTATAGGATGACATATCCAAACAAAATCTTGTAAATGAACCCACATTCCGCATAACAATTACTCTCTCTCTCTCTCTCTCTCTCTCTCTCTCTCTCTCTCTCTCTCTCTCTCTCTCTCTCCCTCCCTCCCTCCCTCCCTCCCTACAGGGCATAGGCTTATTGTACTTGGCTTGTGTCAACACCAGGCTCGGGTGGCCCACTTTATAATTAGTTGCCAACATATTTGGTGACGAGTTAAAATCATGTGACCATAGACAACCAAACCGTTGGTTCCTTAACCTGCCTATTTATTTTAGAAAATGAAGTCCACACTTTATTTTAGTTTTAAAAAAGGCAAAATAAAGGAAAATCTGTTTGAAAAAAATATTAAATTCAAGAGTACAAGTGTGAATAGGAAAAATAATTCCTTCAATTCCTTTTTTAAAGGAATTCAAATAATTATGGCCCTATAGCACCCATTCTATTAACAATTACCATATTGGTTTTGTATGTGTCTGTGTGACTCACTTTTTTGAAAGCAATTTATTGAAAAATAGTTATAAAAAATAAAATAAAATAAAATAAACAAGTTGTAGCATTAGTTGGCCGACTACGTGTAGAGTTCATCAACTACTTGCTATAATTTTCTTTTCTTTTGTTTGTTCTTTTCAAAAATCTTTGATTCCCTAACCCCTTTTAAAAAGGATTTCAAAGGGTCTATAAAGAGAACTTAACCTCATGGAAACCCTACTACTCTATGCCTCTTGAAAATGACATATTCATGCAAGTAAATAAAATATAGAAAAAGAAAAAGGAAAATGACTTTGTTGGTTTGTAGTTGGTATGACTGAATCGACAAAGTAGATTGGCTACAAATCCTATGAAGCGTAATCAAGTCATCTATTGTTCCCAAAAAGAATTTTCAAATTTCAATAGTAAGAAAACATTTTCGAGATATTTTAAGGGAAAAAACTCTTCAACTTTGACTACTTTGGTTTCTTTAGGAGGAAACCATAAAACCTAACTCAAAATCTCTAATTTTACCTTTTAGAAAAAGAAGCCTTTTAATCTATCCAACAACCACATAATGAATAGTTTATTAGAAATTAAAATTTTCTAAAATACGGAAAGAAAACCATAAAACCTGACTTGACAACATTGGTATTGCTTTTACATAAAAGACCTTTTAATTTATCCTATAGCCGCATCATAGATAGTTCATTAAAATTTTACTTTTTCCAAAAAAAAATATTCACTTTTTCCATTTAATAAGAAAATCATGAAACAAGAAAAATAATAAACTTTTTTTTTTTTCACTTTTTAAAGAGAAAATTCATAAAAATAACACCATTTATAAGTAGAGGACTTAATCAATCTCATCGCAATATCATATAAACATTTCAATACTCCATAAAATCAAAAGAGAACACTAAAATAATGAAGATTCAACATTATGGGGAGGTTGGTTGACCATCTGTAAAGAGGCAGTCGACTACCTATATACATGCTCTACAATGGTCAATTTTTTTTTGTGGAATTTTCACTGGATCAGAAAGTGCGGCCCTACTCTAAACTGATCTTAGATGACATTCCATCACTCAAAAAATCAACACACATATGTAGGAATCATGCAAAATCAATCATATCAACTCGTATTCCCAAATAAGTAATAAAGCAAAACATACATGCAAATGAACACCAAATAAAAGATGTAGAACTAACCTAAAGAATGCTTTTCAATGTAGATCAAAGTGGAAAACCTCTCACTCAAATGAATTATGGAAAGATGGAAATATGGAAAGATGAGAAAAATATTGAAAATGATGGGAAGATTAGGAATAAGAGATCTTCTCGAAGCATTCTGTTAGCTTTACCGTAATCCCAAGAGGAGGGTGAATTGGTATTTTTAAAATTTAACCCCTAGGTATTCCTCCTAACAGCAGTATGTTTACAACCCTATGGTCAATCTAGTGTGAGTAATATAAATATAACAGGAATTAAATGAAGCAATTTAGTTAACAGCACATGCACCAGAAAAATAATAAAGTAAGAGTGACACAAAAATGTTATCGAGGTTCGGCCAATTGCCTACGTCCCTGCATTGGCTAACAAGCACAAGGATTACCACTATCACTTGCTCACTTAACCGGGTGGAGCGGCACCTATACAAACCAAGTCAATTAGTAAAGGGCTGACCTCAACTTTTACACCAATCCTTACCATGCTGGATTATTGCCCCCTCAGGCCACGCCTGGAATCACTCAGATATACAATCAAATGGTACAATGAATTAGTGCTTTCACATAAAGCAAATTTGTACCCAAATAATACGCTCAATCACATACGCATCAAAAGCAAGGATATAGTGTAAGCTCAGTGATGCAAGGTTTGTTCTATCAATACTCAACACAGTATAGTCAATATGAAGCTCAAGAGTATTCAATACAATAAAATCAGTATGATGTTCAAGAATAATCAACACAAGCAATGACTTGGAATCTAAACAAAATATTTCAATAACACGTCAATATTCCAAGTATACTATGCAGATAATCAAACTAGTTTCTAAACGATTTTCTTCATTGAAATGAGCACAAAACTAGTTTGAAAAGGTTGCTTGCTTGTTTAAAAAAATCTTTGCATACCAAAAGCAAAGTTTTTGGACACTTGAAATGAAATGCAAATATTCTAAGCTTCCTTAGTTTAATCCCACACTAGATTTATAAATGAGAAATACGTGGGTTAAACCTAGGCTAAAACTCTCCAAGAAAAAATATATATAACAATCATAAAAATTGGAGAATTTAGCACTCTATAATAATCACAATAACACATGAAGAACTCTGACAATCTCAGATTTTATCAAAGGAGGCAAGTTTGAGAGCTTTTGGACAAAGAAGGGATTTTCAAGATAGAGAGAGTTTTTTGCTAATCACTTTTCTTAATCACACCTTACTTGAGCAAATGGACTTATATTTATAGTCAGGTAAAAAATTAATACCGTTCAGGACATAAAGGGCATTATTAAAAAGTCTCAAAAGATTAAAATTTAATTAGCCCGAAATAACCCTGTTTTACCATGGTTAAAATAATTTTAATCGGGCAAAGTTCGAGTGGCTGAACCTTGGTTTGGTCACCCGATAAGACACAGTTCAAAAAGTTCTTCAATTAAGTTTGGTTGCACAGATAATGGTTCGGCAGCCCGAATTAAAGTCCGTAGCCAAGCTTACTTCGGGTGCCCGGTCAAAGTTTCGGTGGCCCAAAAGCAGGTGTTCGGTCGCCCGGGGATATATTTGAACTAGAACCATAGGGCGCCCGAGTTGGTGAGCAGTCCCTTTTGAAGGGTTCGGTCGCCCGACTCCTCTTATCTTGCTTAGACTTGTCCAATTTTAAGCACAGTTATAGCACACTCATATATTCTATGTTATATGTGTGAGTGTTGGAGCCTAAGGTCTTTGCTATGGTCTAGTTAAGCTTACGCTATATCCTGTATGCATGATGAGCAGGTGATAAACATACAACCACAGCCTAGGTTACTATTACAGACCCATATGAATTATTACAGACCGATATGAATTACAATTACAAATACAAGTCTTCATGGTCTTCTTGTTTCTTTAAGTGTCCTTTCTTGGGATATTTATTTGAACCTGCATAAGCACTTGACAGTCATTAAATATCAGTGTTAGTCATTATCAAAACCGAGTGCGACCTATAAGGTCAACACATTCACATAAATCCTCTATTATGCTTTTCTTCCCCTCTATAAGCGCGCTTCAGAATGATCAATGCAAAATTAAAGGGAAATAAGTTTGAATTTTTAATTTTAAAAATTCAAATTCAAACTACTACTGACAACCAACTACCAACTTTCTCATTTATTACCTGACATATGGCATCGTTGGGACATGCACCACAACCAAAAAAACATAAACCAATCACAAGAAAATAATTCAAAATTCAAATTTGTGCTAGACCAGTTAACCACTATAGGAGATTGGTCGAGCATGCGTAAGTGGTGCCGACATTATTTAAGTTTGTACGAAAAAACGGGGAAGAGAAGGGATTGATTGACTGCCCATAAGTGGTCAGTCGCCTGCCTAGTTTAAAAAATGATTTTTTTTCATTTTATTCTTCCTAAATTTTTATTTATTTAACTAGATTCTTTTTCTTTTTTTTTTTGTTTTTGGGTAAAAAAATAACTATCGAAAACCTACAAGCCCAAGTAACATGACAACCTTCTCTCCACCAATTATTTTTCTACTTTTTAGTCCAAAAAAAATAAAGTACAACATAATCCGAAAGCATATGCAATGAATAGAAAAATTATAATCCTAATTTTGTCAAAAGGGACAAGGACATTAAAGCCCATTAATAAAGGAAAAATATTATTGCTACATGAAAACATGAAGGGTGCTAATAAAGAATATAATAGCAGAGAGTCACAAAACATAACAAAATGGTGAAGGTGTTAATCTAGGCATTGATTAGTGCCACAAGTCAATCCAAAGGTGCTACAAACACCATTTATGGTAGATACATTGGGATTTAGGACATGCATTCATGTAAAGGGGCAAAGGAATGGGAGTAGGGAGGGAAGAAGATAGAGAGAGAAAGAGATATTAGTGCCAGAAGTCAGTGCCAAAGCTATTGCAAACAACGTTGATGGTGGCTACACTAGGATTAAGACACATACACACTCACAGGGGCGGGGGGGGGGGGGGGGGGGGGAGAGAGGTGGTTTTGCGTTGAAGGCACTAGTTGTTTTGGGCAAAGGTAAACAGTTCCTATTTTTTTTAGGGTGGGGAAGTGGGGTTTTAAGTGTTTAACTAAAATGATGTCATTTTGATTATAGGCTTGTTAATGAAAATGATATCATCCTAGTCAACTAAAATGTCCCTTTACTTTGCAAAAAGTGTTTCATTTCCCATCTATGATTTAGCTACAACAAGCTATAGATTTAGTGATGACATTTTTTTGGTATCACTAAAGAACAAACTTCATTCATTTATGTTGGGAATAAGAGTATCCTTTTGCTAACAAAAATCCTGACTCATGGCTACTTGTTATTTCTAAAGGCTCACCCTTTTTTTTTTAATGACGATCATGTTTCTAAGAGGGAGTTTTGATGGTTTTGATCCTACACAGCCTTCTCCCTTCCCTCTCTTCATCTTCGACTCTCTCTCTCTCTCTCTTTTCTATCCTATTCACGGTGATCTTGATTTTCTCTCTCTTTCACATGATTTTTCCTTTTAAACAAAGGTAAATCCCTTTCTCAACCTTTTATATATGAGTCCTAACTCATATTCAAACTCTTTCTCTAAATTAGAAGAGTCTTATTGATCAATGTACCATCTTCACTCTAGTTACACAACTCTCTAGTTATCCCCTTCAGCTCTCAATCATATGTTTTGCCTTTTTATGTCAAAGTTAAGTTGCTCAGGACATTATATTGAAGGGAACCATGTGTCATCGCTATCTCAATCATTACACAGTGTGAATGTATTTCTCCTCTAACTACCTTCTTCGTGAATTAATTTATAATTCTAAAGGAGATAAATCTATTTTTCTTAATATATTTGTGTGCAACAAAAAATGAACATGACTTCCCCTAATTAAAAATTTTCAACATTATGTAGGGATAGGATTGCAGAAAAAGCTTTATTAAGGTCATAGACGTGCATGAGGCCCTTGAAGATGACTTCAAATTAAAAGCAAGAATGTTAACTTTCTACTTGGTTTTGTAAATACTATTAATTGGACTTTTATTAAATTTATTACATTTAATTATTAAATTGATGTAATTAATTTTTTCAATGATTTTTCAAATATATTAAAAATTCAACCTAAAAATGAATGGAATATCTAACTTAACCAATGAGACATGCGTCAAATGGATATTGTGTCCTAATTAGCCAAGTCCAAATTAGGTATTTACAAAGCCTTATTTAGTAGTAAGATTTTTCTTCAAATAGCATGATTCTAGGTTAAATCAACAACTAATGAGGACAAGGATTTACTGAAAAAAATATATTAACATTTCATATGTGCGCGTGTATATGCATATATGTACTGACTTGTCTCAGAAAAATGCATTTAATGCATTCTTTAATTACATCCAATAAATATCATTATTGACCATATTTAAATATGGAAATGAGGATTTGACTTTAATATATTTTACTTGAAAGTTTTTAACAAAATAAAGAAGAAAATTTGGTATAAACATAAAACAAGTGTTATATAATAAGTTAAATTTTAATTCTTTTCGGGTAAAGAAGGTTTTTTATAGAAAAGTATTTAGTGATTAACTTTTTTTCTTATTTTTAATGATTAATAGTGAATAATATAAAATATGTATAATTAGAATTAATTGTACATATATATATATATATATACATATGACATTATGTTTTAGCCACTGGGTTGACTCACTAGTTCAACCCTTATGACCGACCTAGTGAATTTTCTAAAACCAATGTTATATAATAAGTTAAATTTTAATTCTTTTCGGGTAAAGAAGGTTTTTTATAGAAAAGTATTTAGTGATTAACTTTTTTTCTTATTTTTAATGATTAATAGTGAATAATATAAAATATGTATAATTAGAATTAATTGTATATATATACATATGACATTATGTTTTAGCCACTGGGTTGACTTACTAGTTCAACCCTTATGACCGACCTAGTGAATTTTCTGCATTGGTTCCGGTATGAGTTCTAAAACTATAATGCAAGAACATATATATAAAATAAAAAATAAAATAAAAATAAAATAGAAGGAAAACACATGAGCAACAAGATTCAAATATACACAACAAAGCCCACACAATTTGTATTTGTCGTGTAAAAAACCCCCCAAACATGCACAACGGAATATATATATATTTGTGTAAAAGGATCAAACAAAACAATGCAGCAATCTAATGGTGAATACAAAACAATTACACAACCACGACAATATAAAGAAAGCAATAACAAGAACAAAGATACCAAAAATTATATGGTTCTGCAATGCCTACATCCACGGAAGCAAACGGCAAGAATTCACTATATCCTTGTCCAAATTACATGAACAATACATGAATCCTTTTAAGAATAATCTCAACCACACTTGGCACCCTTGGTACACAAAAGGCACAAAATCAAAGCACACCATATGCAACGTATTCTTTGTATATATAAGCCTCCTCGGAAGTTTCCCCCCAAGTCATAACATCCAAATTATTCAAAATTCAAAATATGCGTAGGTTGTTCCAAGACAAACCATCAATAGTTTGCCTAAAACCATTAACAATTTCAAATAGAATAAAAATCCTACCCCTACTACATTGCTACATTTTGATTTCCTTCATACTTTTGCTTAAAATGTGAGACACAATTCACAACAAACTCCACCTTGGCGAACTTACACCCCTTAGGAAACTGAAAACATGAACCCGCTACTCCACCTTGAACTTGGGACGTTAGGTTGAAACTGTCTCCCGTCAAGCAACTGAAGACAAACACCACATCCAAGCAACGCCGCTTGAACTTGCTAATAGCAGCTTCAACTTCTACCATCAACCCCGATACACACGTAGATGAAACACCCGAAGATTTCACCCTAGGCTTCCAACAAGACCTTCCGACAACAATAAACACAAAAGCTGCTGCAAGCCTTCTATGACCAAAGCCCTCTATATAGTCTTTAACAAAACTAACAACTGACGTTTCACTCTGTTGCTTGCCGAAACACCCCATTACATCATCATGAGGGACCTTGGACATATCCCAGATATCATAACCCGTTCTTGGGTACCGAGTGGAAAACATTCTATATTGATTCTCCACAGAATCCCTCTAAGATGGCAAATGAAGTCTTCTTGTGGTTCTATCCACAAAGCCACCCTGAGTTAACACTAATCTCCCTACAGCCCTGTTCATGCAAATTAGCAAACTAAGACCCTTCTTGGTCGTACAAAACATATTCATGTCAAAAAATTTCAACAGAGTTCCCGAATGATAAGCCTTAGTCAAAGCCTTCCCAGCAAATAACATATCATTCACACACAACAGATACAACACTCTACTACATCCTATTTCCCTCTTCCACATTGGAAGTCTCACCAACTCACACACCTAGTACATTTTCCATGCATTGCAACTTGAAAAGTATTAGAAACCATGCTGTCGGTAGTAATGAATGCATAAAACACCAGAATGGCAATTTTATACCTGAATGGTGGTCGGATAGTGCACATAGGCCTACCGTGATTTTGCTGGTCTCCCAAGCTGAAACTCTCTACAATATGAACCATGTTGACTCTGCCCTAAGTCTATAGCTCCACTTGCATCACATGCCCATTTAAACCATGATACTATGACCCAAGATAGAACTCTCCGCATTTCTGCCCTGAGTATCTAACTCCACCTGAATTACATGATTGTTGCTGCTGTAGTTTTCTGGAATTTTTTTCTCTTCCTTCACTTGAGTATGCTATCCCATGATTGTCTCCCCAAAAGCCATGTTCTCAATCACCCCTTTGTTTGGCATAAGATCACCCAGCTTGCACCCACCTTTCTTATACCCTAGAAAGATGTAGTATCCTAACATAACACCAAACCTAGATCCTCCATTACTAAAATAGTGCACCAGTGGACATCCACTCACAACTGAGTAGTCTACCAAAAAACTTACCCACAATCCATCTACAACTTTCCCATCTAGCGATACCTTTGGCAATCGGTCACATGAGAAACGTGCGACACTCACTGACTCCACTAAGAAGTACCCTGCAAGCCCTTCATATGATCTGTCCTGCTCACAAAACTCTTTGGATAAAAACAACGTACTTAGTTCCAATGTATGACCTAAGTATCTCTCTCCTGGTTTGGTAATTCACCTCAACCACAAGTTAAGGGTGGAAAACACATTAGGCTTATGCCACATGAGATAAACCATGACCTTTCATGCTAAACCTACGAAAAGCATATGTCTGCTCTGTGATGTTATCCTTACCAGTCTCTAAACATCTAAATACATGTAGTCACCCATATGCCTTAACCTGCCACAGAATATTTGACTCAGATTCTACAACTACAACTTCACCTATAATCGTAACACCTTGTAGTGCATAGATTTTTTCCGCTACCCTTTCTTCTTTCATCACTATCGAGTCACCTTCACACACTTTCATTTCCCCACTTTCAGACTTGTAACTATACTTGTTACAGTCTAAAGTGCCCAACAAAACTACGTTCTTCCGTAGACTCGATACATGCCTTACATCACATATAGATCTTACAACACCATCGTACATTTTGATTTTGACATTTCCAATGCCAAGTATTTTTCATGAAATATCATTTCCCATCAAAACACAACTAGTATTAACTGACCTATAGGTGTTGAACCATTTTCTACTTTTTGTAATGTGATAAGACCATATGGTATCTAGGATCCAAGAATCATTTGTGAGGCACTCCAAACCTGATGAAACACATAGCATATCCCCATCACTGCATTTTGAATCTTCCTCCACTACACTTGCAGATTTTGATGAACCCTTAGACATATATTGACTTTCTAGTTTTTGCCAAAATGATGTTGGAGAATCCTCATCCATGACATGATACAACACATCATTAGCCAAACAAAGTTGGATGGTTGATACTTCTTTTGCCCCCAATTCATTCCAAGTCACTTCATCCATGCTATCCAGTTGAATTTTATATAAGACCTTCACCATGCCTTGCTGCACCAAAAGATCCTTCAGCCTTCTTTGCTACAAACCAAAATTATCGATTCCATCACACTTGACAACATTAAATTTCGTAGATGAAGATGTAAAGGCCATTACAACGATGCTCTAAAACCAATTGTTGTGTAAAAAAAAACCCCAAACATGCACAAAAGCACACCATATACACGTATCCTATGTATATATAAGCCTCCTCGGAAGTTTTCCCCCAAGACCCAACCAAAATAGCATCTAAATTATTCAAAATTCAAAATTTGTGCAAGTTGTTCCAAGCCAAACCATCAACAATAGTTGAAGGTTAGTATGAGTGAAGTGGAGGGAAAAAATGAGTAGTAAGAATTTAGAGCTTGAGAGAGAATTTCTTAATCAAGTTGACTAATCTTCTTACTAATCATCCCAAATGAAGGGGTATAAAAAGGCTCCCCTTGAATTATAACCATTAGGGACAAGGTTGGGTTTATTAGAAAATATTTAATTATTTTAAAATTATTTTAAACCTATTTAGCCGAGTTAACTGCGATAAAAAATAGGTCCAACCCGAGAGCACTGGTCGACCAGGACAAGTTCGATCGACCCAAGTTCTTGGGGTTCGGTCGACCGGGACAAAAGTGAACTACCCGTTTGGTCAACCGAAGAAGTATGTCTGAGGCGATTTTTCAATATTTCCGAGGTTCAGTCAACCAGAGTCAATTTGAACTAGACTGGTCGATCGACCAGACTATTGGGTTCCCACATGTGGGAACTCGGTCAACCAAGTTGGTGCAATACAAAAATCACTCAATCAACCTAGAGGTCAATAAAGTTGACTTCATGGAGGTTCGGTCGACTAGGGTCAATAGAACTATAGAGGTTCGGTTGACCAGGTTGTGGTCAACCGGTTGTCCCAGACCACGTTCGGTTGAACGGGGGCAAAATGAACATAAATGTTCCAGTCGACTGAGAGTGCATATTTTGTGCATTTCGGTCCTATTTTATCCAACAAACACCCTATTTCAAATGAAAAACATGTGTATGCATGAGTGAGTATCCTAGAGCTATTTCTAGGTCTTTTTGAAGATACCAAAAAAATCTGGCGTCGGTCGACTGATCCTTAAGGTCATTCTAAGGTCATTTTCATTTTAAGCTTACCTATTAAATCATGCAAGTGATGCATGGAATTATTACAAGCCATAGAACCTATTTACTATTACAAACCCTTTGAATAAATATGAAATACAATACAACATATATACATTGGGTCTTCAACTTCAATCTCTCTTTGTGCAATGATTATGATCTTCCAATTAAAATTCCTACACATAACCTCAACTACCCATTAGATATAATGAGTATTTGTCATTATCAAAACCGAGCGTGACCTATAAGGTCAACATTCTTCTCCTTTTTTATGATGACAAATACAACAAGCAAAAATATGGGTATAAGCCTAAGAAGGCTCCCCTTATCAATGTGCATCCACTTATTTTAGCCCAATTATTTTACCTAATTATTTTTTCCTCTCCATCTCCCCCTTTTGGCAACAGCAAAAAAGGTTATAAGTGTTTATCACTCTAGGCAATGGGTAAGTATAATGTTTATACATTATGAGTTTTGGAAAGTTTTTGAAAATTTTCGGCAGAGTGCCGTTTGAAAACCGGACTTTCTAAAACATATCTTGTATAAATAATATCCTGTTTGAGTTTATATCTCCTAGCAGTTTATCCACAACTACTCAAATAGTTCCAGTATGTTCAAAAACAGTAAGTAGGAATATAACTATCAACATGCAAGAGATATGATATTCATGCATTTCAAAACATAAAAAAATTCACAAAGCATGAAATATAAGTATAACTTTTAGTCACTCAAGAGATAGAAAAGTCATACAATGCAAAATGAATGACAAAGATTACTTCAGCAAATTAGCACACAAACAATACAACTGGTCATTTAAATGATTTAAATGACATAAGAAACATAATTAGACCATAAATATGCACAAACCATTTCAATTGACGCATATCATAAGACCCGTGAAAGTTTTGAGTTAAAAACACACGACATATGATACCAAAAAGGAAGTTTGAGCATAAATATTGTCTAACTAGTTCGTATGCATTTTTAAGTGAAATTACCAAACCAGTTGTGCAACATCCTTTGCAAATTTTTTAAAACAAACAAAAATAACTTCATGACTTAAAATTTTAAAGCATAGATAGCACAAGTCATGAAAGCCTTTAGCACACAAGCAAGAACTAAAACATGTTTAAATTAAAAGCATTTCTTGCTATAATACAGTAAATATATAAAATATATATATAGGTATTAAAAGTATATCCCCTTTGATATTTGCAAAAAATACTGGGGGTTGTTTGCTGGAAAAATAAGATTTTAATTTAAAGCAAGCAAGTACAAGTTTTCTAGTTTGTCCATTAAGCACAGACTAAAATATAACCAAAAAATCACAACCACAATGATCTAAAATATGTCAAACAATTTAAAGCAAGGATCACATGGCAAACACAAACAACATGTGGCAAGGAAATGTATATTAATTTAAGATTTTCACAAAGATCATTTCGGTTAAGCACATACCACAGTGAGTTCACAATAGATCTAAGTTAAAAGTATTTGAGAGCAAAACAAGATAGGAATTTATGCCTAGATGCTCCCCCTATCCATTTGAGTACGTGCTTAGATTCTTTAACTACTTATACTAGCCAAAGATTAATTTCATTTTGCTTAGTAGTATAAGCCATCAGTCCAAATCTTTAAAATAAACTATACTGAGTATTTGTCAATTGCATTTGTCACTTGATTAGTATAGTTGTCCCTATAGATTTTAGATGCATCAGAGAGTATATGTTTAGACGTGCAATAATGTTCATGACCCAAGAACATTCCATGTCAAATCATAAGCCTTTAAGCACTGGATATAATGTTTAAGGTATTCAGTAGACGAAAGTGATGCATATGGATCATTTATGCGCTTCCTATGAGGATGAATCTGAGCCTTTCTAAATGATTGGTGATTATGCTAGGATGAAGTTTAAATATCTATTTGGTTTCACTCATCCTTTCAAAAATGTTTTAACATTAATTTTATCATAATCATCCTTAGCACAAGGTTTTAGTCTGGGAAGATTCCTATCGAAATTTCAGCAACATGCCATCTATAAATCGAACATTTCCCAAATTTTCATGCACCAAAACCTGATAGATTCAAGCAATCAATTCAAAATAATTCAATTTGAGCATGCGAGAACCTATAATCCACTACCAGCATGCAATTCTTATCAACTGCATCCGCTATGCAGGAGGCATTCTATACTAAGCATGCATTCTAGTAATATAAACAATTTATAAAACATATCTATCCATCAAAGAATATGCACAGTAAAGAACAGATGATAGAATGAGTCCAGTGCAATATTGATATTCATGTGGGCATTCAAACATGTAGTATGATTATGAGAGCATTTTAATTAATATAACCATGAAAGAATGTATGCTCCCCCTGAGTTATGCACTTATTCTATTTATGCATTTTTCATCTCCCAAATATTTTAGCCAAGGTTCCTAAGATTTTTCAATGAATTTTGGACTTGGCATAAATGCTTTAGGTGGACCAAAAATTCACCATGAATATTCATTAAGGTGATAAGCCAATGTCTGCCTCTTTTCTTATGATTTTCAATATGTGAGAGAGGCCCAAATTCAAATGGCTTTTTAAAAAAAGAAAAAATGTTCGTGCATAGATTTCTCAAACATTTGCAATTTCATATATGTTGAAATCTATAGCAATTATATTAGCCATTTAACTTCACTAAAGATATGAAGCTCTAAAGGATTTGACTTGAGGTTTAAGAGCTTGTGAAGGGAAGATAAATAAACACTCTTTGAAATTTAAATCACTAATGGGTACAAAAGAGTATTTAGGATAGGTAAGACATTTATTAAAATAGTTTTATGAGAGTGAATATGTCCAAACCATTTAGACAAAGAGCAACTAGAAGTATATGAGTTTTTGAACACTACTCTTTGGTGATTGGAAAGTATCCTTTAGATATTAACACATAGAGGAGCAAGGATACGAAATAAGGAATGGATGAAACCTCACCGAATATGATCGTGGTTTGATTAGGATTTCCTATGGATGAGATAAACCAAAATTAGAGGATTTACAATCTAAACTTAAAAGGAATACTCTCCTAGTGGATGCCTCTAATTTTGATTAGGAATGATATCCTATGACAAGCACTTATCGGATTAGGAATTTATGATAACTGGTGCTTACACCTATAGTGATGACTTCTACTTGTTCAAGGCTATAAAGTTCAAGGATGGGTTTAGGATTATATGGTATATGGTGTGAGATGGATTCCCTAAACCACAAACTTGTGCAATGGACAATATATGCTCAATTTAAGAATTGTACATCCAAGTATGGATTAAGCAATTGGAATTATTTACCAAGCAAGAAAGCCTTGTCCATTTGAAAGTGGATTTCATTCAAGTATGTTATAGCCAATGTTTTCATATTTTATCCCATTATTGTGATATAAATGAATTAAGTTCATATTGGATATCTTGCTTGAATTTGCATATTTGCTTGAATTTCTAATGAGCTTAGTATTCAATATAGTGTATAATGAATGCATATACTAAGAGTTTAATCTTTGTATTCAACAAATGATATAAATCAATGAATATTGCAACAAAGATTTTCACCTCATAAACAAATATCTCTTCAAAGATTTATCATGATGAAACACACTAGATATTTGAAAATGTTTTGAAAAAGATTTTGCAATCTAAAAACAAATACAAACTTCCCAAGATTTTGCAATGAATACACAATACTCAGAAGTTTAATACAAGTCTTCTTAGGAGAGACTTATTAATAAAGTCCCCTAAGAACATTTAGGTTTGGTTCTCAAGAAAAACGAATCAATCAATCAAAATAAAGAGAGCAAACCTTTCAAAACAATCACTCAATCAACTTACAGAGAGTTTAGACAATAGTTGAAGGTAAGTATGAGTGAAATGGAGTGTAAAAATGAGTAGTAGGAATTTAGAGGTTGAGAGAGAATTTCTTAATCAAGTTGGCTAATCTTGTTACTAATCATCCCAAGTGAAGGGGTATAAATAGACTCCCCTTCAATTATAACCATTAGGGACAAGGTTGGGATTATTAGAAAATATTTAATTATTTTTAAATTATTTTAAACTTGTTTAACCGAGTTAACTGCAGTAAAAAATAGGTCCAACCCGAGAGCAACGGTCAACTAGGACAAGTTCGATTGACCCAAGTTCTTGGGCTTTGGTCGACTAGGCCAAAAATAAACTGCCTGTTTGGTCGACTGGACAAGTATGTCCAAGGCAATTTTTCAATATTTCCAAAGTTTGGTCGATCAAGGTCAATTTAAACTAAACTGGTCGGTTGACCAGACTATTGGGTTCCTACACGTGGGAACTAGGTCGACCAGGTTGGTGCAATATAAAAATCACTTAGTCGACTGGAAGGTCAATAAAGTTGACTTCATGGAGGTTCAGTCGACCAGGGTCAATTGAACTATAGAGGTTTGGTTGACCGAGCTGTGGTCAACCGGTTGACCCAAACCACATTCAGTTGATCGGGGGCAAAATGAACATAAATGTTCGGTCGATCAAGAGTGCACATTTTGTGCATTTTGGTCCTATTTTATCCAACAAACACCCTATTTCAAATGACCAAACATGTGTATGCATGAGTGAGTGTCCTAGGGTCATTTCTGGGTCTTTTTGAAGACTCCAAAAAAAACTGGCGTCCGTCAACCAATCCCTAAGGTCATTTTCATTTTGAACTTACTTATTAAATCATGCAAGTGATGCATGTAATTATTACAAGTCATAGAACTTATTTACTATTACAGATCCTTTGAATAAATATGAAATACAATACAACATATATACATTGGGTATTCAACTTCAATCGCTCTTTGTGTAATCATTATGATCTGCCAATTAGAGTTCCTGCACATAACCTCGACCACCCATTAGATATTGTGAGTATTTGTCATTATCAAAACCGGATGTGACCTATAAGGTCAACACTTTATACCCTCATTTACTTATCATATTGAAAATTTTTCAAGAGTACATTGATTTAGGCATATATTTTTCATATCAAAATCTTTTACTCTCATTTATTCACTTCATTTCTGAATCATTCTTGAGAGTAAAATTATAATTTCTCACACATATTTCCTTCTTGATAAATATTTTTTATTGGGAAAAATCTTTGCATAGCTTAGGATCTTTGCATATCCATTGTAAGATTCCCAAAGCTAATATTGTGTTTTCATTACACAAATTTCTTTGAGCATTTACCTTAGCTTTCCTAAAACAATATATTGAATATCATTTTTAAAGAAAGCTTTTGGGTTATCAAGATCTTTAAAAAAGGCATTTATATTCATATTTTTTTTTTGTCAAAGATCATATATTATTATTTAGGAAAAAATTTGTTGAGAGCAAAAACCCTTGGTTCTCTTATTTTTTATTGAAATATCTTGTTGGAGAAACATTTACTTGGGTTTAAATCTTTGTAGTGCTCATCATATATACCTTACTCAAAGATTGCAAAAGTTAATTTTTGAGAAAATCACATACTCACACTGCGCTTACATTCATATCATACGTGGGGGCATTTGTACTTATCATTGTACACATCAACTTGTATTAGAAACATTTGTTTGTACAAATATTGAATATCTGTTGTATTCCCGACTTGTGGTCAGAAGAGGGAGACCCTGTGAAAAGTCCCAAATTACTCAGACTCGGTTAGGAGAGCATCAGATAGACTTAGACCCAATTAAAAAAGTCTCGAACTGGTTCAAACCTGGTTAGGAGAACTAGGTGCACCATTTAGTAAGGTATTGTAAACGATGTCACTCTACCCATCAAGCGAGCATTCAGTGAATCCTCTTGCTTGTGAGCCTGAGGCAGGGATGTAGGCAGTATTCGTCAAACCCCGATATCATTTTTCTATGTCTGCTCTTTATATACATATGATTTAATTTCCTGCACATGTATGCTTATATCTGATTTATTTTATACGTTGTGCATGTGTTAAACATTGTGAATGATTGGAAAATACTAAGCCTACTATATCTTATTTTAATATTTGCTCAGCTATATTGTGTTGGGTTTTTGGAATTGCGTAGAATGAAAGACCCTAGGTTGTGTTTTACTCAATTGTGTGATTTGAACTGAACCTAGGCAGAAATTTTAAAATACCCAATTCACTCCTCTTCTTGGGAATACACCAATTCCAACACATGAGAAGAAAGATTCAAATATGTGTTGTAGAGCTCACACAATTTGTAATCATGTTGAATAACCACTTTGGCATGTCTATCTGAGAATTTGAACGTGATCAATATAACAATGCTCTATGCTCTATCAAAATTCAGCTAATTTCTTCATGACACCACACTCAAAGTTAGAATGAAGATCCAACCTACTTTTTTCTCCCATATGATTTGCAAATCATATCAAGTTTTCAAAATAGGCAAAACAAAGAATAAACCTACTTTTTTTTTTTAATCAAAATGGAATGATTTGAGTTTGCAACATTTACACATTCATTTAGATAATTCAAACATGACTTCAAATTTAAAGAGAAGAAAGTGACTATTGTGTGGGTGGCAACTTTCATAAAAATAGTATCCTAACAAAATAATCAAGTTTTCTTCCTTTTTATCTCTATAAGAATCTCAATGTTAATTTAAAAATGTAATGTTTTAGTGTCAAATTGGTTGACACTGCAAACTTGGAAAGAAATAAACATGGAATTTACATTTGACATATTTGTATTCTCATATGAGATTCAAAGCCAGAGGATTAGATTGGGCTCAATGATGACTCAAAATTAACATTCAAAGACAAGTAAAACAAAAATCATAATCTAATTTTTTTTCACATGAAAACACTAGTTTCAAAACTTGCACTAGAAAATATTCAATACATGACACCGTGAATCACTATTTCTACATGGATTTTCTTGAATGCCTTCAATGGATTGGATCATTTGAAGACGAGAAGTTCCTAAAAAAATTGGATTGAGTAGAGGAGATAAATGTTTCTGGAAGCACGTCGGCAAGACATTGTGTCACGAGCTAAGCTTGTTCAGGGCATTATGCTTGCCTGTGACCTCTTATCTCATGTGTTTGGGATGGGTTTCCATCATGTAAATACTAGTGTAGGGTTATTTTCCAGTATTTATTTCATTGTAAGCCAAATAAGGCAGTATGACTCCTCGGTCACTTTGATGTTTCCTAGTGCCAGAGTGAGAATGGCCCAGAAAGCTCTTTAGGGGAGGGTGAGTGTTCATCAATCATTGTAAAACTCACTAGCAATTGTCAACGTGCTTAGCCTACTTGCCTCCCTCGCTAAGTACAACATGTCAACGGAGGATTTGTTAATGAATTACGTTTGCTTCAATATTTACTGCTTGGTTGCCACGGCTTTCATGAATTGATTATTATTTCCGCTGCTATCTGATTCAATGTTAATGAAAGTGCTTCGTGGATGAATGTTGGTAAACAAAAGGCTGGCTAGTTAAGCAAGAGTGTTTTAGCTAGCGCCGCACGGCCCTTCACAACGGTGTGAAAAAGGCGGACCGTGACATTTGGTATCAGAGCCAAGGCTCAGTTACTACGAGAATTCAGTTACCTTCGTTGTGGGATTTTGGGAAGCTTTGGTAGTTGACCATAGCACCAAACACTGCTGAGAGACTTGGTGCACTGAAAGCACAGGTTGAAGAGACAACCAACAATATGGCCAACGAGATGGCCCAACTGAGGGGACTTGTTGATGAGGTGATGGGATCACAGCAACATCAAGCAAATTTGACAAGTGAAATGTCAGAGGACTTTCACCACACTGTGGAAACTTTGCAGGCCCAGATGGCTGATCTGGATGCAAAGGTGAATCTGATGGTTCTTGCTATGGGGAACTCCAACACTCCGGGAGTCAGCAAGACCAAGGTGCCAGAACCCAGGACGTATGGGGGTGCCCGTGATGCTAAGGAGTTAGAGAACTTCTTGTTTGATATGGAACAGTATTTCCACGCTGTGAGGATGCCCTCAGAACAGGTGAAAGTGGATACTGCAACCATGTACTTGGTGGGTGACGCCAAACTGTGGTGGCGTGCTAAGTACTATGACATTGAGAATGAAAACTGTGTAATCGATAGTTGGGCAGACTTGAAGAGAGAGCTCAAGGCCCAATTTTTTCCTAAAAATGTTAAGTATAATGCAAGGAGAAAACTGAGAGATCTCAAGCATACGGGGTCGATCAGCGAATATGTGAAACAATTCTCTGCTTTAATGTTGGATATTCGAGATATGTCGGAGAAGGACAAGTTGTTCTATTTTCTTGAGGGGATGAAACCGTGGGCAAGGACTGAACTTCATAGACAAAGAGTTCAAGACTTGCCTACCGCACAAGCTGCTGCAGAACGCTTGACTGACTATGCTGGGGAGAAAACCACTTCGTCCAAAGGATCTGGCGGAGAGGGAAACAATGGAAAGTCTTTGAAGAAAGGCAAATCCAAGAATTGGGGAGCCGACTATAAAGCATCAACCTCAAAGGAAGCTTTGTCGTCTCGAGGGTTCAACACACCCAAGGGAAATGGTAAACTTGAGTGTTTCTTGTGTCGAGGTCCTCATAGAGTCTTTGAGTGCCCTCACAAGGAATCACTTAATGCTTTACAGGCTTCCATTGCCGAACAGGCGAGGGAAGACGATGGGGAAGAAGATGAGACCTTGAGGATGGGTGCAATGCGGCAGGTGAGCGCATTGGAAAAGCAGGTGAAAGTACCAAAGGTTACACGAGCCAGAGGGCTAATGTTTGTGGACTTGAGAATCAATGGGAAGAGCACCCACGCTATGGTGGATACCGGGGCTACCCATAACTTTGTTTCGCAACCAGAAGCTTGGAGACTCAACTTATCCTTAGAGAAGGATACAGGACGCATGAAAGCAGTTAATTCTGTAGCCCAGCCTACTCTGGGAGTAGCCAAGCAAGTTACTGTGAAGCTTGGGCAGTGGGAAGGTCATGTGAATTTTACAGCAGTGCCATTGGATGACTTTCCAGTCATTCTGGGAATGGAGTTCCTAAGGGGAACGAAGGCAGTGATGATGCCTTCGGCTGGTTCCCTATGCCTGATGGGAGATCACCCGTGCATGGTGCAAGCTATTGCAACAAAAGGAGACAATGGGAAGTTCCTTTCAGCCATGTAACTCAAGAAAGGTCTGAGGAAAGGAGAGCAGACATATATAGCCACGATGGTGGTAGATAAAGAAGTAGGCAAAGAGCTGGTGCCTACAACTATCCAAGCGGTGTTGGATGAGTACAAGGAGGTGATGCTAGATAAGTTACCTCACGAACTACCTCCACTACGGGGTGTGGAGCATGAGATCGAGTTGTTTCCAGGGGTGAAACCACCTGCAAAAGGGCCATATCGGATGGCGCCTCCAGAGTTGGCAGAATTGAGGAAGCAACTTGATGAATTATTGGAAGCGGGATATGTTCGCCCTTCCAAAGCACCATTTGGAGCACCGGTGCTATTTCAGAAGAAACACGATGGGAGCCTGCGGATGTGTGTAGACTACCGCGCGCTCAACAAGGTGACAGTGCGCAACAAGTATCCTATTCCGTTGATTGCTGATTTATTGGATCAGTTGAGTCATGCCAAGTACTTCACTAAACTTGACTTGAGGTCAGGTTACTATTAGGTGAGAATTGCTGATGGGGATGAGCCGAAGACTACTTGTGTGACACGGTATGGGGCATATGAATTCTTGGTGATGCCGTTCGGGTTAACGAATGCACCTGCAACATTCTGCACTTTGATGAACCAGGTTTTCCGTGAATACCTTGACAAGTTTGTCGTGGTGTACCTGGATGATATCGTTGTCTACAGTTCCACTCTGGAGGAACATAAAGAGCATCTGCGGAAGGTGTTTGATAGGCTGAAGGGAAACAGTCTATATGTGAAGAAGGAGAAGTGCTCTTTCGCTCAGAAAAGCATAAAATTCCTCGGTTATGTGATTGACCAAGGTCATATCATAATGGATATGGAGAAGGTAAGGGCAATTCAAGAATGGAAGATCCCAACAACAGTGAAAGAGTTGCGTTCCTTTCTTGGCCTTGCTAACTACTACAGGAAGTTCGTAGAGGGGTATTCACGAAGAACAGCCCCTATGACAGAACTACTAAAGAAGGGTCATGGGTGGAATTGGACAGAGGAGTGCCAGGGAGCCTTTGAAGACTTGAAGGATGCCATGATGAAAGATCCGGTTCTGGCTCTTCCGGATGTCATGAAACCCTTCGAGGTACAGACAGATGCATCAGACGTCGCCCTTGGAGGAGTCTTGGTACAGGAGGGACACCCTGTTGCGTACGAAATCCATAAGCTTAGTGAAGCGGAGCGGAAGTACACAGCTCAAGAGAAGGAGATGTTAGCGGTGATACATTGTCTCCATGTGTGGAGGCATTACTTACTTGGGGCAAGGTTTGTGGTGAAAACAGATAATTCAGGTGTTAGCCATTTCTTCACATAGCCAAAGTTGACACCCAAGCAAGGCCGATGGCAAGAATTCTTGGCAGAATTTGATTTCTCATTTGAGCACAAGGTGGGGCGATTGAACCAAGTCACGGATGCACTGAGTAGGAAGGCCGAACTGGAGGCCTTACAAATGGTAACACATCTGACTTCAAGCACTGTTACCACAACGATGCGGGAGCGCATCAAAGAGAACTTAGCCAAAGATCCAGTTGCGCAGAACTTAATGAAACTTACCGAAGAAGGGAAGGCACGACAGTTTTGGATGGAAGATGGATTGCTGATAACCCATGGTAACCGGCTTTTTGTGCCACGAGCAGGTGATCTGAGAAAGACATTGCTGAAGGAATGTCATGATACCATGTGGGCCGGACATCTAGGATGGCAGCGCACTTTGGCCTTACTAAAGCGGGAGTACTATTGGCCCACATGCTTGATGATGTGGTTGATTATACCCGAACTTGTCTCACTTGCCAACAAGACAAGGTTGAGCGGAGTAAAACGGCTGGGCTGTTGGAGCCCTTACCAGTACCGTCCAAACTGTGGGAAAGTGTCTCATTGGACTTCATCACCAACCTGCCCAGAGTGGGAGACGCAGGGTCTATACTTGTTATTATAGACAGGTTTTCGAAGTATGGTACATTCATAGCCGCACCGAAGTACTGTTCAGCAGAGGAGACAGCACAGTTATTTTTTATGAACATTGTGAAATATTGGGGTGTTCCCCACGACATTGTTAGTGACCGAGACTTAAGATTCACTGGCAACTTCTGGACAGAACTTTTCAGAATCCTCGGTTCACAACTAGAAATCTCTTCGAGTTATCACCCACAGACAGATGGACAGACTGAGAGATTCAATGGGCTACTTGAAGAGTACTTGCGCCACTTTGTCAACGCCAACCAGAAGAATTGGGTGCAACTACTCTATGTGGCTCAGTTCTGTTTCAATGCCCAAAAGTGCTCCACAACCAACAAGAGTCATTTTGAGCTTGTTACAGGCCAGCAGCCGCTGTTACCTCACACAGTGGATGAGCCGTACAGAGGAAAGAGTCCTAGGGTGTACGTCTTTACCAAAGAATGGAAACGAAATGCTGAGATTGCCCGAGCCTACCTCTAGAAAGCTACTAAGCGGATGAAGAAGTGGGCAGATCAGGGGAGAAGACCACAGCACTTCAACGTAGGTGACTTGGTGCTTGTTAAGCTCAATCCTGAACAAGTCAGGTCACTACGAGGACGAGATAGGAGACTACTTCGCAAATATGAAGGACCAGTCCCCATCTTGGCCAAAGTCGGGAAGGTCTCCTACAAAATCGACCCTCCGACTTGGATGAAAGTGCATCCTATGTTTCACGTCAGCTGCCTCAAGCCGTACAACGCCGACACCGACGATCTAAGCAGAAATCAGTCAGCCAGAGCAAAAGTGAGTACAGGGCAACCTGACAGACGTGAAGTTGAAGAAATCCTTGCAAACAGAGAGTTCAAATCCTCAAGGAAGAAGCTGCAAGAATTCTTAGTAAAGTGGAAAGGCCTTGGTGACGAAGAAATTAGCTAGGTTTCGGCGGAAGACATGCAACCGTTTGTAGACGAAGTTGAAGTGTACCTAGCGTCAAAGTCTACGGGGACGTCGACCGCATAAGTGGGGGAGAATGTCACGAGCTAAGCTTGTTCAGGGCATTATGCTTGCCTGTGACCGCTTATCTCGTGTGTTTGGGATGGGTTTCCATCATGTAAATACTAGTGTAGGGTTATTTTCCAGTATTTATTTCATTGTAAGCCAAATAAGGCAGTATGACTCCTCGGTCACTTTGATGTTTCCTAGTGCCAGAGTGAGAATGGCCCAGAAAGCTCTTTAGGGGAGGGTGAGTGTTCATCAATCATTGTAAAACTCACTAGCAATTGTCAACGTGCTTAGCCTACTTGCCTCCCTCGCTAAGTACAACATGTCAACGGAGGATTTGTTAATGAATTACGTTTGCTTCAATATTTACTGCTTGGTTGCCACGGCTTTCATGAATTGATTATTATTTCCGCTGCTATCTGATTGAATGTTAATGAAAGTGCTTCGTGGATGAATGTTGGTAAACAAAAGGCTGGCTAGTTAAGCAAGAGTGTTTTAACTAGCACCGCACGGCCCTTCACAACGGTGTGAAAAAAGCGGACCGTGACATTTTGCTATGTAGTTGTTGCTTGTTAAGAATTAGAGGGAGTTCCAAACAACGAAATTGTGATGAGCTTTACACCAGCAGAGGTGAACTTATTTTTGAGTTAATGGAATTGCTTTGAAAGGTCAATGAAAATTTGGGAAATTTTTTTATGAAATCTCATGGAATTATTTTGGAAGATAGATGAATTGGGAGCAAATTTTATGAAATCTAGGAGTGATTTTCAATAGGAGAGAGAAAGCGAGAAAAAAAAGGTAGACCAATTGGAAAAAGGAAGATTAAGAGTTGATTGAGGGATATATTTTTGGTAGTGAAAGAGACACAGGGAGAGTGAGGGAGAGATTTATGTGAAAGTCAACAAAAAAATTTAGTAGTCTAAATATAAAGGTATTTTGTATGGATTAAATTGCACAAATTAATAACATGCTCCAATAACAATCTAGAAAAGAAGAATTCAATCATTAAAAAATTAATTAAATTTTTAAAATTTAAATTTATATATATATTAAAAGGAATCATCACTGCTTAAGAATTCTCCAAACCCCTTGATAGCATAAAAGAGTGATAAGGGATGATGGTTCCTATTGCACTAGGAATAGTGTTCATTAAATTTTGGTTTCAACCATATGAATTATTAATTAAGAGCATAAAATTTGTCTTTCAATAGTCCACTTGAGGAATACTCTTTTACCTAGTTTAGGGTAATGCAATTTTAGTAACTAAGCAACATTGCGAATCCCAAGTTTTCCTAGTCCTAGAGGCCCAATTTTGAACTTGGAAAATATGAGGCAAGTGACAAGAAAATATTAATTAATGTACCTTTTTCATGCTTTGTTTTCAATGAAAGGGAAAGAAAAATGAAATACATAGCAAGCCAGCGAGTAAAATTTTGATTCTACATATCATTGCCATAATTTTTCTTAATTTCTATTCATATTAGAATAAATTTTTATTTTATTAATATATATTGCAAGTAGATTGAAAATACATTATAAATGGAATTTCATTGATTTTTTTTTTCCTTTCATTTGTATAAATAAAATCATTGATCCAAATGAATACAAATATTGCGTAGCATCTTCAATCATAGCCTAATCGAGCATATTGTCTTTTCCTTCACCGCTCAAACGTACGATTGCATCTACACGCATGCCAATTCTCATGAATAGCATAAAAATCTCACATATGTTCCCTTTCTTTTTTAGTATCTTTCAATCTTTATTTTCTTATCTCCTTTGTTTTATCGTTGTCTTTTCTCCTTGCCCTTACTATCTCCTTTTTTTTTCAAGCCCATTGAGGCACTGGTAGTGGTTTACACAATGGAAAGCAATTTATCTCTTGTCCTCCTCAAAGTTTAAGCCAAGTCATCCTACCCTTGGAGCCTTCTCCCAAAATTTATCTTAAGACCAACGTACAACTTAAAAATCTCAAGGTCTAACAATTTGGATGAACGTAAGGGAGCTGCGTCTTTTTTTCTTAATAATTACCTTATCTTTTGAAAAAAAATAATAAATAAAACAATATATTGGCCTCACACAATATGAGTAACTAATTAAGGATATATTTTTTAAAAAAAATAGGAAATTTATTAAAGGACTGACAAGCAATAAACTTAAATCCTTCCGGGCGGAAGAAAAAGTCCTTGATGATCCTAAGGTTACAGGTTCGATTCCCCTTTAAGAATTTACTTCGATGAATTACCATACATCAATGGACAAGCGACTTTCACCCCTTTCTCGGAGTTTAGTATCGCACCATAGCATCTAAAGTGGCATGATGGTGGTTGGAGTCCCGAGTCATGAAAAAAAAAAAAAAATTCCCCATAACTATTATTTTTGGTTTAATTGTCACTTGGAAATACCATACAAAATGTAAACAACCCACAAAACATTCATTAAATATTCACAAATTGTTCATTTCAGCAAACTCAACACAATCAGACCATCACAACTTAACTCTTTCTTATAAATACGCTAGTTATGCGTCGCGTTCACAATCATAGTCATTGTAAACGAATGGATGGCAAAAATTTAAGCAAGTCCTGAAGTAAACGAATTCCAGAGGATCTAAATATAGCGAAAAAAAAAAAAAATGGGTGAACTTGGGGAACTGATTTCCTTTTACCACAGGGACCGAAATAACAGGGAATGCTCCAAAATCCAGTTACTCTACGACCATGAGAAATCCTTCTTCCAACTCACCTCATTGCTGCTGAAGTAAATCCCATCCTCCGTCACCAGCCAAAAGCATTTCTTGAGATCGAAACACCGGTGGCCGTCCCGGTGAACCCGAAACGCCTCGAACCTCTTCCTCCGGCGATCCCATTTGACTGTGCATGAGAACTGGACGGTTCCCCAGAAGTCGATCCGGAGTTCCCAGCTGAACTCTTCCCCCTCCTGCAGTGCTCGCCCCCCAAGATCATCCTCCTCCGACGAACACCATATCACCAGCGGAGTTGAAGAGTTGGTCCTGAACCCGTTGGTCACGTGAATCTCGTACTCCGTGCCTTGGAAATACTCCGGCTGCCTCACCGCCATGAAAACGATGTACAGCGCCAGGCACGCTAGAAGGAGAAGGTTAGCGAGAGCCTTCATGGTATTATTTTGGTTTATGTTTTTTTCTTCTGTAATGATTTTTTTGTTTTTGTGATTGTCTTCTTTTTCTGGGTGGTATATATATATAAACACACAGAGAGAGGAAACAGAGGAAGAGCATAAATTGCTTTCCAAAATATCCTTGTATACATAGGAGCACGTATAAATGATACAGTACTTACCATTAATCAATTACTGTTGCATTGTGTCCTGGGCAAAATTTGGTATATGTACATTAATGCGTTCACACTTCGTCTCGATGAGCACTGTAGCCATATAAAAGTGAAAATTAATCATAGTACGAGTACGGTAGGTTTGCAGTTATATATAAAGGACAATCTTATACTTTTGATTAGGAATGGCAAAACGGGCCGGTCGGCCGGGTCCGGGCGGGTCACCAACGGGTCAACTCATAAATGGGCCAGGTCATAAATGGGTTGATATTAAATGGGTCACACACATGTCAACCTTAACCCGCTCATTTAATAAACGAGCGAATAAAGAGTCACTCGTTTAAAAAATATAATTTATTTATTTTAAAATTTTTCAAAAAATCCATATAAAATAACTTTTAAAAAAAATATACTACATTAAATTTATTAATGTAGGACTATTGAAGCTAGAGCCTGGAGGTGTGGACTGGAGGCTGGAGGTATGGCTTGATCCAGGACCGTGAGTGGATCGTTCGCAGCACCGGAACCACGGCACGTTGCAGCACACCAGAGGAGAGCCGGAGAGGAGAGGATTGAGAGAGTGAGAACTGAGAGGAGAGCCGGAGAGGAGAGGATTGAGAGAGTGAGAGCTGAGAGGAGAGCTGCGTGCCGCGGCGTAGCAGCGCACCAAAGGTCCAAAGGAGAGGAGAGGAGAGGATTGAGAGAGTCAAAGCTGAGAGCCTGAGAGGAGACTTGAGAGCAGAGGATTGAGAGAGTCAAAGCTGAGAGGAGAGCTGCGGGCCGCGGCGTAGCAGCGCACCAAAGGTCCAAATAAGAGGAGAGGATTGAGAGAGTCGGAGCTGAGAGCCTAAGAGGAGACTGGAGAGCAGAGGTCGGCGTCACGGGTTAGGGAAAGGTCCAAAGGAGAGGAGAGGAGAGGATTGAGAGAGTCGGAGCTAAGAGGCTGAGAGGAGAGTAGCGGTCGGCGTTGCGAGTTAGGGACTTAGGGCTTTTTTTGTATGGTCATGTGGGTGCTTGGGTGGAGACTGGAATTGCTTCTGAAGAGTGAAGGCTGAACTAAAATTTATATATATAAAGGATCCAAATTAACAGGTCACCCGGTGGGTGACCCACACAAACCCGATTGAACCCGTTTATAAACGGGTCAACCCGTGACCCGCCCAATTATTAAATGGGTTGACTTCTTTAAACCCGAACCCGTTTTAAATGGACGGGTTGACTTCTTTAAACATGACCCGTTTTGCCAGGCCTACTTTTGATTTCATAAACAAAAAGAAAGAAAAAAAAAATGAAGGGGCAGCACAGAAAGGGTTTGTCGACAAGTGCCCTATGATCGTCGATGAGAAAACCGGACTCGTCGACGAGTTTCTTGTGCTCATCGACGAGAAGATCCCGAGAGGCTCAAAAGTTCAAAATTTTTTGAGATATCGAGAGCAGAAAAATGGGATCGTCGACGAGTGTTCTTCTTGATCTCGTCGGCGAATCCCTGGTTCTTGTCAACGAGAAATTCTGGGCTGCGAGCAATTTTTTGAATTTTGAATTTGAACATTGGGATGGTTAGGTAATAGGAGGGAAACCTCTAAGGGACTATTATATATGTCATTTTGGGCATATATTGATAGAGAGAGTGATCATTTCAGGAGTGTATTGTGTACTTTGTGATTTCCATAGTGAAATTTGTATATCATTGCTAATGTAGGTTTTGCCGAATCACGTAAATCTTATTATTATTCTTGTTCTAGTTGTGTTTCATTTACTTGTTGTATTTATTCCACTGTACATGTTATTTATTTGATCCATATCTCAACAAATTGGTATCAAAGTCAAGTTGTTGTCATGGCATCGGGATCATCTTCTGTAAGATTTGACATCGTCAAATTTGATGGAACTGAGAACTTTGGTTTATGGCAGAGGAGAGTGAAAGACATTCTTGTACAATAAGGAATGGGAAAGGCATTACTTCGTATTCAACCGGATAAAATGGATGAGGAAACATGGGGAGAATTGCAAGCAAAGGCCGCTTCTACAATACATTTTTGTTTGGTCGATGAACTACTCTATTGGGTGATGGAGGAGGATTCTCCAGCGGCCATATGGAGAAAGTTAGAGAGTCGGTACATGTCCAAATCTCTTAATAATAAACTTTTTCTTAAGCAACATTTGTATTGGCTTAAGATAGTTGAAGGATCAAACTTAGATCAATACATTAATGCTTTCAATAAAATTATTAGTGATTTGATGAGAGTTGATGTTAAGTTTGATGAGGATGACAAAGTTTTGATGTTGTTAGACTCTTTGCCCTCAACTCATACCCATAAAAATCTTGTGACCACTCTTACGTGGGGAAAAGAAACTCTTAATCTAGAAGAGGTAACAAGTGTTTTGCTAAATTTTCATCAAAGATTTAAAATATGTGATGAAGGAGAAGGACTTGTAGTAACGGGTAATAATGAGCGAGGCAATGGAAAATTAAAACATGGATTAAGTCAAAAATCTAGAAATCAATCATATCCAAGAAGAAGAAAGAAATCTAGTGTTATAAATGTGGTAAAAAGGGGCATGTGAAACTGAGTGTCCGGATTGGAAGAAGAGAAATTATGAGAAACATGAGGGTACTTCAAAATATGTGAATGTTGTTCAATAAGAAGGTTCAACGTGTAGTGATGGTGATGTTCTATTAGTTTTAGCGAAGTCGAATAATCTAACAGACTCTTGGATACTTAACTCGGTATGTTCTTATCACATAACTCCGAACAAGGAGTGGTTCAGCACTTACAGGTTAGTGAATTCTGGATCAGTTTTTATGGGTAATGATGCTTCTTGGAAGATCATTGGCATAGGAAATGTAAAGATAAAAATATTTGATGGTGTTGTGAGAACATTGTGTAATGTAAGACATAGACCAAAGTTGAGGAAGAGTTTAATATCACTTGATACTGTGGATTGTAATGGCTTAAATAACAAATCCAAATATGGAATTCTGATGGTATGGAAAGGTAATCTGACTGTACTGAAAAAGCAGAAACTGGAAGGGAATATCTACACATTACAAGGAACTACTATCATAGGTAAAGCTGCAGCCATAGATGTTGTATCAGATGTTACCATCTTGTGGCATATGTGCCTTAGGCATATAGGGGAATACGACATGAAAGAACTACACAAGAAGAAACTTTTGAAGGGCTTGAAATCATGTTAGCTGGAATTTTGTAGGATTTGTGCTCTTGGAAAACATAATAGGGCAAAGTTTAGACAAGCTAAACACAAGACAAATGGAATTCTTGATTATGCGCATTCAGATGTTTGGGGTCCGGTTAGAGTTGCATCAAAAGGTAGACATATGTATTATGTGATTTTTATTAATGAATATTCACGGAAGGTCTGGATTTACTTCATGCGTCACAAATCAGATATGTTTGCCAAGTTTAAGATTTGGAAGGCTAAAGTGGAAAACCTAACACATAGGAGAATCAAATACTTAAGGTCAGATAATGGGACTGAGTACGTTGATTCTCGGTTTATGGATTTTTGTGTGGCGCAGAGCATCAAGAGACACTTTATAGTTTGCCGGACACCTCAATAAAATGGTGTGGCAAAACGAATGAATCGGACTCTTAATGAAAGGGTCTGATGTCTCAGATTAAATGCAGGGCTACCGAAGAACTTCTAGGCCGAGGCAGTGACTATGACTTGTTTTCTAATAAACCGATCACCAAGGGTGTCACTAAAGGGTAGAGTGGCTGAAGAGGTTTGGATGGGAAATGTAATAGATTACTCCGGATTGAAGGTATTTGGGTGTCTAGCCTATGTTCACGTATCTAGTAAGAAGAGGTCTAAACTTGACCCAAAGTCTCGTTGTTGCATCTTTTTGGGATATCCAGAGGGTGTGAATGTAACGACCCCAAATTTTTGCTATATTTTATTTTTCACTTATTAATAATACTTTAATACCATAAAACGTAGTCAAAGTCAACCCGGATCCATAGGTATTGGGGAAATTACTTGTTTATACAGACATGTCATCTATGTCGCGACGTCCCGGACTCGGCCCAAAGAACCAATCTCTGGTTAAAAAATGGGCTTGGCTTGCGAACTGGGAAAAATGAATGTTTATTTGGAAAATGTGATTTCCCATGGAAAACATGTGCGAAGGAGTCGCCACCAACCTTTTGAAGTGTGGTTAGAACACTTGATTACTACCCCGTTAGGGGTAGAATCGGTCTGCATCACCAAAGTCGGGCTCGAGAGTATGGTTACGCAAAGGGAAGGTATTAGCACCCCCTATGCGCCCGTTCTTACGAACGGTACCAGATTAATCAAAAATTATCCCTGAAATAAACTTGCTAAGCTTTTAAAAACTAATCCCTTTCAAAAATCAAAAGAATGAAAATACCTCATAGGTATTCCTTCATAACCGAGGCAATCCAATACCCCGAAGAGTTAATGCCTTTAGTCGCAATCATCAGGAAGGAAAATCGAAAATAAGATACAAAATACGCTCCCAGGAGTTTTGAAATCTATAGGTTTTTCTAAGTAGGAAATATACTATTACGGGAGGTTTTTTTTTGAAATTTGTTCGGGATTGAAATGATTTTCTATGCCTAAAGATGTTTTTATGATTTTTCCTAAGTGTGAAAATGATCTTTGTGATTTTATGATTTTTCCCGAATTTTCAAAATAACACGAATAAAACTAGTTGAAATCAAAATGTGAATATTTTTGGGATTTTGGAAATTTCATGATTTTTGTGAATTTTATGGATATAATAATAGTGTATAAGCGAAATGGAGAAAACCGGAGTGAACCAGTCCGAGAATGGTGAAATGGTCAAACGTTGACCAGTTTGAGGGAAAACCAGTTTAAGGTCTTGGTCGAGACCATTGATTTTTCATGGTTTTCTAATGTTCTTCTAAATACAACAGAATTTTAGACAACAACAATGAAAGTCATAGTTTTAATGTATTTTTGAAAATTTTGAATGTAAGGAAACAGATCTAACCTTTCCAAAACACGTTGGAAACTTTCTTGGATTTTCTTAAAAAATTTTCAAATGTAATTAAGTTTCAAAGCCTTAAAAAATTTTGAATTTTCTTTGAGAATTTTTCTGAATTTTTGTGTCTTTTATGAAATTTCTCTTTTTTTGTTTTTTTTTTTATGGGTTAAAAAGAAGCTATTTAAAATTAAAAAAATGAAATAAAACCAAATAAACCAACATAAACTGGTTCGGGAAAGGGGGGGGAGATGTAACATAGGAAGAGAAAGTTCATTGGTTTTACCTATCGTCTTCTTCTCCTCTGGTTTTCCTTTCCGATTTGTGAATCTGCAGGGGTTAGCCTGCAACGTCTTCCCGAGAGTGGTTCATGAGTTCTAACTTGAGGCACTACGGAGTGCTTTCTTCAGATAGGGTGACCCGACCCGGTACGAAATAGGATCAGTCGTCCGCTTGATCTTCTAAAAGAATGAAATGTAACCTCACTCCTTATCCAAAAAAAAAAACGGAACTTCACAAACTCACAATATAAGACTTCAATATTTGAAATCTTCTCCTACCATCAAGAAAAACTCCCCTCTTTGTGCTTGGAATGAGAGGGCTATTTATAGACTTAGCTTGGGGCAAGTATGGGAAAGAAGACATAAGGGAGTGATTATGGGAGGAACAAAGCATAGGGTGAAGAATGATGAAGGGAATATAGCATGGGAAGAATGATAAAGGGATGGAACTTGACATGTGGTGAGTGATGATGGGGGAACAAAGTATGGGATGAAGAATGATGAAGGGAATATAGCATGGGAAGAATGATAAAGGAGGAAACATGACATGTGGTGAGTGATGATGGGGGAACAAAGTATGAGATGAAAAATGATGAAGGGAATATAGCATGGGAAGAATGATAAAGGGAGGAAACATGACATGTGGTGAGTGATGATGGGGGAACAAAGTATGGGATGAAGAATGATGAAGGGAATATAGCATGGGAAGAATGATAAAGGGAGGAAACATGACATGTGGTGAGTGATGATAGGAGAACGAAACATGCTTGCATTTGACAAATTAGATAATAATAATAATAATAATAATAATAATAATAATAATAATAATAATAATAATAATAATAATAATAATATGAGGGTCCTAGAAGATGTGCGGAGCCCAACGGGGATGTGTGGGGCCCACGCATCATGTGGCTTCCACAAGCCGTTTGAGGGTTATAGGAACCCGAACTAGCATGCACCGGATGTAGGGATTCGAGCTAGCATACCAAATGGGATAACGTGCACCGGATGTAGCAATCTGAACTAGCGTACTAGGAGATGTGGGGCCCACAAACCATGTGGGACCCAATGGAAATATGTGGGCCCACAAGTCATGTGGGGTCCACGAGCCATTTGAGAGTTATCGGAACCCGAACTAGTAGGCACAAGCATGCCAAATGAGGTGACGTGCATCGAATGTAGGAATCCGAGCCAGCGTATCAGAGTAATAACGTGCACCGGATGTAGGAATCCGAGTTAGCATACCAGGGGATGTGGAGCCCACAAACCATATGGGGCCCACAAGCCATGTGGGACCTACAAAGATGTGTGGGGTCCACAAACAGTGTGGGAATGTTTGCCATGAGGTCTCCTCAGAAAGGCCTAGTTAAAATTGGAGTGTCTACAACTACCCCTCTTTATAGGTCTTGTTGCTTTGGGGTAACAGTAGGAACTCTCCTATGTTATGTATAGCAACAGGCATATAAAAATAAAAGACACCTATTTTAGCCAGATCGTATAACCGACCACGTGTTGTCTTCTGAGTAAGCTTATGTGCCGACCAAGAAAAGTGAAGATGGAGGGTGACCCGGATCGAAAACGTGCCATGATCTGGTCTGTCCTGAAAAAAATAGATCAAATGGCTCACAAAAGACTATGTAGCATATGACTGTGTGTAGGAGAGTGTGTCATGTGTCAATGGCTGATCAAATGTGACCCGGATCAAGGCGTGGCACAATCCTGACCATTTTCAGAGAACACAAAACCGACGGTGATCAGGGTGGTCACGCAGACTTTTTGTGTGTGGGGGAAAATGAGCCACGTGTCGATGGCCCGATTGGTGGGCATGTATGTGGGTGTGGATCGATGACGTGGCCAAATCCAAGTTGTCCTTTGAAAACACAGATTATGCGGTTGAGGAGGGGTCCCACGTGTCAATGACTGAGTGGTTATGTATGTGGGTGTGGATCGATGACGTGGCTCAATCCAAGCCGTCTTTGGAAAACACAGATCGGCAGTTGAGGAGGGGTGCCACGTGTCAGTGACTAAGTGGCTGGTGTATGCGGGTGTGGATCGATGACGTCGCTCAATCCAAGCCATCCTTGGAAAACACAGATCGTGCGGTTGAGGAGGGGTGCCACGTGTCAGTGACTAAGTAGCTGGTGTATGCAGGTATGGATCGATGACGTGGCTCAATCCAAGCCGTCCTTGGAAAACACAGATCGTGCAGTTGAGGAGGGGTGCCACGTATCAGTGACTGAGTGGCTTGTCAAATGTGACCTGGATCAAAGCGTGGCACAATCCTAACCGTCCTTGGAAAACACAGATCGTGTGGTGATTAGGGTGGCCATGTAGACTTTTTGTGTGCGGGGGAAAATGAGCCGCGTGTTGGTGACTGAGTGGCTGGTCAAATGTGACCCGGATCAAGGCGTGGCACAATCCTGACCGTCCTTGGAAAACACAGATCGTGCAGTGATCAAGGTGGCCACACAGACTCTTTGATCGAACGGATGACGGATTGCCACGTGGTTGAATCTTGAGGCTCCGGAGCTTTAGATATTTAAACCTAATTTTTTTTTCTGTTCATTTCCCCATCTTTCATTCTCTCAAATGCCCTCTCTTTCTCTCTTCTCTCTTCTCTCTTCTTTCACCCTCTCTGTTCTTCTCTTTCAGTCTCGGTGCTCTGCTCTTATTTGCTGCGAACCTGAAACCCTAGCCCCTCTGTAATTTCTTTCCCACTCTCGCCTACCTCCAAACTCTCTCTCTCCATACCATTCTTTAGAGACCTTAGATCTTGGCAAACTTAAGATCCTAAACATCACACAATTCTTTAGAGGTGATCCAACTCCGATCGGCCTCCTATTCTGTCTTCGCGGCCAGATCTAGAGAGATCTAGCAAAGCCCAGACGAATGATGATCACTAGGAGTGTCTAGGTAGGGAAGATTAGCACAGATACAAGGGGAGTTCTTTCGAACTCCCAAAGGAGATAAGCTCTTTCTTTCTTCCCTTTATATATATATATATATATATATATATATATTCAATTTTGTGTATGCTTGATTGCTAGTTGTTATTTGCGTGGAAATTTAGGGCTTGAGGTATTTAAGGTTTCTGGTTTAGAAGTTAGGGTTAGGGTTTCGAACGTTAGGGTTTCAGTTGGGGTGGTGAGGTCGAGGGTGAGTCAACTCGTCTTCGACTCTAGTGAGTTGAGTGAATTCGGGGGATCACGAGCGAGCCACATGGGCTCTATCACGTGTTTAGGTCATGTGTGGTCTTTGGGATGGGCTTGAGTGAATTGGGCTTGAGTTTGCTTTTGAAAAATGGGCTTTGATTGAGTTTTAAAACGGGTCGGCCCAATTTAGAAAGAAACAGGGCTCAAGTCATTTTTAAAACAGGTCGACCCACTTTCCCTTTAAAAAATAAAGCACGGGTTTATTTTAAATGGTTGGGCTTTGATTGAGTTTTAAAATGGGCTAGCCCAATTCAGAAAGAAATAGGGCCCAAGTTATTTTTAAAACAGGTCGGCCCACTTTCCCTTTTAAAAAATAAAATCTGTGTCAATTTAAATGGTTGGGCTTGAATTGATTTTTAAAATTGGGCCGGCCCAATTCAGAAAGAAATAGGGCCCAAGTCATTTTTAAAACAGGCTGGCCCACTTTTCCTTTCAAAAAAATAAAGCTCGTGTCTATTTAAATGGTTGGTCTTGGATTGAGTTTTAAAACTGGGTTGGCCCAATTCAGAAAGAAACAGGGCCCAAGTCATTTTTAAAACAGACCGGCCCACTTTTCCTTTTAAAAAATAAAGCCCGTGTCTATTTAAATGGTTGGGCTTGGATTAAGTTTTAAAACCGAGCCGGCCCAATTCAAAAAGAAATAGGGGGCCCAAGTCATTTTTAAAACAAGCCGACCCACTTTCCCTTTGAAAAAATAAAGCCTAGGTTTATTTAAATAGTTGGACTTTGTGCAAAATAAATTGGCCTCAGGTTCTTTTAAAATAGGCCCTGGGAATAAATGCGCCCCCCCTTTTTCTCAGGTTTAGATATTATGACCACTCCACGTCTCTCAAAATTTATCTCGGGATTTTTCTGCCGCCTTGTGAACATAACCCTCCACTGACAGCTGGGGGACTTCTCGATGCGCATCGCCTCTCTCGTCTTCCTGTCAGACACACACTTTAAGACATATACAGCATGACAATCCTTTTTATTCTATTTAAGCATACTTTCTCTAACACTTAAACACCACAGGCAAACTCCACGAGTGACTACAACCCATTTTTGGCCACCCTCTATTACAGAAACCGCACCTTAACTATCTCAAATCTTTCAAAACTCTAAACCGTTTCTCATGGCAGGGGCTTCATCTTCTAAACAGGTTCATGATTTGAATGTGGCACCAGAGGTGCCATCCTGTTCTAGTGTTCTTGGTTCCTTCTAGCTCTATCCTCATTTCCAAAAGGAAATGCTGAGGAATGAGGCAGTACTGACCACAATGTACGATGCAGGCATAGTCAACTAGGCACTCTATCACAGTGCCTAGGCAATGTCTTCGATATCTCACCTTGTTTGTCGCTGGTAGAGACAGAACGAAACCGTGACCCTCCTTGGGAATGAAACCTACACCTTACGAACAAAATACCAAGAGGAGCAACAAAAAACGAGGGACTTAAGGCAAGAAAATAAAATGTTAAAACGGGAGATCGATGATTTGAGAAGAATGGTGGCAGTTTACTCTAACGACCTTGGGCCTAAAATAGCCGAGTTAGAGAAAAGCTGGGAGGACATCCAGCTAGAGCACAAATGGCTCAAAACCATAGTGCATGGAAAAGGCCAGATTTCTCGTTCCTCAGCTTGAAATGAAAATCCGTGATGTTATGTGTTTATGTTGCCATACGTGGCCTGTAAATGTACACCCCACCCTTTTTTTTTTTTTTTTTGTTTTTTTTTTATTTTGGGTTTTAGGAGAGTTTTGGTTATAAACTCCCAGAACCGTAACTGTAACCACGATATTCCTCCGCCATAAGCGAGGGTAATTAATAAAATTTGGGGGGTTTTTTTTTCCTCTTTAGATTACCTGCTTTGAGATTTAACAACCAATGCCTCAATTGATTCTTGGGGTCAACTGCCACAATTTCAAATATTTCAAGACAAGAGTGGCTTAATCAAGGATGCAAAAGGATTTCAAAAGTTTATTTAACCAGGCAAGTATAAATAAATGGTACTCCATTGTTATATGTATGCATGTTACTAAATTGTGAGGCCTGAATGCAGGGGCATGTTATATATACATGATGCCCGTTACATGATATGTCTGTATGCTACTACCTATAATGGCAATGTCTTGCATGAAATGCATGAGGATGCGTGAAGTGCATGCATGAAATGTATGAGGATGCATGGCCTTTCTTCTTGGTCCTAGATCTTGGCTAGACTTTTAAGTTCTAGTCTGGCACGACGATACCTGACTTCACCTTAATGGAACTCAACAACTGCCCCGGTTTCGTTCATTGGCTATTAGTCTTTACTGCGTTTTAGATCCCAAAAAGGTCTCGAAATCTGCCCCAGTGTTTTCTTGTCACGGCTCTGACCATTTTCAAATTTTTATAGGAACTCAAAATCTGCCCCAGTGTCTGACTGTCGGTATTTTCCAGAAGATACTCAACATTTGTTATAGTGTCTGGCTGTCAATACTTTCCTCAAAATCCGAAAGATGCTCAATTTCTGTCCCAGTGTCTGGCTGTTGGCACTTCAGATTCCAAAAGATACTCAAAATCTGCCCCAGTGTCTGGCTGTCAGTACTTTCCATGATCTTCAAAACTCAAGGATTGTTCAAGATCTATCCTAGTAGTTAATCACTAACACTTCCAGTAATTCCCAAAACTCGAAGGAGTACTCCGAATCTGACCCAGTATTCCTTCATTACCGATGTTTGACATGCTTCAGGCTCCCCATTGGTGCCTGAACACCCTCCTGGTGTATTGGGTTCCTGATTTTTGACCTCAATAAACGGAGGATTCTTAATAATGAGAATAATCATGCATTAATGTCATTAATGTGCTGAATCAAGACGTCAATCTGTGTGAAATAGTTGTTTTGTTACATTCAAAATTTATTTAGGAAAAAGATAAGTTTTACAACAGCATCCCCTGTTCTAAAAGGTATCAACATTAATTTGTGAAAACTAAAATCTCTTGTTCTTGCGACAACTGCCCCAGTTTCAATTAGAAGGAGACTGACCCTTTTGGTACTATAAGGTTGAATAGTGCCCTTAGGTCCATTGTTTGCTCAAGGCTTATTTTGGTGCTTTGCTTCACGTTTCGATCTCTAGATGGTATTTAAGACTCGGGACGAAACGTAGGCTCGGGGATTTAGGTTTTCAAAAGAATAAGGAAACCAAGGCTCAAAAGCCCATCCCATGGCAATAAATCCTGCCCCAGTTTGGGGTAAGACATTTTTGTAAGAGTTTGACCGAACTCGTCCTTTTGAACAAGCTGCCTACGTACCTTTTCAAGATCAGGTCATTACGTAGTTCAGACTCAACATTGAGTCTGACAAATCATTCGAGACAACAATGTATTCCAATCCGGTCAAGACTTTTATTTGGACCGTAGCGTAGGCTTCGGGTATTGGTTTGAGAAGAAAAGGATACAACAAGGCTCAAGCTTTGTTTGATCTTAAAGGGGGTCATCCTTGGTCAAAGACCATATCTCAAGCGTGTCCTCTCTTTATTATTTTTTTATTTTTATTATCATTATTATTATTTTTTCTGCATTTTCTTCTTTTTGCTTACCCTTATATGGAGGACTGTTTAATTCTACTTCAACTTGAACTCCATTTGGGGAACAACACTCTTTTAAAACTGCCGCAACGTGGGGTGTGATCATTTGACGAGTTAGTTAAGAAATGAGAATTTTTAGGCTCAAAGGGGCTTGCAAAGGGGTTCCTTCGATCTTCTTTTTGGGTAATGGAAAAGATGGCTTGCCATCCCTTTGGTAACCAATTGTTGTCTCGCATGGTTTGCCAAACCCTTGAAAACCCCGACCCAGTTTGATTTTTTGGGAATGACTTTTTCGAAGAATATGGTTTCGATTTTAAAGCTCAAAAAGGTTCATCAAGTAATTAAAAACATTGGGTTCTTTAAGGGAACTGGTGGTCCAAAAATGGCCATCCGTCATTTAATCGAAACAATGAGCAAAGAGAGCACACATGAAATAACACCGTGATCCTTTCATTAATTTCCTTTGGAGATGTATACAACCATCAGGCATAATATTGCTTTACAGCATCAGAGTTAACAGGGTGCAATAGGTCGGTTCTGTCCATATTTTCCAATAGTAGGGCGCCTCCTGAGAATGCCTTCTTTACCATGTAAGGGCTTTCATAGTTTGGTGTCCACTTGCCACGAGGGTCCGTATAAATTGGTAAAATCTTTTTCAGTACTAGGTCCCCCTCCTGAAACTGTCCCGGCCGCACTTTTCAGTTGAACGCTCTTATCATCCTTCTTTGGTACAATTGTCCATGGGCCATGGCGGCCATCCTTTTCTCCTCGATCAAGTTTAACTGGTCATACCAGGATTGTACCCACTTTGCCTCAACCAACTCTACTTCTTTCAGAACTCATAGCGATGGGATCTCAACTTCTACAAGGACCACTGCCTCCATCCTATACACCAAAGAGAAGGAAGTAGCGCCTGTGGAGGTTCTAGCCATAGTCCTGTAAGCCATCAGGGCAAAGGGAAGCTTGTCATGCTAATCTCTATAAGTTTTTGTCATCTTCTCCAAAATGTTCTTAATGTTTTTGTTGGCTGCTTCCACCGCCCCATTCATCTGTGGTCTATATGGCACTGAATTGTGATGCTTGACCTTCAACTGACTGCATAGCTTGGTCATTACTGTGTTGTTCAGGTTCTTGGCATTATCCGTGATTATTCTTTCATGGATTCCGTACCGGCAAATCAACTCTCTTTTGACGAAACGACTTACCACATTCTGAGTGACACTGGAGTACGAGGCGGCTTCTACCCATTTAGTGAAATAATCGATTGCCACAAAGATGAAACGGTGTCTTTTACTAGCCTTTGGTCTTATCGACCCGATCACATCCATGTCCTAAGCTGAAAAGGGCCAAGGTGCAGAGAGAACATGAAGTGGGGCCGCTGGGACTTGGATCCGATCACCATAAACTTGGCACTTATGGTACTTTCGAGCGTAGTCAATGCAATCTCTCTCCATGCTCATCCAATAATACCAGCTCCTAAGTATTTTTCGTGCCAATGAGTGGCCTCCAGCATAAGTACCACAGACTCCCTCGTGAACCTCACGCATGACTCGTCTGGCCTCCTGTGCCTCTACACACCGTAGGAGGGTCATCTCATGATTTCTTTTGTACAAAACTTCACCATCTAAGAAGAAACCCATGGCCAACCTTCTGATAGTCCTCCGATCATTACTGGTTGCCCCTTTGGGATATTCATTTTTCTGGATGTAGGTTTTGATATCATAAAACCACAGGTTTTCGTCGGCCTCCTTTATCACCGTGCAGTGGGCAGGTTCGGGTTGCACTCTAATTGGAATAGTTTCGATCTTCACCCCTTCTTCTACCTTGAATAAAGCTGCCAATGTGGCTAATGCATCAGACATTAAGTTGTTTTCTCTTGGCATGTGAGAGAAACTAATACTGTCAAACCCTTCTATCATCTTTTGAATGTACTCTCGATACGGTACCAGCTTGGAATCCCGAGTTTCCCATTCTCTGGTTAGCTAGTGGATGACCAAGGTCGAGTCTCCTCTTACTGTTATTCGCTTGACATCTCGATCCAAAGCGGTCTGTAGACCCAATATACATGCCTCGTATTTGGCTATGTTGTTAGTACAAGGGAAGATGAGCTTAGCTACCACCGGATAATGTTTCCCATATGGTGATATGAGCACCGCGCCTATCCCATGTCCCCAAACATTGACTACCCCATCGAACAACATCATCCATTCTTTGAGGTTTTCTTCTCTTTGGGTTAGGGAGTCTATATCTTGGTCTAGGAATTCGAACTCCATAGGTTGGTAATCCTCCACGGCTCTTTCAGCTAGGTTTTCCGCAATGACACTACCCTTGATAGCTTTCCTGGTGACAAAAGAAATATCATATTCCGTCAACAACATATGCCATTGTACTACTCGTCTAGTTACTGCGGAATTTTCAAACACGTACTTGATTGGGTCCATTTTGGAGATCAGCCAGGTGGAGTAATACAAGGTGTATTGCCTCAACCCGCTGACTGTCCATACCAAAGTGCAACATGTTTTTTCCTAATCAGAGTACTTAGACTCATAATCTGTGAACTTCTTACTAAGGTAATAAATGACCCTTTCTTTCCTCCTGGTCTCATCATGCTCGCCCAATACGCAACCCATGGAGTTTTCTGAAATTGCCAGGTACAAGATTAAAGGCCTTCCGAGCACTAGTGGCACTAGTACTGGGGGAATCAAAAGGTACTCCTTTATTTTTTTCAAAGGCCACTTGGCACTCTTCGTTCCACTTTTCTGGGTTGTTCTTTCTTAGCAGCTTGAAGATGGGTTCGCAGGTGGCGGTTAATTGAGATATGAACCGAGCAATGTAGTTGAGCCTACCCAAGAAGCTTCGCACCTCCTTTTCAGACTTTGGGCTAGGCGTCTCTCGAATGGCTTTGACCTTGTTAGGATCTACCTCAATCCCATTCTCACTCACTATAAACCCTAATTGCTTCCCGGACGTAGCACCGAAGGTACATATTTCGGGGTTTAACTTCAATTGGCACTTCCGGAGCAGCCTCTCGAACAATTTTTCCAAGTTTAACGCATGGTATTTCTCATTTTGCGACTTAACGATAATGTCGTCGACAAAAACCTCAACCTCCTTGTGCATTAAGTCATGAAAAAAGGTTACCATAGCCCTCTGGTAAGTGGTTCTGGCGTTTTTTAGTCCGAATGGCATGACTTTATAGCAGAAAGTCCCCCATAATGTGATGAAAGTCGGTTTTTTCTTGTCCTCAGGTGCCATCTTGATCTGGTTGTATCCCGAGAATCCGTCCATGAATGAAAATAAAGCATGCCCTACGCTATTGTCCACCAGCACATCAATGTGCGGGAGAGGGAAGTTGTCCTTATTGCTTGCTTTATTTAGATCCCGATAGTCGACACAAACTCGTACTTTACCATTCTTCTTGATTATTAGGACAACGTTGGCCATCCATTCAGGGTACTGGGCTACCTCCAAGAATCCTACCTCAAGCTATTTCTGTACCTCCTCCTTTATCTTGAGTAACATCTCCGGTTGCATTCTCTTCAGTTTCTACTTTACTGGCTTTGAATCTGGGTGAAGTGGGATCTTATGGGTTACTAAATCTGTGTCTAAACCTGGCATGTCTTGGTACGACCAGGAAAACACGTCCCGGTATTTTCTTAGTAATTTAATCACTTTGTCTTTTTCTTCATCCTTTAGTAGTGCCCCGATTTTCACCTGCTTGGGTTCTTCCTCGGTTCCAAGATTAATCACGACGGTGAGATCGCTACTGGTCAAGGTTGGTTTTTCAACAGATTTTAACATTCTTTCCATTTCAGGGGATAAGTTTATTTCTTGATCTTCAACTTCGGTTTCATGGATTAGATTTTCAAAGTTAATGTCAATTACTTGGCGAGGGATTCTGGTGTTGTTATTTTATTTATTCCTGCATGAAATTAACAAACAAATTTTGATAGTTGATTTCCAAGATGCACATAAATGACAAGGAATGCATAATTCATTTTCATTAAAGAGCTTCCCCAATTTTTCTATGGTCGGGGGAATACAAAAGAAAATCAAAACTAAACAAATTCTGAAAAAAAATATCATTACATGATGATATTTGGTAAATCAAAAGAACTCCAGTTCTGAAGCTGTACTCCTGGTTGGAGATGGCAAATCCACTCTGCTGAAGGGGACTTCAGCATCCAATACTGATATACTCAGTTGCCACAATTCTACCTCCAGATTGGATTGACTGCTTTTTACGAAGGTATAGCTAATGGACAGGACGTACAGTCCTTCCTTGGAGCTTATTTCACCAGTGATTCTTTCCACCCTCCGCATCTTCTTCTCTTCAGCTTTCTTCCTCCAGTCTGCCGCCGTAGGTATATAGCCAAGGCCATATCTGTCTTTCACTTCCTTAAGCATTAATGACTTTCGGATCCCGGTAGGTATTTTCCGAGCCCTTTTTCCAAATGTTACCCCTATCTGATCATTTCGAACGCCATCATATGCACTGCGGCGGAGATCTGAGGGCGTGGGATTGGTAATCCTTCTACTATAGTTGCTACATTTATGATTTCAAAGGCTTGGAACGAGTCCTCCAATGCCTCTTCCGCGGCTTCCACGTAAAGAGTGGAAGTGGGCTTTGTTATCATGACGTCGGTTTCACCATATACACAGACCAACTAGTTCCCTACTACAAACTTCAGCCTCTAGTGTAGGGAAGATGCGACCTCCCCAGTGTTATGGATCCATGGCCTTCCCAATAAGAAGTTGTAGGAAGGTGTGATGTCTATTAACTGGAATGTGACGTTGAAGATGACTGGCCCAATCAGTATGGGAATCTCAATTGCCCCTACAGACTCCCTACAGGTTCCATCGAAAGCCCTCACTACCAGGTTGTTCTGCTTGACATACGAAGAGTCTACCGACAATTTCTGAAGAGTGGTCATTGAAAAAATGTTGAGGGATGACCCGTTATCAACTAACACCTGAGCTATCATATGGTCCTTGCATTTGACCGATATGTGCAGTGTCTGGTTATGCCCTCTTCCTTCCGATGGGATTTCTTCATCACTGAAGGTAATGTAGTTGGTTGCGGACAAGCCTCCAATTACATGGCTGAATTTTTCTACACTGATGTCTTGAGGTATATACGCCTAATTAAGCAGTTTCAGTAGTGCTTCTCTATGAATCTCTGAGTTTAAAAGCAGAGACAAAACAGATATATGTGCTAGCATCTTTTTTAACTGGTCGACCACACTATATTCGCTATGTTTGATAAACTTCAGAAATTCTTCAGCCTCTTGCGGTTGAACTGGCCTTTTAGTGCTTCTGCTTGATTCACCAATTTGTTCTGTATCCGGCTTCCCAGACTGAGCTGGTGCATATACTTTGCCACTACGGGTTACACCTGCAATATTTCCTGTATCTTCCATGCCCCGGGCTTGGCAATCGTACTTTCATGGCACCGCCTTTTCATTCTAATACGAGAACGGTCGAGGTACCGAGATAACCAAACGGGTTGGGGTCTTGTGGACATGGCTAGACTTTTTGGCCAAGGGTATGAAAGGTTGGTGTGGGCGCGGGGGATGTTCTTGTTCTTTATATCCCAGAGTTGAAACTTCCCCATCCTTTTGAATCGAGCCGACTTTTATGGACTTGTCATCCAACATTTTGCATAAGATCATCCTAAAGGTTTTGTAGCCTTGAACAGTCTTTCTTAAAGAACTTTGGCATTCGCACCGCGCTCCTTTGGGATAGGTGGCCTCTGATTCTATTAGGGCGGCCTTCCTGAGCTCCTGGTATACACAGTCCAAAGCCAAACGATCTAGGTTGGCTTCTTGTGCCTTTCTGAGCTCTACCCCGACCATACCGATCTGGTTTCCCTCATGATTGGGTAAAGGGTTTCCCTGAATGCCTGTTGGCTTGTCATCAAAGGCCAGCCACCCTGCATCCTTCAATAACTGAACTTTATATTTGAAAGCCCAGCATTGGTCAACGAAGTGGCCCGCAGAGTTTGCGTGGTATGCACAATGGGCATTGGGATCAAACCATCGTGGTGGGGGATTGGTGACGGGAATGGCTAGTATGGTCGTCGTCATTCCTCTCTCACACAATTGAGGAAACAAGTCAGCATAAGGCATTGGGATTGGGACAATCCTTCTAGCATTCCTAGGTGCATCCCTTTCTCGAACTTGATTATTTTTCGATGCTGGTCTTAGTTGGGGGGTTGCAAACTGGGGCCTTGGGCTCATATGCAGTGTCTGGTTTACTACTGGTTCCATGTAGAAATTTCCCTTAGGTTGTTGACTTCGGCTTCTCTTCCTTAGGCTCTTTATAGACCCCTGTATCATTTGGGTCTCTTCTTCCTTTTTACCTTTGACCCACTTCTTACTTGGGCCATTATCGGTATTGCTAGTCTTTATCCGTCCAGCTTTGACGCCGGCTTCCACTCTGGCCCCTACTACCACAATGTCCATAAAGTTATGGGGGGTGGACCCTACCAGGTGTGAATGGTAGGGATCTTTTAATGTCTACGAACATCGATATTGCCTCACGATCGCCAACTGGAGGATCCACTGAGTGGCCGCGTCTCTCCAACGGTGTGCATATTCCCTAAAAGTCTCTGTTGGCTTTTTCTCTATTTTAGAAAGAGACATCATGTCTGGAGCCATTTCAAAGATATGGCGATATTGTGCTTCGAAGGCATCGGTCAAGTCACCCCATGTACGGATCTGGGCCTTGTTCTGCTGGACACACCATCTAGCCGCTGTCCCGATAAGACTACTCCGAAAGCAATGCATCATCAACTTCTCATTATCGGCATAGGCGGCCATCAACTGACAATACATCCAGAGGTGGGTCCGAGGGCATGTGGTCCCGTCAAACTTCTCGAAGTCTGGAATCTTAAACTTTGGAGGAAGGACTACATTAGGCACCAGGTAGTAATCTGAGGGTCTGGCGGTACTGGCGGCCTGAGTCCCCTCTATGGCCTTTAGCTGCTCTTCTAGCTCGTCACAACGGTATTCCTTCGCGGTCTTGCTTGTCCCTATTCCTGTAACTGCTGATGAGGGTATCCTCATTCTTGTCACTACTGGGATAAAAGGCGGCGTGCCATGCGGCGGTTTCTTCGAGGTGAATGGGGGTGGACCAGAAGATTGCCCATGAATTAGCGTAAAATCGGGCGAGTGGATAGGGTCATTTTCTTCTTCATGATCCTGATCTTAGACTATCTTCCCTTTGTTTAGTAGTAGGTCCAATATCCTCTTCATCTGATTGCTCAGCTCTTCCTGCCCCTGCTCGATCCCCAGAACACGACTCTCTAACTGTTCTACCATGGCCTTAGCTTTTCTGCGGGTGTTGTACGGGTGCGTATTTGCCTCAATCTTGCTAGATCTTAGTCACGTCCAACTTGTTTCCGCCTCCCTATCCATGAAAACCCACATCCTTTAGAACAAATGCATGTAATGGATGTTTATGAGTACGTATGAAAAAGGTACAATCATGCAGTCCTATATGCTTTAGCCAAGGTTCTGAAAAAAATCCTTATCATTTCATTTCAAATTTTCATACAATTTTTAGTGAGAAACACAGAAAATTTCCAACTAGTCTACACAGATGTTGGATTCTGATTTCCTGGTTCACTCTCGACGAGGCAGCTTGAATCTTCTAGGGTTGGTTCTGACTTTGTGAGTGTCGCACTGTCCACCTTCTGTTTCAGTGCTTTGTACTGGGCTTCCCGGTAGTTGGCCTTGTCTACACAAGGCTCCAGCTTTTCAAGCACTTTGCTGAAGTGGTATCTCTGTTTTTTGTACTGCTTTTCTAGGTCCTGTATGTATTGAGATTTTTCTTCAATTTCTGCTTTTGATTCTCTCAGTTGTTGGACCTTTTGATCAAGCACCTTTTGAAGTCTTTGCTTCTCCTTTTTCAAAACCGCTGATGCCTTCTTTGACGGTGAGCACTGAATCTTCGGTTGCTTGCTTGGCTCAGGTTGAGGATCTATCGGACCTCGTTTTAGCAACTGTTCTCTGGAGGTCATTCTTTCAGATGGAAATGCGGTCTCTCTCAGCCGTTTCTTGTCTGTCAGAGTTTTTTCCTTGCACAGGACCTGAGGATTCACCCTGTCACGTTTCCATAGCTCATAACTCTCTTGGACTCCTGAGTTCTGACCGGTTGCTTCGACTATGTGCACATGCCTCCATGATACAACAAACTCCCGAATCTTCCTTTGGCTATCGTCATCCTCATATGTGAATCGAGCGTCTGTCAGTCCATGGGTCATGGGTATGAACTGTATTACGCCTACTTGCCTTCAGAACATAAGCGATGCGTAGGATATTCCACCCTAGGGACCTAGCAGTGGGACCCAAGGAAGGCTTCCACATCTATATATTACTTTGGGATGGTCGATCCACGGTGCCTACCATACAATCCCCTTGCTGACTAGATTCTGTAGTCTGTCTTTCCATTTGGTCCTGCTGGCGTGTTCCTCCCAATGAGCTACCTCGAACTCTATTAAAGGTATTCTGATCGTTGAGAAAGAAGTACGAAAGAATCCTTGGATGCATGGCAAATGGCTCATCATCCACATAAAGCAATGGCACACAGCAGGTTAATTGAGCACGTCTCCTGGTCCGGCATCCGTAAAGAGATCGAAATGTTTCGGCTAGAATATCGTAGACTGGATTCACCCCTTCCCTTACTTGTGCTATGAAGGCAATGGTGACATGATCGATGATTCCTAGTGCCTTCGGGAAGATAAGCAGGCCGTAGATGGCTAATGCCAGCAGATGCAGCTGGGCTTCTTCCTTTCCCTCCTTCTTCATCAACTCTTTCAGGTGTTCCCAAGTGACCTTCAAGTCTCCCAGATTCTAGACCTTAACCTCGGTGGCCCTGAACAAATCCTTGATGACAGATGTTCAAACAGGCACATACGTTCTGTAGGGTGTTGGCAGTTTAGTCAGATGCAATAGTGAAATGTATTCCTCTATGGTGGGAGCAAGGTCTACCCCATCTAGAGTAAAGTAGCAATACGACGGATTCTAGAATTCCACTAATGCGTCAATCATGTGGGAGTCTATGGAAACATGCAATAGAAAGCCAATGTGTCCGTACGTCTAAGAGAATGTCAATCGTCCCTGAGGCATCCACCCCTTCCAAATGTCTTTTAGCTCCTTTAGGGAATTGGATCGAGAGTTGATGTCAACCCTGTCTGGTATCTCAAGCACTGATTCCTTACTCGTGCTGTCACCCCTCTTCTTTTGCTGACTTTCGGAGTACAATTGCACCACTGGTTCAGTTTCATGGTTGACTATTATGCTTTCCATGAGTCGGATTTTAAACGGAACCTTGGCCAAGCAGATGGGAATGCCTAGTATAAAATGCAGGATGTTAGTAATCATGCAACATGTTTTAAATCTCAAGTTATAGTCATATAAGGTCACAAGGAGAACGATGGAGCCTCTGTCCCGACCCTGAGGTAATTATATACATAAGGTCCTCTGAGGCTCTACCCTAGGCAAGAGATTATGGACAATCATGTGTGGTTAAGCTCTAACCCCTATTGAAAAAGGTCACCAGATTGAAACTTTATCCTCCCTCACAGAGGTTCGAAAAAAGCTCGCACTAAGCGGAGTGGTTCGCGGGTACCCATAGGTCATGCCACATGGGAACTGGCACTATTACACTCCTTTCTAATTCCAGCTGGGAAAGCCCGGGTATAGAGCTATGAGAGTGTGTGAGTTTAACCATTTCAACCTACACCCCCTACCCCACATCCATCCATTATTCAGAACACGTGCTTAATAAAATAGCAAGGGAAACAAAACATCATGCTTATCCAAGGTACTGCTAATCACATGCTTAGCAAAAACAAACAGAACCAAACACGTGCTTGTTCACGTATCAAAGCAAGCAAGGCATTCACAATTATTCATGTATGTGCAACCAAATTTGTACAAAAATGAAAGGGAGTAATCAAAAAGGCTTATTTAGATTTGAAATCGGGATAATTCTCAATTAATCACTGGCTCAACTCTTAATGGTCCCCAATGGAGTCGCCAAGCTATCGCGACGTCCCGGACCTGGCCCAGAGAACCAATCTCTAGTTAAAAAATGGGCTCGGCTTGCGAACTGGAAAAAATGAATGTTTATTTGGATAATGTGATTTCCCATGGAAAACATGTGCGAATGAGTCGCCACTAACCTTTTGAAGTGTGGTTAGAACACTTGATTGCTACCCCGTTAGGGGTAGAATCGGTCTGCATCACCAAAGTCGAGCTCGGGAGTATGCTTACGCAAGAGGAAAGTATTAGCACCCCCTACACGCCCATTCTTACGAACGATACTAGATTAATCAAAAATTATCCCTGAAATAAACTTGATGAGCCTTTAAAAACTAATCCCTTTCAAAAATCAAAAGAATGAAAATACCTCATAGGTATTCCCTCATAATCGGGGCAATCCAATACCCCGAAGAGTCAATGCCTTTGGTCGCAATCATCGAGAAGGAAAATCAAAAATAGGATATAAAATACGCTCCCGAGAGTTTTGAAATCTATAGGTTTTTCTAAGTAGGAAATATACTATTTCAGGAGGTTTTTTTTTTAAATTTGTTCGGGATTGAAATGATTTTCTGTGCCTAAAGATGTTTTTGTGATTTTTCCTAAGTGTGAAAAAGATCTTTGTGATTTTTATGATTTTTCTCGAACTTTCAAAATAACAAAAATAAAACCAGTTGAAATCAAAATGTGAAAATATTTTTGAGATTTTGGAAATTTCGTGATTTTTGTGAATTTTATGGATATAATAATAGTATATAACCGAAATAGAGAAAACCGGGGTGAACCAATCCGAGAATGATGAAACGGTCAAACGTTGACCAATTTGGGGGAAAACCAGTTTAAGGTCTTGGTCGAGACCATTGATTTTTTGGGGTTTTCCAATGTTCTTCTGAATACAATAGAATTTTAGACAACAACCATGAAAGTCATAGTTTTAATGTATTTTTGAAAATTTTGAATGTAAGGAAACAGATCTAACCTTTGCAAAACATGTTGGAAACTTTCTTGGATTTTCTTCAAAAATTTTCAAATGTAATTAAGTTTCAAAGCCTTAAAAAATTTTGAATTTTCTTTGAGAATTTTTCTGAATTTTTGTGTCTTTTATAAAATTTCTTTTTTTTTGTTTTTTTGTTTTTATGGGTTAAAAAGAGGCTATTTAAAATTTTAAAAAAATAAAATAAAACCAAATAAACTAGCAGAAACTGGTTTGGGAAAAGGGAGGAGATGTAACATAGGAAAAGAAAATTCATTGGTTTTACCTATCGTCTTCTTCTCCTCCAGTCTTCCTTTCCTGTCTGTGATTCTACAGGGGTTAGTCTGCAACGTCTTCCCAAGGGTGGTTCATGAGTTCTAACTCGAGGCACTACGGAGCGCTTTCTTCAGATAGGGCGACCCGACTCGGTACGAAACAAGATCAGTCGTCCGCTTGATCTTCTGAAAGAATGAAACGTAACCTCACTCCTTATCCAAAAAAAAAAACGGAACTTCACAAACTCACAATATAAGACTTCAATGTTTGAAATCTTCTCCCATCAAGAAAAACTCCCCTCTTTGTGCTTGGAATGAGAGGGCTATTTATAGACTTAGCTTGGGGCAAGTATGGGAAAGAAGACATAGGGAAATGATTATGGGGGGAACAAAGCATAGGGTGAAGAATGAAGAAGGGAATATAGCATGGGAAGAATGATAAAGGGATGGAACTTGACATGTGGTGACTGATGATGGGGAAACAAAGTATGGGATGAAGAATGATGAAAGGAATATAGCATGGGAAGAATGATAAAGGGAGGAAACATGACATGTGATGAGTGATGATGGGGGAACAAAGTATGGGATGAAGAATAATGAAGGGAATATAGCATAGGAAGAAAGATAAAGAGGGGAAACATGACATGTGGTGAGTGATGATGGGGTAACAAAGTATGGGATGAAGAATGATGAAGGGAATATAGCATGGGAAGAATGATAAAGGGAGGAAACATGACATGTGGTGAGTGATGACGGGGGAACAAAGCATGCTTGCATTTGACAAATTAGATAAATAATAATAATAATAATAATAATAATAATAATAATAATAATAATAATAATAATAATAATAATATAAGGGTCCTAGAAGATGTGTGGCCCACGCGCCACGTGGGGGTCCACGAGCCATTTGAGGGTTATAGGAACCTGAGCTAGCATGTGGGGGTCCACGCGCCATGTGGGGGTCCACGAGCCATTTGAGGGTTATAGGAACCTGAGCTAGCATGCATCGGATGTAGGGATCCGAGCTAATGTACCAAAGGGTGTAACGTGCACCAGATGTAGGAATCTGAGCTAGTGTACTAGGATATGTGGGGCTCACAAACCATGTGGGGCCCACAAGCCATTTGGGGGTTATAGGAACCCGAATTAGTTGGCACAAGCATGCCAAAGGAGGTAACGTGCACCAGATGTAGGAATTCGAGCTAGCGTACCAGAGTGATAACGTGCACCGGATGTAGGAATTCGAGCTAACGTACCAAAAGTGATAACGTGCACTGGATGTAGGAATCCAAGGTAGCGTACCAGGAGGGGTAACGTGCACCGGATGTAGGAATCCGAGCTAGCGTACCAGAAGATGTGAGGCCCACAAACCATATGGGGCCCAATGGAGATGTGGGGCCCACAAGCCATGTAGGATCCATGAACCATTTAAGGGTTATAGGAACCCGAGCCAGCAAGCACAAGCATGCCAAAGGAGGTAACGTGCATCAGATGTAGGAATCCGAGCTAACATACCAAAGTGATAACGTACACCGGATGTAGGAATCTGAGCTAGCATACCAGGGGATGTGGGGCCCACAAACCATGCGGGGCCCAATGGAGATATATGGGGCCCACAAGCCATGTGGGACATACAAATATGTGTGGAGTCCATGAACAGTGTGGGACCTACAAGGATGTGTGGGGTCCACAAACAGTGTGGGAATGTTTGCCATGAGGTATCCTCGGAAAGGCCTGGTTAAAATTGGGGTGTCTACAATCTAAGCAGCGGAAACTATAATATACTTAACTTATATACAATACCAGAGATTCACTGTTCTACATATACACATATATACCCCAAAAATCCATCCTATCTCAGACACGATTACTTACCCTGCAACTGGGGTAATATCAATGAACTCCCCTATCACGGAGCTTGCTCCACTCGTCTGTCGGAATTTCCTTAAATATTTGTAATGTTGGGGTGAGACACCTCTCAGTAAGGGAAATAAACTAATATTAGTGTGTGGCAATATGAGTTTTATTATATTATAAACATATACTGCAAATAATACAACTGTAATATATATTTAAGTTGTAACTGATAACACATGAAAAGTTGTTCTTCCAAACTTAATTTTACTATATCATAATAATTTTTTGTATTATTTAATTTATCTATTAAATCTCTATATTACTGATATATTATAACCTGAATGTATATCTGACTATCATAAGTTCACCCCTCATGATTTAGGTTGTGTGGCCCGTAGGCTGGACTTAACGCTGGCTGGCCTACCAAGTTAAGTCAAACATGACATATCTATGCACGATTGCCCACCCATCCTAGCGTGCCCATCCTACTCTCCGTCAAACCTCTAACGGGTCAGTACACAGAGGGTATCCTGCACACCGCCTACACTTCGGGGCTAATCAGCCTCCGAACCACACTTCCTGAATAGTGTGGTTGCACAGTCGCCTATACACCAATCTGGTCCACCCAGCCTACACTCCATAAAACCTCTAACGGGTCAGTACATAATGGGTATCCTCTCTTCGATCTGGCTAGCTAGCAATGGTACCGTGCTCTTAACATACGTAACCATCTGGATTTTGTTACTATATAATACATTTCAAATTATATATTTCTGTTCATTAATAACATTTTCATATTTCTAAAATAAAATCTGGCTTTTACATCTTTAAGAATAAAAGCTATCATTTCATAATTTATGAATAAACTGTCATATAAAATCTAGGTTTCATATATTTCTGAATAAAAGCTGACGTTTCATAATTTTTGAATAAACTATCATATTAAAACTAATCACGACATCTGCGCTGGTATATCATATCATGACATCTGCGTCGGCTATCATTACACAACATCTGCACTGATTATCATTACACGGCATCTGTGCCGACTATCATATTATAATATACCATAAATATCTAAGCTTTTGTACTATTTATGATCTTTCTAAAAACTACTGTAAAATCATACTTATTCTATGAAATATAATATATATTCTGACATACTATTATTTACATTAAACTTATACTCATGCCATACAAGTGAGTTCTATTCCATATTATACTATAACATGCTATAAAATCTCTTCAATACTAGTATTCCCCAAAACTACATTATTTCATAGATAAATTCTTGAAAATACCTGACTTAGTTTATTCCTTTACCTGTTCCCTATTAAGTCTGCTAAAACTCTAAATCTATGCCCCACAGCGTTCGAAGATCGAAATCCTGAAATTATATTTTTCCCAAATTAATCAACTCAATCTCCAAAATATTATCATTTAATATTCCCTAGACCTCAAATACTTCAATTTAACAATTAAAACTAATATTTAACACCCTCGCCTTAGTTTTGGAGTGGTGCCCCGAAATCCCAAACTAAAAATCTACTCCGGTGAAAATGCAGAGAATCTTCTCACGAACCTCGTGGTGGTTCCTGATCTTCAAAATAGAGTTTAACGGAGTAGAAATCAGAGGAATGAAGTGGTAGAGCCGTAGGGTTTGGTGTGTGTGTGTGTGTGTGTGAGAGAGAGTGTGTGTGTGTGTGTGTGTGTGTGTATGTGTGTGTGTTTTATTTGATCTTTTTACAAATGAAGTTCGCAGTTCCTTTTTATTTTCAGCACTGCCAAGAAAATCGTTGACAATTTTTTGGTCTTCTCACAAAACCATCGAATATTTGGGTTTTACCTGCCCCTTTTTAACTATATCACCTGTCACCGGCCCGCAGTAAAAAGAAAACCATCGACGGTTTCCTTGCTTCCTCACAAAACCGTCGATGGTTTGAGATGTACCCAAACCATCTTCCTCTTTTCCTTATTTCTTTTATTTTTTTATTATTATTATATTTTTCAGGTCTCTACAGTGAAGGAGTACAAGCTATAAGAAGGTGGTGATCAGTAAGGATGTAGTCTTTGATGAAAAAGCTATGGTGAAGCATACTCAAAAGCATGATGAACAAAAACAGGAGCCAGAAAAGCTGGGCCAGTGATGAACATGTTGTGCAGGTGGAATTTGAAGTTCAAGGTAATGGAAATGATCATGGTCCTATGGTTGCAGGGAGTTCTAGCTCGAGAAACTAGCAAGTTGACGATATTCCTATACGGAGATCCAGATGCACTATTAGGCCTCCACCAAGGTATGAATTTGAAGAGTTAGCATCTTATACTTTCCTTACTAGTTGCAATGATCCAACTATTTTTCAAGAGGTAGTGCACGACCAGGAGAAAGATAGGTGGATGGGTGTAATGATTGAGGAGATGGAATCATTATATAAGAACCAAAATTGGGATTTGGTGGAGCTTCCAGATGAGAAGAGACCAATATGTTGCAAATGGGTATAGAAGAAGAAGAAGAAAGCAATTTCAGAAAAGGAATGAGAGAAATTCAAGACACAAGTTGGTAGAAAAAGGATACTCGCTGAAGAAGGGGATAAATTATGATGACATTTTTTTCTTTAGTAGTCCGACATACTTCTATCAAAGTTGAGTTAGTGTTGGTAGCCCATTATGATCTTCATTTGGAATAAATGGACGTGAAGACGACATTTCTTCACGGTGACTTGGAGGAACAAATCTATATGGTACAGCCAGAGGGATTCATTGAATCAGAAAAAGAAAATTTTGCTTGCAGGTTGAAGAAATCTCTTTATGAGCTGAAATAGTCTCTAAGGCAATGGTATAAATGATTTGATTCTTACATTATCAAGATAGGCTACAATAGGTGTAAGTATGACTATTGTGTATATGTGAACAAGCTTGAGGATGGTTCTCTTATTTTCTTGTTATTGTACGTCGATGACATGTTGATAGCTGCAAAGGATTGAACTGAGGTGAATCAGTTAAAGGATCTATTGTATAAGGAATTTGACATGAAGGATCTTGGCTCAGCCAAGAAAATACTTAAGATGGAGATTCGTCGTGACAGAACTGCAGAGAGGTTATGGTTATCTTAGGGCGGTTATGTACATAAGGTATTTAAGAGGTTTAACATAGTCGATGTAAGACCGGTGTGTACACCTTTGGCGAATCATTTTAAGTTGTCTACTGCCAAATTGCCTAAGTACGGATGAGAAAATTCGAAATATGTCAAAGGTCCCCTATGCTAGAACTGTGGGGAGTTTGAAGTATGCCATGGTGTGAATGGGGCCATATTTGGCTCATGCAATGAGTGTAGTAAGTAAGTATTTTTCTCATCCAGGAAGGCGGCATTGGGAAGCTATAAAATGGATACTTAGATACTTACAGGGTACATCGAGATATGACATCATGTTCGGCAAGCAACAGGGTTGTCCTTCAGTTATGGGGTTTGTTGATGCTGATTATACTTAAGATATGGATGACAAAAGGTCTACAACGAGATATGTGTTTACCCTTGTAGGAGGACTAGTGTGTTGGAGATCCATGGTACAGTCTCTAGTAGCATTATCCACAACTGAGGCGGAATATATGGCAGTTGACGAAACTGAAAAGGAAACCTTATGGCTTACTAGTTTAGTCAGAGAATTGGGGTTACAGTAAGATGGAGTGGTGCTGCATTGTGATAGTCAGAGTGACATTTACTTGGCGAAGAATTAGATATACCATGCTAGAACCAAGCACATTGATGTGAGATTCCACAGAGTTCAGGAATTGATTGTTTCAGGTGAGCTTGTGTTGGAGAAAGTTCATACATCTGAAAATGCAGTGGATATTCTGACAAAATCAGTTACTTCTGAGAAGTTCAAGGATTGATTGGACTTACTTCATGTCTTCAAGTGATAGAAGGGAGACATATCCAACCAAGTGTTTCAAGTTCAAGGTGAAACAATTAGATATTTTTTTTTAGGATTCTCCTAAGGGGCGTATAATCACCAAGGTGGAGATTGTTGTTTATGGTGTGGCTTTTATATTTTGGATTTCATAAACAAAGAAGAAAGAAAAACATGAAGGGGCAGCATAGTAGGGGTTCGTCAACGAGTGCCCCGTGATTGTCGATGAGGATACAGCAAGGACTCGTCAACGAGTGTCTTGTGCTCATTGGCGAGAAGATCCCAAGAGACCCAAAAGTTCATAGTTTTTGAGATACCAAGAGTAAAAAAAGGAGATCGTCAATGAGTGGAATGATTCGTCAATAAGTGTTCTTCTTGGTCTTGTGGGCGAATCCCCTGTTCTCGTTCACGAGAAGTTCTTGGCTGCTAGCAATTTTTTGAATTTTAAATGTGAACATTGGGGTAGTTGGGTAATTGGAAGGAAACCTCCAAGGGACTATTATATATGTCATTCTGGGCATATATTGATAGAGAGAGTGATCATTTCAGAAGTGCATTGTGTACTTTGTGATTTCCATAGTGAAATTTGTGTGTCATTGTGTACTTCTGAGAGTTCAAGCATTGCTTGGACTTACTCCATGTCTTTAAGTTATAAAAGGGAGACATGCCCAACCAAGCATTGTAAGTTCAAGGTGGGGCAGTTAGATATGTTTTTCGGGATTCTCCGAAGGGGCGTAAAATCGCCAAGGTGGAGATTGTTGTTTATGGTGTGACTCTTATACTTTGAATTTCATAAACAAAGAAGAAAGAGAAACATGAAGGGGCAGCACAACATGGGTTCATCGACAAGTGCCTTGTGATCGTCGACAAGGAGGCAGCAAGGACTCGTCAACGAGTGTTATGTGCTCGTCGACGAGAAGAACCCAAGAGGCCCAAAAGTTCAGAATTTCTGAGATACCGAGAGCAGAAAAATGGGATCGTCGACGAGTGGAATGATTCTTCAACGAGTGTTCTTTTTGGTCTCGTCGACGAATCCCCTGTTCTCATCGACGAGAAGTTATGGGCTGTGAGCAGTTTTTTGAATTTTGAATTTAAACGTTGGGATGGTTGGGTAATCGGAGGGAAACCTTCGTGGAACTATTATATATGTCATTATGGGCATATATTGATAGAGAGAGTGATTATTTCAGAAGTGCATTGTGTATTTTGTGATTTCCATAGTGAAATTTATGTGTCATTATTTCCATGGATGTAGGTTTTGCCGAACCATGTAAATCTTATTGTTGTTATTGTTCTGGTTGTGTTTCATTTACTTGTTATATTTATTCCGATGTGTTTCTTATTTATTCGATCCATACCTCAACAATTTAAAACTAAAAATGAATTATATGTTGAGAAATAGTTACTTTATTTTATATGGTATATTCATTCGTACTGTGTATATCTGAACTCAACATATATAACATAAAATTAAAATACTAATGATGATTAAAGAATTTTTTTTTTATGACCTTTAATTTATTGTATTGCAAATTCAAATTTTAAGTTTTTAAGTTAAAAAATTAACAACTCACCATGAAAGAATGAGATATCACATTAGGGGGCCACCAGCTTTCTTTGGAGGGTACAATTCGTAATCTGGTTGTTTGTGACACTTCCATCCTCATTGATCATCTCCTAACGCCAAATTTATTTATTTATTTATTTAAAATATAGCTTGAAAAAAAATTAATTCAATTAATACTTGTACAAGTCTGCCCTTCTTACTAAAAATGCATGTGCAAATGCAGCTATCTTATTTGGTAATATTTATTTATTTATTTATTTTTGTAATCCAAGGATTCTAACAATTATGGCGTCACATTAAATACTATGGTACGGCACCAAATTCGGGGGTCAAAGCTGTCTACCCATTGATGCATGCCTAATAATTTACCGGTGTAATGCCTTAAGGGGGAATCAAATACGTGATTTTGGGGTCTTCAAAGTCACAAGTTAATCCTTACCATTTGAGCTGACCCGGCTGGGCCTTATTTGATAATATTGGATTGCTTTTCAATAAATAACCTTAATTACTCAAACATAATAAATGCAACATGAGAATAATAATTAATTAATGCAGTTTTGTGTAAATAATTTCAACCCATTTTTGTATTATATTAGTTTGGATCTTATAATTGGGTTTATTAATTAATAAAACGTATTTAATGACGCCAGGGTTTAACAAGTTCAAGTGGTCTTGAAATTCGTAAAGTAGGCATATTTTAACAAGTCCCATTTATACCAATTTATTTTATTATATTACTTAAAATTTTCATTAAGACAATGTTTAGTAATATGGGCTTAAGTTTTGAATTTAGAAATGTATTAATTTAGAAAAAATTTAACATAATTTTATGATGCGTTTTGTTTAAATTAATACAAATATTATTTTAGAACCTGATAAATTTATGCTCTCAAACACAAGCAAACTAAATTCATTTTAGATTATTATGCTCCAAGACAATAATTACATTCAATATAAATAATTTGGTGAAATGATTTTAAGCTATTGTTTACAAGAATAACTAAACTAACAATAAATTATTTTCTAGGGTTATATTGTCAAATGTCAATTAATAATATGTGGAAACATAATATCCTTGCTTTGCCCAGCTATAATGCTATATTTAATCATCATAACAAGAATGTTCGAAAATTTTTATCGGTGAAAACTAATGAGAAGGTTGAAAAAACTTTGATATTAATATAAAAATTTAATGAGTCGTAGCATAATTTTAAAATAGCTTAGCTCATTAGTCATTAGTTAAGGCAAATAAAAATCAGCATTAGTTAAATATATTTTTCGCACTCCCTAGTGGGACCTAATTAAGTCACCAATTACTAAAAGTGCAAGATAATGACATGATCTTGCTAAAGCAAAATAGACTCCCTAATTGCCTTGGTGATGATTTGGGAACAAATTGTTGAAGAAGATTTTCATGTAGTCCATTGCACATGAGGCAGTTACAATGACGATTATTAGTGATTTAAAGAGTTAGATGAGATATTGAAAGGAGAACATGGCAAAAAACATGCTCGGTAGTTCAAGATTTACAACAAAACACCCACAAAATCTTCCACAGCAACTCGCCCACGGTCATTATCTAGGTATGATCAAACCTTTTCCTATAACTATTCTGATGGGCTTGGTCAATCCACTCTTTGTTAAGAAAACACTAGGAGGCAAGCATAGATTGCTCCATGGTTTCTTCTTGGCTAATTTATCGCCTATGACTATTTTGACCAAACTCAGTAACACGGGGTCTAATAGTCTTCTTAGAAAGAACATCAACTATGAAGATCATGAGAATGATCTATTGGTTGGTTACTTAGAAAAAGATGAAGAGGGCGAGGTCAAAATTTATAAAGTCTTGCCATGGTCGACTATAATAAAGAGGAGGAGAATTTTGACATAGCCAAATATGGAAAATTATAGAACTTATTGTTGTTTGAGGATTCAAAGCCAGCCAATAAAAAATGTTTTAGCCATCTTGAGAAGAAAAGTGATCTCAAACCTAATTTGAATATTAAAAGTCATCAACCAAAATATTGAGTTATGCAAGGACCACCCTTTGATGTGGCCTAAATTTGGAATGGAGTGATTATCATTTATCTTCCACTCTTGATCTCTTAAAACATACCCCAAGTACAATGTGCCTAGGAGGCATCAATTCAAATAATCTAAACAATCAAGAAAGTATTCAGCCTAGGAACAATGAATGTAATACATCCTTTGTGCCTAAAAATGTTAATTTAATATAAATACAACTACTCATTTATGCACGTTAAGTGAAACTAAATTAAGCAATCGAAGAGAGATGTTTTATACCATCTTTGTACGCTCCATAGATTATAGTGACAATCACCAAGTTAGGGCAGTTGCCCAAGGAATTACATGCGAGTCACCCAAGCCGGGCACATGGAAAACATTGTCTAGGCACATTGGACTCACTCAAATGAAGTGATACATTTATCAATTAGTCATTTGAGAAATTACAAATGGCTACCCAAACGATAGACTTCGCATAATCATTGGGTGATAGAGTTTGTCTAGTTATTCCGAAGGTTACCCAATCATTACATGACAGAGTAAACATGCATTGAAGACCACCTAGGTGAGACATAAGGGAGAAATCAACTACAATAATTAGTTTGTTTAATGTTTGATAATTCCTCGAATTTATTATTAGGATTAGTATTTTGAATTTGTATCTTGAGTTTGTTTTTTGCAACCATAGAATTGTTATAAGTTTGACGTAGGTTGGTTAAATATAGGCGTACAACCTATCTTGTGATGAATCTCCAATTATTTTTTGTACATAAAATACACTTGGCCTTATGCTAAATAGACCCTAGCTCTCTCTCTCTCTCTCTCTCTCTACCTTTCTATTCTGCTTCTCTATCTTATCTCTCCCTCCTTTAATCTGTGCCCCTTTATCATTTTGTTTCCCTCCCTTCTTTTTACAAGTTCTACAACTCCCAATCCTTATTTCACAAGGTGCCCCTCTTGAAATAGGATACAATTAAAAAAAAAAAAACCTTTGCCGAGAGGATTGACATAATGAGTACATGTACTCCTATAATAACACCCGTCCTCATGTGTCACACACCTAAATCTTTTAAAAACACCACATGCCAATTTCCCATCTCCTCCTAAGTTCACTCCTTTTCTTTTTCCTTTTTTTTGCCAAATAACAATGTCCCCCAAGGGGAAAGCAAATTCAGAAATGAGTGTTTTCCAAATCAGCTCGCTAAGATGATTTTCTGTGCATTGGTGGATCTTTCCAGTTTACCAATTTGGTCCACCCATCACCAAGTGGGATCCTAGACCCTATCTGGAAGTTAGGTCGACCTGAATTCAATAGACCGGTTGAGTTCATCTCAGAATCGTATTTGGCAACTAATTAGACCATATAAAGCAGACAGATTATCCCTATGGACGGGTTAACCCAGACCCATCTTAATTCCTTGGATAGGCTCCAATTCAAAATAGGGTCGGGTCAGCTATCTTAATAAAGTCGACCCATTTTCAACTTCCTAACAATTCAAGGCCTCTATTCTCTCATGCAGAGATCATAATTCCACTATTCGGGCAATAAAATGGGCACCAACCCATCCGAAGATCAATCTGGATACTTCACTCTCCCATTTATTGAATCATATATTCCTTAGCCATTATTCTCAGTTAGACCAGAACCAATTATTTCAACTAGTTTCAAACACACTGAATTCTTTTGAGCCCACTCCCTGGATCTATTCTTCTAGTTTCAAAACTGAGGTTCAGCCAACTTCTCCCTCGTGAAATATGCTTTGAGAGAGTTGCAACAGTGTGCAGTGGCTCTCTGCAGCCTGCGTGTGAGGTTGGAAATTGGAATGTGGTCCAATTGGACTTTAGCTTCGAGAATTGGGCCCAAATTAAGTCCGCCTCATTGGGCCTTCAAGACATTTGAAACTCTGGCCCAATTCGATCTCATTCTTAGCATGGCCCAGGTACAGCCTTTGATTTTGAAGATTGGCCCAATTATATTCACAATTATTTTACTCAAAACCCAACCAGCCTTGTGGATTTTAAAATCAAACTGTTGGAACTGTCTGTGCACAAGTTAGGATTACTTGATTTGAGTGACTTGAAAATGGCAGCTAGAAAACTCCCCTTTTTGTTTACTTTATTCTGGTTATAATAATTTAAATAGATCCCAAGTGTGAATGGTATAAGATGAGAGAACGGTATAGAAATCACATTACATTGCTTTTATAAAGACTTTGAGACTAAGAAAGGCTTTCTTTATTGAGCTTATAAGGTAAAAAATTTCATTAACTCCTCAAGACAACTCTAGTTAATTATATATTCTATACAAAAAAGAAAAAGAAAAAAAAAAAGAAAAAAAGAAGCTAGACTAAAATTCAATTTTAACGGAAACTTTTTACTGATTGTTAAATTTTGAATAAAGGTATTTCTCAATATTATTAATCAATACAAGAGTGTATTTATATACATGCGTCAAGGAATAAAATCCCAAAATTACTCCTAAATATCTGCTCTATAATAATTACATAATAAATGAAAAATGAAAAATATAGATATATATTTCTAATACTCTCCCTCAAGTTGGAGAATGGAGATCCGTAATGCCCAACTTGCGTGATAAGTCGAGGAAATGTTCACGACCCAAAACTTTTGTGAAGATATCAGCAAACTGACTGTGGGTAGGAATATGCTTAGTGAAGAAGAGTTTAGCCCGTAACTTTTCATGAACAATATGACAATTGATTTCTATATGTTTTGTGCATTCGTGGAAAATAGGATTCTGGGCAATATGAAGAGCTGCTTGGTTGTCATAATATAAGAGCATAAGCTGGGAATACGGTACACCAAGATCACTTGAACGAGTTTTGAGCCATGTAAGTTCACAAGTAATAGAAGTAAGAGTCTGGTACTCAACTCCGGTGGAGAAGCAAGACATTGTAGGTTGTTTCTTAGTGCGCTAGGAAATTGGACTAGTATCCAGCTGAATGAAAAAATCAGTGGTGGAGTGGCGAGTGAGGGGACAACTAGTCCAATCCGAATCAAACTAGGCGGAGAATTGAAGAGTGTTGGCAGTAGGAAAAAATAAGCCTTGGCTTGGAGATGCTTTTATGTATCGAAGAACACGTGTAGCAGCATTATAATGTGGTTGTCTAGGCTAGTGTATAAATTGACTAAGATTGTTGACTGGAAATACAATGTTGGGATGGGTGATGGTGAGATATATCAAACGTCCAATAAGTCACCGAAACGATCTTGGATCGAAGAGAAGATAACCATCAGTATTATTGAGCTTGAGATTTTGTTCCATAGGAAAGTGGGCAAGACGAGCACCAAGATGACCGATATTAGTGAGAATGTCAAGAGCATATTTTTGTTGATTAAGATATATGCTAGTGGGAGAGCGAGTAACTTCGAGGCCAAGGAAATATTTCAGTTTGCCAGATCCTTAAGTTTGAATTTTTGAGCAAGCATGACTTTGAAGGTGCTAATATCAGAGAGATCATTGTCTGCCATAAGAATGTTATCAATATAAACAAATAGGAGGGTAAAAGATTGACCCCGAGAGTAGGTGAAGAGAGAGTGATCGACCTGAGACTGAGTGAAACCCTCAGTAAGTAAAATAGAAGATAATTTAGAGATCCAATTGTGAGAGGCTTGCTTAACGTTATAAAGAGATTTCTGAAGACGACAAATTCGAGTCTCCCCTTGTTTGCAATAACCCGGTGGAGGGATCATATAAACCTCCTCATTGAGGTCACCATGGCGAAAGGCGTTGTTGACGTCCAATTAAGGAGATGCCAATTCCAGGTTGCAGCCACTGCAATAACACACTTAACAGTAACAAGTTTAGCAACAAGAGCAAAAGTGTCATGATAATCCAAACCTTCTACTTGAGTGTAGCCCCTGGCCATCAAGCGAGCCTTGTGTCGCTCTATGGATCCATCGGCCTGAATTTTTGTTTTGAACACCCATTTACAGCCAATTGGTTTTTTTTTTCTAGGTGGAAGGTGTTGAACAACCCATGTATGATTGGTTTCTAAGGCTTGGATTTTAGAAGCCATGACATCACACCGATATGGGTGTAGCACAACCTGATAATATGAGGAGGGTTCGGGATGTTGGGACATAACAGAAGGAAAAGCCAAATGTGGATGAGAAAAACGATGATAAGATAAAAAAGAGGAGAGACAATGAACCGTACCTAAGGAAGATCTTGAAACTTGTGAAGTCGTGGAGGACTTTGGTAAAATTGGGCAGATGTAATCATCCAAGTAAAAGAAATGTGTGACAGCTCATTGGGGCTGTGAAGAGATGGGCGGAGGGGGTGGTGGGGAAGTGGGTGAGGGTGAGGGTGTCGGCGAGGAGGCCAAGGAAGAAGGAGGAATAGATGAAGGGCTAGGGTTAGGTATGGTCGGTTGGGTAGATAAAGTGTAGGAAGGGTGCATATCAAGAATAGGAAGAGGAAAGACATGTGAAGATGGAGGAGTTGAAGGTATGAGATGATAGGGGAAAACATTTTCTTTAAAAGTGACATTAGGGGAGATGAAATTTTTTTTGTTTTCAAGATCATATACACGATAAGCCTTATGATGAGCATAATAACCTAAGAAAACACATCGAAGAGCACGAGGAGAGAATTTATCGCAATGTTGGTAAGCAGTTTGAGCATAGCACAGGCACCCAAACACTTGCAAGTGTGTATACGATGGTGGTTTCTGAAAAAAGAAGTTCATAAGGGGACTTATGATTGAGGTTGGGTGAAGGAGTGCGGTTTATTAAATAATTGGTTGTGAGAATACATTCACCCCAAAAAGAGATGGGAAGATTAGCCTAAAACGTAAACACCGAGTCACATTAAGAAGATGGCGATGTTACGTTCAGCAACACCAGTCTGTTGAGGGCTATCCACACATGTGCGCTCATGAAGAATGTATTGATCATGAAAAAGGTTTGAAGTGAAGTGGATAGAAATTTTTTATCATTATCAATGCGCACGTGCTTAATGGTGCATTTGAATCGATTTTTAATCATGGCGCAAAAATTTGTAAGGCAAGTAAAAGTGTCAAATTCCATGCGCATAAGATAAACCCATATAGCACGTGAGTAGTCATCCACGATTGTTAAAAAATAATGTGCACCAGAAAGTGAGGTTGTATTATAACCACACCATATGTCACAATAAATTCAATTAAAACAAAATGTGCTCTTATTTGTATTCAAAGAAAAAGGTAAAGGAGCATGCTTTGCTCTAGCACAAACATCACAAGTCAAATGAGAACAAGAATTATTTAAAGTTTTCGAAAGACATGAAATAGAAGGGTAACCAAGACGTTGATGATAAAGAGTAGCGTCAGAAACACGCTAAGAGTGGAAAACTAAGGCGAGGGAAGTTTGTAGTGGTAAAGTTCATCTCGTACTTCACCTGTTCCGATCAGCCTCCTTATTGATAGGTCCTGAAAAACACAAAATGTAGGAAAGAAGAGAGCGACCCAATTGAGATCAGTGGTGAGTTTGCCGATGGATAATAAATTAAATTTAAATGAAGGCACATAAAGAACATTAGAAAGAGAGAGATTAGGAAAAAAAACATATAGTGTCGGTTTGAGTTATAGGAACAATGTCACCATTAGGAAGCTTAACGGGGCATGGCTGATTAAGGAGTTGAACATTGTCAAGAGAAGACAAATTAGAAGTCATATGATCTGATGCACTTAAATCAACAATCCATTCAGTATTAGAAAAGGAAGCAAAATGACAAAAGGCAAGGTTACCAGCAAAGTTTGCAGAGTTGGTGTTTGAGGGCGATAAGAGATCCAATAGTTGACAGTATTGTCCGTTAGTCAGACCAGGGATAGCAATCTTAGAAGAAGTTGAAGAATCTGTCACATTATTTGCAGCCATTGAAGAACCAGATTTTTATCGAGTGTTCCACAAGATGGAGACTTGTTGTTGGGATAACCATATAGCTTATAACATTGTGCTTTCCAATAACCATTACAACGACAGTGGTCACATTTTGGAAGACCACGCCCTCGCCTCTTACTATTAGAAGAATGAGAAAAATTATGAGGAACTGCCATGGCAACATATTCTGTTGGAACACTAGAGATATGAAGAAGGTGTTATTTCTCTTCTTGATGCAAAATTGAATAGACTTTGGTGATGGAAGGTAAAGGATTCATGGCCAAAATTTGGCTGCGGATGGAAGCATATGAGTCATGTAACCCCATCAAAAATTGAAAAACTCACTCAATGTGCTGCATTTGGATTAATTTGGTCAAGGCACCACAAGTGCACTGCGGTGCGGAGGCAAGCATAGCGAGTTCATCCCAATAACCTTTAAGTGTTGTAAAATACATAAAGACGATCATGGAGCCTTGGGAAAGAGTAACAATGTCACGCTTTAATTTAAAAATTCGAGGATTGTTGCTTTGAGAGAAACGATTCTCAAGATCCAACCATACATCATGGGTACATTCATGATAGATCAGACTATGAACAATGGACGAATCAATGGAATTAAGGATCCATGATAAAACCATATCACTGCAACATTCCCACAATTGAGTTTCTGCTGCAAAGGACGTTGGTTTGGGAAGAGTACCATTAACAAAACCAAATTTATTTTTGGCATTCGGGCCATTTTCATAGCCCTCTTCTTGGTAGGATAATTGTCACCATTGAGAAGAGTGGAGACGAGGATGGCACCTAGGTGATCAGCAGAATGGATAAAATATGGAGAAAACACGTCCAAGGATGGTGGATTAGAGGAGGAGACCTCTGCCGATGTGATGTTGGACATAACAGTAGATCAGTTTAGATGAACCAAAACCACCGAATCAAGTCATATCCGATCTCTGTAAGGGACAGTTGCTGCTACTCTCACCAGAGAAGACGACTGGGAACAATGAGAAGTGCGAAGATCATAATCAGAAGGAGAGAGAGATGACATCGGAAAAACACCGCCGGAAAATCAAGAAGCTATTGAAAGGATGCCTAAGATGGGGAGGGCCAGAGAAGCACCAGCCGGAATTGAGAATTGACACCGAAGCAAAATGCGAATGTCGAAGATGCGCCAGCTGAAGGCTACTGCCTGAGAAGATAGGAGAACTGAACAGAGAGAGGTGAGATCTGCTAGAGAAGACGAATGGAGGAGCAACTGCAAGTCGGCCGTGAAATTGCAGGTCGGCCGTGAAGAAAAAAAAAATCCGGAGAGGCAAGGGAACTACGCCAGAACAGAGAAAAACTAGGGGAACCTGGAGACAATGAACACAATGCCTAAATGAAGAAGAACTAGCGTGTTCACTAATTTGTTGAAGATGACGACGACGACGTCAGAACTGGTGGCCGAGCAGAGGGATTGCTACAGCCAAGTGGAGGGATTTCGGCTGCCGAACGGAAGTTTGTGGCCTATGTTTGGAAATAGGGTGATGCAAAGGGAGGTTAGGGAAGACCTGTTTCGTGTGTGCAGCAACAGTGGGCAGCGGTAAGGGTGGGCGGCGGCAAGGAAGATATTTAAGAGTAATTTTTGGATTTTATTCCTTGACTCATGTATATAAATACACCCTTGTAGTGATTAATAATATTGAGAAACACCTTTATTCAAAATTTAACATGGTATCAGAGCTGGACCTTAAGCTGCTTTGCTCCTCCGTGAGTTGGACTTCTCCTCGCCTCATTTCCCCCCATAGGCTCTTCTCGTCTCATTTCCCCCATGGGCTTAAGGGGGAGTATTAGTGTGCGTCCAGTCCCACATCATCTCTATGAGCAGTTCCAAAGTCGGTATAAGATCTTCTTAACTCTCTCTCCTTGACACCTAGGCTTTGAGGATGAATTCTCTAACATAGAGTTTTTTAACTAATGAAAAAAATAAAAGACAAACTTTGCAATGTCCATGATACTCTAGACAAAATGGGATGCCCACAACATTTAACCTATATATTGCTTCTCATCCTACATTAGCCCATTAATTTCTTATACCATTTCCATTGATCATCATTTCCAAGAGGTAGAGACCCCAAGTTGGGATTTTGCAACACCCTTCTTCCCTCAAAATAGCTCCAATTCCCACCTTTGATACACCATAATCCCTTTCGAAAAAGAAAAAAAAAATTACAAACTCACAAAGCAAAAGTTAACGCCTCAATTATAGACTTCTTTATTAGCTAAAAACTTTCTTTTTCCTCAATAGATAACAATACACCTTGAATACCATTAAGTGGCTGATCAACTACCAATGCTATAATTTTTTCCTAAAGAGACTAGTAGTGGGTTGATGGCTCTAGCAAAGTAGAAGGACTTTAAAATATTAACAACCATTCAAAACATTCAAATGATATTCATTTAAGTATGTATGAATAGGACCAACAAAACGAGTTTAGACTCAATGGATCACCTGTGATTTGTCCGGTTAAAACAGGTGCAAATTTATGATAGTCAACCTGTTTATAAATGGGTCAACACGGTTCGGCCAACAAGACCCGTTTATTTACCAATGTAATACCCATTTAACCTAGGAACCGTAATCTCTTACGAGTCTTACCCACACAAGTCACCCATTGGCCATTGCCCCCTACTGCTCTGCCGCCCGCACCCCAGGCCAAAGATTTCATCTTCAATCTTCCTTAGTCCCTCTTCCGGCAGTGTAGCACCAGCACGCCATCGCCACACACCGTCGCCGCAGATCCCGTCGCCGCTCCAGTCGCCTCAGTACGTAGGTGTTTTGCGCGAGAGAAGGGGGCGGAGAACCTGCAATTCGATTCCTAAAGGAGAGATCCGCAGGTGGTCTCACTGGCCTGTCTTCATTTCCGCATCGTGGAACTCACCATGATCAGAGTCCGAGAATCACGACCGAGTGCGATGGTGAGCGGGTGCGAAGGAAAATCCGCAGGTGGTTTGCGCTTGCAATGGAAATATATATATATATATATATATATATATATATATATATATATATATATATATCAAGGAACATATATAGAACAAGCTAGCATGCATTTCAAACATATACAACCATGACTTTTTAAGCGCCTTGTGCTTGAATCATGCTTTGTGATCTCCCGGAAATGAAAATGGTTAAGAGCCCATTTGATTGTGCAAAATAATTTTTCTTTTTCTATTTTTGGTTTTCAAAGAATTATAAAAAAAGTTAACTAACTATTCAATTTTTGCATTTTTTGTACTACATGAATGAACAATAAAAAATAAAAAAAAGTTTTGGCACTATTTACTTACGAGGGCAGTTTTATTTTTCATTTCTGATTTTTCATGTGGTTACAAAATTTCACCTTTTTTTCCCAATTTTTTAAATTTATTTTGGAAAGTTGAAAAACGTTTTTTTAATTGTTTTTTGGAGTAGTAACTTCTTTTTTTTTTTTTTGGATTACGCACCGGGTATCCACGCATCCGTTTTACGGTCCACGTGACTAATCCTGCACCCCTTGAAGTTGACCCCACAACTCCAAAGGGAGGGTAAATTCAGGAGTCTAGGGGCGGAAACAAGCCCAAGAGTGTTTGAACACCTGACCTCGTGAAAGACACTCCTGCAACCCGCACTACCACCTGAACCACACCCTGGGAATATTAGTAACTTCTTGACTTTACATATGGGAGCATAGAGTTTAAATTTTAAATTTTGATTTGCATAGATTATGTAGTGAGTTTCTTACAAATTTCCAAAATCTTAAAATTGGTGATACCATGTACTACCTCGTATAATTTTTACAAAATCGGATATGAGTTGGTTTTTGCAGAATTCTAAAATATAGAAATTAATAAAAATATAAAATAAAAAAATTGCTCAATTAAGTAAACTTTATTTGTACATCTTTAATACAAATTTAAGAAAACTAAAAAGTAAGTTGAAAATTTTATAATATTTTAAAAAAATTAAATAAAAAAAATGTTTTCCTTGACAAAATGGCCCCAAAGAATTTTTTCTTTTGTTTTTTTTTTGTCTTGTAGTATTTGTAAAAATAACTCATAACAATTTAATTAATATTAGGAAAATCCCTAGCATCATGGACCTTTTATTTATTTATTTATATTATTTATTTATTTTTTTTTTTTTGAAAAGAGCTGGAAGCCACCCACATAGCAGCCTCGTTCCAAGTTTATTAATAACTCTCACTTATGGCAGAATAATACTATGGAAACAAAAGGACACTTGAGGCTTACAAATAACCAATAAAACAACACATGCATCAAACCAAATAAAAAAAATAAAATAAACAAACCTATACCAAAATCAAAAGGAAACCAACTAAACATACCTCATGTACCCATATCTTATCCAATCTATACAAACATTTGATAACTTGAGGAAGTTGGCTATTATTTGTAAACAAATTATTTCTCCCTATGACACCTTGTTGAGCCAAAGCATCTGTCACTTTATTCTCTTCTCTATACAAATGATTTATAGAAAAATTTACTCCCTCAATAAAGCAATAAGCTGCTCCCAAAAATCCTACAAATACCATAAAGAACATTTATTGGATCTTATTCAATTTACTACAACATTCGAATCACATTCAATGTCAATACTAGTATGACACAATTGTTTGCAAAACTTTATTCCTTCCATCACTGCTCTCAATTCAATTTCATTATTAGAACAAGAACCAAAGTGTTTTGAAAAACCAAAAATAAAAGAACCTGTATACTCTCTAAGGATGCCACCACCACTCGCCAGTCCTGGGTTTCCCAAGCTACTCCCATCCAAATGTAGTTTCAACCTCTCTTACCTCAGTTTTAGTTATCTCACACCTTGCATAACTTTATTCTTTTTATTCATACTATGCACTTTCAGATTCTGCAATATCCGAACATCAGTATCATTTAAATGAGTCATAACTATCATGTTTTTACTCAAAACCTCCACCCAATTCTTAATGGACAGCCTCACATTTGTACTACTCTTCAATTTTTCCTCCATTTTTGTTACACATCTCATTCTCCACAACCTACAAACTACTAAATAAGGAATCAAACCCATCAAAGTTCCCAATTGAGAGTATCGGGAAGTCTTATTAAACCACATTTGGACTCTTTCTTTCCAATTTTGGTGTCTAAGGAAAGGTACACCTACCTCCACCAAAACTTTCCTTCATACTTCAGCAGTAAGATCTCCCTTATTCAAAACATGTTCCACATCTTCCGATTGCCTCATCTCAGAACAATCACATGCCGAAGCAAGTGATACGCCCACCTTTCTCACATTTTCATCAACGCTTAAGTACTCAAAAGTAGTCTTCAACATACAAATAGTAATTTTCTTCGGTAACCATTAGTTCCAAACTCACTTTACCCAATCAAACTTTGGAGCTCTAACTCTGATAACATCCCATGCCGACTTTGTATTAAAACAATCATTCTTTTCCGGGAGTCATAGCAGGATGTCCGAAGAGTTTCTAAGTTTTCAAACTCTTTCCATCACTTCTTTTGCTTTATTAAAACCAAGAATCTTTTGCAAATTTTCCACATCCCACCCATTATTAATAACCAAATCTTTTAATTTGATATGTGAATGTGCACCATTGAAAATTTTGAAAACAAAGGTTCTGAATCAAAAAACTTTTCATACCACAATTTTACATCTCTTTCTCTAACCTTCCACTTAGACTTACTTAATAAGTCAGACATACATTGCATAATTTTCCTCCAAAAAGAATAATCTGATCCATGTGGCCTACAAAGATTAATATGTCCTCCTTTAACATATTTAGTTTTAAAAAATCTAACCCATAAAGAATTTTGTATTAATAACTGTCAACCAAACTTCATAAACAACGACCATTACACTTTCGAAATATCCTTTACTTTTATGCCCCCTCCTTGACAAGAACACACAATTTCTTGCAAGCCCTCCATTTTATTTTTTCTTTCCCATCCTTAAATCCTAAAAAAAAAACAGAGATAAACATACCATGTATCTTTTTTGTTACCAACTTTAGGAAATTTAGAATAGCTAACAGATGCAGTGACATGTTCGAAAGCACGTGTCTCAACAAACTAGCATCATGGACCCATGACATCATGGGTACTTGCATTGCACATGATCTTACAACTAGTGATATAAAATATAAAAGAAGATCTGACAATAACTCATGAATAACATAAAATTTTTCAATTCTTTCTGGGCTACAATTTTAAGTTAACTAGCTCGAAGAGGAACCACAAAAGAGATATGCTGAGTGAAACCATTTGAATGAGGAGAAGGTCCACATGCCTTCAAAAGTAGGAGAAATCAAACCATAATGACAATATTGCGCACTGGGTACGGTAATCCTTATCTTTATCTTAATTTACTCTACCAAAAAACCAACTTGATGGTGGTATTATTATTGCACCTATACTTTTCACAAATCATTTTTGGGTCCAGGAAACCTCTAGAACGTAGTGATCGATGCCGGCGGGGAGGAAGTAGGCTCCATCAGGTTGTACGTGCCAATCGCACAGATTATTGTCGCATTGGAAGGGGTGGTTTTTGTAATCATATGCGTTGAAATACAGAAACTTGTCTTGCCAATCCACCCTGCAGAAGAAGAGAGTTGTGCCCAAAAAGTTCAGTTCAAAATGCCAGGAGAAGAACTGTCCGTCGGAGAGGTTATGTGGCCCCAAGTCGTTGTCTCTTGATTGGCAGTGAAGCGTCATCGGCTCTGAGGCTGCGCCCAAGCTATCTGTCACATTTACATGGATCTTGGCACGGACGACATGGGGGAAGCCGTGCATGGAAAGCGCAAGGAGGACAAGTGCCAGCAGGGAGCTCTTGAAGGGACTCATGTTGTGGCGTTGTGGTTTTCCTATTCGCTCTGGATTAAATAGCCACGAGAATAGAGGCATGCTTATTAATATATTTGTGGACACAAATCTGCAAATTAAAAGGTGTCAATCAAATGTAATATTTGAAATTAATTGGGATCTGAACCATTCAACTAAGAATTTCGTGTCATAAAAAAATATTTCAAATTTATTAACTATGAATTAATTCAGATAGCGGTGGTTTCGAATCAATACGATAATTGATATCAAAGATAAATTAATTTGATTGCATGGTAATAATTCCATGCAATCCTTTTTTCCTCTTCCATTAATTCCAAAAAGGACGTGCTCGTTTCCACATACGCTGCTGCAACTTTGGATTTTCTCCTTGTTTACTAGCAAGTGCACAGTGCCAACAATGCGCCATCGGCGAGATACTCTGGCCAACACAGGAAATTTATAAATGTATTGGTATGTTATTTGCTGCTTAGTCAACAAAACACCCTGTTCAAACGTAAATTAAACTTGGAAATAAGGCATTCTTCAAAAAGGTGGCAGTGTCAGAACCAGAAATTTGTTTACCCTAAGTTAGAAGAGGCCTAGGTTTCAATTTACACTAATTTGATTTGAATATGATATAATATAAAATTGAATTAAAACTTGTCCAAATCTACCAAAATCAAATCTAAGATCCTAAATGGATGCTCCCAAAAGAAGGTTTTATGAAAATATAAGTGTTATATGATTGCATGCATTAATTATTTAAGACACTACATTTACTTTTCTACCAATCAATTAGTGGCTACTGTGGATGCTGAGAAATTATATAGGAAACCTCTCCCTCCACTTTCTTAATATCAAACATGTGGCAAATTGATCGTGCATTCATTAATATCAAAGAGTGATTTACTTTCATTAAGTGTATAATTAAAAAAAATAAACACACGGACAGTTCGAAAAAAGAGTCCTCAGTATAATATCTCCACATTGTGGTGGACGTTGTGTTTAATTTTCCCTGTTTACTGCTTGTTAAATAGCCACAACCATTGTGGGTGATCAGTTGCTGCCCAACAGGCCGTTGCATGCTTATAAATATTTAGGCCTTTTTTTTTAGCTATAAATTAAAAGGCGTTGGGTACGTCAAAAGTATTTCCTCTAACTAATTAATTATGTATACTTAAGGTAATGGTGGTTTCAAATCATTATTGAAATAATTAATGCGAAAGGGATATTTGCTTCAAGTGTAATTTGAGTGCTCAAATTTATTGCCCAACCAACAAAAGCCCTATTCAAACGTAAAAGCCTGAAAATAAGGCATTTTTCAAGAAAGTGGCCTCCTCAAAATCTGAAATTTTTTTAGGTTGCATCGAAAAGCATATGTTTCGAATTTTTTAGATTTCGATTTAAGTGAATTTAGACAACATTTAATATAGTTTTATGTCACATTTTGTTAAAGTCGGCGCAAATTCAAATTCAAAATTACTTCCAAATACAAGGTTAATGCAAATACCAAATATTGCATGCATTTTGCTGGGCTCAAGCAAAGCAATGGAAAAGAAAAATGGGAAGAGAGGGAGGTTGTTCTATATTATTTAAAGGCTTGTATTCATTTTTTACCCCATTTATTACCGGTTACTCTCCACGTTATGTTTGACAAAGCAATCTAGATAGTTCTCATCCAATTGATGGGTGGAGGAGACTCACTGAATCACTGGTTGTGATTGAAACTCAGTGAGGATTACACATAAATACACTCAATTGATTTCAATAATAAACTGGAAATAAATTACAAAGGAAACTCTCAATAGAAATCTCACTCACTTGTTTACTAGAAGGTTACAATTTTTTAATCAGTAGTTTCATTGCCACTTGACATTATAGCTTTCTAGATGGAGCTTGCTTGCGTATAGTTCTATACATGTGAAAATTGAAAGGTTAGGTAGAAAAGAAGTATTGCTATTTGCAAGAATATGCAAGGCAAATGTGCATTCCAATGCGGTTGGTGAATAAATACTCCTATTTTGGGATGAGGGTGGTGATGGTTCAATTTTGTGGCTGAACTCATTTGAAGTTAGCTACCAATGGCTGCTGGTGTAAGAAAAAAATAAATATTGCATAGGATAGTAGTTGAGACCCATAAATTAAGCTGGTAAATAATGTATACACTTGGTGCATGTGTTAATAGCACACACATTCTATGGTTTCTATGAGATTCGAATACTAGTACGCCATATGACATTGTTGTGCATGAATACAGTTGAATTGTTAATTTTTCTCCTAAGCTAGAGGTTTTCGATTTAAATGTTTGTTTTTTTTTTTTTTTTTTCCGATTGCATTTGTTAAAACTAATTTTTAGCTCCTTTTTCTCCCACACCTAAATTTGATCCCTTTGGTTTTAATTTAATTCTATAAAAGCAAAACTAATGGCTAAGCAATTTGATCCTTAGGAAAAAAATTGAAGTACAATTGAGGCAAAGCGGGGAAAGAACAATACTAAGCAACTGAATTGAGATAAACCTTTTATATTCTTATCGAATCACACCACCATGAATGGCACCCCTTTGGGGATCTTGAGTCGACTTATAAAGGTCAAGAAGTTAATTTCTTCTCAGTGAGACTGTGCAAAGATGAGTCCTCGGTGCTTGGTAACCTCTCGATCTTTTTCCCCATCAACAAATGCATTATTAGTGGCGGTTCTAAATACTGTCACTAATATAAAGACTATTAGTGGTCTTTCTCTTCAAGCATTGTACTTAAGGACATACTCTTCTCGTTGTATTTTGCCTTAAACTCATCTAAATTCTCATTGATGGTGTCAAGCACACTGACTAGGTTAGCCACAACATTATTTCTATCACATTTTGCTTCCTGGACAATATCAGTAACAATTTTTTTTCTATCTACTGCTACGAAAATAGTCTCCTATTGGTCCCAGTAAATTATAATCATCTTCATGAGCAACCCACCCATGCATAGATCCAATCATTGCAGAACTTCACCACAACTTCCCTGGTCAGTACACAGTCATTCCAAGAGGTATGAACTTCAAGAGATTTAAATTTAGAGAATCTTTTCAACCAATATTCACTATCAATGACAACTCTTCCATCTTTTTCGTCCACTATGTTAAGAACAATCTCAGTTCATGGCCAAACATATAGATCATTCTACTCTGGAGTTTGAGAGATGGGTGTTGGTTCAACAGGGCGAGGTGTTTGGTCTGACTCATCAATTAGGTCAATTTTTAAGTATTTTGGCAAGGTAAGGTCATTTTTATGTTTGCATTCGCTCATTGCACTTGATGGCCATTTTTGTTACTCCATTAGAAGTCTTTGTGAATAAGTCTTTACAAATGGTTTTTGACCACTGCATTTAAAGCACACTACCCAAGTAAATAAAAAAAAAACTATCACTAATAGTTTTGACCTTTTTTCCCATCAACAAATGTATTATTAGGTCAACAAATGCATTATTTATGACGATTTATGAGAACTGTCACTAATATTATTCTTGACCTTAAATTTTTCCCATCAACAAATGCATTATTAGCGACGATTCTAAAAACTGTCACTAATATAAGACTACTAGTGACGGTTTTTCTCTTCAAGCGTTCTACTTCAGGACATGCTTTTCTCATTGTATTTTATCTTTAACTTATCCAGATTCTCATTTGTGGTGTACGCGCACTAGTTAGGTTGGCCACAACATTATTTCTATCCTCTTTTACTTCTTGCACAATATGAGCAACTATTTTTATCTGTCCACTGCTACGAAGATAGTCTCCTACTGGCCCATGTGAATTGTAATCATCTTTACGAGCAATCCACCCACGCAGAAATATTTGAACCAAGATATTTCTTCCATGCATCTCATTCCGTTTTAGTACTGTGATGAACAACTTTAAAAGATCTCTTAAACTCTATTGCATTTTAAAAAAATCAGTCCAATCGTTGCAGATTTTCATCACAACTTCCATGGTTTGTACATGGCCATTCCAAAGGCATGAACTTCAAAATGTTTAAATTAAAAGGATCTTTTCAACTAATATTCACTATTAATGACAGCTCTACCATCTTTTTCGTCCATTATATATGTTAAGAACAATCCCAAACCATTACTAGACATATATGTATATGTGTGTGTATATATATAGATCATTCTGCTTTGCAGTTTGAGAGATGAGTGTCGGTTCAATAAATAGGGTGAGGTGATTGGTCTGACTCATCAACTAGGTTAGTTTCCACATTTTTTTCCAAGGCAATGTCGTTTTTATGTTTGCGTTCACTCATTGCACTTGATGGCCATTTTCATTGCTCAATCTATTAGAAATCTTTGTCAATCAGTCTATGCAAATGGTTTTTGGCTATTGCATTTGAAGCACACTACCCAAGCAATTAGAAAAACCGTCACTAATATTCTTGATCTTTTTCCCCATCAACAAATGCATTATTAGTGATGATTTTAAAAATTGTCACTAATAATAGACTAATAATAATGGTTTTGTTAAACCGTCACTAATAATATAATATTAGTGACGGTTTGTGAGAACCGTCACTAATATTCTTCCGTTAACAATGCATTTATTAGTGACAGTTTCAATTTATCACTAATACAAAAAAAAAAACGTCACCAATAGTTTCTTGCGATAGTTTGAGCGAGAAATGTGATCATTACAAGTACTGCATTTTTAGTGACGAAATTGAAGGCGTCACTATTACTTTCATCACTAAAAACCTTTTCTTTTTTTTTTTAAGTGTTGGGAACTTGATCACATTTTAGTTGGGTTGTTTGGAATTAAAACAAGAAATATAGAAAACTTTATGCCTTTATTTGTAAAAAATTTTAAATTTAGAGACTTGTGTTTGGCAAGCATAAGGAATGTTCAATTTTATATTTTTTATTTATTATAAGCTAGAAGAATTTAAGTTTAATTTTATGATTGTAATTCTTACATGAGGATGATGTATTGCATGCACTTCTAATTCAATAAAATTAAAATTTTGGTTATTCTATATTTGGTTAATTTGTATAGTCAAGAGTTATAAATTTGTGTCATGCATTTAAACTCTTGTAGCTTTTAATTTTTTAACAGCAAATAATTTTTGTTGCGTTTATGTTTTTATTTTCTTTGTTAATTATGTTTTAATTTTGTTATCCTAATTTGGTTGGTTGCTGGTGTTGATTTTTTTTTTGGGAAGACTTTTCTGTACTCTCCCTTTTGTTTTATCTTGTAACTACGATATTCTTCCACCAAAAGTGAGGGTATATTAATAAATAAATGGAGGTGCCGCCCTCTTTTATTAAAAAAAAAAAAAAAAAAATTCACCACTAAAAGATACTTGAAATTATTATTCATTTTAAGGATGGGAAATTGGTGAACGTTGTTATTAAAGTAATATCTAGAAATTCAAAAATATTAGTGAATGCAATTTTACTCATCGTTAATACTCGTTATATTTTTAAATTCAATAATGATGAAAAATGATTGTTAAAATGTAATAAAGTAGTCGTCATTGATGCGCATTAACGCCAATAACCACTTTAATCACTATTAATCTATAACAACAATTTTTATAAACCTGATGGCAATAGATTTTTTTATTTTTATTTTTTTGCCTCAATATTTCATAACCTTACTAGGTAATATAAAAATTAAGCTAAAATGAGGAGGAAAGTGAAATTGTTTAGAGTGGTCCACTGGCCACATAATGGCGGTCAACTAGCCTCTGCTTTCCTCATTTTTTTTCATGCATTCATGAAGAACATTTGGTGTCACCTTGATAGCGGTCAACTAGCCATGAGGTAGTCAACCAATTTAGTTAATTTTTATATTTTAAATTCTTTTGATCTCATTGGTTGATCAAGTTTCTTGGTTGTTGTCGTGCGTCAGACAATAAACTAGATTTTTGCTTGTTGGTAGTTAGTGTTATGGTGATTGAAATTTTGAATTCAAACTCAGAAGTCTCAAAGCCCCATTTCCCTCCACTATGCATAGTTTATAAATAGACAATGCATGGCCTTTTGTGTGCACATCCTAGTTTGGGAGTTAGGGTGAGCTTTCAAAGATGGAAACTTGGCTTTTAGGGTTATAGGTAGGTATTTTGAGGTACTTAAAAGACATCATTTTTACTCATCCATTTATTTTGGATATGTGTTCAATTTTTTGCATCTTCCACTTGAAATACAGGCCCTCACGTACTCAAGTCTCACCCTCTCAAATTTTGAAGTTTTGGTTAGGATTATATGTGCATAAGCATGTTCTTGTGTTATCTTCATCTAACATGATGTTTATTTCATGGGTTTTTGTGCATTTGTGTAATTCTAGTGTCTCTATAGTGGTCTGCATGCATACTTCAAATCACATTTGGCTTAGATATCATATCATGCACTAAAAGCATTTTTGAAAGAATGGTTTTAATTATCTATCTCTCAATTTTCTCACATATTCATGTTGGTTTTTTGAATTGGCTTGTCATCTAGGATATGAGTACACAAGGTCTATATGTAGGATTCATGAAATTGCATGAAAATTTTGAAGAAATATGGAAAATACATGCACATTTTGGACGACCACGCCCTCGCCTCTTACTATTAGAAGAATGAGAAAAATTATGGGGAACTGCCAAGGCAACAAATTTTGTTGGAACACTAGAGATATGAAGAAGGCGTTGTTTCTCTTCTTGATGCAAAATTGAATAGACTTTGGTGATGGAAAGTAAAGGATCCATGGCCAAAATTTGGTTACGGATGGAAGCATATGAGTCATGTAACCCCATCAAAAACTAAAAAACTCACTCAATGTCTTGCATTTGGATTAATTCGGTTAAGGCACCACAAGTGCACTGCGGTGCAGAGGCAAGCATGGCGAGTCCACCCTAATAACCTTTAAGTGTTGTAAAATACATAGAGACGATCATGGAACCTTGGGAAATAGTTACAATGTCACGCTTTAATTTAAAATTTTGAGGATTGTTGCTTTGAGAGAAACGATTCTCAAGATCCAACTATACATCATGGTTATATTCATGATAGATCAGACTGTGAACAATGGACGGATCAATGGAATTAAGGATCGATGATAAGATCATATCACTACAACGTTCCCACAATTGAGTTTCTACTAAGGAGGACGTTGGTTTGGGAAGAGTACCATTAATAAAACCAAATTTACTTTTGGCATTCAAGGCCATTTTCATAGCCCTCTTCCAAGTAGGATAATTGTCACCATTGAGAAGAGTGGAGACAAGGATAAAATATGGAGAAAACACGTCCAGGGATGATGGATTAGAGGAGGAGACCTCTGCCGATGTGATGTTGGACATAGATTAGATGAACCAAAACCGCCGAATCAGTCATATCCGATCTTTGTAAGGGATAGTTGCTGCTGCTCTCGCCAGAGAAGACGACCGGGAATGATGAGAACTGTGAAGACGATAATCAGAAGGAGAGAGAGATGATGCCGAAAAAACACCGCCGTAAAATCGAAAACCTACTGAAAGGATGCCGGAGATGGGGAGGACCGAAGAAGCACCAGCTGAAATTGAGAATTGACTCCGAAGAAAAATGCGAACGTCAAAGATGCACCAGCCGAAGGCTACTGCCTGAGAAGATAGGAGAACCGAATAGAGAGAAGTGAGATCTGCCAGAGAAGACGAATGGAGGAGCAACTGCAAGTTGGCCGTGAAACTGCAAGTCGGCCGTGAAGAAAAAAAAACTCAGAGAGGTAAGGGAACTACGCCAGAACGGAGAAAAACTAGGGAAACCCGGAGACGATGAACACAATGCATAAATGAAGAAGAACTAGCGTGTTCGCTGATTTGCTGAAGATGATGACGACGACGACGTCAGAACCGACGGCCGAGCAGAGGGATTGCTGCAGTCGAGTGGAGGGATTGTGGCCGCCGAACGGAAGTTTGTGGCCTGTGTTCGGAAACAGGGGTGGCGGCAAGGGAGGTTAGGGAAGATCTGTTACGTGTGTGCAGCAACAGTGGGCGGCGGCAAGGAAGATATTTAGGAGTAATTTTTGGATTTTATTCCTTGACTCATGTATATACATCATTGTATTGATTAATAATATTGAGAAATACCTTTATTCAAAATTTAACATGGTATCAGAGCTGGACCTTGAGCTGCTTTGCTCCTATGTGAGTTGGATTTCTCCTCACCTCATTTCCCCCCATAGGCTCTTCTCGTCTCATTTCCCCCATGGGCTTGAGGGGGAGTATTAGGGTGCATCTAGTCCCACATCGTCTTTGTGAGCAGTTCCAAAGTTAGTATAAGATCTTCTTAACTCTCTCTCCTTGACACCTAGGTTTTGAGGATGAATTTTCTAACATAGAGTTTTTTAGCTAATAAAAAAAAAAATAACAAAATAAAAGACAAATTTTGCAGTGTCCATAATACTCTAGACAAAATGGGATGCCCACAACATTTAACCTATATATTGCTTGTCATCCTACATTAGCCCATTAATTTCTCATACCATTTCCATTGATCACCATTTCCAGGAGGTAGAGACCCCAAGTTGGGATTTTGCAACACCCTTCTTGCCTCAAAATAGCTCCAATTCCTACCTTTGATATACCATAATCCCTTTTGAAAAAAGAAAAAAATTACAAACTCACAAAGCAAAAGTTAACCCCTCAATTATAAACTTCTTTGTTAGCTAAAAACTTTTTTTTCCCTCAATAGATAACAATACACCTTGAACACCATTAAGTGGCTGATCAGCTACCCAATGCTATAATTTTTTCCTAAAGAGACTAGTGGTGGATTGAAGGCCCTAGCAAAGTAGAAGGACTTTAAAATATTAACAACCATTCAAAACATTCAAATGACATTCATTTAAGTATGTATGAATAGGTCCGACAAAACGAGTTCAGATCCGATGGATCACTCGTGACCTATTCGATTAAAACGGATGCAAATTTATGATAATCAACCTATTTATAAACAGATCAACCTGGATTTGGTCGAGACTCGTTTATTTACCAATGTATACACATTTAACCCAGGAACCGCAATCTCTTACCCACACCAGTCACCCATTGCCCTCTACGGCTCTGCCGCCCGCACCCCAGGCCAAAGATTTCATCTTCAATCTTCCTTAGTCCCTCTTCCGGCAGTGTAGCACCAGCACGCCATCGCCACACACCGTCGCCGCAGATCCCGTCGCCTCAGTACGTAGGTGGTTTGCGCGAGAGAAGGGGGCGGAGAACCTGCAATTCGATTCCTAAAGGAGAGATCCGCAGGTGGTCTCACTGGCCTGTCTTCATTTCCGCATCGTGGAACTCACCATGATCAGAGTCCGAGAATCGCGATCGAGTGCGATGGTGAGCGGGTGCGAAGGAAAATCCGCAGGTGGTTTGCGCTTGCAATAGAATTCACTTTTGCCTCTCTGAAAAAAATATATATATCAAGGAACATATATAGAACAGGCTAGCATGCATTTCAAACATATACAACCATGACTTTTTAAGCGCCTTGTGTTTGAATCATGCTTTGTGATCTCCCGGAAATGAAAATGATTAAGAGCCCATTTGATTGTGCAAAATAATTTTTCTTTTTCCATTTTTGGTTTTCAAAGAATTATAAAAAAAGTTAACTAACTATTCAATTTTTGCATTATTTGTACTACATGAATGAACAATAAAATAAAATAAAAAAGGTTTTGGCACTATTTACTTGCAAGGGCAGTTTTATTTTTCATTACTGATTTTTCATGTAGTTACAAAATTTCACCTTTTTTCCCAATTGTTTTAATTTATTTTGAAAAGTTGAAAAACATATTTTTTATTATTTTATAGACTTGTAACTTCTTTTTTTTTTTTATGGATTACGTACCGGGTATCCACATGTCTGTTTTATGGTCCATGTGACTAATTATGCGCCCCTTGAAGTTGACCCCACAACTCCAAAGGGAGAGTAAATTCAGGAGTCTAGGGGCGGAACAAACTTGGGAGGGTTTGAAGACCTGATCTCGTGAAAGGCACTCCCACAGCTCGCACTACCGCCTGAACCACACCCTAGGGGTAGACTTGTAACTTCTTGACTTTACATATGGGAGCATAGAGTTTAAATTTTAAATTTTGATTTGCATAGATTATGTAGTGAGTTTCTTACAAATTTCCAAAATCTTAAAATTGGTGATACCATGTACTACCTCGTATAATTTTTACAAAATCGGAGACGAGTTGGTTTTTGTAGAATTCTAAAATATAGAAATTAATAAAAATATAAAAACAATTGCTCAATTAAGTAAACTTTATTTTGTACATCTTTAATACAAATTTAAGAAAACTAAAAAGTAAGTTGAAAATTTTATAATATTTTTAAAAAATTAAATAAAAAAATTGTTTTCCCTGACAAAATGGTCCCAAAGAATTTTTTCTTTTGTTTTTTTTATGTCTTGTAGTAGTTGTAAAAATAACTCATAACAATTTAATTAATATTAGGAAAATCCCTAGCATCATGGACCTTCTATTTATTTATTTATTTATATATTTTATTTATTATTATTATTTTTTAAAAGAGTTGGAAACCACCCACATAACAACCTCGTTCCAAGTTTATTAATAACTCTCACTTATAGCAGAGCAATACTATGGAAACAAAAGGACACTTAGGGCTTACAAATAACCAATTAAACACCTCATGCATCAAACCAAATAAAAGAAGAAAACAAACCTATACCAAAATCAAAAGGAAACCAACTAAACATACTTCATATAAGACGTACCCATATTTTATCCAATCTATACAAACCTTTGATAACTTGAGGAAGTTGGCTACTATTTGTAAATAAATTATTCCTCCCTATGACACCTTGCTGAGCCAAAGCATCTGTCACTTTATTCCCTTTTCCATACAAATGATTTATTACAAAAATTTACTCCCTCCAATAAAGTAATAAGCTGCTCTCAAAAATCTCACAAATACCATAAAGAACATTTACTGGATCTTATTCAATTTATTACAATATTCGAATCACATTCAATGTCAGTACCGATATGACATAATTGTTTGCAAAACTTTATTCCTTCCATCAATGCTCTCAATTCAACTCCATTATTAGAACAAGAACCAAAGTGTTTTGAAAAACCAAAAATAAAAGAACCCGTATAGTCTCTAAGGATGTTACCACCACGCGTCAGTCCTGGGTTTCCCAAGCTACTCCCATCCAAATTTAGTTACAACCTCCCTTGCCTCGATTTTAGTCATCTCACGCCTTGCATAACTTTATTCTTTTTATTCATAATATGCACTTTCAAATTTTGCAATATCCGAACATTAGTATCATTTAAATGAGCCATAACTGTCATGTTTTTACTCAAAACCCCCACCTAATTCTTAATGGATAGCCTCACATTTGTACTACTCTCCAATTTTCCCTCCATTGTAGTCGCACATCTCATTCTCCACAACCTCTAAACTACTAAATAAGGAATCAAACCCATCAAAGTTCTCAATTGAGAGTATTGGGAAGTCCTATTAAACCACATTTGGACTCTTTCTTTCCAACTTTGGTGTCTAAGAAAAGGTACACCTACCTCCACCGAAACTTTCCTTCATACTTTAACAGTAATATCTCCCTTATTCAAAACATGCTCCACATTTTCTGATCGCCTCATCTCACAATAATCACATGCCGAAGCAAGTGATACCCCCACCTTTCTCACATTTTCATCAACGCTTAAGTACTCAAAAGTAGTCTTCCACATACAGATAGTAATTTTCTTCGGTAACCATTGGTTCCAAACCCACTTTACCCAATCAAACTTTGGTGCTCTAATTCTGATAACATTCCATGCCGACTTTGTATTAAAGTAACCATTCTTTTTCGGGAGTCATAGTAGGATGTCCGAAGAGTTTCAAAGTTTTCAAACTCTTTCCATCACTTCTTTCGCTTTATTAAAACCAAGAATTCTTTGTAAATTTTTCACATCCCACACATTATTAATAACCAAATTTTTTTGATATGTGAATGTACACCATCTGGAAATTTTGAAAACAAAGGTTCTGAATCAAGAAATTTATCATACCACAATTTTACATCTTTCTCTAACTTTCCACTTAGATTCACTTAATAAGTCAGACATACATTGCATAATTTTCCTCCAAAAAGAATAATCTGATCCATGTGGCCTGCAAAGAGTAATATGTCCTCCTTTAACATATTTAGTTTTAAAAAATATAACCCATAAAGAATTTTGTATTAATAACTGTCAACCAAACTTCATAAACAACGACTATTACAATTTCGAAATGTCATTTACTCTTATGCCCCCTCCTTTACAAGAACACACAATTTCTTATAAGTCCTCCATTTCATTTTTTCTTTCTCATCCTTAAATCCCCAGAAAAAAAAGGTAAACATACCTTATATCTTTTTTGTTACCAACTTTAGGACATTTAGAATAGTTAACAGATGCAGTGACATGCTCGAAAGCACATGTCTCAAAAAACTAGCATCATGGACCCATGACATCATGGGTACTTGCATTGCACATGATCTTACAACTAGTGATTTGAAAATATAAAAGAAGATCTGACAATTACTAATGAATAACATAAAATTTTTCAATTCTTTCTGGGCTACAATTTTAAGTTAACTAGCACTAAGAGGAACCACAAAAGAGATATGCTGAGTGAAACCATTTGAATGAGGAGAAGGTCAACATGCCTTCAAAAGTAAGAGAAATCAAACTATCATGACGATATTGCGCACTGGGTACGGTAATCCTTAGCTTTATCTTTATTCATTCTACCAAAAAACCTACTTGATGGTGGTATTATTATTGCACCTATACTTTTCACAAATCATTTTTGGGTCCAGGAAACCTCTAGAACGTAGTGATCGATGCCGGCGGGGAGGAAGTAGGCTCCATCAGGTTGTACGTGCCAATCGCATAGATTATTATAGCATTGGAAGGGGTGGTTTTTGTAATCATACGCATTGAAATACAGAAACTTGTCTTGCCAATCCACCCTGCAGAAGAAGAGAGTTGTGCCCCAAAAGTTCAGTTCAAAATGCCAGGAGAAGAACTGTCCGTCGGAGAGGTTATGTGGCCCCAAGTCGTTGTCTTTTGATTGGCAGTGAAGCGTCATCGGCTCTGAGGCTGCGCCCAAGCTATCTGTCACATTTACATGGATCTTGGCACGGACGACATGGGGGAAGCCGTGCATGGAAAGCGCAAGGAGGACGAGTGCCAGCAGGGAGCTCTTGAAGGGACTCATGTTGTGGCGTTGTGGTTTTCCCTATTCGCTCTCGATTAAATAGCCACGAGAATAGAGGCATGCTTATTAATATATTGGTGGACACAAATCTGCAAATTAAAAGGTGTCAATCAAATGTAATATAATTACTAATGTTAAAATATTAAAATACACTAATAGTTGGTATATAAGTTCTAATCACATTTTGACAAGTCTAAGATATTAGTATCTATTTGTGATATTATGTTTCAAACACAGAACTCAAAGGTGTGGATATCAATCCTGCCACCTCGATGGCTAGCAGAAGGTGGTTAGGACTAGGTTTTTGCCAATGACAGATTGAGTTTTGACAAATTTTGTTCATACTCAACATAAATAATTAAGAAAAGTTCAAATTCAAAGCTTAACCAATGATTTGGAGTGAATTAGGGCTGAGTAAGCAACTCACAATTAAGACTATGGTGAGTTTAAAAATATAATTCAAGCTCAATTGAAAGTAAATCTCAGTGCAGTAAGATGGAAGATGATGGGCAATATCAAAATTTGAATCAAGATGTTAACTATATCATTCGTTACCAAGTTTCACTTTTTTTAAAATAACATTAAAATATACTTTATTGCTTATATTAAACACCTCATAAAGAAAAATAGTTTCCACCAATCAAATATGAGGTAATGAGTTATATTAGTTTGATCGAGCTCAAATCACACTTTCATTTGGTTTCTGTGTAAAGTTCTAAATTTTTTAGTTTAAATGAAATGATATTCTGGTTGCTCATCCTAAAAGATATTTGTGATGTATTTGATACAATTGCGAATCGATGCTGATGGTAGTAATTAGTTTACAATCCAGGTTTTGCATATTTTCTTTTTCTTTTTTTTGAAAAAAAAAATCATAAACCCAACCCAAAATCAATAAGCCGTCATGTAGTTTTATTTTGATAATTAACCCCTACCATGGCGGTGATTTTTAAAATAATGGAAAGTTATAATGCCGCTAACTCATGTTTAGGCAAATAACATAGGCGGAGGCCAAGGATGGATCCAATGGTTGAGTGTATAATCTGCCCCCCTAACCTCCAATTTTTTTCATTAATATAAATATATTTTAATTATCTTTTATTAGTATTAATGTATTATTATTCTCCTAATGATTTTGGGTTTTTTAGATAATATTGAGACTATAAATTAAAGTAAATATTTTGAATTTTTATTCAAATTTTATATCGATCAACTTTATTAATTTAGTGATTAATGTGTAGTATCCCCACAGGCATTAAAGAACATACCTAAACTATTTAATAATAATATTGGGGGTTATAGTAAAGAATTGGAGCCTTGTTTGAAGATTAAAAAAAATATTACTGTTTAATGGTATTTTTGTCCAGTAAAATATCATTTTCATTTAATATATTAATTTTCATTAAAAGAACTCATTACATTATAATTTTTCATAATTCTAAAAACCAGTGAGATTTAGTGTTTATAGTAAAACTACAAATAATTATGAATTAAAACTTGTGATTGAAAATATAAAGAAGATCTGACAATATAAATTATGAATTAAATCAAATTAAACTTGAATTAATTTGATTGCATGGTAATAATTCCATGCAATCATTTTTTCCTCTTCCATTAATTCCAAGAAAGAAAAAAAGGACATGCTCGTTTCCACATATACTGCTGCAACTTTGGATTTTCTCCTTGTTTACTAGCAAGTGCACAGTGCCAACAATGCGCCATCGACGAGATACCCTGTTTAAACTTAAATTAAACTTGAAAATAAGGCATTCTTCAAGAAGGTGCAGTGTCAAACCAGAAATTTGTTTACCCTAAGTTTGAAGAGGCCTAGGTTTCAATTTACACTAATTTGATTTGAATAAAATATAATATAAAATTGAATTGAAACTTGTCCAAATCTCTCAAAATCAAATCTAAGATCCCAAATCGATCAGGTTTAATGAAAATATAAGTGTTATATGATTGCATGCATTAATTATTTAAGACGCTACATTTACTTTTCTACCAATCAATTAGTGGCTACTGTGGATGCTGAGAAATTATATAGGCAACCTCTCCTTCCGCTTTCTTAATGTCGAACATGTGGCAAATTGATCGTGCATTCATTAATATCAAAGAGTGATTTACTTTTAATAAGTGTATAATTAAGAAAATAGGCACCCGGAGACATTGAAAAAAGAGTCCCCTGTATATTTTCTCCACATTGTGGTCCACGTTGTGTTTAATTTTCCCTATTTACTGTTTGTTAAATAGCCACAACCACTGTGGGTGATCAGTTGGTGCCCAACAGGCCGTTGCATGCTTATAAATATTTAGGCTTTTTTTTTTTTAGCTATAAATTAAAAGGAGTTGGGTACGTCAAAAGTATTTCCTCTAACGAATTAATTATGTATACTTCAGGTAATGGTGGTTCCAAATCATTATTGAAATAATTAATGCGAAAAGGGATATTTGCTTCAAGTGTAATTTGAGTGCTCAAATTTATTGCCCAACCAACAAAAAGCCCTATTCAAACGTAAAGCCTGAAAATAAGGCATTTTTCAAGAAAGTGGCCTCCTCAAAATCTGAAATTTTTTGAGGTTGCATCGAAGAGTATATGTTACAAATTTTTTAGATTTCGATTTAAGTGAATTTAGACAACATTTAATATAGTTTTATGTCACATTTTGTTAAAGTCGGCGCAAATTCAAATTCAAAATTACTTCCAAATACAAGGTTAATGCAAATACCAAAGGTTGCATGCATTTTGCTGGGCTCAAGCAAAGCAATGGAAAAGAAAAATTGGAAGAGAGGGAGGCCGTTCTATATTGTTTAAAGCCATTTATTCATTTTTTACCCCATTTATTACCGATTACTCTCCACGTTATGTTTGAAAAAGCAATCTAGATAGTTCTCATCCAATTGATGGGTGAAAGGGACCCACTCAATCAGTGGTTGTGATTGAAATTCAGTGAGAATTACACATAAATACATTCAATTGATTTTAATAATAAATTGGAAATAAATTACAAAGGAAACTCTCAATAGAAATCTCTCACTCATTGGTTTATTTTATCCAATCTATACAAACCTTTGACAACTTGAGGAAGTTGGCTACTATTTGTAAACAAATTATTCCTCCCTATGGCACCTTACTGAGCCAAAGCATCTGTCACTTTATTCCCTTCTCTATACAAATGCTTTATAGAAAAATTTACTCTCTCCAATAAAGCAATAAGTTGCTCCCAAAATCTCACAAATACCATAAAGAACATTTACTGGATCTTATTCAATTTATTACAATATTCGAATCACATTAAACATCAGTACTAGTATGACACAATTGTTTGCAAAACTTTATTCCTTCCATCACTGCTTTCAATTCAACTTCATTATTAGAAAAAGAACCAAAGTGTTTTAAAAAACCAAAAATAAAAGAACGTGTCTAGTCTTTAAGGATGCCACCACCATCCGCCAGTCCTGGGTTTCCCAAGCTACTCCCATCCAAATATAGGCGTACAACCTATCTTGTGATGAATCTCCAATTATTTTTTGTACACAAAATACACTTGACCTTATGCTAAATAAACCCTACCTCTCTCTCTCTCTCTCTCTCTCTCTCTCTCTCTCTCTCTCTCTCTCTCTCTCTCTCCCTCCCCCTTTCTATTCTGCTTCTCTATCTTATCTCTCCCTCATTTAATCTGTGCCCCTTTATCATTTTGTTTTCCTCCCTCTTTTTTACAAGTTCTACAATTCCCAATCCTTATTTCACAAGGCGCCCCTCTTGAAATAGAATACAATTAAAAAAAATCTTTGACAAGAGGCTTGACATAATGAGTACACGTACTCCTTTAATAACACCCATCCTCATATGTTACGCACCTAAATCTATTAAAAACAATAGTCTAACATAGGTGATATTCTCTCTTAGGCGTTCTTCGCATTAAAGTACCACATGTCAATTTCCCATTTCCTCCTAAGTTCATTCCTTTTCTTTTTCCTTTTTTGCCAAATCACAATGTCCTAGTGATGAAAGGGGAAAGCAAATTCAGAAATGAGTGTTTTCCAAATCAGCTTGCTAAGATGATTTTCTATGCATTGGTGGATCTTTCCAGTTTACCAATTTGGTACGGCCAACTTCTCCCTCGTGGAATATGCGTCGAGAGAGTTGCAAGTGTGTGTGGTGGCTCTCTGCAGCCTGCATGTGAGGTTGGAATGTGGTCCGATTGGACTTTAGCTCCGAGAATTGGGCCCAAATTAAGTCCGCCTCATTGGGCCTTTAAGACATTTGAAACTCAGGCCCAATTCGGTCTCACTCTTTAGCACGGCCCAGGTTCAGCCTTTGATTTTGAAGATTGGCCCAATTATATTCACAATTATTTTACTCAAAACCCAACCAGCCTTGTGGATTTTAAAATCAAACTGTGGGAACTGCCTGTGCACAAGTTAGGATTGCTTTATTTGAGTGATTTGAAAATATAAAGGAAGATCTGACAATTACTAATGAATAACATAAAATTTTTCAATTCTTTCTGGGCTACAATTTTAAGTCAACTAGCTCTAAGAGGAACCACAAAAGAGATATGCTGAGTGAAACCATTTGAACGAGGAGAAGGTCGACATGCCTTCAAAAGTAAGAGAAATCAAACTATCATGACAATATTGCGCACTGGGTACGGTAATCCTTAGCTTTATCTTTATTCACTCTACCAAAAAACCTACTTGATGGTGGTATTATTATTGCACCTATACTTTTCACAAATCATTTTTGGGTCCAGGAAACCTCTAGAACGTAGTGATCGATGCCGGCGGGGAGGAAGTAGGCTCCATCAGGTTGTACGTGCCAATCGCACAGATTATTGTCGCATTGGAAGGGGTGGTTTTTGTAATCATACGCATTGAAATACAGAAACTTGTCTTGCCAATCCACCCTGCAGAAGAAGAGAGTTGTGCCCCAAAAGTTCAGTTCAAAATGCCAGGAGAAGAACTGTCCGTCGGAGAGGTTATGTGGCCCCAAGTCGTTGTCTTTTGATTGGCAGTGAAGCGTCATCGGGTCTGAGGCTGCGCCCAAGCTATCTGTCACATTTACATGGATCTTGGCACGGACGACATGGGGGAAGCCGTGCATGGAAAGCGCAAGGAGGACGAGTGCCAGCAGGGAGCTCTTGAAGGGACTCATGTTGTGGCTTTGTGGTTTTCCCTATTCGCTCTCGATTAAATAGCCACGAGAATAGAGGCATGCTTATTAATATATTCGTGGACACAAATCTGCAAATTAAAAGGTGTCAGTCAAATGTAATATCTGAAATTAATTGGGATCTGAACCATTCAAGTAAGAATTTCGTGCCCATAAAAAAATATTTCAAATTTATTAATTATAAATTAATTCGGATAGCGGTGGTTTCGAATCAATAAGATAATTAATATGAAAGATAAATTAATTTTATTGCATGGTAATAATTCCATGCAATCATTTTTTCCTCTTCCATTAATTCCAAGAAAGAAAAAAAGGACGTGCTCGTTTCCACATATACTGCTGCAACTTTTGATTTTCTCCTTGTTTACTAGCAAGTGCACAGTGCCAACAATGCGTTATCGGTGAGATACTCTGGCCAACAGAGGAAATTTATAAATGTATTGGTATGTTATTTGCTGCTTAGTCAACAAAACACCATGTTCAAACGTAAATGAAACTTGGAAAGAAGGCATTCTTCAAGAAGGTGGCCGTGTCAGAACCCGAAATTTGTTTACCCTAAGTTTGAAGCGGCCTAGGTTTCAATTTACACTAATTTGATTTGAATATGATATAATATAAAATTGAATTAAAACTTGTCCAAATCTACCAAAATCAAATGTAAGATCCTAAATCGATGCTCCCAAAAGCAAGTTTTAAGAAAATATGAGTGTTATATGATTGCATGCATTAATTATTTAAGATGCTAAATTTACTTTTCTGCCAATCAATTAGTGGCTACTGTGGATGCTGAGAAATTATACAGGGACCTCTCCCTCTATTTTCTTAATGTCAAACATGTGACAAATTGATCATGCATTCATTAATATCAAAGAATGATTTGCTTTTAATAAGTGTATAATTAAGAAAATAGGCACACAGACACATTAAAAAAAGAGTCCCTGTATATTTTCTCCACATTGTGGTCCACGTTGTGTTTAATTTTCCCTGTTTACTGCTTGTTAAATAGCCACAACCACTGTGGGTGATCAGTTGCTGCCCAACAGGCCGTGGCACGCTTATAAATTAAAAGGCGTTTGGTACGTCAAAAGTATTTCCTCTAACTAATTAATTATGTATACTTCAAGTAATGGTGGTTTCAAATCATTATTGAAATAATTAATGCGAAAGGGATATTTTTTTCAAGTGTAATTTGAGTGCTCAAATTTATTGCCCAACCAACAAAAAGCCCTATTCAAACGTAAAGCCTGAAAATAAGGCACTTTTCAAGAAAGTGGCCTCCTCAAAATCTCAAATTTTTTTAGGTTGCATCGAAGAGCATATGTTTCGAATTTTTTAGATTTCGATTTAAGTGAATTTAGACAACATTTAATATAGTTTTATGTCACATTTTGTTAAAGTCGGCGCAAATTCAAATTCAAAATTACTTCCAAATACAAGGTTAATGCAAATACCAAAGATTGCGTGCATTTTGCTGGGCTCAAGCAAAGCAATAGAAAAGAAAAATGGAAAGAGAGGGAGGTCGTTCTATATTATTTAAAGGCTTGTATTCATTTTTTACCCCATTTATCACCGGTTACTCTCCACGTTATGTTTGACAAAGCAATCTAGATAGTTCTCATCCAATTGATGGGTGGAGGAGACTCACTCAATCACTGGTTGTAATTGAAACTCAGTGAGTATTGCACATAAATACACTCAATTGATTTCAATAATAAATTGAAAATAAATTACAGAGGAAACTTTCAATAGAAATCTCTCACTCACTGGTTATTCACCCACTCTAACCCACACATTACATTACACACACACACACACACTTCTATTTATAGTAAAGGATGAATGGTAGATAGGATTAAATTCAAACAAGTAAGTTGGTTAGTGAAGGTAGGTTGCCTACTCTCCACTGCAATTCAACAACAGTGGGCAATGGTTGGCGGAGCTGCCGCCATCAAATTTTGCCGCCACTGTCAAGTTTAGTTTTAATCTTCAACATCACCCCCCCTCCCCTTAAACTTGACTCTCATGGCTTTGTCATTCCGAGTATTGTCTTCAATCTTGCAAAAATATCGTGTCTGAGTGGCTTCGTGAAAATTTCAACAATGTGATCATACATTATCCAAGATATCAACTCCACTTCTTTCTTCTTGAGATACTCCTTGATAAAATGATACCGAGTATCAATATGCTTGCTTCTTTCATGGATTACTATATTCTTCGCAAGTGTAATTGCTAATTGATTCTCGATGTAGACTTTTGTGGGGTTATCTTGAAGATATCTCAGATACTTCAGTACATTTCTAATCCATATACCATGACAAACTGCTTAACTGATAGCAACATACTCAGCTTCACATGATGATAGCGTTACGATGGGTTGCTTCTTCGAAGACCATGTAAATGTCGTATCTCCCATGAAAAATGTGAATCCCGTCGTGTTTTTTCTTTCATCAAGATCTCTTCTCCAATCATTTCCTGAATAACCAATAAGTTTGCAATCACCTCTTGATGAATAAAACATACCATCAGTGATGGTATCCTTGACAAAACGGAGTATCCTCTTCGCTGTATTCAGATGGGACTGATCAGGAGTCTCCATGTATCTGCTGACAAGTCCAACTCCATAGAGTATGTCTGATCTAGTGCACGTCAAATACCTCACACTTTCAACTAGACTCTTGAAATATGTGGGATCAACATCTCATTGATCATTCTTTCTCAACTCCAATCTCATTTCAACTGGAGTTGTTACGGGATTGCATTTGTCCATCCCAAACTTCTTCAGTACTTCTTTTGCATAGTGGCTCAGGAAGATCAAGATTCCCTTCTCTCTTTGCATGACTTCTATGCCAATAAAATGAGCCATCTAGCCAATATCCTTCATTTCAAACTCTTTTACCATGCTCCTCTTGAAAGCGGCAAACATCTTTGAATTGCTGCTGGTGAAGATCAGATCATGAACATATAAGCAGGCTATCAACATGCTTCTGTCTGTCTCCATCCTTATGTATACCACATGCTCGTGGGGAAAACGTAAGAAAAATTAATTTCAAATAAAAATAAAAATTAAAAAAAATATTAAGAGTCATTGATTAAATCATTCGCCTAGGGCCCCATATTGTGAAAAGCCGGCTCTGATTGGCTCACAGAGCGAACTCTCACCATCAATGGTCCCCGTTGGCTCACAGCGTAAATTCTCACCATCCACAGGTACCGCTGGTTCCGTGAGTGTATTTATATGGAATTGAACCCTCAATACTCCCATATTTATTAATATCAGAGAGCAGCCTATTTTCAATAAATGTATAATTAAGAAAAAAAGACACACTGACACATGGAGAGAGAAATTTCCTGTGTAATTTCTCGTTAATTTGATGTCGGTGTTGAACTTGTACAGATTGCTGGAAAGTAAATAAAATAAAATAAAATAAGGTACTAGGGTGTATTAATTAGTATGTTGGTTGGTGCTAGAAAATATAGTACAAATATAAAAAAAAAATTTAAATACAAATCAAACAAACATAATTTGCAATACGGTTGAGACACAAATATTTCCCTCTTTTAAGGATTTTCCATCTTAACTTATAAACAGAAAGAAAGTCCAAAACTCCACAGAAGGACACATTTCTTTTGTTATTAAACTCCTTAGAATCGAACGATGACGAGGATAATGTGAAGGTGTTGATATGTATTGTAAAACTATATTCTCTGGAGTTAAGACTATGTGGGTTTATATATAGGCATACTAGATCTTTCGTTACCCATGTACCAAATAAATAGGATGTATCTAAAATAAACTAAGTAAAAATTCAAAATCAAGTTACCCTCATATAAATGTCTCATGAATTAATGTGATACAAGAAATAAGGACTCATCTAAATATAGATACATTTCTCTATTCAAGGTACATACCTTATCCCGTGATATATTTACTCCACATATAATTACTAATGTTCAAATATTAAAATACACTAATAGTTGGTATATAAGTTCTAATCACATTTTGACAAGTCTAAGATATTAGTATCTATTTGTGATATTATGTTTCAAACACCGAACTCAAAGGTGTGGGTCTCAATCCTGCCACCTCGATGGCTAGCGGAAGGAGGTTAGGACTAGGTTTTTGCCAATGACAGACTGAGTTTTGACAAATTTTATTCATACTCAACATAAATAATTAAGAAAAGTTCAAATTCAAAGCTTAACCAATGATTTGGAGTGAATTAGGGCTGAGTAAGCAACTCACAATTAAGACTATGGTGAGTTTAAAAATGTAATTCAAGCTCAATTGAAAGTAAATCTCAGTGCAGTAAGATGGAAGATGATGGGCAATATCAAAATTTGAATTAAGACGTTAACTATATCATTCGTTACCAAATTTCACTTATTTTAAAATAACATTGAAATATACTTTATTGTATATATTTAAACACGTTATAAAGAAAAATAGTTTCCACCAATCAAATTTGAGGTAATGAGTTATATTAGTTCGATCGAGCTCAAATCACACTTTCATTTGGTTTCTGTGTAAAGTTCTAAATTTTTTAGTTTAAATGAAATGATATTCTGGTTGCTCATCCTAAAAGATATTTGTGATGTATTTGATACAATTGCGAATCGATGCTGATGGTAGTAATTAGTTTACAATCCAGGTTTTGCATGTTTTCTTTTTCTTTTTTTTGAAAAAAAAAATCATAAACCCAACCCAAAATCAATAAGCCGTCATGTAGTTTTATTTTGATAATTAACCCCCACCATGGCGGTGATTTTTAAAATAATGGAAAGTTATAATGCCGCTAACTCATGTTTAGGCAAATAACATAGGCGGAGGCCAAGGATGGATCCAATGGTTGAGTGTATAATCTGCCCCCCTAACCTCCAATTTTTTTCATTAATATAAATATATTTTAATTATCTTTTATTAGTATTAATGTATTATTATTCTCCTAATGATTTTGGGTCTTTTAGATAATATTGAGACTATAAATTAAAGTAAATATTTTGAATTTTTATTCAAATTTTATATCGATCAACTTTATTAATTTAGTGATTAATGTGTAGTATCCCCACAGGCATTAAAGAACATACCTAAACTATTTAATAATAATATTGGGGGTTATAGTAAAGAATTGGAGCCTTGTTTGAAGATTAAAAAAAATATTACTGTTTAATGGTATTTTTGTCCAGTAAAATATCATTTTCATTTAATATATTAATTTTCATTAAAAGAACTCATTACATTATAATTTTTCATAATTCTAAAAACCAGTGAGATTTAGTGTTTATAGTAAAACTACAAATAATTATGAATTAAAACTTGTGATTGAAAATATAAAGAAGATCTGACAATATAAATTATGAATTAAATCAAATTAAACTTGAATTAATTTGATTGCATGGTAATAATTCCATGCAATCATTTTTTCCTCTTCCATTAATTCCAAGAAAGAAAAAAAGGACATGCTCGTTTCCACATATACTGCTGCAACTTTGGATTTTCTCCTTGTTTACTAGCAAGTGCACAGTGCCAACAATGCGCCATCGACGAGATACCCTGTTTAAACTTAAATTAAACTTGAAAATAAGGCATTCTTCAAGAAGGTGCAGTGTCAAACCAGAAATTTGTTTACCCTAAGTTTGAAGAGGCCTAGGTTTCAATTTACACTAATTTGATTTGAATAAAATATAATATAAAATTGAATTGAAACTTGTCCAAATCTCTCAAAATCAAATCTAAGATCCCAAATCGATCAGGTTTAATGAAAATATAAGTGTTATATGATTGCATGCATTAATTATTTAAGACGCTACATTTACTTTTCTACCAATCAATTAGTGGCTACTGTGGATGCTGAGAAATTATATAGGCAACCTCTCCTTCCGCTTTCTTAATGTCGAACATGTGGCAAATTGATCGTGCATTCATTAATATCAAAGAGTGATTTACTTTTAATAAGTGTATAATTAAGAAAATAGGCACCCGGAGACATTGAAAAAAGAGTCCCCTGTATATTTTCTCCACATTGTGGTCCACGTTGTGTTTAATTTTCCCTATTTACTGTTTGTTAAATAGCCACAACCACTGTGGGTGATCAGTTGGTGCCCAACAGGCCGTTGCATGCTTATAAATATTTAGGCTTTTTTTTTTTAGCTATAAATTAAAAGGAGTTGGGTACGTCAAAAGTATTTCCTCTAACGAATTAATTATGTATACTTCAGGTAATGGTGGTTCCAAATCATTATTGAAATAATTAATGCGAAAAGGGATATTTGCTTCAAGTGTAATTTGAGTGCTCAAATTTATTGCCCAACCAACAAAAAGCCCTATTCAAACGTAAAGCCTGAAAATAAGGCATTTTTCAAGAAAGTGGCCTCCTCAAAATCTGAAATTTTTTGAGGTTGCATCGAAGAGCATATGTTTCAAATTTTTTAGATTTCGATTTAAGTGAATTTAGACAACATTTAATATAGTTTTATGTCACATTTTGTTAAAGTCGGCGCAAATTCAAATTCAAAATTACTTCCAAATACAAGGTTAATGCAAATACCAAAGGTTGCATGCATTTTGCTGGGCTCAAGCAAAGCAATGGAAAAGAAAAATTGGAAGAGAGGGAGGCCGTTCTATATTATTTAAAGCCTTTTATTCATTTTTTACCCCATTTATTACCGATTACTCTCCACGTTATGTTTGAAAAAGCAATCTAGATAGTTCTCATCCAATTGATGGGTGAAAGGGACCCACTCAATCAGTGGTTGTGATTGAAATTCAGTGAGAATTACACATAAATACATTCAATTGATTTTAATAATAAATTGGAAATAAATTACAAAGGAAACTCTCAATAGAAATCTCTCACTCATTGGTTTATTTTATCCAATCTATACAAACCTTTGACAACTTGAGGAAGTTGGCTACTATTTGTAAACAAATTATTCCTCCCTATGGCACCTTACTGAGCCAAAGCATCTGTCACTTTATTCCCTTCTCTATACAAATGCTTTATAGAAAAATTTACTCTCTCCAATAAAGCAATAAGTTGCTCCCAAAATCTCACAAATACCATAAAGAACATTTACTGGATCTTATTCAATTTATTACAATATTCGAATCACATTAAACGTCAGTACTAGTATGACACAATTGTTTGCAAAACTTTATTCCTTCCATCACTGCTTTCAATTCAACTTCATTATTAGAAAAAGAACCAAAGTGTTTTAAAAAACCAAAAATAAAAGAACGTGTCTAGTCTTTAAGGATGCCACCACCATCCGCCAGTCCTGGGTTTCCCAAGCTACTCCCATCCAAATATAGGCGTACAACCTATCTTGTGATGAATCTCCAATTATTTTTTGTACACAAAATACACTTGACCTTATGCTAAATAAACCCTACCTCTCTCTCTCTCTCTCTCTCTCTCTCTCTCTCTCTCTCTCTCTCTCTCTCTCTCCCTCCCCTTTTCTATTCTGCTTCTCTATCTTATCTCTCCCTCATTTAATCTGTGCCCCTTTATCATTTTGTTTTCCTCCCTCTTTTTTACAAGTTCTACAATTCCCAATCCTTATTTCACAAGGCGCCCCTCTTGAAATAGAATACAATTAAAAAAAATCTTTGACAAGAGGCTTGACATAATGAGTACACGTACTCCTTTAATAACACCCATCCTCATATGTTACGCGCCTAAATCTATTAAAAACAATAGTCTAACATAGGTGATATTCTCTCTTAGGCGTTCTTCGCATTAAAGTACCACATGTCAATTTCCCATTTCCTCCTAAGTTCATTCCTTTTCTTTTTCCTTTTTTGCCAAATCACAATGTCCTAGTGATGAAAGGGGAAAGCAAATTCAGAAATGAGTGTTTTCCAAATCAGCTTGCTAAGATGATTTTCTGTGCATTGGTGGATCTTTCCAGTTTACCAATTTGGTACGGCCAACTTCTCCCTCGTGGAATATGCGTCGAGAGAGTTGCAAGTGTGTGTGGTGGCTCTCTGCAGCCTGCATGTGAGGTTGGAATGTGGTCCGATTGGACTTTAGCTCCGAGAATTGGGCCCAAATTAAGTCCGCCTCATTGGGCCTTTAAGACATTTGAAACTCAGGCCCAATTCGGTCTCACTCTTTAGCACGGCCCAGGTTCAGCCTTTGATTTTGAAGATTGGCCCAATTATATTCACAATTATTTTACTCAAAACCCAACCAGCCTTGTGGATTTTAAAATCAAACTGTGGGAACTGCCTGTGCACAAGTTAGGATTGCTTTATTTGAGTGATTTGAAAATATAAAGGAAGATCTGACAATTACTAATGAATAACATAAAATTTTTCAATTCTTTCTGGGCTACAATTTTAAGTCAACTAGCTCTAAGAGGAACCACAAAAGAGATATGCTGAGTGAAACCATTTGAACGAGGAGAAGGTCGACATGCCTTCAAAAGTAAGAGAAATCAAACTATCATGACAATATTGCGCACTGGGTACGGTAATCCTTAGCTTTATCTTTATTCACACTACAAAAAAACCTACTTGATGGTGGTATTATTATTGCACCTATACTTTTCACGAATCATTTTTGGGTCCAGGAAACCTCTAGAACGTAGTGATCGATGCCGTCGGGGAGGAAGTAGGCTCCATCAGGTTGTACGTGCCAATCGCACAGATTATTGTCGCATTGGAAGGGGTGGTTTTTGTAATCATACGCATTGAAATACAGAAACTTGTCTTGCCAATCCACCCTGCAGAAGAAGAGAGTTGTGCCCCAAAAGTTCAGTTCAAAATGCCAGGAGAAGAACTGTCCGTCGGAGAGGTTATGTGGCCCCAAGTCGTTGTCTTTTGATTGGCAGTGAAGCGTCATCGGGTCTGAGGCTGCGCCCAAGCTATCTGTCACATTTACATGGATCTTGGCACGGACGACATGGGGGAAGCCGTGCATGGAAAGCGCAAGGAGGACGAGTGCCAGCAGGGAGCTCTTGAAGGGACTCATGTTGTGGCTTTGTGGTTTTCCCTGTTCGCTCTCGATTAAATAGCCACGAGAATAGAGGCATGCTTATTAATATATTCGTGGACACAAATCTGCAAATTAAAAGGTGTCAGTCAAATGTAATATCTGAAATTAATTGGGATCTGAACCATTCAAGTAAGAATTTCGTGCCCATAAAAAAATATTTCAAATTTATTAATTATAAATTAATTCGGATAGCGGTGGTTTCGAATCAATAAGATAATTAATATGAAAGATAAATTAATTTTATTGCATGGTAATAATTCCATGCAATCATTTTTTCCTCTTCCATTAATTCCAAGAAAGAAAAAAAGGACGTGCTCGTTTCCACATATACTGCTGCAACTTTTGATTTTCTCCTTGTTTACTAGCAAGTGCACAGTGCCAACAATGCGTTATCGGCGAGATACTCTGGCCAACAGAGGAAATTTATAAATGTATTGGTATGTTATTTGCTGCTTAGTCAACAAAACACCATGTTCAAACGTAAATGAAACTTGGAAAGAAGGCATTCTTCAAGAAGGTGGCCGTGTCAGAACCCGAAATTTGTTTACCCTAAGTTTGAAGCGGCCTAGGTTTCAATTTACACTAATTTGATTTGAATATGATATAATATAAAATTGAATTAAAACTTGTCCAAATCTACCAAAATCAAATGTAAGATCCTAAATCGATGCTCCCAAAAGCAAGTTTTAAGAAAATATGAGTGTTATATGATTGCATGCATTAATTATTTAAGAGGCTAAATTTACTTTTCTGCCAATCAATTAGTGGCTACTGTGGATGCTGAGAAATTATACAGGGTCCTCTCCCTCTATTTTCTTAATGTCAAACATGTGACAAATTGATCATGCATTCATTAATATCAAAGAATGATTTGCTTTTAATAAGTGTATAATTAAGAAAATAGGCACACAGACACATTAAAAAAAGAGTCCCTGTATATTTTCTCCACATTGTGGTCCACGTTGTGTTTAATTTTCCCTGTTTACTGCTTGTTAAATAGCCACAACCACTGTGGGTGATCAGTTGCTCCCCAACAGGCCGTTGCATGCTTATAAATTAAAAGGCGTTGGGTACGTCAAAAGTATTTCCTCTAACTAATTAATTATGTATACTTCAAGTAATGGTGGTTTCAAATCATTATTGAAATAATTAATGCGAAAGGGATATTTTTTTCAAGTGTAATTTGAGTGCTCAAATTTATTGCCCAACCAACAAAAAGCCCTATTCAAACGTAAAGCCTGAAAATAAGGCATTTTTCAAGAAAGTGGCCTCCTCAAAATCTCAAATTTTTTTAGGTTGCATCGAAGAGCATATGTTTCGAATTTTTTAGATTTCGATTTAAGTGAATTTAGACAACATTTAATATAGTTTTATGTCACATTTTGTTAAAGTCGGTGCAAATTCAAATTCAAAATTACTTCTAAATACAAGGTTAATGCAAATACCAAAGATTGCATGCATTTTGCTGGGCTCAAGCAAAGCAATAGAAAAGAAAAATGGAAAGAGAGGGAGGTCGTTCTATATTATTTAAAGGCTTGTATTCATTTTTTACCCCATTTATCACCGGTTACTCTCCACGTTATGTTTGACAAAGCAATCTAGATAGTTCTCATCCAATTGATGGGTGGAGGAGACTCACTCAATCAGTGGTTGTAATTGAAACTCAGTGAGTATTGCACATAAATACACTCAATTGATTTCAATAATAAATTGGAAATAAATTACAGAGGAAACTTTCAATAGAAATCTCTCACTCACTGGTTATTCACCCACTCTAACCCACACATTACATTACACACACACACACACACTTCTATTTATAGTAAAGGATGAATGGTAGATAGGATTAAATTCAAACAAGTAAGCTGGTTGGTGAAGGTAGGTTGCCTACTCTCCACTGCAATTCAACAACAGTGGGCTGGGGTTGGGGGAGCTGCCGCCATCAAATTTTGCCGCCACTGTCAAGTTTAGTTTTAATCTTCAACATCACCCCCCCTCCCCTTAAACTTGACTCTCATGGCTTTGTCATTCCGAGTATTGTCTTCAATCTTGCAAAAATATCGTGTCTGAGTGGCTTCGTGAAAATTTCAACAATGTGATCATACATTCTCCAAGATATCAACTCCACTTCTTTCTTCTTGAGATGCTCCTTGATAAAATTATACCGAGTATCAATATGCTTGCTTCTTTCACGGATTACTATACTCTTCGCAAGTGTAATTGCTTATTGATTCTCGATGTAGACTTCTGTGGGGTTATCTTGAAGATATCTCAGATACTTCAGTACATTTCTAATCCATATACCATGACAAACTGCTTAATTGACAGCAACATACTCAGCTTCACATGATGATAGCGTTACGATGGGTTGCTTCTTCGACGACCATGTAAATGTTGTATCTCCCATGAAAAATGTGAATCGCGTCGTGCTTTTTCTTTCATCAAGATCTCTTCTCCAATCGTTTCCTGAATAACCAATAAGTTTGCAATCACCTCTTGATGAATAAAACATACCATCAGTGATGGTACCCTTGACATAACGGAGTATCCTCTTCACTGTATTCAGATGGGACTGATCAGGAGTCTCCATGTATCTGCTGACAAGTTGAACTCCATAGAGTATGTCTGATCTAGTGCAAATCAAATACCTCACGCTTTCAACTAGACTCTTGAAATATATGGGATCAACATCTCATTGATCATTCTTTCTCAACTCCAATCTCATTTCAACTGGAGTTATTACGGGATTGCATTTGTCCATCCCAAACTTCTTCAGTACTTCTTTTGCATAGTGACTCAGGAAGATGAAGATTCCCTTCTCTCTTTGCAGGACTTCTATGCCAATAAAATGAGTCATCTAGCCAATATCCGTCATTTCAAACTCTTTTACCATGCTCCTCTTGAAAGCGGCAAACATCTTTGAATTGCTGCTGGTGAAGATCAAATCATCAACATATAACAAGGCTATCAACATGCTTATGTCTGTCTCCATCCTTATGTATAGCACATGCTCGTAGGGAAAAAGTTAGAAAAATTAATTTTAAATAAAAATAAAAATTAAACAAAATATTAAGAGTCATTGATTAAATCATTCGCCTAGGGCCCCATATTGTGAAGAGCCGGCCCTGATTGGCTCACAAAGCGAACTCTCACCATCAATGGTCCCCGTTGGCTCACAGAGTAAATTCTCACCATCCACAGGTACCGCTGGTTCCGTGAGTATATTTATATGGAATTGAACCCCTGATACTCCCATATTTATTAATATCAGAGAGCAGCCTATTTTCAAAAAATGTATAATTAAGAAAAAAAGACACACTCACACATGGAGAGAGAAATTTCCTGTGTAATTTCTCGTTAATTTGATGTCGGTATTGAACTTGTACAAATTGCTGGAAAGTAAATAAAATAAAATAAAATAAGGTACTAAGGTGTATTAATTAGTATGTTGGTTGGTGTTAGAAAATATAGTACAAATATAAATAAAAAAAATTTAACTACAAATCAAACAAAAATAATTTGCAATACGATTGAGACACAAATATTTCCCTCTTTTAAGGATTTTCCATCTTAACTTATAAACTGAAAGAAAGTCCAAAACTCCAGAGAAGGACACATTTCTTTTGTTATTAAACTCCTTAGCATCGAACGATGATGAGGATAATGTGAAGGTGTTGATATGTATTGTAAAACTATATTCTCTGGAGTTAAGACTATGTGGGTTTATATATAGGCATACTAGATCTTTCGTTACCCATGTACCAAATAAATAGGATGTATCTAAAATAAACTAAGTAAAAATTCAAAATCAAGTTACCCTCATATAAATATCTCATGAATTAATGTGATACAAGAAATAAGGACTCATCTAAATATAGATACATTTCTCTATTCAAGGTACATACCTTATCCAGTGATATATTTACTCCACATATAATTACTAATGTTGAAATATTAAAATACACTAATAGTTGGTATATAAGTTCTAATCACATTTTGACAAGTCTAAGATATTAGTATCTATTTGTGATATTATGTTTCAAACACAGAACTCAAAGGTGTGGGTCTCAATCCTGCCACCTCGATGGCTAGCGGAAGGAGGTTAGGACTAGGTTTTTGCCAATGACAGACTGAGTTTTGACAAATTTTATTCATACTCAACATAAATAATTAAGAAAAGTTCAAATTCAAAGCTTAACCAATGATTTGGAGTGAATTAGGGCTGAGTAAGCAACTCACAATTAAGACTATGGTGAGTTTAAAAATATAATTCAAGCTCAATTGAAAGTAAATCTCAGTGCAGTAAGATGGAAGATGATGGGCAATATCAAAATTTGAATTAAGACGTTAACTATATCATTCGTTACCAAATTTCACTTATTTTAAAATAACATTGAAATATACTTTATTGCATATATTTAAACACGTTATAAAGAAAAATAGTTTCCACCAATCAAATTTGAGGTAATGAGTTATATTAGTTCGATCGAGCTCAAATCACACTTTCATTTGGTTTCTGTGTAAAGTTCTAAATTTTTTAGTTTAAATGAAATGATATTCTGGTTGCTCATCCTAAAAGATATTTGTGATGTATTTGATACAATTGCGAATCGATGCTGATGGTAGTAATTAGTTTACAATCCAGGTTTTGCATATTTTCTTTTTCTTTTTTTTGAAAAAAAAAAATCATAAACCCAACCCAAAATCAATAAGCCGTCATGTAGTTTTATTTTGATAATTAACCCCCACCATGGCGGTGATTTTTAAAATAATGGAAAGTTATAATGCCGCTAACTCATGTTTAGGCAAATAACATAGGCGGAGGCCAAGGATGGATCCAATGGTTGAGTGTATAATCTGCCCCCCTAACCTCCAATTTTTTTCATTAATATAAATATATTTTAATTATCTTTTATTAGTATTAATGTATTATTATTCTCCTAATGATTTGGGTCTTTTAGATAATATTGAGACTATAAATTAAAGTAAATATTTTGAATTTTTATTCAAATTTTATATCGATCAACTTTATTAATTTAGTGATTAATGTGTAGTATCCCCACAGGCATTAAAGAACATACCTAAACTATTTAATAATAATATTGGGGGTTATAGTAAAGAATTGGAGCCTTGTTTGAAGATTAAAAAAAATATTACTGTTTAATGGTATTTTTGTCCAGTAAAATATCATTTTCATTTAATATATTAATTTTCATTAAAAGAACTCATTACATTATAATTTTTCATAATTCTAAAAACCAGTGAGATTTAGTGTTTATAGTAAAACTACAAATAATTATGAATTAAAACTTGTGATTGAAAATATAAAGAAGATCTGACAATATAAATTATGAATTAAATCAAATTAAACTTGAATTAATTTGATTGCATGGTAATAATTCCATGCAATCATTTTTTCCTCTTCCATTAATTCCAAGAAAGAAAAAAAGGACATGCTCGTTTCCACATATACTGCTGCAACTTTGGATTTTCTCCTTGTTTACTAGCAAGTGCACAGTGCCAACAATGCGCCATCGACGAGATACCCTGTTTAAACTTAAATTAAACTTGGAAATAAGGCATTCTTCAAGAAGGTGCAGTGTCAAACCAGAAATTTGTTTACCCTAAGTTTGAAGAGGCCTAGGTTTCAATTTACACTAATTTGATTTGAATAAAATATAATATAAAATTGAATTGAAACTTGTCCAAATCTCTCAAAATCAAATCTAAGATCCCAAATCGATCAGGTTTAATGAAAATATAAGTGTTATATGATTGCATGCATTAATTATTTAAGACGCTACATTTACTTTTCTACCAATCAATTAGTGGCTACTGTGGATGCTGAGAAATTATATAGGCAACCTCTCCTTCCGCTTTCTTAATGTCGAACATGTGGCAAATTGATCGTGCATTCATTAATATCAAAGAGTGATTTACTTTTAATAAGTGTATAATTAAGAAAATAGGCACCCGGAGACATTGAAAAAAAGTCCCCTGTATATTTTCTCCACATTGTGGTCCACGTTGTGTTTAATTTTCCCTATTTACTGTTTGTTAAATAGCCACAACCACTGTGGGTGATCAGTTGGTGCCCAACAGGCCGTTGCATGCTTATAAATATTTAGGCTTTTTTTTTTTTAGCTATAAATTAAAAGGAGTTGGGTACGTCAAAAGTATTTCCTCTAACGAATTAATTATGTATACTTCAGGTAATGGTGGTTCCAAATCATTATTGAAATAATTAATGCGAAAAGGGATATTTGCTTCAAGTGTAATTTGAGTGCTCAAATTTATTGCCCAACCAACAAAAAGCCCTATTCAAACGTAAAGCCTGAAAATAAGGCATTTTTCAAGAAAGTGGCCTCCTCAAAATCTGAAATTTTTTGAGGTTGCATCGAAGAGCATATGTTTCAAATTTTTTAGATTTCGATTTAAGTGAATTTAGACAACATTTAATATAGTTTTATGTCACATTTTGTTAAAGTCGGCGCAAATTCAAATTCAAAATTACTTCCAAATACAAGGTTAATGCAAATACCAAAGGTTGCATGCATTTTGCTGGGCTCAAGCAAAGCAATGGAAAAGAAAAATTGGAAGAGAGGGAGGCCGTTCTATATTATTTAAAGCCTTTTATTCATTTTTTACCCCATTTATTACCGATTACTCTCCACGTTATGTTTGAAAAAGCAATCTAGATAGTTCTCATCCAATTGATGGGTGAAAGGGACCCACTCAATCAGTGGTTGTGATTGAAATTCAGTGAGAATTACACATAAATACATTCAATTGATTTTAATAATAAATTGGAAATAAATTACAAAGGAAACTCTCAATAGAAATCTCTCACTCATTGGTTTATTTTATCCAATCTATACAAACCTTTGACAACTTGAGGAAGTTGGCTACTATTTGTAAACAAATTATTCCTCCCTATGGCACCTTACTGAGCCAAAGCATCTGTCACTTTATTCCCTTCTCTATACAAATGCTTTATAGAAAAATTTACTCTCTCCAATAAAGCAATAAGTTGCTCCCAAAATCTCACAAATACCATAAAGAACATTTACTGGATCTTATTCAATTTATTACAATATTCGAATCACATTAAACGTCAGTACTAGTATGACACAATTGTTTGCAAAACTTTATTCCTTCCATCACTTCTTTCAATTCAACTTCATTATTAGAAAAAGAACCAAAGTGTTTTAAAAAACCAAAAATAAAAGAACGTGTCTAGTCTTTAAGGATGCCACCACCATCCGCCAGTCCTGGGTTTCCCAAGCTACTCCCATCCAAATATAGGCGTACAACCTATCTTGTGATGAATCTCCAATTATTTTTTGTACACAAAATACACTTGACCTTATGCTAAATAAACCCTACCTCTCTCTCTCTCTCTCTCTCTCTCTCTCTCTCTCTCTCTCTCTCTCTCTCTCTCTCTCTCTCTCTCTCCCTCCCCCTTTCTATTCTGCTTCTCTATCTTATCTCTCCCTCATTTAATCTGTGCCCCTTTATCATTTTGTTTTCCTCCCTCTTTTTTGCAAGTTCTACAATTCCCAATCCTTATTTCACAAGGCGTCCCTCTTGAAATAGAATACAATTAAAAAAAATCTTTGACAAGAGGCTTGACATAATGAGTACACGTACTCCTTTAATAACACCCATCCTCATATGTTACGCACCTAAATCTATTAAAAACAATAGTCTAACATAGGTGATATTCTCTCTTAGGCGTTCTTCGCATTAAAGTACCACATGTCAATTTCCCATTTCCTCCTAAGTTCATTCCTTTTCTTTTTCCTTTTTTGCCAAATCACAATGTCCTAGTGATGAAAGGGGAAAGCAAATTCAGAAATGAGTGTTTTCCAAATCAGCTTGCTAAGATGATTTTCTGTGCATTGGTGGATCTTTTCAGTTTACCAATTTGGTACGGCCAACTTCTCCCTTGTGGAATATGCGTCGAGAGAGTTGCAAGTGTGTGTGGTGGCTCTCTGCAGCCTGCATGTGAGGTTGGAATGTGGTCCGATTGGACTTTAGCTCCGAGAATTCGGCCCAAATTAAGTCCGCCTCATTGGGCCTTTAAGACATTTGAAACTCAGGCCCAATTCGGTCTCACTCTTTAGCACGGCCGAAGTTCAGCCTTTGATTTTGAAGATTGGCCCAATTATATTCACAATTATTTTACTCAAAACCCAACCAGCCTTGTGGATTTTAAAATCAAACTGTGGGAACTGCCTGTGCACAAGCTAGGATTGCTTTATTTGAGTGATTTGAAAATATAAAGGAAGATCTGACAATTACTACTGAATACCATAAAATTTTTCAATTCTTTCTGGGCTACAATTTTAAGTTAACTAGCTCTAAGAGGAACCACAAAAGAGATATGCTGAGTGAAACCATTTGAATAAGGAGAAGGTCGACATGCCTTCAAAAGTAAGAGAAATCAAACTATCATGGCAATATGGCGCACTGGGTACGGTAATCCTTAGCTTTATCTTTATTCACTCTACCAAAAAACCTACTTGATGGTGGTATTATTATTGCACCTATACTTTTCACGAATCATTTTTGGGTCCAGGAAACCTCTAGAACGTAGTGATCGATGCCGGCGGGGAGGAAGTAGGCTCCATCAGGTTGTACGTGCCAATCGCACAAATTATTGTCGCATTGGAAGGGGTGGTTTTTGTAATCATACGCATTGAAATACAGAAACTTGTCTTGCCAATCCACCCTGCAGAAGAAGAGAGTTGTGCCCCAAAAGTTCAGTTCAAAATGCCAGGAGAAGAACTGTCCGTCGGAGAGGTTATGTGGCCCCAAGTCATTGTCTTTTGATTGGCAGTGAAGCGTCATCGGCTCTGAGGCTGCGCCCAAGCTATCTGTTACATTTACATGGATCTTGGCACGGACGACATGGGGGAAGCCGTGCATGGAAAGCGCAAGGAGGACGAGTGCCAGCAGGGAGCTCTTGAAGGGACTCATGTTGTGGCGTTTTGGTTTTCCCTATTTGCTCTCGATTAAATAGCCACGAGAATAGAGGCATGCTTATTAATATATTGGTGGACACAAATCTGCAAATTAAAAGGTGTCAATCAAATGTAATATCTGAAATTAATTGGGATCTGAACTATTCAAGTAAGAATTTCGTGCCCATAAAAAAATATTTCAAATTTATAAATTATTAATTAATTCGGATAGCGGTGGTTTCGAATCAATAAGATAATTAATATGAAAGATAAATTAATTTGATGGCATGGTAATAATTCCATGCAACCATTTTTTCCTCTTCCATTAATTCCAAGAAAGAAAAAAAGGACGTGCTCGTTTCCACATATACTGCTGCAACTTTGGATTTTCTCCATATTTACTAGCAAGTGCACAGTGCCAACAATGCGCCATCGGCGAGATACTCTGGCCAACAAAGGAAATTTATAAATGTATTGGTATGTTATTTGCTGCTTAGTCAACAAAACACCATGTTCAAACGTAAATGAAACTTGGAAAGAAGGCATTCTTCAAGAAGGTGGCCGTGTCAGAACCCGAAATTTGTTTACCCTAAGTTTGAAGCGGCCTAGGTTTCAATTTACACTAATTTGATTTGAATATGATATAATATAAAATTGAATTAAAACTTGTCCAAATCTACCAAAATCAAATGTAAGATCCTAAATCGATGCTCCCAAAAGCAAGTTTTAAGAAAATATGAGTGTTATATGATTGCATGCATTAATTATTTAAGATGCTAAATTTACTTTTCTGCCAATCAATTAGTGGCTACTGTGGATGCTGAGAAATTATACAGGGACCTCTCCCTCTATTTTCTTAATGTCAAACATGTGACAAATTGATCATGCATTCATTAATATCAAAGAATGATTTGCTTTTAATAAGTGTATAATTAAGAAAATAGGCACACAGACACATTAAAAAAAGAGTCCCTATATATTTTCTCCACATTGTGGTCCACGTTGTGTTTAATTTTCCCCATTTACTGCTTGTTAAATAGCCACAACCACTGTGGGTGATCAGTTGCTCCCCAACAGGCCGTTGCATGCTTATAAATTAAAAGGCGTTGGGTACGTCAAAAGTATTTCCTCTAACTAATTAATTATGTATACTTCAAGTAATGGTGGTTTCAAATCATTATTGAAATAATTAATGCGAAAGGGATATTTTTTTCAAGTGTAATTTGAGTGCTCAAATTTATTGCCCAACCAACAAAAAGCCTTATTCAAACGTAAAGCCTGAAAATAAGGCATTTTTCAAGAAAGTGGCCTCCTCAAAATCTCAAATTTTTTTAGGTTGAATCGAAGAGCATATGTTTCGAATTTTTTAGATTTCGATTTAAGTGAATTTAGACAACATTTAATATAGTTTTATGTCACATTTTGTTAAAGTCGGCACAAATTCAAATTCAAAATTACTTCCAAATACAAGGTTAATGCAAATACCAAAGATTGCATGCATTTTGCTGGGCTCAAGCAAAGCAATAGAAAAGAAAAATGGAAAGAGAGGGAGGTCGTTCTATATTATTTAAAGGCTTGTATTCATTTTTTACCCCATTTATCACCGGTTACTCTCCACGTTATGTTTGACAAAGCAATCTAGATAGTTCTCATCCAATTGATGGGTGGAGGAGACTCACTCAATCACTGGTTGTAATTGAAACTCAGTGAGTATTGCACATAAATACACTCAATTGATTTCAATAATAAATTGGAAATAAATTACAGAGGAAACTTTCAATAGAAATCTCTCACTCACTGGTTATTCACCCACTCTAACCATCACATTACATTACACACACACACACACACTTCTATTTATAGTAAAGGATGAATGGTAGATAGGATTAAATTCAAACAAGTAAGCTGGTTGTTGAAGGTAGGTTGCCTACTCTCCACTGCAATTCAACAACAGTGGGCTAGGGTTGGGGGAGCTTCCGCCATCAAATTTTGCCGCCACTGTCAAGTTTAGTTTTAATCTTCAACATCACCCCCCCCTCCACTTAAACTTGACTCTCATGGCTTTGTCATTCCGAGTATTGTCTTCAATCTTGCAAAAATATCGTGTCTGAGTGGCTTCGTGAAAATTTCAACAATGTGATCATACATTCTCCAAGATATCAACTCCACTTCTTTCTTCTTGAGATGCTCCTTGATAAAATGATACCGAGTATCAATATGCTTGCTTCTTTCATGGATTACTATATTCTTCGCAAGTGTAATTGCTAATTGATTCTCGATGTAGACTTCTGTGGGGTTATCTTGAAGATATCTCAGATACTTCAGTACATTTCTAATCCATATACCATGACAAACTGCTTAACTGACAGCAACATACTCAGCTTCACATGATGATAGCGTTACGATGGGTTGCTTCTTCGACGACCATGTAAATGTCGTATCTCCCATGAAAAATGTGAATCCCGTCGTGCTTTTTCTTTCATCAAGATCTCTTCTCCAATAGTTTCCTGAATAACCAATAAGTTTGCAATCACCTCTTGATGAATAAAACATACCATCAGTGATGGTACCCTTGACATAACGGAGTATCCTCTTCGCTGTATTCAGATGGGACTGATCAGGAGTCTCCATGTATCTGCTGACAAGTTGAACTCCATAGAGTATGTCTGATCTAGTGCAAATCAAATACCTCACGCTTTCAACTAGACTCTTGAAATATGTGGGATCAACATCTCATTGATCATTCTTTCTCAACTCCAATCTCCTTTCAACTGGAGTTATTACGGGATTGCATTTGTCCATCCCAAACTTCTTCAGTGCTTCTTTTGCATAGTGGCTCAGGAAGATGAAGATTCCCTTCTCTCTTTGCACGACTTCTATGCCAATAAAATGAGTCATCTAGCCAATATCCGTCATTTCAAACTCTTTTACCATGCTCCTCTTGAAAGCGGCAAACATCTTTGAATTGCTGCTGGTGAAGATCAGATCATCAACATATAACAAGGCTATCAACATGCTTATGTCTGTCTCCATCCTTATGTATAGCACATGCTCGTAGGGAAAAAGTTAGAAAAATTAATTTTAAATAAAAATAAAAATTAAACAAAATATTAAGAGTCATTGATTAAATCATTCGCCTAGGGCCCCATATTGTGAAGAGCCGGCCCTGATTGGCTCACAAAGCGAACTCTCACCATCAATGGTCCCCGTTGGCTCACAGAGTAAATTCTCACCATCCACAGGTACCGCTGGTTCCGTGAGTGTATTTATATGGAATTGAACCCTCGATACTCCCATATTTATTAATATCAGAGAGTAGCCTATTTTCAATAAATGTATAATTAAGAAAAAAAGACACACTCACACATGGAGAGAGAAATTTCCTGTGTAATTTCTCGTTAATTTGATGTCGGTGTTGAACTTGTACAAATTGCTGGAAAGTAAATAAAATAAAATAAAATAAGGTACTAAGGTGTATTAATTAGTATGTTGGTTGGTGTTAGAAAATATTGTACAAATATAAATAAAAAAAAATTTAACTACAAATCAAACAAACATAATTTGCAATACGATTGAGACACAAATATTTCCCTCTTTTAAGGATTTTCCATCTTAACTTATAAACTGAAAGAAAGTCCAAAACTCCACAGAAGGACACATTTCTTTTGTTATTAAACTCCTTAGCATCGAACGATGATGAGGATAATGTGAAGGTGTTGATATGTATTGTAAAACTATATTCTCTGGAGTTAAGACTATGTGGGTTTATATATAGGCATACTAGATCTTTCGTTACCCATGTACCAAATAAATAGGATGTATCTAAAATAAACTAAGTAAAAATTCAAAATCAAGTTACCCTCATATAAATATCTCATGAATTAATGTGATACAAGAAATAAGGACTCATCTAAATATAGATACATTTCTCTATTCAAGGTACATACCTTATCCCGTGATATATTTACTCCACATATAATTACTAATGTTGAAATATTAAAATACACTAATAGTTGGTATATAAGTTCTAATCATATTTTGACAAGTCTAAGATATTAGTATCTATTTGTGATATTATGTTTCAAACACAGAACTCAAAGGTGTGGGTCTCAATCCTGCCACCTCGATGGCTAGCGGAAGGAGGTTAGGACTAGGTTTTTGCCAATGACAGACTGAGTTTTGACAAATTTTGTTCATACTCAACATAAATAATTAAGAAAAGTTCAAATTCAAAGCTTAACCAATGATTTGGAGTGAATTAGGGCTGAGTAAGCAACTCACAATTAAGACTATGGTGAGTTTAAAAATATAATTCAAGCTTAATTGAAAGTAAATCTCAGTGCAGTAAGATGGAAGATGATGGGCAGTATCAAAATTTGAATTAAGACGTTAACTATATCATTCGTTACCAAATTTCACTTATTTTAAAATAACATTGAAATATACTTTATTGCATATATTTAAACACGTTATAAAGAAAAATAGTTTCCACCAATCAAATTTGAGGTAATGAGTTATATTAGTTCGATCGAGCTCAAATCACACTTTCATTTGGTTTCTATGTAAAGTTCTAAATTTTTTAGTTTAAATGAAATGATATTCTGGTTGCTCATCCTAAAAGATATTTGTGATGTATTTGATACAATTGCGAATCGATGCTGATGGTAGTAATTAGTTTACAATCTAGGTTTTGCATATTTTATTTTTTATTTTTTTGAAAAAAAAAATCATAAACCCAACCCAAAATCAATAAGCCGTCATGTAGTTTTATTTTGATAATTAACCCCCACCATGGCGGTGATTTTTAAAATAATGGAAAGTTATAATGCCGCTAACTCATGTTTAGGCAAATAACATAGGCGGAGGCCAAGGATGGATCCAATGGTTGAGTGTATAATCTGCCCCCCTAACCTCCAATTTTTTTCATTAATATAAATATATTTTAATTATCTTTTATTAGTATTAATATATTATTATTCTCCTAATGATTTTGGGTTTTTTAGATAATATTGAGACTATAAATTAAAGTAAATATTTTGAATTTTTATTCAAATTTTATATCGATCAACTTTATTAATTTAGTGATTAATGTGTAGTATCCCCACAGGCATTAAAGAACATACCTAAACTACTTAATAATAATATTGGGGGTTATAGTAAAGAATTGGAGCCTTGTTTGAAGATTAAAAAAAATATTACTGTTTAATGGTATTTTTGTCCAGTAAAATATCATTTTCATTTAATATATTAATTTTCATTAAAAGAACTCATTACATTATAATTTTTCATAATTCTAAAAACCAGTGAGATTTAGTGTTTATAGTAAAACTACAAATAATTATGAATTAAAACTTGTGATTGAAAATATAAAGAAGATCTGACAATATAAATTATGAATTAAATCAAATTAAACTTGAATTAATTTGATTGCATGGTAATAATTCCATGCAATCATTTTTTCCTCTTCCATTAATTCCAAGAAAGAAAAAAAGGACATGCTCGTTTCCACATATATTGCTGCAACTTTGGATTTTCTCCTTGTTTACTAGCACGTGCATAGTGCCAACAATGCGCCATCGGCGAGATATTCTAGCCAACAGAGGAAATTTATAAATGTATTGGTATGTTATTTGCTGCTTAGTCAACAAAACACCCTGTTCAGACGTAAATTAAACTTGGAAAGAAGGCATTCTTCAAGAAGGTGGCCGTGTCAGAACCCGAAATTTGTTTACCCTAAGTTTTAAGCGGCCTAGGTTTCAATTTACACTAATTTGATTTGAATATGATATAATATAAAATTGAATTAAAACTTGTCCAAATCTACCAAAATCAAATGTAAGATCCTAAATCGATGCTCCCAAAAGCAAGTTTTAAGAAAATATGAGTGTTATATGATTGCATGCATTAATTATTTAAGATGCTAAATTTACTTTTTTGCCAATCAATTAGTGGCTACTGTGGATGCTGAGAAATTATACAGGGACCTCTCCCTCTATTTTCTTAATGTCAAACATGTGACAAATTGATCATGCATTCATTAATATCAAAGAATGATTTGCTTTTAATAAGTGTATAATTAAGAAAATAGGCACACAGACACATTAAAAAAAGAGTCCCTGTATATTTTCTCCACATTGTGGTCCACGTTGTGTTTAATTTTCCCTGTTTACTGCTTGTTATATAGCCACAACCACTGTGGGTGATCAGTTGCTCCCCAACAGGCCGTTGCATGCTTATAAATTAAAAGGCGTTGGGTACGTCAAAAGTATTTCCTCTGACTAATTAATTATGTATACTTCAGGTAATGGTGGTTTCAAATCATTATTGAAATAATTAATGCGAAAGGGATATTTTTTTCAAGTGTAATTTGAGTGCTCAAATTTATTGCCCAACCAACAAAAAGCCCTATTCAAACGTAAAGCCTGAAAATAAGGCATTTTTCAAGAAAGTGACCTCCTCAAAATCTGAAATTTTTTTAGGTTGCATCGAAGAGCATATGTTTTGAATTTTTTAGATTTCGATTTAAGTGAATTTAGACAACATTTAATATAGTTTTATGTCACATTTTGTTAAAGTCGGCGCAAATTCAAATTCAAAATTACTTCCAAATACAAGGTTTATGCAAATACCAAAGATTGCATGCATTTTGCTGGGCTCAAGCAAAGCAATGGAAAAGAAAAATGGAAAGAGAGGGAGGTCGTTCTATATTATTTAAAGGCTTGTATTCATTTTTTACCCTATTTATTACCGGTTACTCTCCACGTTATGTTTGACAAAGCAATCTAGATAGTTCTCATCCAATTGATGGGTGGAGGAGACTCACTCAATCATTGGTAGTAATTGAAACTCAGTGAGTATTGCACATAAATACACTCAATTGATTTCAATAATAAATTGGAAATAAATTACAGAGGAAACTTTCAATGGAAATCTCTCACTCACTGGTTATTCACCCACTCTAACCCACACATTACATTACACACACACACACACACACACACTTCTATTTATAGTAAAGGATGAATGGTAGATAGGATTAAATTCAAACAAGTAAGCTGGTTAGTGAAGGTAGGTTGCCTACTCTCCACTGCAATTCAACAATAGTGGGCTGGGGTTGGGGGAGCTGCCACCATCAAATTTTGCCTCCACTGTCAAGTTTAGTTTTAATCTTCAACATCACCCCCCCTCCCCTTAAACTTGACTCTCATGGCTTTGTCATTCCGAGTATTGTCTTCAATCTTGCAAAAATATCATGTTTGAGTGGCTTCGTGAAAATTTCAACAATGTGATCATACATTCTCCAAGATATCAACTCCACTTCTTTCTTCTTGAGATGCTCCTTGATAAAATGATACCGAGTATCAATATGCTTGCTTCTTTCATGAATTACTATATTCTTCGCAAGTGTAATTGCTGATTGATTGTCGATGTAGACTTCTGTGGGGTTATCTTTAAGATATCTCAGTTACTTCAGTACATTTCTAATCCATATACCATGACAAACTACTGAACTGACAGCAACATACTCAGCTTCACATGATATTAGCGTTACGATGGGTTGCTTCTTCGACGACCATGTAAATGTTGTATCTCCCATGAAAAATGTGAATCCCGTCGTGCTTTTTCTTTCATCAAGATCTCTTCTCCAATCGTTTCCTGAATAACCAATAAGTTTGCAATCACCTCTTGATGAATAAAACATACCATCAATGATGGTACCCTTGACTTAACGGAGTATCCTCTTCGCTGTATTCAGATGGGACTGATCAGGAGTCTCCATGTATCTGCTGACAAGTCCAACTCCATAGAGTATGTCTGATCTAGTGCACGTCAAATACCTCACGCTTTCAACTAGACTCTTGAAATATGTGGGATCAACATCTCATTGATCATTCTTTCTCAACTCCATTCTCATTTCAACTGGAGTTGTTACGGGATTGCATTTGTCCATCCCAAACTTCTTCAGTACTTCTTTTGCATAGTGGCTCAGGAAGATCAAGATTCCCTTCTCTCTTTGCATGACTTCTATGCCAATAAAATGAGTCATCTAGCCAATATCCGTCATTTCGAACTCTTTTACCATGCTCCTCTTGAAAGCGGCAAACATCTTTAAATTGCTGCTGGTGAAGATCAAATCATCAACATATAAGCAGGCTATCAACATGCTTCTGTCCGTCTCCATCCTTATGTATAGCACATGCTCGTAGTAAAACTTCTGAAATCCACTCTTCTGGAAATAGTCATCAATCCTCATGTTCCACGCACGAGGTCCCTACTTCAAGTCATAGAGTGCTTTCTTAAGCTTGTACACTCTATCTTCTTTTCCCTTCTTCACATATCCTGGTGCTTGATCGATATAGATCTCTTCTTCCTGAAAATCGTTCAGAAATGCTAATTTCATGTCCAGCTGGTAAATCTTCCATCCATTTTGTGCTAATAGTGAAATTAGTAATCTGATAGTTTCAAGCTTTGCATTTGGGGCAAAGATTCCTCTATAATCAATCCCTTTTTTTTTCTTGTAGCCCTCGACGACAAGTCTTGTTATGTATCTCTGAACTTCTCCTTGAACATTCTTCTTGGTATTGTAGACCCATTTCACACCAATAGTTTTGTGGTCCTTCGGGAGATTAGTTAGCTCCCAAGTGTAGTTCTTCTCGATGGATTGAATCTCCTCATCCATCTCTTTTCTCCATTTGTCTTCTTTATTGGCCTTCTCAAAGCTAACCGAGTCACTGGTCAACAATAGACAATATAGTGTAACATACTCTTCCATTGGTTCTATAGTTTCATATAGATCAGTTAGATTACGAGTTTCTCTAGGCCTCATGTCTGAAATTTCATGCTCAATTGGTGATGGAGCTTCATTCCTTTGTGGTGAACTATGTGGAGGTGTCTACAGCTCAAGAACTTGTGACTCGATAGCCACTTCTCCATCCTTTGTCCTTCTTGCTTTTGGGATCTTGGCGTAGGCTATGGAGCCAAACACTCTAAGATGACTCACACTGGGCTTGTGAGTACTCTAGGCTTCATGTGGCATCTTTGTATCAACAATTTTCGTATGACACCTGTTGAGTAGATAGACTGCACATGACACTACTTCTGCCAAAAAACTTTTTGGCATGTTCTTATCCTTTAACATGCTCTTGGCGATGTTAAGGATCATGCGGTTCTTCCTTTCAGTTATGCCATTCAACTGGAGAGTGTAGGTCGGTGTGAACTACTTTTGAATCCCTTGTTGTCTAAGGAATTCTAGGAAAGTTTCATCCTTGTACTCTCCTCCTTGGTCTGATCCGAGTGACTTGATGTGATAACCACTTTGTTTCTTCACAAGAGCTTTGAACTCTTTGAACTTGTCGAACACCTCTGACTTCTTTTTTAGGAGGTAGACCCAAGTCTTCCTATTATAATCACCAAGGAAGGTGAGGAAGTATATGTTCTACCCATTTGAAAATGACCTCAATGAACCAAACATGTTTGTGTGAACTAGCTGGAGCGACATAGTAGATCTACAGTCGGCTTGCTTTCCAAAGCTATTTCTATGTCGCTTACTCAGAACACAGCTTTCTCATATCACATTTGGGTGGTGGATGTTGAGTAAGCCTTTCACCATCTTCTTGCTTCCTAACTGTTTCAAACTTTCAAAGTTCAGATGTCCGTACTTGAGACGTCATAGCCAGTCTTTGTCTTTGATGATAGAGCTCAAACACCTTGGCGTACCATGTTGAATAGCTAGTAGAAACATTCGATTCTTTGTCATGTGTACTCGAGTAATAAGCTTACCTCGAGCATTTGTTATCACCATCTACTTATCTTTAGGGCTAATTCGGTAGCCTTTCTTCACAAGCTGTCTGAGACTAAGTATATTAGTCTTCATGGCCGGCATATAGTACACGTTGGCGATAAAAGCATAGTCTCCATCCTTCTTTTTGATTAAGACATTTTCCCTTCCTTGAACTGGGACTTAAGAAGATCACCAAATGATATCTCTCTCTGAACTTTCCTATTAAGTTCCTTAAATAGGTTCTTTCTACCAGTCATATGATTGTTGGCTCCAGAATCAAGGAACCAAATATTTTGGTCCTGGTGGGTTGAATTGTGTGCCATCAGCATCAACGATTCTCCTTCAGTTTTCTCCTTTTCTATAAAGTTGGCATTTTCATTTACTTTGTGATTTTGGGGATTACCTCTGCACTCATTACTATAGTGTTCGTACTTGTGGCAATTGTAGCACTGAAAATTTCTCTTGTCTACGTTCGAACGGTTATTGTATCCCCCTCTTCTTCCTTGTCCTCTGTCTCGTGGGACATAGTTCTGTTGACTGTGTCCTTCTCTAGTTGGACCTCTTCCGTCTCTGCCACCTTCTCTGGAGTCAAAATTTTCATAATTTCTTCAACGAGATCCTCAGCTTCGTCTTCTTCCTCGCTTTGACATCCCCCCTTTATCATATATATTTGTAGTGAGGGACAACTTCGTTTGGAGAGCTTGCTCCAGTGCTTTATCATCACTTCTTCTATTAACTTTCTACTCATGGACTTGGAGTGAGCCCACAAACTCTTCTACAAGCATGGTTTCCAAATCTTTTGTTTCTTCCATAGTCACAGCTATGTAATCAAATTTTGGATCCAAAGATTGCAAAATTTTCTCACAAGTTCTCTCGTCGTCAAGAGTCTCTCCATTTCTTCTCAATTGATTTGATACTACCATAACTTGTGTATAGTAATCAGCAATAGGTTCGGTAGATTTCATTCTTAAAGATTCGAAATCACCTCGCAATGTTTGAAGACTAATCTTTTTCACTTTATCTGCACCTTTGTGTGTTTAATGGAGAAAGTTCCAAACTTCTTTAGATGTCTTGGAGGAGGCAATGATTTCTAACATGGCCTCATCAAGTCCTTGGTAGATTATGGACTTTGCCTTGCAATCCTACTTTTGATCGACTAGCAAGATCATTCTTTGAGCGTCAGACATAGTTATTTCATCTTCTCTTGATGGGGCTTCTCTGTACCCATCTTCAACGATGTCCATGACATCCTGGGAACCTAGTAGGGCTCTCATTTGAATAGACCAATTGTCATAGTTCTCCCGTGTCAGTTTTGGAATAACAGCTTGTGTAGTATAGTTAGCCATTAGATTTAATATATCAAAAAACATAGTGATGTGGATAGATTTTGGAAAATCTGATGCCACCAATGTCTTTAGAAGGTCGAAAAACTTTAGGAACCAATTTTGGGTTGTGAAGAACTGGCTTAAAAATTACTGAACCAACTAAAAGAAGTTCTTGACTGATTTTTTTTAAAGCAATTTGACTTAACAAAGTTTAACGATATTAGAAATTATCATTAGGACATGTGGCGGATTCTACGCGTGCCGCGTGTTGGCTACTGGACGCAGGTCTGTAGCCGAGTTGGGTTGTGCTCGCGGGGTTAGTTTTGACTTGCTAGCTGCTGAGCCGCATCGTGGATCGGGTTTCCGTGTATCTGGGTTGGATCTCACCAGCCGGGCAAGGAAGACGTGTGTGGGCGCGTGAGGGGCATGGCGTTGGCAGTCATTATCCTCGCCGACACATGCAGCACGTATGGAGGGCACTATTTCATCTGTCAGCATGTGAGAGTGCATGTGGGGGCTCCCGGACTCTGTTTGAAGCACGATTTTCACTGCTGAACTCATCTCGACGTGAATTTCACAATGGTATACTCAATTTTGTATTTTTAGCAACTTCAAATCTGGAAAAAAAAAATTTGAATTTCCACTCTGTCCGCCTCTGTTTGGCGAATTTCAGCAAACCTGAAGCTCTGATACCACTGATGGGTGGAGGGGACTCACTCAATCACTAGTTGTGATTAAAACTCGGTGAGGATTGAACACAAATACAATCAATTGATTTCAATAATAAATTGAAAATTAATTATAGAGGAAACTCTCAATACAAATCTCTCACTCACTGGTTATTCATCCGCTCTACACCACACATTACATTACACACACATACACATCTATTTATAACAAATGATGAAAGGTAGGTAGGATTAAATTCAAACAAGCAGGATGGTTGGTGAAGGTAGGTTGCCTACTCTCCACTGCAATTCAACAACAGTGAGCTGGGGTTGGTGGAGCTGTCGCCGTCAAATTTTGCTGCCACCATCAAGTTTAGTCTTAATCTTCAATACCAATGTCCAAAGTGAAAATAAAATCTATTTATATGATTCTATTATTTGATTGATTGCCTTGTTGCTATATTTGTGATTCTTTCATTCATTTGGTCGATTAATGTGATTAAAAACGAAATTTGAAAACTATGTAGTCTCTCTGAAAAATTGAAAGTGTGAATAATTTTTTGTTTAATGTAAATTGTATTTTATATAGTTGTTTAATTAGGACCCGCTAGTTGTGGAAACTATTTTATATAGATGTTTAATGGATATTTATAGTCAACAAAACACCCTGTTCAAACACAAATTAAACTTGAAAATAAGGCATTCTTCAAGACGGTGGCAATGTTAGAACCTAAAATTTGTTTACCCTAAGTTTGAAGCGGCCTAGGTTTCAATTTATACTAATTTGATTTGAATAAGATATAATATAAAATTGAATTGAAACTTTTCCAAATCTATCAAAATCAAATCTAAGACCTTAAATTGATTCTCCCAAAACCAGGTTTTATGAAAATACAAGTGTTATATGATTGCATGTATTAATTATTTAAGACATTAAATTCATTTTTCTACCAATCAATTAGTGGCTACTGTGGATGCTATGTATATTTGACCAAACAATATAGATATTTTTCATGTGATGCCCAAAGTGAAAAAGTATCAATAAAACATTTACCTCTTAAAGTTTTTTTTATTTTGATAAGACTCTGTATAATATTTGACTAAGTGCCTTGTTATTGTACTTGTGATACTTCCATTTATTTGGTCAAGCAAGAGGTCCAAAATAAAAGAGTAGTGCTATACAAATTACCACTCAAACATCATAGTTTTAATTACTCGTTACTATATAGTTGGTTTAAAATGATACCTACACCAAAAGTGAAGACCCTTTTTGAGTTGATCTTTGTAATTTGGATGCCTCCTCTTACTAGCTTTCTCATCTCCAACTGGGATTGTTTTCAATCAATTACAGAGTAATAATTTTCCAAAAAAAGTACTTATCTGAAAGTACTCTAAGATTTGAAAAAAAAATTTTTATATAAGTACTTAGTCAATTGTGAAATAAACACTACTTGTTGACAATATAAGTACTTATAAAAAGTACTTTTATGGAAAAAAAAAAAAAAAGACATACTAATTTTTTAAGGCATTCCAAACTAGGACTCAGTTCAAACATATGAACACGCACCTTACTTTTATATTTTACAAAGCTAATTGAAGATACAAAACCATATTGTTAAATACACAAGGATGTCTAAAAGTAACTCCAAAATAGTAGAAAATCAAATGGAAAAACAATAAAATACCTCGAAATCTCAATGCAGATCAATATCATTTAAAGTGTAGTTATATTATTTTTTGTCCTTTTTAAATTTTGGATTTTTATAGCACACAAATGATCTAATATTTCTTCGTTATATTCTTCTGTATTTCTGGAGAGGAAGGAAATGACTACTTCTACTTATTCTATGTGTTGCCTTTTAATTGTTTTTTTTTTTTTTTTTTTTTTTGTGGACATTTTCTAAATCAGGACTTTTTTTTTTTTAGTCTTCCTTATTAGGGTCAAAAACTAGGAATTGTGAAACAGAAGTATAAGAAAATTGAGGCACATTTCTATATCAAATGAGATAAGTTCTTTTGTTCATTAGAATGTTAAATGTTAAGGTAAATCTACCTACTACTAGCAACTTCCACAACAAACTTACTCAAATACCTAGTTAGCTTTGACTTCAGAAGAATAACATCCTCTAATACACCAAACTTTAAAACTCTTTAGACACTAGAGCTTGATTAATTTATAGATTGCCACTGCAGGTTCCAGAGTATTATGCTCGCATTGATTTGATCTTCTAAATGATCCGAAATTTTATTTGCGTGGTTTGCTATAATGATAATGATAAGAATGAAATAGAGAGTGATGAATTGTTTTTTGGAAGCCCAAAGGTGAAACTTAATTGAATGTTTGGACACAAAACTTTGGATTGGATTCTCTTCTTCAATAAAAGCTCTATTCATCATTGTCATGGTGGTTCTAGCCTATACCACTTTTAGTCTATTTGTCATTCTGGTTTTATTTTTTGTTTGCACACCCCTTGAAAATATCATGTATTGTTTACTAGAAGGTTACAACCTTTTAATCAGTAGTTTCATTGGCACTTGACATCATAGCTTTCTAGATGGAGCTTGCTTGCGTATAGTTCTCTACATGTGAAAGTTGAAAGGTTTAGGTTGAAAAGAAGTATTGCTATTTGCAAGAATATGCAAGGCAAATGTGCATTCCAATGCAGTTGGTGAATAAATACTCCTATTTGGGGATGAGGGTGCTGATGCTTCAATTTTGTGGCTGAACTCATTTGAAGTTAGCTACCAATGGCTGTTGGTGTAAGAGAAAAATAAATATTGCATAGGATAGTAGTTGAGACCCATAAATTAAGCTGGTAAATAATGTATGCACACACATTCTACGGTTTTTATGAGATGCAAATATTAGTACGCCATATGACATTGTTGTGCATGAATACAGTTGAATTGTTAATTTTTCTCCTAAGCTGGAGGTTTTCAATTTAAATGTTTGTGTTTTTTTTTTTTTCGATTGCATTTTCTAAAACTATTTTTTAACTCCTTTTTCTCCCACACCTAAATTTGATCCCTTTGGTTTTAATTTAATTCTATAAAAGCAAACTAATGGCTAAGCAATTTGATCCTTGGGAAAAAAATTGAAGTACAATTGAGGCAAAGTGGGGAAAGAGCAATACTAAGCAACTGAATTGAGATAAACCTTTTATATTCTTACCGAATCACACCACCATGAATGGGTGCCCCCTTTGGGGATCTTGAGTCGACTTATAAAGGTCACGAAGATAATTTCTTCTAAGTGAAACTGTGAAAAGACGAGTCCTCTGTACTTGGTAACCTCTCGATCTTTTTCTCCATCAACAAATGCATTATTAGTGACGGTTCTAAATACTGTCACTAATATAAAGACTATTAGTGGTCTTTCTCTTCAAGCATTCTACTTAAGGACATGTTCTTCTCGTTGTATTTTACCTTAAACTCATCTAAATTCTCATCGATGGTGTCAAGCACACTGCCTAGGTTAGTCACGACATTATTTCTATCACATTTTGCTTCCTAGACAATATCAGCAACATTTTTTTTTCTGTCTACTACTACAAAGATAGTCTCCTATTGGCCCCGATAAATTGTAATCATCTTCACGAGCAACCCACTCATGCATAGATCCAATCATTGCAGAACTTCATCACAACTTCCCTGGTTAGTACACAATCACTCCAGGAGGTATGAACTTCAAGAAATTTAAATTTAGAAAATCTTTTCAACCAATATTCACTATCAATGACAACTCTTCCATCTTTTTTCGTCCACTATGTTAAGAACAATCTCAGTCCATGGCCAAACATATAGATCATTCCACTCTAGAGTTTGAGAAATGGGTGTTGGTTCAAAAGGGCGAGGTGTTTGGTCTGACTCATTAGTTAGGTCAGTTTTTAGGTATTTTGGTAAGGTAAGGTCATTTTTATGTTTGCATTCGCTCATTGCACTTGATGGCCATTTTTGTTACTCCATTAGAAGTCTTTGTGAATAAGTCTTTGCAAATGGTTTTTGACCACTACATTTGAAGCACACTACCCAAGTAAATAAAAAAATCATCACTAATAGTTTTGACCTTTTTTCCCATCAACAAATGCATTATTTGGTCAACAAATGCATTATTAATGACAATTTATGAGAACCGTCACTAATATTATTCTTGACCTTAAATTTTTCCTATCAACATATGCATTATTAGTGACGGTTCTAAAAACTGTCACTAATATAAGACTACTAGTGACGGTTTTTCTTTTCAAGCATTCTACTTCAGGACATGCTCTTTTCGTTGTATTTTATCTTCAACTTATCCAGATTCTCATTTGTGGTGTACGCGCACTAGCTAGATTGGCCACAACATTATTTCTATCCTTTTTTACTTCTTGGACAATATGGGCAACTATTTTTATCTGTCCACTGCTACGAAGATAGTCTCCTACTGGCCCATGTGAATTGTAATCATCTTTATAAGCAACCCACCCATGCAGAAATATTTGAACCAAGATGTTTCGTTTGTGCATCTCATTCCTTTTTAGTACTATGATGAACAACTTTAAAAGATCTCTTAAACTCTATTGCATTTTAAAAAAATCAGTCCAATCATTGCAGATTTTCACCACAACTTCCATGGTTTGTACATGGTCATTCCAAAGGCATGAACTTCAAAATGTTTAAATTAAAAGGATCTTTTCAACCAATATTCACTATCAATGACAACTCTACCATCTTTTTTGTCCATTATATATGTTAAGAACAATCCCACACCAAGACTAGACATATATGTATATATATGTATATATATAGATCATTTTGCTTTGCGGTTTGAGAGATGAGTGTCAATTCGATAAATAGGGTGAGGCATTTGGTCCGACTCATCAACTAGGTTAGTTTCCACGTGTTTTTCCAAGGCAAGGTCGTTTTTATGTTTATGTTCGCTCATTGCACTTGATGACCATTTTCGTTGCTCAATCCATTAGAAGTCTTTGTCAATTAGTCTTTGCAAATGGTTTTTGGCCACTGCATTTGAAGCACACTACCCAAGCAATTAGAAAAACCGTCACTAATATTCTTGATCTTTTCCCCATCAACAAATGCATTATTAGTGACGATTCTAAAAACTGTCACTAATAATAGACTATTAGTGATGGTTTTGTTAAACCGTCACTAATAATATAATATTAGTGATGGTTTGTGAGAACCGTCACTAATATTCTTCCGTTAACAATGCATTTATTAGTGACAGTTTCAATTTGTCACTAATACCAAAAAAAAACTTCGCCAATAGTTTCTTGCAATAGTTTGAGTGAGAAATGTGACCGTCAATAGTATTGCACTTTTAGTGACAAAATTGAAAGCATCACTATTACTTTAATCACTAAAAACCTTTTTTTTTTTTTTTTTTTTAGTGTTGAAAACTTGATCACATTTTGGTTGGGTTGTTTGGAATCAAAACAAGAAAAATAGAAAACTTTATGCCTTTATTTTTAAAAATTTTTTAAATTAAGAGACTTGTGTTTGGCAAGCATAAGGAATGTTCAATTTTATATTTTGTATTTATTATAAGCTAGAAGAATTTATGTTTAATTTTATGATTGTAATTCTTACACTAGGATGATGTATTGCACTTCTAATTCAATAAAATTAAAATTTTGGTTATTCTACATTTGGTTAATTTGTATAGTTATAAATTTGTAGCATGCATTTAAACCCTTGTAGCTTATAATTTTTTAATAGTAAATAATTTTTTTTGTGTTTATGTTTTTATCTTCTTTGTTAGTTATGTTTTAATTCTGTTGTCCTAATTTGGTTGGTTGTTGGTGTTGATTTTTTTTGGGAATGTTTTTCTGTACTCTTTCTTTCGTTTTATCTTGTAACTATGGTATTCCTCTACCAAAAGTAAGAATATATTAATAAATAAATGGAGGTGCCACCCTCTTTTATTAAAAAAAAGAATTCACCACTAAAAGATACTTGAAATTATTATTCATTTTAAGGATGGGAAAATGGTGAACGTTGTTATTAAAGTAATATATGGAAATTCAAAAATATTAGTGAATACAAATTTACTCATCGTTAATACTCATTATATTTTTAAATTCAATAATGATGAAAAATGATTGTTAAAATGTAATAAAATAGTTGTCATTGATGTGCATTAACGCCAATAACCACTTTAATCACTATTAATCTATAACAACAATTTTTATAAACCTCATGCCAATAGTCTTTTCTTTTTTTTTTTTTTTGCCCAAATATTTCTTAACCTTACTAGATAATATAAAAATTAAGCTAAAATGAGGAGGAAAGAGAAATTGTTTAGAGTGGTCCACTGGCCACATAATGGCGGTCAATCAGCCTCTGCTTCCCTCATTTTTTTTCATGCATTCATGAAGAACATTTGGCATCACCTTGATATTGGTCAACCAGCCATGAGGTTGTCAACCAATTTAGTTAATTTTTAAATTTTAAATTCTTTTGATCTCATTGGTTGATCAAGTTTCTTGGTTATTGTAGTGTGCCACACAATGAACTAGATTTTTGCTTGTTGCTAGTTAGTGGTTATGGTGATTGAAATTTTGAATTCAAAACTCAAAAGTCTCAAAGCCCCATTTCCCTTCACTATGCATAGTTTATAAATAGACAATGCATGGCCTTTTGTGTGCACATCTGAGTTAGGGAGTTAGGGTGAGATTTCAAAGATGGAAACTTGGCTTTTAGGGTTATAGGTAGGTATTTTGAGGTACTTAAAAGACATCATTTTTACTCATTCATTTATTTTGGATCTTTGGATATGTGTTCAATTTTTTGCATCTTCCACTTGAAATACATGCCCTCACGTACTCAAGTCTCACCCTCTCAAATTTTGAAGTTTTGGTTAGGATTATATGTGCATAAGCATGTTCTTGTGTTATCTTCATATAACATGATGTTTATTTCGTGGGTTTTTGTGCATTTGTGTAATTCTAGTGTCTCTAGAGTGGTCTGCATGCATACTTCAAATCACATTTGGCTTAGGTATCATATCATGCACTAAAAGCATTTTTGAAAGAATGGTTTTAATTATCTATCTCTCAATTTTCTCACATATTCATGTTGGCTTTTTGAATTGGCTTGTCATTTAGGTTATGAGTTCACAAGGTCTATATGTAGGATTCATGAAATTGCATGAAAATTTTGAAGAAATATGGAAAATACATGCACAATTGGCCCATCTCATGGCACGGCGGACCGCCATCAATTCTTCGCACACGGTTGACCAGCTACTAGGGCTCGGACAACCACCCAATCTAGAGGCTGGTTAATGGCCCTTTCTTCTAGATTTTTCTCAAATGTTTTAGTCATTAATCATTCAAAACATTCACTAGATGTATGACCGAGTTTGGCTGCTAATAATTTGATATGGATTAATGGTTTTATCCATAAAAAACCAAAAATATCATTTTTAAAAAATATATAATTTTAAAGAAAATAATAAAATTATAGAATAAATTACCATGATGAGACTTTTAAGCATTTTCAATAAGTTTTCTAACTCATTTGTTAAATGATTTATGCACGGGTTTGTGTTTGCCCCAAAAATTAAATAAATTTAAAAAATATAAAAAAATTTGAAGTGATTCTACAAAGTAGCTTAAGGGTAGAAAGAAGCATATTTTTATAGGCTTCATGGTTCTACTTTGCAATGACTTTTCTAAAAGGTCAATGTTTTTTAATTAAAATATGGAATTTTCACATCAAGATTTTAAGTATTTAAAAGAATCTTCAAATTTTTTATCCAAAAAAGTAAAAATATTTTTGGGGAACTATGGATGGTTTGATTCTTCTTCTAAGGATATGTAAGCAGCCTACTTTGTAGATTCAGTAATAACAACAAAAAAAACCCAAAAAAAAAACCTTTTTGAAAGTTGAGATATAATCTCAAGAGGGTGGTTAATTGGATATTTTAAAATTTTATGTATGGAAACTTTAATCAATTTTAAAACTGATTTTACGAGAGCTTTAATGTCATAACCTGCTTAATTTTCACATTTTTTTTTATAATAATATCATCATAAAATCAATACCACACATCTCACATTCCAACTCAGCAGGTCACAATCCTCATGGACCTATGGGTACCAGGGATACATTAGAACATACAGCAGAAGCCTACGCAGTAGAAAATGTATAATCATATTCATAGCATCATATCATACATCACAATGTACCAGAGTTACTACAATCTTTGTACTTCCATATATACATCCCAAAAAATGAAATCTAGGGACAATTCCCACAAAGCCATACTATCCCTACCAAAAACTTATCCTTCAAAAAGGGCAGATAAACCACTCTAGATTAGCAAGGCTTTTCCCGCTCTCCTATCAGGGGCTCTTAAAAAGTTTATAAGATTTAGGGGTGAGACACCTCTCAGTAAGAAAAATAAACTAATACTAGTGTGTGGCAACATGAGTATTCTGTATTCAACATATATCATACATAACATGTTCAATACTGTTTATTAAATCTGGGAAAAACATACATATACCATCAAAACATGGCAAAACATACTGCATTTTTCATAATCATATTTCATCTCATATAATAATAATAACATAAAAACATTCCTGGTAAGTTAGCTGGCTGTTGTCATGTATTATCCTCACATGACTAGGTTGTATGGCCCGAAGGCGAGACCTGACAATGGTTGGCCAACCACTGCCAAGTCAAACAGTAGTTTGTAGGTCCGATGGGTCTGCTAGACCTGGTCCGTACACCAGGGGCGATCAGCATACTTCTTATAAACCACATCGACCATCTAATCTCACACCACTCCGTACAGCGGCATTAACACAAATATCATGATCACGAAGACCATGGATACATAGCAATGGTACTATGTAAGTGTTAGCCTAGACCAAGCCAACTAGGATCTGATACTATATAACATATGTTAAAACTGTGATACAGAGATATCTCATATCGTTAATTAACAAATTAATCATATCATTTTGCATATATTCATATATCATGAAAATCATCGGCCCGTACGCCGGTATTACACATTTTATCATAGCACGGCCCGTACACCGGCAATCACATCATAGCACAGCTCGTACGCTGGCAAATCACAACATAGCACGGCCCGTACGCCAGCAAACCACATATATAAAAATCTCGGCCCATACGCCGGTTTTCCCATTGTAAAACCCATATCATAATCTCATTCCAGAAAACAGTATTTCACAACATTTTATACTCATGCCACACTGAACAAGTTTTCTATATTCAATATACGATCATATTCAACAATACTTCCCAAATATAGATCATATATCATATATATATATATATATAAATATATTTATTTTCCAAGAATTAAACGCTATATATATTTTTTTTCTCAAAAAGAACTAGTTTAGTTTATCCCTTTACCTAACTACTGCAAAGTTCCTAAGAAAATCTTCCCCGCACCTGCAGGGTTCCTAACTCAACACCCTGAAAATGAAAACCCCCAGTATTAAACTTCAATATTTCTACGTGCATAACATTTCTTATAACTACCATTAAGTCAAATTCGGCTTAAAAAACCTTACATCAACTTAGGGATGATTCTCAACGTTCCAAATTCAACACCCCTGGAAATGGAAATTCCCAGTATTAAAATTTAGTATTTCTAAGCGTATAACATATTTCTCAACTGTCATAAATCTAAATATTGAGTAAAAAGTTTTACCCTGCATTTGGGATGAAATCTAACTTCGTTTCCCTGACGATCCGCTCCGGCAGACTTGTAGAGAATCTTGCTAGGAGCATTGTGGTGACTTCAGATTGTTGATCCGGCATAAAACTGGCCCGGAATTAAAGAAAGAGAGAGAGAGAGAGAGAGAGAACAATGGGGCTTCCTAAGGAGGCTTGTACAATTATATATATTAATATTATAATAACTTACTAATTGAAGCAAAACTTCTTGGAGAAACTTGTACAACTTTATATATATATATTAATATTATAATAATTTACTAATTGAAGCAAAACTTCTTAGAGAAGCTTGTACAACTTTTTATATATTACATATATATCATAATAACTTACTTACATATATATATATATATATATATATATATATATATTTTCTTTATCATACTATTCATTTTACTTGTTAATTTAATTAATTTATTTCATTTTATTATTTTATTATTATTATTTTTTTTTTTTTTTAAAAGTTTTATTTTTCCTGGTTACTACATCTAACGTCTTAACAACAGCAGTATTCTCAGTAGACAATTTTATCAATATATATATATCCTTAAATTCTAAGAGTCTAAGCAAATATTTTAATATATGATCAAACTACTCACAACAGATCAATATCTATAAATATAAGATTAACTACTTAATATTCACAAATATATACTCAATCACAAGATAGTTAAAGCTTTAACTTGAATAAGAGATAAACCAACACAATAATATTTCAGCAGGTTATATCAAAATTATATTTGTAACTACAACAAAGTTTAATCAATAAGAGTATTCACAACATTCCCAACATTCACAAATTAAAGTAAATATAATATGCTTGAAAATAAAGGAGATAAGGGAGAGAGTGACACCCAATTTTTTACAAGATTTGACTACTTTGCCTACGTCCTTGCCTCAACTAATCAGTTATGAGGATTCACTAATCGCTCTTTCAATAGGTGGAGACACCTCTCTCCTTCAATAGGTAGAGAAACCTTTCAAGCGAAAACAATCCTTCTGTTTGTCAACAACTCAATCACATAGTCATCAATTTACACAAGGAAATCAAGAGCTGATTTTGTACAAATAGAACTCTCCAACCAGAGTAGATTAGTACACAATAAACACTCTACAATACTCTCAGAAGATATTTGCTAAGAAGATCAATGAGATTGGCTAAGTTTTGAGGTTTTAAAAGCTTTGAACTTGAAATAACAACTCAGAAAATAAGCTTCAACAAGAACAGCGCAAGACACGATTTTTCAGTGTAAATTGATATATTCAGTGTCTAAAACACGATTAGGGTTGACTATTTATAAGTAGGTTTGAATTATAGCCATTTGTGCGTGTTTTGGTAACATTATATTTGAAAATCGAAAACATTTTTTTCAGTTTGCAAAACTTATCACAGCGCTTCGGTTGACTGAACTGATAGTTCGGTCACCCGAACCAATTTAAATATGAATTTTTAAAACTATTTGTTGGAATTGGCCAGTGTAATCCCAAAAGGGTGTGAATTGGGTATTATCTCCTAAGTTGAACTCAATTTGCAACTAGTATTTCACAACCTAGAGTCTATCTAAACATTCCCAATTAATCAAGTATGCAAATATTTAAGCCAAATAAGATATTCTCAGTAAATTAAATACTTTCATACAATCACCACATCATATCCCATTAAATATTCAAAGTGTGTATGTAAAATGATTAAGTCATGAAAGTAAACATACACGTAAGACATATATCTCATTTAAATAAAGGGCATGTAGGCAAAAGCAATGATAGCGATAAATGAACAAACATACATGTGCGCAAATTAAAGTGTGCAAATTTAGCAAGAGAGAGAGAGAGAGAGAGAGAGAGAGAGAGAAACACATGATATGTGTTATCGAGATTCGGCCAAACCAGCTTATATCCCCGCTTTGGGCATACCCCCCAAGGATTACACTAACCCTGCTCACTTAAACGGGCGGTGTAGAAGCTGTTACAACCTCTCCTTACGGAGCGAGGTAAACCTCAGCTCAATTATAAGACTAAGCCCAACTTGTCTCCCTTACGGGGCGGAGACTCCCCAATTCAATTTCCCGAACTAAACTCAACTAGTCTCACTTATGGGGCTAAGACTCCCTAGTTCAATTAATGGGCTGAACCCAACCGATACAATAAAAATCATTTTTCATACAAAATAATGCTTCTAAAAATACAAGTAGAGATGTACACATTAATAGCTCAAATACATGCACTCTCTTATGATATGAGTCATGCTCGGTAAAGAAAGGGTGTTTTCTCAAAACAATATTTTCAATCTTTGAGAAAATAATGTGTATGATAAAATGTTTCAAAGATTTAAGTCCTTAATAAAATATTCTCCTAAAAATATTTTTCAAATGCGAACTGGAGAACCTAGGGTTTTTGGTCTTAATGATATTTTTGAAAAAATGAAGATGTGTGATCTTTAATGTTGAGAACGCTTCAAAGATCAAAATAAAATAAGTATTTCTCCAACAAAGATTAGAAATAAAAAAATATTTGGAGAAATTAGGATTTATGCTCAAAATATGTTTTTGCAAGTGTTGGAATTGGTGTACTCCCAAGAGGGGGATGAATTGGAATTTTAAAACTTCTTCCTAGGTTAAACCAGATATTAGTAATTCACAATGTAGGGTCTTTTTAAAACACATACCAATTCAACAGATAAACTACTGAGCAGACATAAAAACAAATTTAAAGCAATCTCAGTATATCAAACATTCAAAATAGTGAATATTAACATACAGGTGCAAAAAGTAAATTGTGAAAAATAAAATTGACACCAGATATGTTATTGAGGTTCGGCCAATACTACCTATGTCCCCGCCTCAAGCTCACAAGTAAGAGGATTCCATTAATTGCTCACTTACGGGTGGAGCGACACCATTTACAACACCTTACAGGCTGGTACACCTAATTCTCTTAACCGAGTCTGAACCAGTCTAGGACTATTCATAGGGCTAGTCTCCCTCTTCCGACCACACATTGGGAATACAGCTAGTAATATCAAATTTGTGTACAAATACAATGCTTCTAATACAAGAAAATGATGTACAACAATTTAAACACAATAAATACACTCACATATGATAAGGATTTATGCTCAAATGAGATTGGTCAAATGATGTATAAACTCACAATAATATGTGCATCTATATGTATATGTGTGAGTGAGTGAGATCTTTGAATCGGACTGGTATGATCACAATATGAATACTCAAAGATATTCTACAACCCTAAACAAATATCTCAATAAGATTTTTCAAATATCACGCACAATAGATATTAGGGTTTTTGGCTCAAAAAATGTTTTCACAAAAACAAGTGAGCCTTTGAATCTTGCAATGGATGTGCAAGATTCACAAGCGAAGAATATATTTCTCGTCCAAAAAATATTTGCCAAAGATAATGTGGGAGAAACTTGAATAATACTCTCAAAAAAAGATGTGAAAAATAAATGCAATATGAGAGTAAATGAATTTTTGAATTGTAAAACAAATGCCCAAGATAAATAAAACACTCTTTGAGAAATGATTTTCAAAGCAATAACAAAGAGAGGATCAAAAATTTAGCTTGGAAGATGAAAATAAGATTTAAAAAATTTGAGAGAATTTTCTCACTAATCATCTTGCTAATTATGTATAATAAGGGGGTATATATAGAGTTGGGTTGAAATCTGACTATTGGAGACCTATTGGGTATTTTAAAATTGTTAAATTAAAGTTTAACAAAAAGTAACCTTAATTAACTATGGTAAAAATAAGGCAACTCGAGAGTTTCGATGGCTCGGACCTCAGGGTCGGTTCCCTAAGCACTCATAACTAGAAAATTTTAATTTTCAACTTCAGGTGCCTAAGGATAGGTTTGGGTTGCTGAACCAAGGCCATTTTCCAAACGCTCGAGGTTCGGTCGCCTGGGGCTATTCTAGACTTAGAGTTCGGGTGCTCGGTGTCGTGACCCGGAGAAATTATGGTATTTAAATAATAAAAGAAGGGGGAAAAGGGAATTGTAATTTCAATATTTAAACAGGGTCTCATCGACGAACATAATGAATTCACTGACGAGCACACATGACGGGCTCATTGACGGGGATGTGTCTCATCGACGAGAAGATACCAAGAGGATATATCTCAGTTCTGAATTTCATCGACGAGGGTAAGTATTCGTCGACGAATTTTCTTCTTGACCTCATCGACAAAGTGACGTGGCTCGTCAACAAAGGCCAGTGTATAAATAGCTTAAACTTCATTTTTTTGGCTAAAAATGTATGCACAAACCTCTCCTTCTCTCTCCTCTTCGCTTTCCCACCCTTCTCTTTAAATTTTTGGGTCCGTTCTTCGCTAGATCGACGATCTGTAGCTGCCATGACACTCTTGGGGAAATTCTCTACAAGTGTGCTGGAGTGGATCATCGGTGGGGCTAGCTTGGACTCCATCCCAAGTTTAGGATAAGACATTTTTTTCAATATTTGACTTTCCTATAGTTGTAGAAGTTGTAGTAGTCAAGAAAATACTGAAGTTTTGTTCTAGAAGATGTCGATTTCAGGGTGTTGAATGGGAAACCCTGCAGGTGCAGGGCTGGTATATTTTAGGGGCTCTTTAGGAATCAGGTAAGGGAATAAACTAAGCTAGTTGTTTTCATAAAAATATATGTATAATTTTACAACATTTAATTTTAAGAAAATAAATATATATTAGCATTATGTTTGAGAAAATATTACTGTAAATGATGATATATTTTAAATATGTTATATGTTTTCAGAACCTGGTTGGCTTGATTTACGCTTACACGAGCACGGTGCCATAGCTATATGATCACGATCATGATATGTTAGTGCTATCGCTAACCATACGGGGCAGCAGAAGAATGGTAGTCGATGTGTTTATTGTAGTGTTGGCGTCCCTGGTGTAGGGACCAGTAGAGGTAAACCCATCATACTTATATACTTTTGCTTTTGATTAGGCAATGGTCTGCCAGCCATTGTCGAATCTAGCCTTTGGGCCGCACAACCCAGTTATATGGGGGTAAGACATGACACTAGCTAACTAACCTTCCAGGATGTTTTGTATTGTTATTATATGAGATGAATTATGTTTATGGAAATCCAGTATGTTCTACCATGTTATGATTATATATGTTTTCCCTGATATGATACAGACAGTTTCACCAAATATGCTTATATACTGTTACATGTATAACACGGAAATAGTCATGTTGCCACACACTGGTATTAGTTTATATTCCCTTACTGAGAGGTGTCTCACCCCAAATTATATGAACATTTCAGGAGCCCCAGATAGAAGAGCGGATAAAGCTCCGCAGCGTTAGAGTTCGATAGTCTTACCTAACCTAAATGGTAAGTTCATGTTAGGGTCAAACGGATTTTTGGGTAGCGACCCTAGGACTATTTTGGATATTTCTGTGATGTGTATTTTATATGACGGTTTTAGTAAACTTTGGTATTGGGTTGTATGGTATTCTGATTGTATATGATTTCACGTTTCTTGCTGCTTAGGTAATGGTGATGAATTTCAAGTTACCTTAGGTAGCCTTGGGTCCACGTGGATTATGGTTTATAAGGATATTAATATTATGTAGAAAAAAAATTAAATCTGTATGATAAATTTGGTAGGTTGTTACAGTTTGGAATTAGAACCTAGGTTGCTAGGTTCGGTAGACTTTAGAGTGCAGTGGAAACGATACCAGAGTATAGGAAAATGATTTAAGGTTTTGTTCTACAATCTAGAGGCAGGACTTCCGTGGCGGTTTCTGTGTTTTTTTCGGGGTGACAATTTAAGGAAAACCATAGTAAACTATTGTCGGGTTGTGTTCCTAGAATCTAGAAATGGAGATAGGAATGAGTTGAGGAAGCTAAGATAAGGAACTATGTTAGGCATGTAAATTATAAGTATAAGGTTTCTAAGTTACGTTTATTGTTTTCTAGGATGGATCCAAGAGGAGGTAGTGCCCATGCAAGCAGCAATGATGGAGCAGGGCCCTCGAGTGTAGGCGGGACTGATTCTGATGCAGTACTATGCAACTTGGCTCAACAAGTTGTGGCTGAGATCGCTAGGATCTCTAGGGAGTTGGGAGGTTCGTTTGCAGGTCATGGGTGCACGATAAAGAAGTTTACTAAGATGAATTCTTTGGAATTTTCAAGAGGAGTTGATCCTACAGCTGCCGAGAATTGGATGCAGGAGATTGAGAAAGTCCTGGTTGTATTATAGTGTACAAAGGAACAAAGGGTCCTCTTTACCACCTATAAATTGACAAGGGAGGCCGAGAGGTGGTGGACTGCTGTGAGACTTCTAGAGCAACAAAGGATGACGCTGATAGCAATAACATGGGATCGATTTAAAGAATTATTCTTTGACAGATATTTTCCAGCTACTGTCAGGGAAGCTAAGTGGAAGAATTCTTGAGTCTGAAACAGGGACAACTGTCGGTCCAACAGTATGTGGCGCGGTTTATAGAGCTCTCTTGCTTCGCTTCGTATATTGTTCCTAATGAGATAAAGAAGGCAAGATAGTTTGAAAGAGGATTAAGGAGAGGCATATACAAGCAGGTGGTGGTACTAAAGATACAGGATTTTGTTAAGTTAGTCGACAGAGCAGCCTTGGTAGAGGTTAGTGAATGTATGGATGTAAAGGAACAAGGACAGAAGAAGATATCTTCATCTTCAGGCTACCAGCAGGGTCATAGGTAGGGTTAGTGGAGGAGAGGAAACTATGGCAGAGGGCGGAGGCAAGAGACTGGGGATCGTGAGGTTCGAACAGTGCAGAATCCTCTGGTTTGGCAGACTTATGGGAGGAGACACTGGGGAGAGTGTTGAGTAGGGAGATCTATCTGCTATCACTATGGTAGATAGGGACATCTGGTGCGAGACTGCCCTACACCGCCTGATGCTCCTCCTGCACCTAAACGATACTGGGGGGCTATCAGGCACCATATGGAAGCCATTTGAGGAATATGGCTCCGGCCAGAGTTTTTTCTTTGACACTGGGTGATGTTAAGACAGCCGGTGACATGGTGACAATTATAGTTAACATGCTTTTTTTTTAAAGTTATTGTATTGTTTGATTCATGAGCCACACACTCATTTGTGTCCATGGGGTGTATTAAATTATGTGGGGGCAAAAACACAGCAATTAGATACTGAATTATTAGTGACTACACCGACCGGGTCAGTAGTGAGGTGTAGTAGGGTATTTCAGGGTTGTCTAGTGAATATTCAAGGGGAAATTTTGTCTGCCGATTTGATAGTGCTAGACATGCATGAGTTCGATGTAATATTCAGTACGGACTAGTTGGCACCCAATTATGCCAGCATAGATTGTTGCTTAAAGGAAGTAATATTCAGACCTCTGGGAAAACCAGAATTCAAGTTTATAGGATCACGAGTGCAATTTTTGCCCCAATTAGTTTCAGCTATTCAAGCGAGGAGACTGCTCCTAAATGGGTGTCAGGGATTTGTGGCATTTGTGAAGGAAATGTTAGGGAATGAAGTGAAGCTCACTAGTACACCAGTGGTAAAGAAGTTTACGGATGCTTGTTAGATGAGTTACTAGGCTTGCCATCTGATCGGGAGATAGATTTTGCTATTGATCTACTTCCAGGTACAATGTCGATCTCTAAAGCACCTTACCAAATGGTGCCAGCAGAGTTGGAAAAATTAAAAATCAGTTGGAAGATTTGTTTGATAAGGGCTTTATACGACCTATTGTATCTCCGTGGGGAGCTCCAGCTCTATTTGTGAAGAAGAAAGACGGGACTATGAGGATGTGTATAGATTATAGGGAAATTAATAAAGTGACAATCAAGAACAAGTATCCTCTACCTCGTGTAGATGATTTATTTGACCGGCTCTAGGGTACATGAGTATATTCTAAGATTGACCTCAAATCAGGTTATCGTCAGGTGAAAGTGAAAGCAGATGATGTGTCAAAGACGGTCTTCAGGACCATATATGGGCATTATGAATTTCTTGTTATGCCATTTGGCCTGAAAAATGCTCTTGCAGTATTTATGGACTTGATGAATAGAGTTTTCCACCAATACTTGGACCAGTTTGTTGTTATTTTTATTGATGATGTACTGGTCTATTCAAGGAATTATAAGGAGCATGGAACACATTTGAGGTAGGTTTTACAGACGCTCAGGGAAAAGAAGTTATACGCCAAAGAAAATGTGAATTCTGGCTTGAGAAGGTTGTGTTTTTGGGACACGTCATCTTAGGGGATGAAATTTCTGTGGATCATAGTAAGATTGATGCGGTAGTGAATTGGGCTAAACCGAGGAACGTCCAGGAGATCAGGAGTTTCTTAGGGTTAGTTGGGTATTACCATCGTTTTGTTGAGGGATTCTCGACTCTATCAGGACCTCTGACATGACTGACTAGGAAGAACACCAGATTTGAATTGGATGATAGTTGTTTTCAGGAATTGAAGTAGAGGCTTGAAATGGTACCAATATTGATCATTCCGTCAGGAAGTGAGGGTTATGTTATCTACAGTGATGCGTCCTTGAAGGGGCTTGGTTGTGCACTGATGCAACATGGTAGAGTAGTAGCGTATGCTTCCAGGCAGTTGAAAGAATATGAAAAGAACTACTATATCCATGATCTTGAATTGGCTGCAGTGATACATGCATTGAAGATTTGGAGGCATTACCTATACAGCGAGCTATGTGAAATTTTCTCTGACCATAAGAGTCAAAAGTACTTTTTCACCTAGAAGGAACTGAACATGAGGCAGAGAAGGTGGTTAGAGCTTATTAAAGATTTATATTGTACCATCAGTTACCACCTAGGGAAAGCAAACGTGGTAGCTGATGTGTTGAGCAGGAAGTCTGTGGGACCAGCGTTGGCAGCTAAGGAGATTTAGTATCCGATTATGATGGATCTAAAGAGACTCGGCATAGAGTTGGTTGAGAGTGATCCACATGCATGTATTTCTAATCTAGTGGTGCAGTCTGCTCTGTAGGAAAATATTAAAGCTGCTTAGAAAGACAATCCAGAATTAGTAGATGTATTAGTCAGAGTGCAGAATGGTCAAGGGGAGGAATTCTGTATTGTAGATGATGGAACTTTGTGATTCTGTTCCAGATTATGTGTTCTTGCCGATGCTGACATTAGGAATACCATCTTAGAGGATGCTCACAGATCTTTATACACATTTCATCCCAAAAGTACGAAGATGTATATAGATCCGTGAGAGTCTTATTGGTGGAGTGGTATGAAGAAAGAAATTTACGAATATGTAGCATAGTGTTTGATGTTCCAATAAATAAAAGCTGAGCACCAGAGGTCGGCGAGCTAGTTGCAGCCACTTTTTATCCCAGAGTGGAAATGAGATCATATATCCATGGATTTTGTATCAGGGCTGCTGACGGCGTCGCATGGCCAAAATGCTATTTGGGTGATTGTAGACCGTTTGACTAAGACCGCCCATTTTCTTCCTATCAAGATCAGCTACTCCCTTAACCATTTGGCAAAGATTTATATTCAGGTGATAGTCTGTTCTTATGGGGTGCCAGTGTCTATAGTGTTAGATCGAGACTCGTGTTTCACGTCACTGTTTTGGAGGAGCTTACAGGAAGCCTTAGGGTCTTGGTTATCTTTTAGCATGACATTCCATCCTCACTTAAATGGGCAAACTGAGAGGACGATGCAGATATTAGAAGATATGCTTCGAGCATGTGTGGTAGATTTTGGGGGTAGTTGGATCTAGTTTATGCCACTGGTGGAGTTTGCATATAATAATAGTTATCAAACCAACATTGGCATGACATCGTTTGAGGTGCTCTATAGTAGGAGATGTTGTTCTCCTTTATTTTGGGATGAAATCGGTGAGCAACGAGTTGTGGGGTCGAAGCTTGTTCAGCAAGTGTGTGGTAAGGTTCAACTCATCAGAGATAGAATTAGTGCAGCTCAAAGCCTATAGAAGGGTTATGCCGATAACCTCCTTAGGAAGTTAGAGTTTGATATCGATAACCATATGTTTTTGAAGATAGCTCCGTTGAAAGGGGCTATGAGATTCGGAAGGAAAAACTTAGTCCTAGGTTCATTGGCCCATTTGAGGTTCTAAAGAAAGTGGGGCCAGTTGCCTACATGTTAGCTTTACCACCTGTATTTTCCAGGATATACGACCTATTTCACATTTCCATGTTGAGAAAATACGTTCCAGATCCTTCTCATGTAATCAGTTATGGTGAATTAGAGCTCAGTGATTCACTAGTTTATGGGGAGGTACCAATACAGATTCTGGACAAGAAGGAGCAAGAATTGCATAATAAGAAGATTCCTTTAATAAAAGTTTTGTGGAGAAATCACACAATAGAAGAAGCTTTTTGGGAGCTCGAGGAACTAGATAAGACAGAAATATCTGCAATTGTTCCAAGAGGTTTAGTTATAAATGGGTAAAATGTAAGTAGTTTGGTAATATTTCTTTTGCAAGTACATGTAGTAGTTTAGTTAGTAAGTAATCTTTTAGTTTTGGGGGAATTTTTATTTTATATATGTAATCTCCCAAGACTTGAAATGTAATCACAGTATTCCTCCGCTATAAGTAAGTAGACCATTTTTCTTTTAAGGGATGATGAATTATATGAATAGCAAATTTTGAGGACGAAATTTTATAAAGAGGGGAGAATGTAGTGACTTGGAGAAATTATGGCATTTAAATAATGAAAGAGGGGGGAAAAGGGAATTGTAATTTTAATATTTAAACAAGGTCTCGTTGACGAACACAGGGGATTCTTTGACGAGCACACGTGAGGGGCTCATCGATGGGGACATGTCTCGTCGACGAGAAGATACTGAGAGGATATATCTCAATTCTGAATTTTGTCGACGAGGGTAAGTATTCGTCAACGAATTTCCTTCTTGACCTCGTCAACGAAGTGACGTGGCTCGTTGACGAAGGCTAGTGTATAAATAGCCTAAACTTCATTTTTTGGTTGAAAATGTACGCACAAACCTCTCCTTCACTCTCCTCTTCGATTTCCCACCCTTCTCTCTAAATTTCTAGATTCGTTCTTCGTGCCGCCACGAAACTCTTGGGGAAGTTCTCTACGAGTCTTCTGGAGTGGATCATCGGTGGGGCTAACTTGGACTCCATCCCAAGTTTAGGGTAAGACATTTTATTCAGTATTTGACTTTCCTGAAGTTGTAGTAGTCAAGAAAATACTAAAGTTTTGTTTTGGGATATATTGATTTCAGGGTGTTGAACGGGGAACCCTGAGGGTGCAGGACTGGTATATTTTAGGGGTTTTTCAGGAATCAGGCAAGGGGATAAACTAAACTAGTTGTTTTCATGAAAATATATGTATAATCTTACTGCATTTAATTTCAAGAAAATAAATATATATTAGCATTATGTTTGAGAAAATATTGCTATAAATGATGATATGTTTTAAATATGTGTAATACCCATTTTGTGTGGCATGAGTAGAATTTATTATAATTTATTGTTTTAGAATTTATTATAATTTACTGTTTTCTAGGAAAATGTTATATGATACAAAGTTTTATTGTGATATACTAGTGCACGGGCCGAGAGTTTTTATATGATATACCGGCATACAGGCCGAGGGTTTTCTTAAATGACATGCTGGCGTATGGGCCGAGCCTTTTATATGATATGTCAGCGTACGGGCCAAGAATTTTATCTGATATGTAATACGGCGTACGGGCCATGATTGATAAAATACAAAATGCCGGCGTAAGGGCCTAAGATTTTCATAATATGTTATGAAATGATATGATGATATTGACTTGATAATTATTATTATTATGAAATATCCATGTATCACAATTTTAAAATATGTTATATGTTATCAGAACCTGGTTGGCTTGATTTACGCTTACACAAGTACGGTACCGTAACTATATGACCACAATCATGATATGTTAATGCTACCGCTAGCCGTATGGGGCAGCGAGAGAACGGCAATCGATGTGGTTTATTGTAGTGTTGGCACCCCTGGTGTAAGGATCAATAGAGGCAAACCCATCATATTTATAGACTTTTGCTTTTGTTTCGGCAGTGGTCAGCCAGCTATTGTCGGATCCCGCCTTTGGGCCGCACAACCCAGTCATGTGGAGGTAAGACATGACACCAGCCAGCTAACCTTCCAAGATGTTTTTTTATTATTATTATTATATGAGATGAATTATGTTTATGGAAATGCAGTATGTTCTACCATATTATGATTATATATGTTTTCCCTGATATGATACAGACAGTTTCACCAAATATACTTATATACTGTTACATGTATAACACGAAAATACTCATATTTCTACACACTAGTATTAGTTTATCTTCCCTTACTAAGAGGTGTCTCACCCCAAATTATATGAACATTTCAGGAGTCCCAAATAAAAGAGCGGATAAAGCTCTGCAGCGCTAGAGTTCAACAGTCCTACCTTACCTGAAGGGTAAGTTCATGCTAGGGTCAGATGGATTTTTGTGTAGCGACCCTAGGACTATTTTGGATATTTTTGTGATGTGTATATTTATATGACGGTTGTAGTAATCTCTTGTAATTGATTTTATAGTATTATGATTGTATATGATTTCATGTTTCTTGCTGCTTAGGTAATGGTGATGAATTTCAAGTTACCCCTGGTGCCCTTGGATCCAAGTGGATTATGGTTTATAAGGATATTAATATTATGTTTAAAAAAAAATTAAAATATGTATGATAAATTAGGTAGGTTGTTACACCCGGAGAATGTAAAAAGTGATTGTTCTTATCTTCGGTCAACCATGGACATTTAGTTCAAATTAGCTTCGGTCGCCTGGGCCATGGTCAACTGTTGACCCTTTGCAAATTCGGTCACCTGAACCATTTTTAACTCTCTAGGTTCGGTCGCCCGAAACCCAATTTTTTTCATTGAACTTATTCAACATGTGTGAATAAGTTATAGCATTTTATGCAAAGGTTTTAAGATCCTAGTGGTCAGTCTATGGTTTCTTGAGAGTTAACCCCAAAAATTCGACGTCGATCGACCAATCCCTAAGGTCAATCTATCCTCTTGAGCATATAATCCTTATCATGCATGATGCAGTTATTACAGGCCAAATAATTAAATGCATTTGAAATAAATATAAATATATCCTTCTTCTTTTGCTCTTTGTGCATGGAAAAGGTCGGATGATGCGAGTTTTAAGTTTCATCTAGGCTTCCATTAATCCTCTTCCATGTGTGTGATATGAATCATAAACCTATTCAAGTACTAGGCACAGATATTAGATCCAAGTGCTTTATCAGCATCAAAATAGGGATCGGACTCAAAAAGTTAATAAACACAATCAAAATAAATGCCCAAACAAAATACTGTCTTAAAAAATGTTTCAAGGAAAGAATCAAAGAGAGTTTGGAGAGTATAAAAATTTACCCCAAAAATGTTTTTGCAATAACAATATAACTGGGGAAGTTTGATTAAGGAAATGATTTGAGAGGTTTTTGAAAATAATTAAAGTTGCTAATTAAGAAAATGAAAAGGGTATATATAGACTCTGCGAATTTTATGACCATGGGGACACGTTTGGTAAATTTCAGATTGTTTAATGGAAAAATTACGCTTAATTAGTGTTGAAAGATAACCCAACTCAAGATATTCGGTCGACCAAGGAAAAGGTTCGGTCGACCACTTTTATAAGTTCGGTCAACTAGGGCAAATTTGAACTAAGGATATGGTTGACCATCTTAGGGTGATTTTGAACCCTTTGTGGGTTCGATCGACCAAGGTAAAAAGTTGGTTAACCATCTTTGAGGTTTGATTGACCAAGTCTATTTTGAACTATAAGTTCGGTCAACCAAGTTGGTGGAAAAGTGAAATTCTCAGGGTACAGTCAACCGAGTAAGGTTATTTCAAAAGTGGGTCGGTCGACCAAGCAAGTCAAACTTTTGACTTAGGGCTGGTTTGGTCAATTTAGCTGATTTGAACTAAAAGAGTTCGGTCAACTGAGCAAGTCAAACTTTTGACTCAAGGCTGGTTTGGTCGACCAAGCTGATTTGAACTAAAAGGGTTCGATCGACCGAGCAAGTCAAACTTTTGGCTCAGGGCTGGTTCGGTCGACCAAGCTGATTTGAACTAAAAGTGTAACAACCTTAAATTCCATACCATTTTTTTTTTCAAATAATATATGAAATATACTGATAATCATTTTACTCTGATACCCCTGTAATACCTACTATAACATCTCAGGGCCCAGATGGTAGTGAGGTATCTCTGTACATATATCGACACACCTGTGATGCAGAAAATGTAAAGTCATACATCCATATTTACAATACCAAAATTCAATGTTTCAAACTATACATATATGTTTACATGTCACCTCAATTTCATCTACCACAAAAATACATTCTTTTGAACACACTTACCCCTTAAAATAAGGCATTACAAAAGATCTCTTTATTTGCGAGCCTGATTTGCTCACCTGACTGGATCACCTAAAAAATGTTAAACTACTGGGATGAGACAACGCTCAGTAAGAGGAAATATGCTATTACAAGTGTGTAGCAAATGAGTTTACATAAATAATTTACTGATAAATAATCATACTGAGATACCATGTAAAATATAACACTCTGTGACACACACCTACGTGACCTAAAATACACTTGTAATATCTGAGTTTTCTATTTAATCATACTGCTAGTATTATAATATATCTACTTATATTCTGTAAATATATAATAAATAATCATGAAAACTACCCTAGAAATCTGTACATCATGATTTAACCCCTCATGATAGAGTTGTGCGACCATATGCGGGACTTAATCTTGGTTGGCCTACCAGGTAAGTCAATTGTACTACCAATCCTCAGTTCGGCCAAACTGCAACCTATTCAAGGCTCAGAACTGGTAACTACCTCATCAAACCGGCCTCCTCAACCCAAAATATTGGGGAGACTGCAATTTCTCCATAGGCATGGTTGACAGAATCCACATACTATCTGAGATATGTGGTTGTACTCTGATATGAAAATAGCAACATTACCGTACTTTCCTAATTGAACATAACTTGATTCATCAGGGTCTGATATTATATATACTATTTCTATAGATATCCTACTATTTTAATCATGATTCCAAAATAACCATAACACTATAAATCTGATATGAAAATACTATAAAATCTGACTAAAATAACTATGATATCTGACTGTAATAACTATAATATCTAACTTAAATAACTGTAATATCTGATTGTAATATCTGATTGGATAATCTGTAATGTCTTAGTGTTATGGTTTTGGAAAGCAATGACATTTGGTAAATACTGTAAAATACTCGTTTGCATAATATTTGTAAAATATCCGTCTAGTAAATATCTGTCTATAAAATATATCTGTCTATATATACACTATAAATCATGATATTCTGAAAAACTATATAAATTCTATATTAAGCCAATATCTACTTAGGCCACACAATTAATAAAACTCACGTTCTGAAATTTGTGAAATTGTTTAAGTTATACCCTGTACCTTGATAAGAAAATACTATAATTTACTAATAATATTTATGAATTTACTAGCATAGCATATTTCTCTTACCTAACTGGCTGGGAGGCTCACCTCCCACTTTATCCTCACGCTCACGACGTACTATCCCCAAAATCCTGAAATAATACATATACACATATTTCCAATAAATCGACTATATTTCCCCGAAACTATATACTCGTGAATTTTCTGAATTATAATTTACCTGAACTCTTGAAAATATTCACTGGGTCCTTAACCCATGCCTGTAGGGATCCAAAAACACCCTAGTTCTGAAATTATAATATCCTAATTTTATTCCACAAAACACTAGTATATTCCTATATAACTTAAAATCTAAACTCAAATAAGCCTGATAAAACTGAAAATACTCAAATATTCAACTTACTCAAATTTTGGGATGATGCCCAAATTGGCCTAACCAACGATCTACTCTAGCATACTTGAAAAAATCTTCCTAGAAATAGCGTGATGGCCTTCGATCATCGAACCGGCGAAAAACGAAGCCAGAATTGTAAAGAGAAGAGGAGAGGGTCGATTTTTTTTAGAGAGCGAAGGGGTTTGCTGTACGATTTCTAGCTGAAAAACCTGGATTAGGCATATTTATAATCCTAGATTCATCGACGAGACACATCACCTTGTCGACGAGTCCATTAAGGGAGTTCATCACTGAACTCGAATCCCCCATCGACGAACTTCAGGCTTCTGCTAAACCCCCTCTCGATAAATTCTCGTCAACGAGACACATGTCCATGTCGACGAGCCCAAGAAGGTTGCTCGTCAACAAGAACCCTGTGTTTGTCGACGAGACCCTGTGAGTCCCTTTCTGGAATTTTCCTTTTTCTTTGCTTTTTCTTTTACTATTTAATTACTATAATTCTTCGAGTCTCTACATTATCCCCTCCTTATAAAATTTCGTCCTCGAAATTTTTTATCTGTATTGAACACCATCCATTAAGGAAAATAGGCAACTTATTTTATTACTTACCCTCACTTATGGCGAAAGAATACCATGGTTACATTCAGGGTTCTAGGAGATTACAAATATACTCATAAAATAAAATTCTCCCAAAACTAAAACACTACCTACCCTATAATCTAAAATACAACTATACATTCATCATTCCCTACTAATAAAAATAAAAATTTTGTTATTTGAATAATATTGACTATTACTGTATCCTACTAAATAGGTGTGAGTATTTCTATCTGATTTCCTCTTTAAGCTTCCACAAAGCTTCTTCTATGGCATGATTCCTCCACAGGACTTTTACTAACAAAATTTCTTTAGTACACAATTCTTGTTCCTTCCTGTTTAAGATTTGCACCGGTGCTTCCTCATATGCCAGAGCATCACTGAATTCTAATTCTGCATAACTGATGACATGAGAAGGATCTGAGATGTATTTTCTTAACATAAAAACTTGAAATACGTCATGAATTCTGAACAAAACCGGTACTAAAGCTAGCCAATAGGCAACTGGCCCAACCTTTTTAAGTTTCTCAAATAGGCCAATAAACCTAGGGCTCAACTTACCATTTCTCGCAAACCTCGTAACTCCCTTTAGTGGTTCTATTTTTAAAAATACATGATCACCCACTTCAAATTCCAATTCCCGATGAGGGTTATCTGCGTAGCTTTTCTGCCAACTCTGAGCTGCACTAATCCTATCTCGAATAAGTTGGGCTTTATCGTACGCCTGCTGCACCATTTTTGGCCCCAAAACCCGCCTCTCACCTAAATCATCCCAATATAAAGGAGAACGACACCTCCTACCATAAAGTGCCTCGTAAGGTGCCATACCGATGCTGGTCTGATAGCTGTTATTGTAGGAAAATTCAACCAAGGCGAATACTGGGTCCAGCTATCCCCAAATTTCAATGCACACGGTCGCAGCATATCCTCAAGTACCTGAATCATTCTCTCTATCTGACCATCTTTCTAAGGATGAAAAGCGGTGCTAAATGTTAATTGAGATCCGAAAGCCTCCTACAAGCTCTTCCAAAACCGTGATGTAAAGTGTGGATCACGGTTTGAGACTATAGACATTGGCATTCCATAGGGTCGAGACATTGGCATTCCATAGGGTCGAACAATCTCCTGAATGTAAATCTCTGTTAATTTGTTCATAGGGTAGCTAGCTTTAATAGGTAGAAAATAAGGTATCTTCATTAGCCGATCAACAACTACCCTGATGGCATTTGACTATGAAGTGTTGGCAGTAGCCTAGTGATGAAGTATATGGATATGTGGTCTCACTTTCACTCAAAGATGAAAAGTGGATGTAATTGCCCTTCCAGCCCCTAGTGCTCAGCCTTAACCTGTTGACACATCAAACACTGCTGCACAAATTTGACAATCTCCCTCTTCATGCCATTCCACCAAAAATACTCTTGCAGATCCCTATACATTTTAGTACTACCAAGATGAACCATGTATCGAGATCTATGAGCCTCCTCTAGAATCGTTCTCCTAATATCATCATCTGTAGGCACACACAATCTGGTGTGAAACCTCATAGCTCCATCATCAGAGATACTAAAATCCTCTTCTTAACCATCCTGTACTCTGACTATTACCTCTGCTAGTTCTACGTCATCTCCCTGAGCAGCTTTAATCTTTTCATATAGCGTAGGCTACACAACCAGGCTGGCAATGAAAGCCTAAAGATTACTCTCTACTAACTCTACACTATGTCTCTCCAGATCCATCAGGATCGGATGCTGAACCTCCATAGCTGCCAGTGCTGGTCCCACTGATTTCCTGCTCAGAGCATCCGCTACCACATTCACTTTCCTTGGGTGATAATTAATAGTGCAATCATAATCTTTAATGAGTTTCAGCCACCTTATTTACCTCATATTCAAATCCTTCTGGCTAAAGAAATATTTTAAGCTTTTGTGATCCGTGAAAATTTTGCATTTCCCACCATATAGATAATACCTTTAGATTTTTAAAGCATAAACCGCTGTAGCTAATTCTAATTCATGCACAGGATAGTTCTTTTCATATTCTTTAAGTTGTCTAGATGTGTAGGCAATGACTCCTCCATGCTGCATTAACACACATCTAAGACCCTTTAAAGATGCATCACTGTATATCACAAATTCATCCTCCCCTAATGGAATAACCAGTACTGATGCTGAAACAAACTGCCGTTTTAACCAATAGTACTGAAAACATACCCAGGATGATTAGTTAGCTGATGTCATGTATTACCCCCCATGACAGGTTGTACAGCCTGAAGGCGGGACCCGACAATGGCTGGCCGACCACTGCTGAGTCAAAAATGTCTATAAGTACGATGGGCCCGCCACACTCTGGTCCAGACTGCTAAATGGACTTCCACACTCTACTGAAAGCCACATCGACTATCCATCTCCCACCCCCTTGTGGGGTGGTTAGCACCAATCTAATCATAGATATCTAATCTATAAGCTATGATACCGAGCTTCTGAACTAAATTAAACTAACAAACGAGTTCTGATAACATATAATACATGATAATATAGCATCTTTCATAATTTTATAAATACAGCCTCGCGCCGAAATTATTTCATAAATATGGCCTCATGCCGAACATTTCATAAATACGGTCTCACACAAAAATCATTTCATATATATACATGGCCTCACGCTGGAATCATTTCATATATATACACGGCCTCGCGTCAGAACCATTTCATATATATACGGCCTCACACCGGAATCATTTTAGGTATATACATTCTGAAAATAAATCAATTATCATGAATTTCTCAAAATCATCATAACATAACGTATCTTTTCATAATACCTGAAAACATGCTTTGCTCGTAAAATCTTCCATATCATAACACTTTTCATGAAAAAGAACATTCATGCCACACAAAGTTGGGTAAATCATATATTTCATTCAAAAACCATAATTCTCGTACAACAGCAGTATTTTCCCAAACATGCATTTACTCCATAATATTCAAATATTGTACATATTTTTCAGAAAATCAATTTGCTCAAAAATAATAGGAATTTGCGTGAAAAATAACTTTTTTAGTTTATTCCCTTACCTGGCTACTGAGAAAAGCCCTATAAATTTTGGTCTCACACCCATAGGATTTCCTGCTCAATACCCTGAAAATGAAAACTACGAGTACTAAACTTTAGTATTTTCACATGTATATCTTTTCCTATAACTACCATAAGACCAAATTTGTCTTAAAAATCCTTACCTTAACTCAGGGATGATTTCCCACTTGTTTTCACCGATGATCCGCTCCGGCAGATTTGGAGAGGACTTCCCTAGGAGCGTCGTGGTGGCTTTAGATCATCGAACCAGCGGAAATTCGGCCAAAAATTGAAGAGATAAAAGAGAGAAACTGTAGGGAGAGATAGAGAGTGAGAGGTTTCTTACTTTTGAAGTTAAAATCTGAATTTTTGATATTTATAGGACTAGATTCATCGACTAGCCACGTCATCTCGTCGACGAGTCCTTTAATAATTTTGTCGACGAAACCCACTCCTTGTCGACGAAATTCAGACTGCTCAAAACCACTCTCGGTATTTCCTCATTGACAAATCTTGTCTTCATCAACGAGGTCCTCTTATACCCTCGTCGATGAATCCCCTGTGTTCATCGATGAGGCCCTAATAATTTCCCTCGATTATTCCTTCCAAAGTGCATTGTCGTCGACAAAGTCGACTTCCTTCTTCTGTTATTGTTTCCATTTCCCTTCCTCTTTATTATTTAAATCCCATTATTATTCAGGTTGTCACATGTAGGGTCAAAATATATATCCCAATATCTTCATAACAAAAACCAACTAAGATGTATTTACATGATGTTGATATTCGTTCAACTTGAACACGTGCAGCGACACAATCAAACAAGAAACAATCAATAAAAACTAATGCAAACACTCAATGATGAAATATACTCAATAAGCAGAAAATCAATAAGAAGAAGAATCAAAATCACAACTAGAACATACAAGATTTACATGGTTCGGCAATAGCCTACGTCCACGGGAGCAACACTTGGGTTTCCACTATGATCAATGTTAAAGCTCACCCTAATAGGGTTACATAATGATGTTTATATAAAATATAATGTGCACAAAAGTGTTCTAATATAACTAAACTATATATGTAGCAATCCCCCAAAGGAAAATCCTCTAGATAAGCCCAATTTACAAGTACCTGATTTGAATTTATGTGATTTGCGCCGACAAAAACCATCAACGATTTTGTGCTGAGAAAAAAACCTCCTGTAGACTCCTCTCAATCAATTGTCCCTTGCTTCACATAGCTTTCTCAAATACATGCAATCCACTCTGAATATGAGCCACATGCCCAACAATCTCCACCTCGGCGAATATTCACCACCTTGGAAATCTAAAAGTATAACCGTTGCTCCACCCGGGTCTGTAGATTGGGACTTGCCTACCCTTTAACACTTGGAGACGTAAACTAAGTCCAAATCACACTTGTAATTGACTGTGGTAACAAGAACTCCAGCTAAATAAAGGCCTAGCTTCTTGAACGATCTTTTGATTTAGAATGCTACCTTGGCAGCCTTAGCCTCTGCCAAGAACTCAGATCCAGTTGTAACTAGCGCACCCTGAGACTATACCCCAAACTACCAACAATTAGGCCTTCCCAAAATGAATACCGTTGCAAGCCTCCTATCATCCAAGCCCCTTGTGTAGTCTCCATATGTGAACCTCACAACTGGAAAAACCCTTTAGTGCCCGCTAAAGAACCCAACTGCACTAAAATTGGAAACCTTTGAAACGACCCGAACATCACCGTTCGTCCTCAAGTACTGAGTGGTAGAGTGTTTACTTAGATTCACCAATAGTGTACAGGTGATAGGTTTAATATCAACCATGCTAAATCTCACCAACACCTGATCCCCAAAACTACCTTGAAATAACCACAATCTCCATGTAGTTTTGTCTCTATAGCCACCTTGAGATAACACCAATCTCCTTGCAGCTACAAAGTTACCCCGAGATAATCCTAATCTCCCTGTAACCTTACGAATCTCCAACCCAAGAACACTCTTAGAAGAACTCAAAATCTTCATTTCAACTTCCATTCTTAACAAAGTCCCCGACTGATTTACCTCTGCCAGAACCTTCACAGCAATCTACATGCCTTTCACATAAAACAACAGAATACCTACCCACTTGTAGCCTATCTCTCTCTTGCCCTCTAGGAGTAACCTCCACGTCTGATTCTTATATAATATCTCCATCTCCTCCACCATGACTCCTATCTACCTACCATTCTCCTAGCCATGCATTGCCTCTTAAAAGGTAGTAGGATCCTTTCCGGTAGTAATGGCTGCATAAGACATCATATCACACCTAGGCGGTGGCCTGATAGTGCCTTTGAGCCTATTGTGATCTTGTTGGTCTCCTAAACTTGAACTCCTTGCATCATGACCAAGGTCATCTCTACCTTGAGTCTAAAACTCCACCTGCATCACAATCTCCTTTCTGCTCTAGTTTATCCTGTGACACCGAAAGTCTTTTGAGTTAGAACTCCCTACACTCCTAGTCCGAGTCTCCAACTTCTCTTGCACAACATGTTCATTGCTACTATTGCAAATTTCTGGCACTCGTTTCTCCTCATCTACCTTAGTATGTTGTCTCATGGCTTTAGCACCTAAAACCATGTCACCACCAATCGCCACCCTATTTGCCATTGGATCACCCAGCTTGAACCAATCCTTCTTATATACCAAAAAGATGCACTGTCCGAACATAACAACGAGCCTAGATCCCACCTCACTAGAAACGTGCATAGCTAGACCTCCAAAGTCTACCACATAACTAGTCTAAGCCTCTCCTACAACTCTCTCATCTAGTGATTTCTTTGGCGATTTGCAAACCCTGTATACACCATGCCTTGCTCACAACACTTCTTGAACACCAGTGTACTTAACAACAATATCTGACCTACGGAACTCTCTCCTAGTCTGGTACTCCACCTCAACCAAAAGTTAAACATACTAAACAACTCCAACTTGTTCCGCATGAGATATCCATAGACCTTTCATGATAACCTTGTGAAATACCCATGTCCAACCCATGGTGCTACCATCACCGGTCCCCAAACATCCATACCAATGTAGTTAAGAATACCCATCATTTTGTGTGTGGTTACATTACCCAAAACAGTATTTACTAAATCAGAACACTTAGCTGTAGCTCCACCTACAACTGTGTTACCCTACAGTGTATAGAGATTCCTTGCTATCCTCTATCCTTTCATCACCATCAATATGTCATCACACACCATCATCATCCCGCTTTTTGACTTGTAACTATACCCATCATAATCCAAAGCACCCAATGATATCATGTTCTTTCATAGATCGAATACATGCCTTACCCCATATAACATCCTTACCACACCGTCATACATCTTGATTCTTATATCCCTTATTCTGATAACTTTACAAGTTGTACCGTTTCCAATCAAAATGGAACCAGGACTCACAAATTTGTAAGTGGTGAATCAGGCTTTATTGGGCGTCATGTGAAAAGAACATCCTGAGTCTAGGATTCAAGAACCCATGAGGCATTCTCAACCTAATGAAACAGTAAGCATCTCTCCATCACTGCTCCCCGAGTTTCCTTCTTTAACTACATTCAAGGATTTCGACGAACCCTCTTGAGCTTTTCCTTTCCTTTCTTCCACTCCGGACATTCTAGTTTTATATGCCCTAGTTTCCCATATTTAAAATAGTGAACATCCTTCTTCCTCCTAGATTGAGTTTTATTACTACCAGGTCCATTCTATTATTTACCTCTCCTATGATGCTAATTATACTTCACCATGAGCCCTTCACTATGTGAACCCTCATCGCCGGGCTTCTTCCTTTGATGGAACCCCAGCAATGCACTCGTGTTGTCCTCCAACTCTAGGGTTTCTTTCTCCCAAGTCAGCGCGGTAACCAGATTCTTGTATATAGGTGACATAGGTAGGGAATTTAGTAGCATCAACGCTTTGTCCTCCTCCTCGAACTTTGCATCAACTCACCCCATATTACTAATGATCTAATTAAATGTGTTGATGTGCTGAGTCAAGTTCAAACTTTCCACCATCTTAAGCCAATAAAGCTTTTGCTTAAGATACAACTTATCTGAAATTGACTTGGACATGTATCGGTGCTTTAGTTTTAACTAAATCGCCACTAGTGAGTCCTTATCCATGACGTGATACAACACATCATCGGCAAGACATAACCTGATCATGGAAACCACCTTTGCTTAAAGCTCCTTCCAACTTGCGTCATTCATGTTGTCCAACTTCTTTCCATATAACGCCTTCACCATCCTTTGCTGCACTAGCAAGTCCTTCACTCTTCATTACCAAAGCCCGAAATTACCAGTTTCATCTAACTTGTTCACATCAAACTTAATCAAAGAGACCCCAGCCATTGTAGAACCAATAGTTCTAATACCATTTGTTGATGTTCATTCAACTTGAACATGCACAGCGGCAGTGCGCAATCAAACATGAAACAATTGACAAACACTAATGCAATCACTCAATGATGAAATATAATCAAGAAGCAAACAATCAATAAGAGGAAGAATAAAAAACACAACTAGAATGCACAAGATTTACGTGGTTCGGAAATAGCCTACGTCCATGGGAGCAACACTTGGGTTTCCACTATGATTAATGTCAAAGCTCACCCCAATAGGGTTGCATAATGATGTTTATATAAAATTTAATGTGCACATAAGTGTTCTAGTATAACTAAAATAGATCTATAGCAATTCCCGGAAGGAAAATCCTTTAGCTAAGCCCAATCTACAAGTACCCGATTTGAATTTATGTGATCTTTGCCGACAGAAACCGTTGATGTTTTAACCAAATCGTCGATGATTTTGTAATGAGAAAAAGACCTCCTAGAGACTCCTCTCAAGCAATTCCCTCGCTTCACGTAGCTTTCTCCGGTACATGCGATCCGCTCTAAATGTGAGCCACATCAACAAAACATGAAACCTATTTTACAATTCACATAATACGCTATTTAGGTCTTCATATCCTTAAGCTTGGTCATCATCCAAGCTTTCCTTATTTACTTGTGTTCTTCATGGCTTTACATTATGCATCTTTTATTGTGCTTCTATATAGTAATACATGTAAATACACTTGATAGCACAATTAGATACCTTGGTTTGTCATTATCAAAACGAGATTGGTAGGCTTGCCAAGGCTTGGGTCCTTAACTACCAAAAATAATATTTATAACCTAACTAATCCCAAGTTCAGTAGAACGAGGAGTGAGTCGGGTGTCAATCTCAGGGACTCTAGTGCAGTGGTGCACCAATTTTAATATAGTTAACTACACTTGAACAAGAATGAAAAGATAAAATTTTGGTTTGTTCACTAAAATATGAAAGCAATTAAAATGGAATTAAAGTACTTATAGAAAGGCAATTCCCTTGTTATGAATCCACCCTATTCTTTATTGAGCTATAACTAGGTTTGGTCAATTATTCCATAATAGAGTTTCAAATTAAGTAATTCACTCGAGTGACATAGGGTAGCAAGGTTCGAACCAAATGTCTGGGGCACGATCAGGAGAATGGAGTATACCTTATCCAGCAAACATGAATTCATTTTTAGTGTAATTCACTCGAGTGGCATAGGGTAGTCGAGTCGCACTAATCGTCCAGGGCACAATCGGGAGATAGGGGTGAATTGGAAATGGTGTATTCCCAAGAGGGGGGTGAATTGGAAATTTAAAAATTTATCTCCTAGGTTAAACTATCTAGCAGCAGTATATACACAACCTAGGGTCTATCTATGCAATTCCAAATGTGCAGATAAATATAATGTGCAAAAATGAAATCATGTGTAGCATTCACAAACAATTGAGAATAACATACATGTACAGTAAATAAATTGCGGAAATATAAAGTGCACACATGATATGTTATCGGGGTTCAACTAATACTGCCTACACCCCCGCCTCGAGCTTACAAGTAAGATGGTTTCAACTATGGCTCACTTAATAAGTGGAGCGACACCGTTTATAACCAGGTCAATTAACCGAGTTGACCTCAACCTACAACCACACCTTACCAGGATGGTGCACCTAACTTTCCTAACCAGGTCAAAGCTAGTCCTGGACTTTTACCAAGGCAAGTCTCCCTCTTCAGGCCCACGCCTAGAACAATCAATTACAATACAAGATGTGTACAAAATATACATTTCTCAACTAAGCAGATTTGTACTAGTATTAAACAATGCACACCAATAATGTAAGAACTATAAGCTCAATGGTGTATATGTGCAATCAACACTTAAAATAATGACTATCTCAATTCAAGCACAAGAGTGTATCAACAAACTAATCTTTGAAACTATGTAAAGATGAAAATTTCAATCATAGTTTAGGGTTTCAAAGATTTGTACCAGGAATAATCGGAATATCTCAAAAATATTTTCTCAATATCAAAGCACAAAAGAGATATTCAAATATGAGCTTGTAAAAATATTTTTGCACACACAAAAATACAAGCCCAATGAGTCTTGCAATAATAATGCCAAGACTTACTTAGCTATAAGATTTTTCCCACATAAAGATTTATCTAATAAATTTAGGGAAAAGACCAGGCTAAACTCTCAATGCGAAAATCAAACAACAACAATGCAATGAGAGTTTCTAACAATGTATAATCACTCAAATAACTCACAAGGTTTGGTTTAGCAAAGGAATGAGTGTATGAAAGAGTATAGGTTTTTTTAATAAAAATAGGCTTTGAAAAAATTCAAAGGATTTTTCTACTAATCAAAGTTTTAATCCCTCTCTAATTTGAGCAAATGAACCCCTATATATAGAGAAGACCTGAATTATAATCGTTGGGGATATGTAGGGTATTATTAAATTTTAAAAAAAATGTTTAGAAAAAATAACCTTGTTTAACCCCTCTTAATCGCGGTAAAAAATTATGCAACCCGAGAGTTTCGGGTGCCTGTTCTGCGATTCAGTCACCTGAACAGACACTTTAGAAAAGTATGTTTTTGAAGTTCAAGTGCCCGTGAAAGAGGACGATTTGCTAAACCTAGGCGATTTTCCAAAAGACCATGATTCAGTCACCTGGTATCAAGTTCGGTTTATCAAACTTGAACATTTGGTAGCCCGAGGCAGTTTTGAACATGAGAGTTCAAGCTGCCGAGTTGGTGGAAAAAGTAAGAATGGATGTTCAGTTGATCGAGGATGGTGGTGCCATTTTTGGTTCGGTCACCCAAAGTCTAGTCAACTATTTGACCTTTCAACGGTTCGGTCACCTGAGGCAATTTAACTTGCCTAGTTCAGTTGCTCGAAACCCTTGTGATTTAGCCCTTTAAGTCCTAATTTAATTCAGTTGATTCCCCTGATATTATATGTGATATTGGGGACTATTTTACGTGTTAGTGCAAGGAAGTAGGGTCTTTTCTAAGGGCAAGACTCTTTGACTAAGCCTAAAAAACCTAGTGTCAGTCAATCGTAAAGTCACTCGATTTCCAAGTGATGTGTAAGGACCTAGGATCGTTCTAAGGCCTTTGAGCTTGTAGTTCCTACATGCATGATATGCATTAATTATTATAGACCTTTCTTATTTAACTATTATAGACCCGAATAAAACATAATATAAAATTACAACAACTGAATCTTATGAGTCTTCTTTTGCTTCAAGATAACATGTGTCATCATACGATCTTGTTAATATGAATCTGTACACAAACTTGATAGACATTAAATACCGAAGTATTTTTCATAATCAAAACCGGATATGACCTATAAGGTCAACACCAACCCTATTATGCATAATTGCCTGAATCCTAGCTATGCCATTCTCAGCCTAGGGTTTCATCACAACTAGAGAATCAAACCAAATAAGCTACTCATGGTGCATAAAATTAAAAAAATATGGTATTGAAAGATGGAATTGAAAACATAACTTTTATTGAAATTGCACTTGAATGTAAACGAAGTAGTAAATTGACAAGGGTATTGAAAATTATTCTAATGGCATCCGATAGCACTTTAAGCTTGTCACAAACCAAAAGGAACCAAAGGATAACCAAATTATCCTACCAATAATCTATGGCACCAATTGGAATCCAAGGTTTGTAATAGGACCTCAAAGAACCAAAAGGGAACCAATCTACACTAATTAACAACCTAACAGCACTCTAGGGTTTGTCACGGGACCAAAGAGAAACTCTAAGAGACCCCTAATAAACTATTCGAAGCTTGATTTTATACAAAGTAGGATTTACACATGATAAATTTCAAATTAGGAAATTTTCACCCAAAATCTCGCACAACAGTTTTTGAAAACGATCACACTTGACCTGGTCACACGCTGGGCTTCTCCTTGTCGCGCCTTGATCGAGACACTCTAGAAAATCTTCAATTAATTCATTTTTCTATTGATAGCATCTTTGACCTAGTCGCGCCTCAAAGGTCTCTTGGTCGCACCCTCGTTGAAGTGTTTTGTGATTCTTCTTGTAAATCAATACTTTGGAGTCTTCTTATCATGACCTGGTCGCCCCTTGTGACTACTGGTCGCATCACATGGTCAAACAGGATCATGTTGGTTTGGATGGAACGAGGCCTTGGAGATCTAGTCGAGCACTTGGTCAAGCCTTGCGCTTCCCTATTGCTTCCTTAGCTTCTTGCATTGCTTAACTCCTCCATTTAAGCTCCATTTCCTAAAACATGAAACAAACCATGTATAACTCTAAACTAGTATAAAAATGGATAATTACAATGAAAATGAGTAAAGAATAGGTAATGATACGTTATTTAGGTCTTCACGTCCTTAAACTTGGTCTTCATCAAAGCTTTCCTTCAACAACCATCTTTCATTTACTTGTGTTCATCATGGCTTTCCACTATGCATCTTTTAGTGTGCTTTTATATAGTAATACTTGTAAATACACTTGATGGCATAATTAGATGCCTTGGTTTGTCATTATCAAAACGAGATCAAGCCTTGTTAGGCCAACAATCTCTCCTTTTTTTATAATGACAAACAAGGAGCAAAATGAGGTAGCCTTGATAAGGCTCCCCCTCACAATAAGCAAAATAAAAATAAATAAATAAATAAGCAATGTAAAAATATTTGTTTAAGCTCAATTGTGATTAAATTCTCCCCTTTTCTAAAAAATTCTCCCCTTTTTTACTTAGAATTCAGAAGTTATTTTATAATAATTTTTAAGTTTTTCTTAAAAAATTTCTCCCCATTTTGACATAGAAATCAAAAGTATTATTTTACCACTTAGAAATTTCATATTGCTTATTATTCTCCCCTTTTGGACATCAGCGAAAAAAAAAAATCTCAACAAAAATTCAATCATTATAGTTCAACCTTGCAGACGGACAACAAGAGCAAATATATATTTTCCAACAATTAGCATGCAGTTCACAAAGATATGACCACCAGCAGTACATGATAAGCATACATTAATTAGCCGAAGTCTGCCAATATTCAACTTTATGTCACAACTAACATTCAGCTATCAATATGCATACACAGTCATCATTTCAACATAGAACGCATAATGGTTGCTAACCAAATATATATAAATTAATATCTGTAATCATACATAACGAAGCTGTTTAAAAAATAAAACAATTACAATCAGTTACAAAAAGTTTCAAAGATCTTTCTCTCTAATAACTAGCAAAACTTTCATCTAGTCCTCATCGATAAGATCTCCATTGGATGAGCTCTCATACTCCTCCTCATCATCTTTGTCCTCTTCTTCATCCTCTTCACTCAAGCTTGATTGCAAGGGTGCTTTCCCTTTAGATGAGGAAGCACTACTCGTGATGCTTTCAATCCTTGTGAGGCGCTAATTAAAGGAACTGGAGTTAGAGTGAATATCTTGCTACATAGTGTCAAATATGAAGTCTATATGATGACGAAGATCATGGAGAGTTGTTACAATTAAGGCACAATCAGGAGGAGCAGTAGCTGGACCAGCATGAGCAGATGGCTCCTCATGGTGTGGATCATCCCTATGTGCATATTCTCGTTCCTTCTCTATGTGCACATTCACATCGTCACACGGAGGTTAATGGTGTTTAGGGATCCAACCAAGTACACCAGCCAACTCACAACCCATTTGCTTAATAGTGGTAAATGAGAATTTATCAGATGATTTTCGTCTAACAAATAAGGTGGAAAGACGAGCAAGACAAAGATATTCGAAAATTAGGTTTAGAGCCCCTCCATAAGGAAGAATGACTCTACGGATTTCATCTTTGTTGATCATCCACTTCATGATAGGAAAGGGAAGATCCAGACGTCTTCTAGTATATAAACACCACATCACAAAATAATCCAAGTAAGACATGTGATCCCTAGATCCAGTTCTAGGAATGATGTTATATGTGATGAGTAGGTGGATTATTTTGGCTTCAAGAGTTAGATTTTTGTACAAAGGTGAATGCCCAAAAGTATTGCTTGGCTCAGTTAAAACAAAAGGCAAAAAGGCTTGGTGGGTGAAATTTTGTTCCATTATCCAACTAGGTCCAATTCTAGGACACTCAAAGTCACTAGAGCAAAGATTGAACCTTGCAGCAATGTTGTTTGGATTGAGCATAAAGGTTTTGGACATGATTTGTGTAATATATTGGTTACCTTCCCTTCCTAAGTTAGCATAGAAGAGACGTACTAGGTTTGGGTATACCCCTTGGGGTTGATAAGTCACAAATCTATCCCAACCTAAGTCAAAATACCTACGAACAATATTTGGAAAATGTTCTTGCATGAATGGAATGTCAAGAATCATACCTAGAATAGGTTCCCAAGATTGAAGATGCTCATTGTATATTTTCTTAGCTCATAGAGTCAAAGGACTTCGATGAATGAACTCAGTGTCATCTTGACCTGAGGTAGGAGTTTTTCGTGCAACACTTTGTTTCTAGGAATGATTTTTAAGTTTGAATGCTTAGATATCATGAATCTGAAGGGTAAATATGAGATTAAGAAGTGAAATTAGATCGTATAAAGGTAGAATAGGTTGAGACGAACCTTCAGGTGAGAGATAAATATGGTTCATGGGACTGAAGAGGCAAAAGTTAGGGTTTTCACGCGAGCATGAGTTTTTAAATGCTCGCGGTTGGGTCGATTGAATGGATAGTTTGGTCACCCGAACATCCTAGTTTTTTAAAACACACTAACACAGTAGGCATTCGGTCGACTAGATAGGGGATTTAGTTGCCTGAATGTCGTGATTTTTCAAATTGCTTGAAATTACCTCAAAATCCTTTAGTTAATGAATTAATGCTCCTCAAACAACTTACCTAGCATGCAATAAGCCTAATTCGCTTCTTATTAAAATGAAACGATCTTCTTGAAGGGGTTTCGTGAATATATTGGCCCATTGTTTATACTCACAAATTCAAGACTAATATCCTTTTTGCACATAATCTCAAAGAAAGTGATGTTTTATATCTATGTGCTTTGTTTGTGAGTGTGATATCAAATTCTTAGAGACATTTATAGCATTGACATTATCACACTTGATTGGCATACACTCATAATTAAATTTATAATCCTTAATTTGTTGCTTTATGTACAATGTTTGAGCACAACAACTATCTGTGGCAACATATTCACCCTCAGCGGTAGACAAAACTATGGAATTCTATTTCTTGGAAAACCAAAATGCCAAAGAACGTCCTAGAAAGTGGCACATACCACTTGTACTTTTGTGGTCAATTTTGCCCCTAGCATAGTCTACATTAGAGTAGCTAATTTTTTCAAAGGATGTGTCCTTTGAATACCATAAACCTAAGTCACTAGTACCAATCAGGAAAAAATGTAAGTTCGCCCATCATACTCATCTCAAATTCATTTTGCATGCATTTAGCAAAATCTTTGCATAGATCCTAATTCATAGCACTAAATATAATATCATCAACATAAATTTGAATGATAAGTATATTATATGACTAGTTTTTGATAAAGAGGGTACTATCCATCTTTCCTCTTTAGAATCCATTTTCTAGCAAAAAACCACTCAGTCTTTCATATAAAGCTCTAGGAGCTTGTTTTAAAGTGTATAAGGCTTTTGACAGTTTAAACACATGGTTTGGAAGATGGAAGTCTTCAAAACCTAGGGGTTGTTCGACATAGAATTCCTCATTTATGAAACCATTTAGAAATGAACTCTTTATATCCATTTGTTGGAGTTTGAAGTTTTTGGGGGATGCATAGGCAGGTAGCATGCAAATGGTTTCCATTCTAGCTACTGGTGCATAGGTTTCCTCAAAACCAATACCTTCCTCTTGATTGAAACCTTGTGCTACTAGTCTAACCTTGTTATGGACAACAATGCCATTTTCATCCTTTTTGTTCCTATATACCCATTTAGTCCTTATGACTAAATAATCATCTGGCCTAGGAACTAACTTCCAAACTTTATTCCTTTCAAACTGATTTAGCTCTTCTTGCATAGCTAACACCTATGAATCATCATTAATTGCATTATTTATTTTCTTAGGTTCCTTTTGTAATAGGAATGCAAAATGACCACACAGGTTTTAAAGTGAAGATCGAGTTGACACCCCTCGTGAAGGTTCACCAATAAATTGATCCTTAGGGTGGTCCATCATGAATTTCCATTCTTTTGGCAATTCAGTGACTTCAACTTGATTTTGAAAGTCATCATGAGATGGTTCTTTAACTTTATTACTGTCATCTTTGTTATCATGAATTGCTAAGTCTTCAAAACCTTGTCTTATCTCTAGATCTTCATCGATAGTGGTTTTAGAAGAGAAGGGGTTGGCTTAATCAAATGCTACATGAATTGTTTCCACAACCAACATCGTTCTTTTATTATATACTCTAAATGCTTTAATATTTAGAGTGTGTCCTAGAAAAATTCCTTCAACGGATTTAGCATAAAATTTCATAGGTCACCTTTATCATTCAAAACAAAACATTTACAACCAAAGACATGTAAGTATGAAATGTTTGGTTTCTTTCCTTACCAAAGCTTTTAAGGGGTTTTAGTTAAGTTTGCCCTAATGGAAACCCTATTCATGGCATAAGATGCTATAGTTACAGCTTCAACCTAAAAATATTTAGGTAGGTTATGCTTATTTAGCATGGTCCTAGCCATTTCTTGTAAAGAACTGTTCTTTTTCTCAACAACTCCGTTTTGTTGAGGTGTTCGAGGTGCTAAAAAATTGTGTTAAATGCCATTTTCATCCAAAAATAATTTTCAACATCTTTATTTCTAAACTCTCCACCTCTATCACTTCATATATGTAAAATTCCATAACCCTTTTCATTTTGTAATTTATTACACAAGTTGGTAAGCATTTTAAACACTTCATAACACCCAGGTGAACCTCGTGTAGTCATCTACTATGACAAATGCGTATTATTTTTCTCCTAAACTTTGTGTTTTTGTAGGACCAAATAGATCTATATGAATTAATTCCAATGGCCATCCAGTGGATATTAATTGCTTCTTTTTGAAGCTTGTCTTGGCTTGCTTTCCAAGTTGGTGAACATCACAAATTTTGTCTTTTATGAATTTAGTTTTGGATAAACCCTTGATTAAATCCTTCTTAACTAACTTAGATAGGAGATCCATGCTCGCATGTCTTAGTCTCCTATGCCATAACCAGTTAGTTTGTCTTAGTCTCCTATGCCATAACCAGTTAGTTTCATTCAAGGTTGTAAAACATTTTACATCTTGAGACACTAAGTTTTCAAAGTTAATGCAATACACGCTTTCACAATGATTTGGAATAAAAAGTGTTTCATGTTTGATAGGAATAGTGTATGCCCAAAAGGGGGGGGGGGTGAATTGGGTATTTAAAAGTTTCTTCCTAAGTTGACTTCAAATCACAATTAGTATAGTACAACTTAGGGTCTTTCTAAGTATTCACCGATTTCACAGGTATTAAGAATATGCAAATATTTAAACCATGCAAAATAAATTTAAACATAAACATGCACGTGCTGGAATGTAAAGAGTATAGGAAAGAAAAAGAACACCGAATTTGTTATCGAGGTTCAGCTAAACCAGCCTATGTCCCTGCCTTAAGCTAGCAGCCCAAGGATTCACTAAGTGCTCACTTTAACTGGGTGGAGTGACACCACTTACATTGTCCTTACGGGGCGGACACTCCCCAGATCAAATTACAGGGCTGAGTCACAACCAATACACCTAACAGGACGGTGCTCCTAGTTCTCCTATCTGGGTCTGAACCAGTTTGGGACTTTCTTAACCGGGTCTAAGTCTATCTGGGACTCTTGACAGAGCGAGTCTCCTTCTTCAGGCCATGCTTAGAATACAACAGATAATAAAATTTACGTACAAGTAAATGTTTCTCAAAAAGCAAATGTGTACAAATTGAAATATTATATGCACTCTCATATAATTTAAACATGAAGCTCAATAGAGTATGGTTTTTCCTCTCAAAAATATTTTTCAAATAAAAACATGAGAGCATGGAAAATGATTTTCTTTTTTGAAATGACCTTAAAAAATAATCAACAAGCCTTCCGAGGAAATATGTATACGATTAAATACATGCTCAAGGATTATCTCAAGAACCTTTTTAAGCCAATATATATCAACTAAATATATGCTCAAAGTTCTTGAATAATCGAAGAAGTTCTTCTCCAAAAATATTTTCAAATAAAAATAAGAGAACTTAAGTTTTCTTTCTAATTGGTTGACCTTAAAAAATCAAACTCAATAAGGCTTTTTAGCAACACATATATGAGATTAAACATGCGCTCAAGCTTTATTTGAATAACCAAAATTTTCTCCAAAAATAATTTTTCAAATAAAAAGAATGGGAGAAATTTTGTTCTTTGAAAACCAATGATGTAAAGAAAAAAACAATCAAGCATTATAAAGTTGAATATAAGCTCATTTGATTTTAAATAAAACCTCCAAAATATTTTTCTTCAAAAATATTTTCAAGAAGAGTAGGAGAAATTTAATCTTAGAAAAACAACAAGAATAAATAGTAGAGGTCTTCCAGCAATATATATAAACTTGAATATATGGTCAAGCTTTTTCAAAATTACCTCAAGAAAAAGAAGCCTTTGAAGTAGAAATATATGAGTGGATATATGCTCCAAGTTTCCTTCAATAACCCCAATATATTCTCCCAAAAAGAATTTTCAAAGTGAAAGAGTATGAGAAATATAAAATTTAATGCACAAACGGGGCATGAAAAATGAGGGAGAAACAAAGACTGTGTAGATATGTTCTTAAGATGTCTCTCCTTACTTTTTCAAGTGTCGTTGGCTTGTATTTATAGGAAAAAATAAAAACTAGTCATTTTATGACCGTTGGTGTATTAAAATATTATTTAATTTGAAAACTAGCCGTTTTTCGGCCGTTGGGGAGCTTTCTGCGCGGACATCCTTAAGCTTTTTTTCCATAATTTTTTCTATATAACTTCAAATTGAACGTTCTTGGTATCAACTAAAAGCTAAGAGCAAATCTCAGATGTTTCATGTTAAACACTTTTTAAGATAAGAATTTATGGATTGAGAAAAACGGCCATCACTGATACAAAAGAAACATGAAAGGAATTTTTCTACTATGGACACCTTTCAGTGTTTTAGCCATAACGTTTTCTATATGACTCCAAATTAAACGATCTTGGTATTAACAGAAAGCTAAGAGAAAATCCCTAAACTTTCATATTGAAAAAAAGCTCATTTCTATTGTCCGATCAGCTGGCCGGTTGACCGACCCTTTTGTAAAAATTAGTTTTTGCCTTATTTTAACTTCAAAACCATTTTAAAACCTTTGCATAAGTTAGGAATTTTATGAAAAAGGTTTTTCATCTTACTTGGAGGTCCTATGGTCAATCTAAGGTGTTGGTTGAGCTTCAATTTAGATCATATGATATGCATACACACATTAAACCTAAATAATTATTACAACTTAGAAAATAATAAATAAAGTCTTCAAGTCTTCTATTCCTCTGATTGTCCATGGAATAGCCTTGGAATATGATTGTTGGTATGCATTCAAGGCTTCCATATTACATCTCTCATTTGTGCCTTCTGCGTTATAAATCTGTTCAAAGACTAAACGCGCACATGAGATGTCATAGTTTGTCATAATTAAAACAAGAATGAGACTAAAAAAGTCAACAATCTCCCCCTTTTTGATGATGACAAACGCATGAGAAAAATTGGGTTAGCCTAAAAAGGCTCACCCTCACATTGTGCATAATTCAAAAAGATATTCAATATAATTCAATTCGAACATGAAGACTTCATCATTTTCAAGTTATGCATTTAAGCTCAGTGGGTTAATGTGCAGTTTATATATTGAAGCTTTCTTGAAAAAAAAAATACTCAATTAAACACTTAGTTCATTTTCTATTTTTGAAACCTAAAGGAAGGAGAGTGAAATATAATTTTGCTCTTTAACCTTCTCCCCCTTTTGTCATCAACAAAAGGGCCAAAAAAAAATATCTCCTTTGAAAAGAAAACCATTTAAAACTATAAAGCCCTTAAAATGTAAAATTTCATGACATAGACAAATTTTAGTAAAACATGTCTTGAATGCATTTAAGCTCACAAGCAAGAGATAAAATTTAAAAATTATAAGATCATTCTTGCTATAAAAATTTTAAAACAAATTTCCCCTTGGATACTACTAACAAGTTTTGGGGACAATGCTTGCTGAAAAAGAAACTTTAACATGAAAGTTCAAGCAAGCTATGTTTTTTTGGTAAACATTTAAGCACATTCCAAATTATAACCAGAAAAACCAACCATATAGATCCTAAAATAGTCCAGATAATTAAATACAAGATCATATGACAAAACAAATGATTGTGGCTAAATAACATATTTTCATTTAATATTTTCAATACAATCATCATACTTTAATTCACATGCCATAGAAAATTTAATATAGATCTAAGCAAAAGAATAAGTGAGCACAACAAGTGAAATTTTATGAATTCTCCCCTTATAGATTTGAATGCTAGCTTAGATGTAATGAATTGCTTATACTAATCAAGATTAATTTCTTTAAACATACCAATCAGCATAAGCAATCATTTTAAAATATTGTTTAAATCAATTCTACTGATTATAGATCAAGCATTTTAACCAACCTGTAATATTATTTCCATAGAACACACATGCTTCAAGAATCTCAAATTATTATTAAGTCATGCATAGTGTTCATATACCTCAAGAACAATTCATATCAAAATATTAATCCATAAGGGACACAATATGATATTCATGGAACATAGAAAAATTTCAAAACTCAAAAACAAAAACAATGATGCATATGAGTCCATGGGGTAGGTGATTTGAATCCTTTTTCCTAAGGATGGAGCTTAAGCTCCCCTGTATATTTGCATGCATACATACTTGTAGTTATAGTTCAAGGATGATGTTTATTTAAGATCATTCAACATATATTCATCCTTCAAAAGATTTCAGTATACAGCAAATATTAGTCATTTAGCACACAAGTATGACATATTGCATTTCAATTTAAAGCATGATAGCCAATCAAGGCTATACTCAAAATTTTATACAATAGGGGTTCACAATGAGTGTGTGTGCAATACAAAAACTCCCCCTAAGTCATTCAATTGTTTTAGTTTATGGACCATCATCACAACATGTGACGTTTGATTATAAGAATGATACTTTACCATTTAGGTCCCAAGTGAAAGTGCATAACCCAAAGATTTGGACCAAATGGTGTCCATGAACTAGTCCCTCCTAGGACAATGAAATGTGTACATGTCTTTCAATTTATATAGCATTTAGGATTTAACATGTACTAATCTATTCAATTATTTTACATGCATTTTCTACTAAAGATGAGAATTAATATTCTTCTATTATTCACTCATCCTTTCAAAAATATTTTAGCGTGCAGCAAGTCATAATTATCTTAGTGCATGTTTTATGATTTTGTTTTATATTATGTTGGGAAAGTCTAACAAAGTTTCGGTAGCATATTGTTTATAAATAGGAAATTTCCCAAAACTTCATGCACTAAAAACCTAGTTGTTTACAACAAATAATTTAATTTAAGCATGCAACAACCTAAGAAAACTACCAACATGCAATTCACATCACTACATCAGTCATGCAAGTAACATTCAGTTCAAGCATGCAAGTAACATTCAGTTCAGGCATGCAAGTCAAGTAATAAATTATGCTAAAAGATATCCATTCATCAAGTAATATAAGCATTCAACAAGAATAAACATGTAGAATTCAGTTCAAATAGCATGCGATCTATTTAAGCTCAAATAAAAGCTTATGTTATGAGTTATCCATCCATAATATAATCATTTTGCTATGATGGATATTACGTTCACCTCAAAGGATTATAATTAACCATCCATTAATTGATGTAGCATTAAGCTAATGATGGATAACAAGCATTCAGCTCTCAAGTCATCCAGTATAAATGAAACAATAATATTTTTCTAAATTTAGCACAATACAATTTATTGCACATTGGATGAATTTTAAAATGTTGCTTCCCCTCAATAAATGCAGCCGAAACATTAAGATTTTAGCCAAAGGTTTTTAATGTTCAATAAACTCGACTTTGGCTATTTATACTTAGATTATAAAAAATTAAAACAATATTTCTTAAAAGAAAATATCCCTTCAATTTTAAATAACTATATTTTCATTATGTGAAAGGGCACAACAAAAATTTTCAAGCCAAGAGAATTATATATTCAATTTTTTACATTTGGCTTTTTATGTTTAGATTTAACTAATAATTTTTAACCATGGGATTGTTCATTTAAGCTCCTTTATGAGTTTAGGGTTATATATATATATATATATATATATATATATATATATAATTATGATAAATTCCCTAATACTCAATTCTTGAAATTAAAGATGGACAAATATATGCTATATTTAAGATATTTATACTAAAGCATATATAGCATTAAAAAATCTTTTAACAAATATATACTCATTTGTCCATTTGGAGGGGATTTATTTAAACATGCTATAGCCATTGTTTCATAATATAACTAATCGTTATGATATATGCATGTTAAGCAATTGGATTGGATATTATCATTAAAAATTTCATATTGGCTTGTTTCCCTAATGATCTTAGTATAACAATAAAGTATACTAAGATTTATCATTATAAACACTAACCGCAATCAAGGTACTTAATTATTACTTCCCCTTATATAATATATCCTAACTTAAAATCTTATGAGTATAAAAAAAATTCTTTGAAAAGCTTCTCATAAGATGGCATGTAATTACAACAAGATTCAAATGATTTAAAAATTAACACAAGATATACATTATACGAATCACGACATTTAAATATCTAATAAAGTGGAAGGAGGTAAATGTACCTTTTTAATTTGCTCCTTCTTAATCATTTAAGCCTGAAATCCTTGGAGTGGAGTTCTCCTGTCTCTTGATTTTTCCATATCCTGTTCCCAAATATCATTAGCACTACTACAAGTCATGAACTTTTCTAAAACATTAGTAGCTAAGGCACTATATAAAATATGCATGGCATTAAAAATATATGCATTAAAATTATGTCATGCTCATTCAATTCATTTTCAGGTTTGGGAAACTATGTGTTTAAAAACATTTCCATTGGGATAAAATTCCTTTGACAAAAACTTTTCCAAAGACCTCCAATCAAATGATTTTACAAGGATACTCATTTTCAACTTTCAAACGGCAAAATCTACGCAATAACAGAAGTGGAGGATTTGCAGAGGATTTACCCTCAAAACAGGGATACACCAAAGAAAAGTCATTGCAATCTTTATGCAAACGTGATTAAGCTTATTGCAACCAAGCTCTGATACCAATTGATAGGAATGGTATATGCCCAAGAGGGGTGTGAATTGGGTATTTAAAAATTTCTTCCTAGGTTGACTCCAAATCACAATCAGTATAGTACAACTTAGGGTCTTTCTAAGCATCCGCCAATTTCATAGTTATTAAAAATATGCAAATATTTAAACCATGCACAATAAATTTAAACATAAACATGCACGTGCTAGAATATAAAGAGTATAAGGAAGAGAAAGAACACCGAATTTGTTATCAAGGTTTGGCCAAACTAGCCTACTTCCCCACCTTAATCCAGCAGCCCAAGGATTCACAAAGTGCTCACTTTAACTAGGTGGTGCGACACCACTTACACTTTCCTTACGGGATGGACACTTCCCAGCTCAAATTACGGGGCTGAGCCACAACCAATACACTTTACAGGACAGTGCTCATAGTTCTCCTAATCGGGTTTGAACCAATCCGAGACTTTCTTAACTAGGTCTAAGTCTATCCCGGACTCTTGACAGGGCGAGTCTCCCTCTTCAGGTCACACCTGGAATACAATAGATAATAAAATTTGCATACAAGTAAATGCTTCTCAAAAAGCAAATGTGTACAAATTGAAATACTATATGCGCTCTCATATAATTTAAACATGAAACTCAATAGAGTATGGTGTTAGCTTTACTGTGATCCCAACAGGGGGGGGGGAATTTGTATTTTTAAATTTAATCCCTAGGTAAATGTTCTAACACCAGTATGTTCACAACCTTAAGGACAATCTAGTGCAAGTAAAGTAAATATACCAATATTTAAATGAAGCAATTTAGTCAACGCCACATGCACCAAAAAGCAGTAAAGTAAGAGTGACACACTGAGATCTTATCAAGGTTCGGCCAATTGCCTACGTCCCCACCTTGGCTAACCAGCACAAGGATTACCACTATAACTTGTTCACTTAAACAGGTGGAGCAGCACCTAAACAAACCAGGTCAATTCAAGGGGCTCACCTAAACCGTTACAACAATCCTTACCGGGCTGGATTACCGCCCCATCAGGTTATGCTTGGAAACACTCAGATTTTACAATCAAATGGTACAACAGATAAGTGCTTTCACGTAAAGTAGATTTGTACCCAAATGCGCACAATCACATACACATCAATAGCCTGGATATAGTGTAAGCTCAATGATGCTAGTTTTGTTCAATCAATACTCAATACAATATACTCAATATGAAGCTCAAGAGTATTCAACACAGTATAATCAGTATGATGCACAATCGTATTCAACACAAGCAAAGTCTTGGAATCTAAATAGGATATTTTAGTAGCACATCAATATTCCAAGTATGTTGAACAGATAATCAAACTAGTTCCAAAAGGATTTTCCTCAATGAAAGATGCACAACAATATTTTGAATAACACTTGCTTGTTTGAAAAATATTTGCACACCAAAAACTGAAGTTATTGGACACTTGCAATGGAATGCAAATATCCTAAGCTTTCTTGGTTCAATCGCACACAAGATTTATGAAAGAGAAATATGTGGGATAAACCTAAGCTAAAACTCCCAAAGAAAAGGTTTCAAGCACACATGCAAATGGGAGTGTTAGCAACGAACAATAATCACATGAACACAAGAAACGCTCTCACACTCTTAGATTTATCGAATGGATGCAAGATATGAGAGTATTTGGACAAAGGGTAATTTTTTAATAGAGAGGATTTTTGCTTAATCACTTTTTGCTAATTCATTGTCTAATCATGCAAATGAAGACATATTTATAGCCACGTGAAAAAATATAACCGTTCGGGATATAATGGGTATTATTAAAAAAGTCCCAAAGGATTAAAATCCAATTAGCCCAAAATAACCTGGTTTTACCGCAGCTAAAATAATTTTAATCGGGCAAGGTTCGGGTGGCTGAACCTAGGTTCGGTCTCCCAACAAGACACAACATAAAAAGTGATTAAACTAAGTTTGGTCGCCCGTGTCTTGGTTCGGCAGCCCAAATCAAAGTAAGTAGCAAAACTATGTAACTTCAGGTGCCTGGTCAAATATTTAGTGGCCCGAATCCCTGTGTTTGGTTGCCCGAGGGTGTTTTTGAACTAAAAGTGTCGGTCGGCTGAGTTGGTGAACAGTCCCTTTCGAGGGGTTCGGGCGCCCGTGGAAGATATGTGCATTTGAAATTTAGTCACCCGAGGACTGGTCAACATTTTGACTTTCAAAGTTCAGGCGCCCGAGGAGTTTTGTACTCCAAAGGTTCGGTCGCCCGAGCCCTCTTATCTTGCTAAGTTTTGTTCAATTTTGAGCACAATTAAAACACACTCATATATTTTATGTCATGTGTGTGAGTGTTGGAGCCTAGGGTCTTGCAATGGTCTGATTGAGCTTACGCTATATCCCGTATGCATGATGTGTAGGTGATAGACATACAACTGTAGCCTAGGTTACTATTACAGACCCGTATTAATTATTACAGACCGATATGAATTACAATTATAAATTATACATCTTCGCGATCTTCTTGTTTCTTCAAGTGTCCTTCCTTGGGATATTTATTTGAGTCTGCACAAACACTTGACAATCATCAAATATTAGTATTTGTCATTATCAAAACCAAGTGCGACCTATAAGGTCAACATATGGTTTTTCCTCTCAAAAATATTTTTCAAATAAAAATGTGAGAGCATGGAAAATGATTTTCTCTTTTGAAACGACTTTCAAAAATAATCAACAAAACTTTTGAGAAAATATGTATACAATTAAATGCATGTTCAAGGCTTTTCTCAAGAACCTTTTCAAGCCAATATATATCAATTAAATATATGCTTAAAGTTCTTGAATAACCGAAGAAGTTCTTCTCCAAAATTTTTTTAAATAAAAATAAGAGAACTTAAGTTTTCTTTCTAAATGATTGACCTTGAAAAATAAAACTCAATAAGGCTTTCAAGAACCCGATATATGAGATTAAACATGTGTTCAAGCCTTATTTGAATAACCAAAAATTTCTCCAAAAATAATTTTTCAAATAAAAAGAATGAGAGAAATTTTGATCTTTGAAAGCCAATGATGTAAATAAAAAGGCAATCAAGCATTATAAACATGAATATAAGCTCACACCATTCTAAATAAAATCTCTAAAATAATTTTCTCCAAAAATATCTTCAAGAAGAGTAGGAGAAATTTGATCTTAGAAAAACAATAAGAATAAATAGTAGAGGCCTTCAAGCAATTATATAAACTTAAATATAAGCTCATGCCTTTTCAAAATTACCTCAAAAAAAGAAGTCTTTCAAGTAGAAATATACCAGTTGATATATGCTCCAAGCTTCCTTCAAGAACCCACAATATTTTCTCCAAAAAAGAAATTTCAAAGTGAAAAGTAGGAGAAATATGAAAGGGGGTATGAAAAATGAGGGAGAACCAAAGAATGTGTAGATATGTTCTTAAGATGTCTCTCCTTAATTTTTCAAGTGTCTTTGGCTTGTATTTATAGGCAACAACCAAAACTTAACTTTTTATGACCGTTGGGGTATTAGAATATGATTTAATTTGAAAACTAGTCATTTTTCAGCCGTTGGGGAGCTTTCTGTGCGGACATCCTTTGGTTTTTTGGCCATAACGTTTTCTATACAACTCTAAATTAAATATTCTTGGTATAAACTAAAAGCTAAGAGAAAATATCACAACTTTCATGTTGAACATGTTTTAAGATAAGATTATATGGATTGAAAAAAATGTCCATCACTAATACGGAAGAAACATGAAGGGAATTTTTCTACTACGGACACCTTTAGGTGTTTTAGTCATAACATTTTCTATATGACTCTAAATTGAATGTGCATGGTTTCAATAGAAAGCTAAGAGAAAATTCCTAAATTTCATGTTAAACGATTTTTAAGATTAGAAGTTATAGATAGAGAAAAATGCTCATTTCTTTTGTCCGGTCAGCTGGCCGGTTGACCAACCCCTTTCTAAAAATTAATTTTTGCCTTATTTTAACTTAAAAACCATTTTAAAACCTTTGCATAAGTAAGGAATTTTATGAAAAAGGTTTTTCATGTTACTTGGAGGTCCTAAGGTCAATCTAAGGTATTGGTTGAGCTTCAATTTAAATCATATGATATGTATGCACACATTAAACCTAAATAATTATTACAACTTAGAAAATAATAAATAAAGTCTTCAAGTGGACCTATCCATTAAACTCCTTTTCATATCAGTGACACACTCCCAAAGCAATGGATAAGTGAAAAACATGAACCAAACGATACTGTTCAGCTTGAGTATGCAGCTCGAATCTATGCAAGGCAGGTGGACAGAGGAACTCTCCTCCATTATATGGGCATACCACTCTACCCAAAGAGCAGCAATAGGGGAAACCCCATTTATGCTCGCCTTTGGTGCAAAAGCGGGCATCCTAGTAGAAGTAGGGATCCCCTCCTAGCGAAGGCAATATTTTAATAAGCAAGACAACAATGAAGAGTTCAGGACAGAAATAGACTTGTTGGAGGAGAGACAAGATCAAGCCAGCCTAAAAATCACAGCATACAAACAAAGGGTGGCGAAGTACTTCAACACTCGCGTAAGAGTGTGAAATTTCCAGCCTGGAGACTTGGTCCTTAGGAAAACGCGAAACGGCCCACAAGAGTCAAGCTTGCACAAGCTAAAGCCGAACTGGAAGGGTCCATACCGAGTTATAGCGGAGATAAAATCGGGGACATACAAATTGGAGGACGTAGGAGAAAAGAAGATTAATAATACGTGGAACTCTGATATGTTAAAAAAGTATTATTCTTGAGCGTTTCATACAACGTAGTGATAAAGTTCCAATTATAGCAATTGTACTATGTCAATAAAGTTAAACAAAACTACAAATGAAGTTTCAGCAGATTAGTTTGCTTTGCTCCCCTCTCCAGCTTCCTCTTCCTCCTCGTCCATCTCCTCCACGGAGTCGAGACTCTCACGTCCATACCCGTGCGAACACACACCATCCAAGGGAAGGTCAGGATGCCTAGTCTTCACTTGCTCTCAGCACCTCCTGAACCCCACTTGATAAGTCTTGGCGGTGTCCATGACGAACCGTAAAGAGTCCTTGTACTCCCGTACTGCAGCTCGTGCAGCAGCAGCAGCGGCAGTAGTGGCAGCAGCAGGTATTTCCTCCCTACGGATCCGTTCGATTTTTGCTTGAAGGGCCCGTTCACGGGACTCAGCATCGCGGAGTTTGTTATAAGCAACCACATATTTTTCCCGAGCATCCAAGATCTGCCGGTACATCTCCGCAACCTTCTCTTCTTGTGCTAAGGCCATCGTCCCAAGCTGAGAACAAACAAAGGGAGAACAGGTTAACAAAAATTCCAAAAAAAAAAATAGCGCGGTTAAAAAGCACAAAATAGATACTTGATAAGAGTTATGATGGATCTTCGCCGAAACAACGTCGGGAAAAGAACACTGAGCCTGCATGAAATCTTCCACGTGGACCGCCCGACGTAAAGCGGAAGAAAAATGGGTTGACTCATGAAAAATTGCTTCATTATAGGTCATGGGGATCGGGGGAGGCACCGCCGCAATGTTCTCCCTAGCAGGGGCCTCACTGTCACCTACAGCGGGCACATCCCTTTGAGATGATTCTCCTTCAAGCTCCCTTCTCTTCTTTCTACTCCTACTCGCTCTCTACTTCTTGGCTTCCCCCATGAGAAATTCGTATTTGTTAAAATCCATAGCTGCAAAAGTATAAGAGGGGATAAAAACACCAACAACAGCGGAAGTAGTTGAATATATATATATATATATATATATATATATATATATATATGTGTGTGTGTGTGTGTGTGTGTGTGTGTGTGTGTGTGTGTGTGTGTGTGTGTGTATAGAAATCAAAGGCAAGACAAGACTTGGGAAAACAGGGTCGATCCCCCACTGCACGAGGACTCGCTCCTTGAGTAGCTCCTCGTGAGGAACAATTCCCTACTGACCAAGGGCTCGTAGTTCTTTCAAGATGGCCTGCTCGCCGGGAGAGAGCCTCGAAAGAATATGGTGCACCTGAGCTACAAAAAAAAAAAAAAAGAGGAAAACAAGTAAGCAATTGGGTACACTACACACAACCCCTGCATACGAAGTAAATAAATAAAGGGGATAAGAACGTCACCATCTAAAGGAGCAGACCAAACACGAGAACCCGTATAATTCAACTCTCTAAAGGAAAAGAAGTATCGGGACTTCCAATTGTGTATGGAAGAGTTTCCCGAAGTAAAAAGTTTATAACCGAACAAAGAGTTGAAATAATACAACTTCTTCCCTACAGAGTGCGTCCACATCTAGAAGCAACTCCGAAAGAGAGGCATTGTAGGCTGATGACCCAGTTTGAGCAGGAGGACGGCAAAACAAGCAAGTGAAAGGTAGGAGTTCAGGACAAGTGGTGAGGGGGCTATTCAATAAAAATGTAGTATGTCAGAAATAAAGGGGGGAAAAGGAAGTCTAAGACCTAGGTCCAAGTAGTCAGTGTACAAGCAGAGCTCGTTAGAGCTCAGATCGAGGGCAGATTCCAAGCTAGTGAGCAACCTAATAGTAATGTTCGAGGGAATGGTAAAAAAGTATCGCATATTTTGTATGTCAAAGGAAGTCAGGTCACATCGAGCGCTCCTTACTGTGATCAGACCCTTCATCGGGTGCGAGGAAGACTCCATCACGAAATTGAAATGTGGAACGAATGACATGAAAAACCTATGCAAACAGATCAAATAGGTGAGCCTCCCATAAAAACAAGGAAGACAAAGATGCCAAAAAGATCAAACAGATAAACTTGGTGTGAAAACAGGAAAGCTACTATACAAAAGCAGATTAAACATGCAAAGTTCTAACAAAAACAGTGAAGAACATAAAAAACAATAAAACAAACATAGAATTCAATACAAAGTTGGAGAAAAACAACAAGGAGAGGGGCTAAGGGAGAGCGTACTTACCGAAAAGAAGGAACCCCTTTGAGTGAGATGAGAAGCGAATGAAGGGGCCCTTGCCTTTATAAAGGAAAACCTACACGGATCCCTGAGGGAGTTGGAATCTCGAGAGGGCTCAGCTATAGAAAAGGGATTGCTTCTCAAGGGAAAAGATACGAAAAATCCCTGTACATACCAAAAAATCCCTGTACGCATGCTGACGTGATGCCAATACCAAGAATTTGCTACTTCCCAAGGTACGACCAATTTAAACGTGCATTCATTACACTTTTGCAGGAAGGACTACAATGTCATCAGACAGGGAAAGCCCAATCGAGCCTGTCAGATGGACACCCCCTATAAATGAGAACATCTTATCAGATAGAGGAAGCCCAGTCGAGCCTGTCAGACTAACACCCTCATAAATGATGACAACTCATTAGGCGGAACATGCCCAACTGAAGAGCACGACTCGTGAGCCTAACAACAACCTAGTAAATGAGCACGACTCATTAAGCGAAACGGCCCAACTGACGAGCACGACTTGTGAGGCCAACAACTACCCAGCAGATGAGCACGACTCATTAGGTGAAACAGGCCCAACTAACGAGCACGACTCGTGAGGCTATCAAGCTCAACAAATGAGCATGACTCATTAGGCAGAATAAACCCAACTAACGAGCACGACTCGTAAGGCTATCAAGCCCAACAAATGAGCACGTCTCATTAGGCGAAACGGCCCAACTAATGAGCACGAATCGTGAGGCCAACAACAACCCAGCAAATGAGCACAACTCATTAGGCAGAACAGACCCAACTGACGAGCACGGCCTGTGAGGCTATCAAGCCCAACAAAATGGGCACTGCTCATAAGGAAGACAAGGCAAAAGTGCCCCAAGAGTCAGCTTGGCCCAAATGTCTCAGAGAATGACTCGTCAAAAACTGTCCGAGCGAGTGGCTCAGCAAAAATGCCCCAAGTAACAGCCTGACCAAAAAAAATGCTTCATAGAGTAGCTCAGAGGAATCTGCTCAGCAAAGTTGCTCCATAGAGCAGCTCGACGAAACCTGCTCAGTAGGATTGCTCAAGGAAGTAGCTTGGCATAACCTGCTCAGCAGAGTTGCTCCATGGAGCAACTCGACAGAACCTGCTTGGCAAAGTTGCTCCATTGAGAACTTGGCAGAACCTACTTGGCAAAGTTGCTTCATAGAGCAGCTTGGCAGAACCTGCTCGGCAAATTGCTCAAGAAAGCTGCTCAGCAGAATTACTCCATAGAGAAGCTCGGTAGAACTTGCTAGGCAAATTGCTCAAGAAAGCTGCTCGGCAAAACTACTCGAAGAAGCAGCTCGACAAATTGCTAAAGGAGGAAGCTCGGTAGAACTTGCTTGGCAAAATTGCTCAAGGAAGCAGCTCGGCAGAATTGCTCCATAGAGCAGCTCAGCAGAAGTTGCTCGGCAAAATTGCACAAGAAAGTAGCCCGATAGAATTGGTCCATAAAGTAGTTCGGCAGAACATGCTTGGCAAATTGCTTCATAGAGTAACTCGGCAAAATTGCTCCGTAGAGTAGCTCGGCAGAACCTACTTGACAAAAATGGCTCCATAGAGTAGTTCGGCAGAATCTGCTTGGCAGAATTGCTCCATAGAGCATCTTGGCAGAACCTGTTCAGCAAAAATTGCCCCAGAGAGCAGCTTGGCAAAACCTGCTCAGTAAAATTACTCCACAGGGCATCTGGGTAAAAAATTGCTCCACAGCGCAACTCAGAAAAAAGCCTTGAAGCAACAGCTCGGCAAAAATGGCTTCGTAGAGCAGCTCAGCAAAATTTGCTCGGAAAAAAACCATGGAGTAGCAGATCGGAAAAAATTGCTTCAGAGGGCAGCTCAGCATAAGCTGCTCGGAAAAAAGGACTCCATAGAGTAGCTCGGCAAAAGTCTTCTTGGCAAAAAATCTTGGAGCAACAACTCGGCAAAAATTGCCCAAGGGAGCAGCTCGACAGAACCAACTCGTCAAAATTCGCTCCATGTAGCAGCTTAGCTCGGAATACCTAGTTGGCAATATATATATATATATATATATATATATATATATATATATATATATAATGTATTTCAAAGATAAAGGAGAAAAATGCGAGAACACGACATCTTTTCAAAATCCTTTCAGAAATTTGAAACTAAGGGGTGGACAACTGATATGCCCAAAATATATCAATTAATAAGAGTGAGTCAACACCTAAGTCCTCACCCCCTAGGTCAAACCTTCTGGTGAGAGCAATCAACTCCAAACCAATAAAGAGGAGGAGAGATCCACGCCGGTGACTTCAAATAGTCGGAGTGATGCACGCGAACACTTTATGACTAAAAGCGATTCACGCCCCCACGCCATAAATACGAATCAACCCAAGTGTCAACTCCAGCCCCAATAAGAAGAGACGCGGGGAAGAGGTCAAGGTAAGTCATACCACCTGAAATTAGGAATAGCTTCCCAAGAGGGGGGGGGGTGAATTGGATTCTAAAAGTTTCTTTTAATTCCTTTTAAAATACCTTAAACTTCTTTTATTTATTTTAACCAATTCTTTAACTTGTTTGTTTAATTTCACCAATCACACAAGAACTTAGTTCTTTTATCCAATCAATTAAACACAATCTTCAAAGCAAACAATCAATTTATTTGCCAAGTACAAGTTAAACAACAAACAACCAAACCAAGATATAAAGTATTCAGCAATTTGGTAATATAAGATCTTGAGATAGTTTATTTGTTTATATAAGCCCTGTGATTATGAATTATAATTTATGCTTACTGAAGTAAAGCCCTGTATAAATAAACCCAATCACTCTTTCCAAATATTTAGAATTCAAATAAACTCTTGGTAAATTTATCTTTGGGGTGTTAACCAAGTAACGTACTCCCGTATGGTTTCCGCAAGATATGGTGTAACCAACGTACTCCCTTTCGGTTTCCGCAACCCAAATCAAAATTGAATTTTAAGTTTACTTGATTTCCAAATATGCATAGTATGTATAATTTAGATATTTAAATCATCCACGCAGTTGTATATGAACTGAAAATAAAGAATAGGGAAAAAAAAGAGTGAGACGGAGATTTTTACGAGGTTCGGCTTATACTCAGCCTACGTCCTCGCCTTTGGCAAACCACCAAAGGATTCACTAAACCTGTTCCGTTGACGGGTGGAACAAAACCGATTACAACACTCCTTGGTTAAGGCTAGAGCCTGCCTTCTCCAAGCGATATTCCCTCGTTCGGTCACTCCTTACATAGGCTAGAGTCTGCCTCTCTAAGCAATATCCCCTTGCTTAGCCAACGATCCAAACACCTTGGAACGTCAATGAACTACAAGAAACATAAGATAAAATCTACGTACAAGTATACTCTCTCAAAGAGCAAGTTAGTACAATTTCAGCACTATATACTTAAATGTAAAATATCAATAGGAAATAGAATGAAGCTCAAGTGTAGAATTCACCAGTATCCTTCTTAGAAGAGGATTAGCAGTAGGAATTCAAAGGAAGAAGGATCAACACTTCAAAGTTCTCAGCAAAAGAATTTTCCAATGAGTGAGCAAGAGAACTTAGGAAGAACAAGAATACTTTCAGCTTCTCAAAACAGATTTTTCAATTCTTAGTTTTTTATTTGTTTTGCAAAACCATGTATTTATAGGCTTTCAAACTTACAAAAGTTTCCTTAAAGAATTTCCCTATTTATTAGAATATTTAAGGTTCAAACGGCTATAATTTAAAACATTCGAATTTTAAAAATTTGCCCGTTGAACAATTTTTAAATGTCTGACAGCAGTGACCTTGTTTCAGTGTTTTAGCCATAACTTTTTCTGTATAACTCCAAATTAGGTGATCTTGGTGTCAAACGAAAGCTAAGAGAAAATTATACAACTTTCGTGTTTATCACTATTTAAAATAATGAGTTCTTGATAGAGAAAAATTCACCTCAATGCGGCTGTATAAAAACTGACAGCATTTGGGAAAAAAACTCTTTTTGGTGCTCTTTATTCCAAAAATGATTTTAACCTTTTTAAAATAATTTTTGACCTTATAAAAATATTATTCAGGTATTTTAAAAAGTATCTAGGTCTAAGAAGTTAACCTAAGAGCTTCAAAATATTTCAAATGATATTTTAAACATTAAAGCACTTACATGAGACTTCTAAAATATTAACATTCTAAGTTCTTGAGTCTTCATGCTTTGTCCTTTGATTGAATCCATCTTTTCTTCAAACTTCCATATTCTTTAAGCTTTCTTACTTTGCCTTTCTTTGGATCTTTTGACTTTGATATACCTTGGCTTTCAACAACTTATTCATGTCCTCATGTTCTTCAACAAGTAATTCATGTCTTGGCTCATTTAAGCTTCATTTGATCCTTGTGAGCACTTTAACCTTGCTTCCATCATATTTGATCCTTGTGGGCACTTTGACCTTACTTTCACATATATGAATCCTGAAATATCATTACTCACACAATTACATTAAATTTCACTTGTTTGTTAGCATCAAAACAAGATAACAAGATTTTAAGCCTTGTAAGGCCAACACCACCCATTCTACTATTGCATTTAGCCTCTCTAGAACATTCCTCTTACTTAGGCATTAAAGTGATCCCTCGGAGTACACCGCGGGTCCTCCAAGCCTTTCTACTTTTATCCTTTTCAGGTCATTGAAGATCTGAGAGCAGTCTTATTGGTCATCACCAACTTTATCCCGCAACAATAATAATTTATGAATGCTTAAAATAGGTAATTTGTTGTTTAAAAATTTTAAAAATTATTGAAAAAATAATGTGTTGTTTTGAATTGAAGTGGATAGTAGTCAAAAGTCATATTTCTAATTTCATCCCAATGATAGTTGTTTTTTTCTAAAAATAGGGCAACGTGAAAGGGGGAGAGAGAGACAGAGACACATAAAGAGAGAACCATATAATAATTTTTAATTGTTTTTAGAAGGGCTAAAATTTCATGAAGAGTTCAAAATCATATTGCCTTTATTTTCTAAATGAAACTACATCATGGGTGTAACAAAGCAAAAGCACACATTTAAAAAACATAAAGTTTGCAAGGGTTTATATGCGGATCGAGGGTGCGATTTTGATGAGAAAAAGGAAAATATAGAATCTAGAAACCTTGTTTGGCATAACTAAAGTATATGAAATATATAATCTCTTCAGAAAGACTATATTATCATCTCTTTTAGAGATTGATACTCTTTAAACTTTAAAAAACATATATTTTCTCGAGAATATTATATTCTTATGGAGTAAAATTTTAAAAAAATAAATTAATTAAATAAGAATTAAATAAATAACTCAGTTAGTTAGAGTTTCGTACTGATAACGTGTTATAAAATGTGCAGAAAAATAAATAGAGATAAGACAGAAATTTACGTAGTTCGGCTATGCCAACTTCATGGATGGATGAGAAAAAATATTCTACTGTCTGGAGAGGAATCATAAGATGATTTAGAATCGACCTTTATACAAAATATCTCTGACTTTCTATAAGATGTCTCTCATCTTTATTACCTTTCATCTTCTTTTTATATGTCTTACTTACTTTAAACATGCAAGTATGTATACAAGCATTCAATGTGTGTATATAAATATGAGGGGATAATATGGATAACAAGACATTTATTTAAGGTGAAAAAATCGAAGTGATGAAGAATAGTGATTGACATTCATATTTTTCATAACAAAGTGTTTGAATATTTTCATCTAGGAGCATAATAGAGCCACAGCAATATCAACACACAGGTCTGAGTAACCGAGAGAGTGATCTTTCAGGTTCAGCAGCAGCAATGATTCACAATATTTTAAAGAGAATTACTTGAAGAGCTGAAAGAAGCTACATTAGCAATCTGAAAGCTAGATTCGAAATGGTGTACGCGTGCGTAGATCAGCAGAGATGTGGCTGATTAGCGTGCGTGCGTCGTCAGTTTCGGTTGACTGCTGCTCGCAGCTGCGACAATCCAAAAAACGGTGATCTACCATCCGCTCGCGCGAGAGATTAGAGAGAGCGCGAGAGACAGCGAGAGAGTCGTGCTAAGTGGCTTTCCAGAGGAGTTGCAGCAGGCGGCGCGCGGCGACGAAGATCTACCAAAGCGGTGATAAAGGGTGAACCGAGCCCGAGCCCGAGCCTGGGCCTGTCGCTTTTATTTCCGAGCCGAGCTCGAGCCTGGACTTCTGAGCTCGCCTCAAAACGAGTCCGAGCCCAAGCCGAGCCTTCATTCTGCCGAGCGGAGCCTGAACATGTCAAAGCTCGGCTCGGCGGGGCTCGTTTGCAGCCCTTTAATTAGTTGTAAACGTTGAAGCTTCGTATAAGTCGCCGGGATAGGTGATCTCTCAAAATTATGAACGGGAGCAGTCAGCACTATTGCATTGCAGCACTCTGCCGTCTCCGAATTTCATAGCTTTGTATCCAGAGCTAGCAGAAGTAGATCTTCTCACATTTTTGTCAGTATATTTGCTGATTTTGTCGTATTCCTTGCTGTTCTTCGCGGCGAGATGAGCATGGAGATCCCCTTCTTGTGTTTCCAAAACATATCATTGGACCAGATCCTCTCTGATACTAATACTCTTACTGGCGGAGATAAATCTTTCGTGTCTGGGTATTTTTCTGCATTTAATAAAAGAAAATGGCGGAACCCGTTTTCGCGGATGAAGTGTTCTTCTACTGAAACAGGCATACAGCTAAAGCCCAAGCCAAAACAATCGAAAATCAACATTAATGTAGAGAACGAAGCTCATCCAAAAGATGCCTTAGTAAGAAAGTCGAGTTTGGGACTTTGCATTCAGATAGAGAAGTTGGTTTTCTGTAAGAAGTACGAGGAAGCCCTCGAATTGTTTGAAATTTTGGAGCGCGAAGGTGATTTTGATTTGCCCGCTAGCACGTATGACGCTTTAGTGAATGCTTGCATTGGATTGAAATCTATCGGGGGTGTGAAGAAGGTGTTTAAGTATGCGATTGATAGTGGGTTTGAATGGGATCAGTATTTGAGGAACCGGACATTGCTGATGCATGTGAAATGTGGAATGATGATCGATGCACGCCAACTGTTCAATGGAATGCCTGATAAGAACCTTGTTTCATGGAATACAATAATTGCGGGGCTTGTTGACTCTGGAGATTACTTGGAAGCGTTCCATTTGTTTCTTGATATGTGGTGTAAGTTTTCAGATGCTGGATCCCGTACTTTTGCCACTGCGATCCGGGCTTGTGCAGGGCTGGGATATCTTTTTGTTGCAAGACAATTACATTCGTGTGCTTTGAAAATGGGCGTAAGTGGAAATATTTTTGTGTCTTGTGCATTGATTGACATGTACAGTAAGTGTGGGAGCATTGAATGTGCTAAATTTGTTTTTGATGATATGCCACGGAAGACCACCGTTGGATGGAATACCATTATAGCTGGTTACGCACTGCACGGTTATAGTGAGGAAGCTTTGAGCATGTATTATGAGATGCGTGATTCTGGTGTCAAAATGGACCATTTCACAATCTCAATTGTTGTAAGAATATGTGCGAGGTTGGCTTCAGTAGATCATGCTAAGCAAGCTCATGCAGCTCTCATTCGTCATGGATTTGGGTTAGATATAGTAGCCAACACAACACTTGTGGATTTCTATAGCAAATGGGGCAGGATAGAAGATGCACAGCATGTTTTCGACAAGATGCCCCACAAAAATGTTATATCTTGGAATGCCTTGATTGCTGGATATGGCAATCATGGGCGAGGAGCTGAGGCTGTTGAGATGTTTGAGCAGATGCTTCTTGAAGGAATGATGCCTAACCATGTTACTTTTCTGGCAGTATTATCTGCTTGTAGCCACTCAGGTTTATCGGATCGTGGATGGCAGATCTTTGAATCAATGCATAGGGATTACAAGATTAAGCCACGTGCGATGCACTATGCATGTATGATTGAACTGCTAGGTCGAGAAGGGCTTTTGGATGAAGCTTTTGCATTGATAAGAGATGCTCCCATTAAGCCAACAGTTAATATGTGGGCTGCCTTGCTTATAGCTTGCAGGATCCATAAGAATTTAGAGCTTGGAAAATTTGCAGCTGAAAAAATTTATGGAATGGAACCGGAAAAGCTTAGTAATTATATTGTGCTTATGAATGTCTATAACAGTTCTGGGAAGTTTGAGGAAGCTGCCGCTGTCCTTGAGACCTTGAAAAGAAGGGGCTTGAGAATGCTTCCTGCATGCAGTTGGATTGAAATCGACAAGCAGCCTCATGTTTTCCTTTCTACTGATAAATACCATGTTCAGTGGAAGGATATTTACCAGAAGTTAGACAACTTGTTGCTGGAGATTTCTAAATTTGGTTATGTTCCTGAGATTTCCAACTTTTTCCTTTGTGATGTGGATGAAAAGGAAGAGCACACAATACATCATCACAGTGAGAAATTGGCGGTTGCTTTTGGGCTGATCAATACTTCTGATCAGACATCATTGCAGGTTGTGCAAAGCCATCGGATCTGTTGCAACTGCCATACTGCAATTAAGTTAATAGCCATGATTACTAGACGGGAAATTGTTGTGAGGGATGCCAGCAGATTCCACCATTTCAAAGATGGAACTTGTTCCTGTGGGGATTACTGGTAATGGTAGGGTTCTATTTAGGGACCAAAGATCTTTGTCACCTGGAACACTGTACCTAGAACTAACCTTTTCCCTCTTTAGGAATATACTAATGCTAGCATATGTTTTGTTGTCCCAATCATTCAAACTTATACAACTATGATTATTTTTTCAATAAACTCTTTTAAGTATGCAGTTGTGGTCATTATGTCTTTCCTTTGTTGCTTTGTATTGTAGTTACCTTGCGGCATTTTAGTTAAGTTGACCTTTTTCTCTGTTATTTACCTCACTTCGAAAGGTAACAATTATTTCACAAGAGGGGATGCTGTTAGGGATCATTTGGTACCACTTATAAAAGAATACTTGTCTGAAAAAAGTACTTATTTAGAAGAGTACTGATAATAAATACTGAACTGAAGAAGTACTGAAAGTCATTAGTATTGTTTGGTTGTGCCTAAAATTAAGTACAGATAATAAGTATTTGTGTTGGGTCAGTTCTTCTAGGTTGGATTTGATGTGAGAGTCTGAATGGAATGGGGCGATTTGTCTTCAGGTGGAGGAAGGAATGGGACAATCGATAAAGGGGTAGGTGATGCCCTTTGTTTTTGCGGGCAGAGTATTTGCGGCAGAGGGTGTATTTGGTTTCTGTGCAAACCCATTTGTGTACAATTTCCTGCTGTTGAATGGGATGGGTCAATGCTTATTGTGGTACTTACGTTGTTGAATTTGAGGGCCTCTTCTGGATTTTCAATCTTCCAATTAGCATTCGTTTGCGCTTTCAAGTGTTCGTTGGACTAGCCGTGCCATTTCATTAGTGGTCATCAACAGAAGAAAGAGGTTAGTTTATACCTTCATTTTCAATATGTTGTTCTTGTTGTTGTTGTTGTGATGTGGTGTGTGTAAGCTGCAATTCCTTATTCTGCTCTAATTTCTAATTATGGTTTTCATTAATCTCTTCTCGTTATGCTTTTCATTATTATTATTTTTGTCTCTCTTGAATTGTTATTCTATTCTCTTATCTGCAATGTGAAGGGAGAATTTTTTGGTTTGTTCCCATTCTTTTGAGTTGTCATTGATGCAATTGGTTTGTGGCGATTTCTGTTAATAAATCAGGGTCTTCATTGTTGTTTTGTTCCTTTATTCTGAGTATTAGATGGGATTATTGGGATTTAATGAAGGGAAAAAATAGTAAATATGTATGCTTCTATATGTATTTGATATTAGATGTTGTAGGGAAGGATAGATTGGTCTATATCAGGTCTCAAGAAGATAAACAACGTTTATTTTGGGTTTTGTAAGTCAATGCTTTGTTTTTAGAAAATGCTCTTTCAAAAAATTCTTGCATACTTTAATGAGAAAGATATAAGGCTTTTTTTTTATAAATGTAATCTAACATCAATGTGCTCTTGTGTAAGTGTTATTTAAGTATCTTTTAAAAAAATCATTTGCAGGCTCACCTTTAAAATGTTTGTTCTTTAATTCAATTTGTTGGTTTAGAATTGAAGTTTCATTTGTCTTGTGTGTTCGTTCTATATTTTGAGTCAATGGAGATTCATTAATTGAGATGATGTGAGCCAGATTATGGGTGATGTAAAAGGGAACTTATGTTAACTTTGTGCTATGAATGAAGTTTCTTTTCTGGACTAAGTGGTTTGAGATATTTTAAGAAACTGAAGATGTCACAGTGTGATGATAGATGGGATTATGGGGATTTAATGAAGGAAAAAAAAGGAAATACATATGTATTTGATATTTGACACTGCGGCGAAGGACAATTTATTAGTCTGTCGGTATTGCTTAAATATTTTCTTGCTTATGTCACTCTGTTCTTTATTTCTTAATTTCTTTGCGAGAATGTGAATTTCGAAAAAAAACTTGGCGCTGGAGTTTCTGATCATTGTACCTGTTAGAAAGAAAATAATTTAAAAAATGCAGGAAAAAATAAACATATGGATCTCCCAGAAATGTACACCTAATGTACTATTATTTTACCATTTGAAAGCTTTAGGTTGAAATTTGATATTGCTGATCTCCTGCAGATATGTTGTTTAGGTATGTTTTTTATAATGGTTCATTTATTTAACTTTTAAAATGTTTGTTAAACAAAAGGCCAGCCCTATATTTTTTTTCTTTCTGTGTTTGTTGAAGTAGTTCAATGAAATGCCATACAAACTGTTACAACCAAGTTGCTATTTTTTTCTTTCTTTTTCCTTTAATTATTATTCATTGTGCCAGAGGATTAATGTCTTTCTGTACCTTGCAATAGTTTGATTTTCTTTGTTAGCTTCATGTTCTAGATTAGGTATCAAGAACGGAAATAACATATATTATTCTGGAAATTAGGCAAGATTCTGCTCTGAAATTTCCATATAATTTTCTGAGAAAGATGCAAAGCCCCTTTTTATAAATGAAATCCGATATCTCTGTCCTGTTGTGTAAATGGTGCTTGGGTTTCTTTAAGGCATGCCTTAACCAAGTTGACATTTCTTTCTTCGCTCCAATTATTATTTGTTGCGTTGTATGATTGGTGTCTTTGTGTGGCTCGTAAATGTTGATTTTGTTGGTTTGTTCATGTTCTAGATTAGGTCTAAACAACGCAATTAACATGTATAATTGTGCGTTCTGTTGAGCAAAATTCTCTATGAAATCTCCATATATTTTTTTGGGGAAGATATAAAGCATCTTTTTAAAATGAAATCCAATGTCACTATTCTCTTGCATACATGCAGTTCAGTTTTTTTTTCATTCAAAGAGAATGATCTGTGAGCTGGGGTTTAAAAATGTCTGTTAAATCAAAGGTCATATATATATATTTTATTCCAGTGATATATGTTGTGTTTCAGGATTCGTATTCTGCGCTGCCTGCGATGTCATTGACTTGATTTGTTTTTCTCTGTGTTCTACATCAGCTCTCAAGAAAATAAAATGACATTTGGTTCTCTGTGTTTTATTAAGCAACGATTTTATTAAAGATTTCACATACTTCTATGAGAAAGATATAAAGCCTTCTTTTGTAAATGACATCCGATATCAATGTGCTCCTGCGTATCTCTTAAAAAAGTATTTGCAGACTCAGTTTTAAAAATGCCTGTTGTTTCATTAATGTAGTTACACTTTAAATTCAGGTTTTGTTTAGAATATGGAATTTTGTTTGTCTTTTGTGTTTACTATATATTTGAGTTGATGGAGACTTATTAATTGAGCTGATGTCAGCCAGATTGTGGGGATGTAAAAAGAGAGCTTGTGTTAGCTTTGTGCTATTGTCAGTTTCATTTTATGCCTTAGTAGTAGTGAAATGTCTTACTCTTAATGAAGCTCCTGATTTTGCTTTCATAAAAATGAATTGAGTTTAGCAAGAACCAATTGGGATTCTGGTTATGTATTTTGTTATTGTAAAACATTTTCATTTGGATGTGTGCATGGTTGCATGTATGCATATTTGGTTAGCATTGGTTTACCTTGAGAACAAATTGGGATTTCATTGATGTATATGATTTGTGTATAAAGTTAGTTTGATAATTGGTGAGGCCATTGAAATTTGCTTTTTGCTGAAAGCACTAATAACATATAATCAAAGAATATTAAGGCTGGGTTTTAATTTTGAATTGGCCCTAAGATATTAAGATATTAATGTCAATTTTTAATTTTGAATTGGTTTATCCTGTTTTTGACTGTACATTTATCACATGATTTAGGAAAACTAAGAATTCACTAATAAAGAGGGTATGTGGTGAGGGAGTGGTTAGGGACATGAGATATTTTCTATATGCTTCTGTTTTTTTCCTTTCTTTTTTTTTTCGTTTTTATTTATTTAGTTTTTGTTTGTTGTCTCACGGAGTTTAGTTTAGTTTATGGTTCTTGAAATGAGGGCTTTGGCTTGCTTTGCTGTTTCTTTTTCTATTTTTATTTTTTATTTTTTATTTTTTTTAGGTGCAGTTAATTTAAAAGCTGTCCTATTAGTATAAGTTTTAGGGTAAAATCTAGTAATAGCCCTTGACTTTTTTGAAAATGACACTCCACCTCCTGAATTTTTTAAAACTACAAAAAAACCCCCTAGAGTAAACTTCCGCTAGTTGATCGTTGGTCAAATGTTATGTATATGTGAAAAAAATGAATTTTTTACCCCTAATAAAATGATATTTTAAAATGCTATCGATTTAATATATTAAATTGAGAGAATTGGCCAGTATAATATCTTGAAAACTGAAGAGATGAATCGGAGACCTAACTGAAAACGAATTGGAGACCTAATTGATTCTTGAAGTAAATGGTTTAGCCAGTCCAATCGATTTGGGTCAACCAATTGACATCAACATGACAAAATAATTCTATTATTATTGTAAAAATTTTAGAATATATATGAAAAATAAAAATTACTAATAAATCATAAAAGATACCTAGTAATTGTATAGCTATAAAATGTTTGTTAAATGATTTTTATAACAATTTAATGACTGAACACTTCATAAAACAAATAAAACATAATTCAATATTTTTAAATTCAAGTAACCTATTAAACATAGTATCAAAAAAATATAAACTAAAATTTGAAAATTCATGAAATTTTGAAGTTTAATGTTAGTTTTTCTTGTGTAAAATATGAATGCTAAATGGGAAACCCAAATTTTTTATATTAATTGGTTAACCTTTCATTGAGTCAATTCACTGATTTTGTTCTTTAATCCAAGTTGCTATATAATTAAATATGTGATTCAACTAGACCCAAAAAGAGAGCCTCAATTCAAGAAAATATTTAGACCTTAGGGGTTTTTTTTGCCAGTTTTCCAAAACTCATAGAGTGGAGCGTCATACTTGGAAAACTCAGGGAGGTGTTGCTAGATTTTACCCTAAATTTTATAGGTGATGCACTCCTTAGTGCTGTTAAGTTTTATGTCCTTATGTGAAACACAGGATCACATGCGAAAATTTCGTACTACTTTTCTTCAATATGTTTTATAAATTGTTATATATTGGTTCAAATGACATTAAGCTGAAATAATTATTGTCATGTTTTTGTAATATTTTGTACTAATTGGTTCCTCTCCATTCCTCGGTCATTGCCCTATTGAAGGACATGTCCTTTTGCTTCTTTTTTTTTTTTTGGATATATTTGATTCTATTTGTTTTGCCTCAACTTTAGGGGCCTTATTAGTTTTGGAATTGGAACACATTTTCTATTTTCCAATTTTTTGATTTTCGAAGAAAAAAAAAAAAGGTAGAAAATAGAGTCTGTTCACATGTACAAAAAAAAATTTCTTCTTTTATTTTTTGATTTTAAAATAATCACAAAAAAAGACAACTTGTTTCTAATTTTTCAAATTTTATATAAGGTAATGTTTGGAATCATGGATTTTGGTACTTGAATTTGAATTTGTTTGGATTAGAAGAAATTCTATATGTAAACCACACAAATTAAAGTTCAAGATCCAAATCCCATGCTCCCATATTCAAAGTAAGAGTTGGAAATCTAGATTCTAGACTAAGGCTCCTTCAAAAATTAAGGCTTTCACTTGTTTGGCTGTGATCAATAAAATTAATACTAATAACTTGTTGCAAATTAGAAGACCTTTGAAGGCTGTCTCCCCATATATGCGTACTCTGTTACAAAAATTCAGAGTCATCTTCTTTTGCACTGGGAATATTCTTGGATGATTTGGAATATTCTCTTTGGTATTTCTGGAAAGAGCTGTTAAATCCTTCTTTGGTTGGTGAATTGTTAGCTTTTTCTTTCAAAGGCTTTGGTAGGAGAAAGGACAAGGCAGGCGTATGGAACTGTGGAATATTTGCAGTTTTATGTGGGTTATGGTTGGAGCATAATGCAAGGGATATTCATTAGGAAGAAAATAAATGGGGGCGCTGGTTTGGGAAAAAATTCAGTAGTTGGCCTCACTGTGGTGTGCTAGTTTTGGATTTTTTTTCTGAGGAATTAGTTTCCACAAGTTACATAGAGATTGGAGGAACATTTTGGAATGTTGATTTATTATTTTTTAATATTTGTTAGCTGGTTTTACTGGATAATTCCAGACCTTTTTTGGGAAGTTGTCTCATTTTCCATTGTCTAAATTCTCTTCCTATGAATAAAATTTCTTTTGCTATAAAAAAAAAAAAAAATTCTAGAAAAAATAATGAAAAGGCATTTCCAAATGATTAGATGTTTCCAACTTTTCTATGTAAATTTTGAAATATTGGAAAATAAGGTGGTATTTTTGTAGTTATTTGAAAAAAAAAAAAGTAAAAAATAAACTATTTTCACAAGCAAATAGTGCAAAAATTGTTTATTGTTATTCAATTATTTCATACAAATGTTAAAAATAAAAAATTAGCTTACTTTTTTGTAATTTATTGGAAAATGAAAATTGCTTTCCAAAACTAAACAGACCCTAGGCTACCTCCAATGATTCTCAGATTTGTGGCTCCTTTGGTACTTTATTTATTTGTTTATGCCATTTTAAATTATTTATTCTCAAATTGTTTGGGTATATTTCTCACCATTGGACCTGAAATATGGTTTGTTCTTTGTTATTTCTTCTGATCTGAGGTGTAGCTTTGCAATTTATTGTTCATTACTCTGCATTTCCCTGCTCACTGCAGAAGTGTCTCTTCTTACAATGCTTTGAAAAATGTTAGATTTTGTTTTTTTTTCTGTGGCCCCTGGATTGGCCTTGGCGGGGGCAAAGAATATATCATCGTTTTTTGCTCTCCTTCCAGGAAATTCTTTTCAATGAACTAATGACGGAAATGCATCAAAACTTAATTAGTATTGGGAATAGGGCTCTGTCAGAAGTAATAAGGAGTGGGCACCAGGGGAGCCACGTCCAGGGCACGTGGGTAAGCAGACCTACTCCAAGCAGGTTTGTAGTTCTGTACAGCTCGGCAGCTCTGTAGCTTTGTGCAGCTCGGCAGTGCTGCAGAGTTTTGTGCTATGCTGCTCAGCTCGACTCTACGCTGCTCTACACTGCGCTGCTCCACGTATTTCACTCACATACGGTCACATGATAAAGCATGTCAACTCTGTGCTTCTTGCCCATGTGTTGGTCACATGGATTGCAGTCAACTGCTACAAAATGTGAAGGAACCAACCAATAGCCATGACCAAAGAAGTTATGACCATGCGCAAACCCACCTACAAATTAACCGCACATGAGCAGTTATTAACTCACAAATAACCACCCACGTCAGGGATGGATTGCCCACAAGCAAGCTACAGTTACATCCTCCTGTGGGAGCAAGTCACGTGGAGAAGGACCAAGCTATAAGTACGGTAGGAACTATGCCTCTCAAGGTGTAAAGTCAACACAATCAGACTCGTAATTCTCTCTCTTAGAACTCTCTCCTTTTTATTCCTCCAGATATATTCACAAACTTGGCATCAGAGAGATCCCCCAGACGCCACCATGACCTCCCAAGAGCCTATTTTCATCTTGCAGATTTCAAAAAGTGATGACAAGTCTTCATCAACCTTCCATTCAATTAACCTTTGAAGCGGAAATCCATTTTTTAGCACCAACAGGATTGGTGACTCTGCTGGAATGTCTTAGTATCCTTGCACCATAAACATGCTGCTGCATAAAATGAAGAGAATTGTCTTCGAAGGGGCAAGCTAGCCTCCTAGTTACATCACTTGGAGCCAGGGGGACAAGAAGCCTCCTATGCAGCTTGACATCAAAACGAGTCACATATAACTAGTTCACGGCCTTCCAACGAAGGACTGAAAGGATTCTTGAAGAAATCTTACAGAACCAACAGGCGTCACCGCCTGAACAACCTGAACCACTTGTTGTATGTGTTGAAGAGGGAGAGTTATCAACCAGCTAACCATCCCTAGTAGCCGCAGCCTAACCAGAAGGTTGATTTGATGAAATCAGCATTGTTGCAAGTCACTCCACCCACGTTGAAGAAAAAATTGAGGAAATGAATGAACATTTCGAATGAATGGAAAAAGAAATAAGAGAAGGGAAACAAAAGTTAGAGTTGTTGGGTACGAAGGAGACAGACCCACCATTCAGCTCTACAGTCATGGTAACCCCATTACCAACCAAGTTCAAAATGCCACAAGTTGAGTCCTATGATGGAACCAGAGACCTTGTTGACCACCTCGACACTTTTAGATCAGTTATGCTCCAAGGAGTCCTAAATCCCATCATGTGTCAAGCTTTATTGACAAAACTAAAGGGGTCTAATCGATCTTGGTACCAAAGCCTGAAGCCCCATACAATTAATAACTTTAGTGACTTAAATCTAAAGTTTGCAACACATTTTGTTAGCAGCAGAAAAATGGCTAAAACTTATACTAGTTTGATGTGCTGAATCCTTGAAGAATTTTATAAGGTGCTTCACCATTGCAGCTTTGGAGGTGAGAAATCTAGATTTTGAGGTAGCTTTAGTAGCCTTTATGAACACCCTAAAACCAGGTTGATTTTTACAATCCTTGGGAAAGCAAGCACTAACAGATATGAGGGAACTTATGATGTAAGCACATAAATATATAAATATGGAATAAATGATGTTCGCACAAAAGGGAAGAAGTCAAATGAACAGCTAAGAAGTGTAGTCCTAGACTTGTAGGAAGAAGTCAAAGAACAAGCTCAAATCAGAGCAACTGCTTACAAGCAAGGGGTGGCTTGGTATTATAACTCTAGAGTTAAGAAAAGAGAATTCAAGATGGAAGTTTTAGTGTTGCGAAGGATTGGTTTCACTAGTGCTGAACTAGGAAACAAGAAATTGAGGATGAAGTGTGATGGACCGTACAAGATCACTGAGGTGATAAAGCCTGGGACCTAGAAGTTGCAGAATAGTGAGGGCCAAACACTTAAAATGACTTGAAACTACTACCTTCTCAAGAGGGATTTTCATTAAAGTTTGTAAACAACTTTGTTTGTAAATATTCATGTTTATAAATATGTATGATCATAAGATGTTGTGCTTAGGCGCAACAATGAGGTTGTCGCCGTGTGACTTGGAGGTCTCGGGTTCGAGGCGTGGAAATAGCCTCTTGCAAAAATGCAAGGTAAGGTTGCGTACTATAGACCCATTCTGGTCCACCCCTTCCTCGGACCCCACATACGTGGGAGCTTTGTGCACCGGGCTGCCCTTTTTATAAGATGTTGTGCTCAATTCATCATAATTTGTCTTTGTACAAATCCCTTGGGGGCTGGACAATGGTCCTCAGTGAAAATCAAGAACTTTCCAGGGAAAAGCTAATGATGTTAGAGTTGATCAAGGAAACATGTGAAGACCTCCCAAATGGAGGTCAGGTCGGCTAAGGCCACCTGTTAATCCAACAAGGCACAAAGATCTCCCAAGTAGAGGCCAAGTCGGCCAAGGCCACCTGTTGAGCCAAGAAGGCACAAAGATCTCTCAAGTGGAAGCTAGGTCAGCTAAGGCCACATGTTAAGCCAACTAGGCACAAAGACCCCCTAAGTGGAGGCTAGGTCGATCAAGGCTATCTGTTGAGCCAACAAGGCACAATGGCCTCCTAAGTGTGGGGTAGAGCAACTATAGCCACTTGTTAAGCCAACAAGGTCCAAAGACTTCCCAAGTAGAGGCTAGGTCAGCCGAGGCCACCTGCTGAGCCAATAAGGTGCAAAGACCTCGCAAGTGGAGGCGAAGTTGACTAAGGTCACTTGTTAAGCCAACAAGGAACAAAGACCTCGCAAGTCAATGCTAGGTCGTTCAAGGCCATCTTTTGAGCCTATAAGGCACAAAGACCTCCTAACTAGGGGGCAACATAACTATAGTCATCTTATTAAGCCAATAAAGCACAAAGACCTCCCTAATTGAGGCCTGGTTGACCATGGTCACTTGTCAAGTCAACAAGGCGCAAATATCTCCCAAGCAAAGGCTAGATCAGCTAATGTCGCCTACTAAGCAATAAGGCAAAAACGTCCAAATTGAAGGCCAGATCGGCTAAGGCTACCTATTAAGCCAACAAGGCACAAAGACTCTCAAGTAGAGACAAAGTCGGTAAAGGCCATTTGTTGAGCCTATAAGGTTCAAAGGCCTCCTAATTGTGATTGGGGGAGAGGGAGGGGGGGGGGGGGTTGGGTGGGAAGATGACTAGAGTCACCTTATTAAGCCAATAAGGTCCATGGGCCAAGGCCACTTGTTGAACCAACAAGGCAAAAAGTCACCTTACCAAGCCAGTAAGGCACAAAAACCTCCTGAGTGGATTCCAGGTCATCTAACATCACCTACCAAGTCAACAAGGTATAAAGACCTCCTTGGAAAGGCCATGGCAACCAAAATTAAAGCAAAATCATCAATTAAATGACAAAATTAAAAACTTTACCAGAAGTTGAGGACAAGGGTGAGAAAAACGAGGTAGAAATTATACATCATATGTCGTACTTGTGCAAAAGTTACATTGAGAAAAGATGAACCTCTTCTGAGAGAAGACTAAGGGTAAGGAAGGCATGAATTGCACCTCAATTAGAGAGAGATCTCGAGGAGTCCCATCGAGTCCCATCATTCCTTCCTCGACCTTGTTTAATTCACAATGTAGAGTAAGGAGCATTTTTTGGGAATAAAGCTCCGTCAGAAGTAATAAGGGATGGGACCCATTAGGGAACCATGTGCAAGGCATATGGGAGCACTGCCCAGCTTTGTTCTATGCTGCTCTACACTGCACTGCTCTGTGCAGCTCACTCGCGTACAAGTCACATGATAAAGCATGTCAACTTCATGCATCTTGCCCATGTGCTGGTCATGTGGATTGCATCTCAACTGCTACCAAATGTGAAGGAACCAACTAGTAGCCATGACCAAAGCAGTTATGATCATGCACAAACCCACACACAAATAACCGCACATGAGTAATTATTAACTCACAAATAACCACCCATGTCAGTGATTGAATGCCCACAAGAAAGTTGTAGTTACATTCTCCCATCGAAGCATGTCACTTGGGAAGGACCAAGCTATAATAATGTGAGGAACTCTGCCTCTCAAAGTAAGTTCACACAATCAAATTCAGAACTCTCTCTCTCTCTCTCTCTCTGAAAATTCTTCTTTTTCATTCCTTTAGACCTATTCACTAACTTAGACATCGAAGATATTGCCTAGAGGCCACTTGGACCTCCTAAGACCCTATTTTCATCTTGCAGAGCTCAAAAGTGACAAGTCTTCATCAACCTTCCATTCAATCAATGTCTGAAACAGCAATCCACTTTTTAACATCAACAATTACTAAAAGTACCTTTGGAAAATTTTGAAATAATCCGTGCACTGATTTTTTTTATTTGTTTGCTTTATTCTATGTTATTTGACCAATCCTTTTATATTTCCTAAGACAATTTAAGGCCTTTAGATTTGAAATATAGCTTGCTTTTTCTTCTTTGTTTGAGTTTGATAGGTTGGACATGATTAACTGTTCTTCAATGAAAATTTTGTCGTCTATTTGGGAACATGAATTTGAGTGAGCTTATTTGAATTTGAACGGCTCAAATTTAAATATGCTGTTTGGTTTTATCATTTAAAGGGTGAATTTGAATTTGGTTAAAATACAAACTACGTTTTAAAACCCCAAATGCATGGGTTTGAAGTTACCTAGAAACCCATGGATTTGGCATACAATTTCACGCCCAAATCCCTCTAACATAGGCCAATAAGGCGCATGGGTGAAGGCCACTTGTTGAACCAACAAAGCACAAGGTCACCTTACCAAGCCAATAAGGCACAAAAACCTCCTGAGTGGATTCCACGTCATCTAACATCACCTACCAAGTCAACAAGGTATAAAGACCTCCTTGGAAAGGCCATGGCAACCAAAATTAAAGCAAAATCATCAATTAAATGACAAAATTAAAAACTTCACCAGAAGTTGAGGACAAGAGTGAGAAAAACAAGGTAGAAATTATACGTCATATATTGTACTTGTGCAAAAGTCACATTGAGAAAAGATGAACCTCTTCTGAGAGAAGACTAAGGGTAAGGAAGGCATGAATTGCACCTCAATTAGAGAGAGATCTCGAGGAGTCCCATCGTTTCCCATCATTCCTTCCTCAACCTTGTTTAATTCGAAATGTAGAGTAGGGAACATTTTTTGGGAATAAAGCTCCGTCAGAAGTAATAATGGGTGGGACCCATTAGGGAACCATGTGCAAGGCATGTGGGAGCACTGCCCAGCTTTGTTCTATGCTGCTCTACACTGCACTGCTCTGTGCAGCTCACTCGCGTACAAGTCATGTGATAAAGCATGTCGACTTCATGCATCTTGCCCATGTGTTGGTCATGTGGATTGCAACTCAACTGCTACAAAATGTGAAGGAACCAACTAGTAGCCATGACCAAAGCAGTTATAATCATGCAAACCCACACACAAATAACCGCACATGAGTAATTATTAACTCACAAATAACCAACCATGTCAGTGATTGAATGCCCACAGGAAAGTTGTAGTTACATTCTCCCATTGAAGCAAGTCACTTGGGAAGGACCAAGCTATAATGACGTGAGGAACTCTGCCTCTCAAGGTAAGTTCACACAATCAAATTCAGAACTCTCTCTCTCTCTCTCTCTCTCTCTCTCTCTGAAAATTCTTCTTTTTCATTCCTTTAAACCTATTCGCTAACTTAGACATCGGAGAGATTCCCTAGAGGCCACTTGGACCTCCTAAGACCTAATTTTCATCTTGCAGAGCTCAAAAGTGACAAGTCTTCATCGACCTTCCATTCAATCAATGTCTGAAGCAGCAATCCACTTTTTAACATCAACAATTACGAAAAGTACCTTTGGAAAATTTTGAAATAATTTAGTAATTTCTGAAATTGATGATTGAAAGCACTGATCTTTAAAGAAAATAGTTGTCTTACATTCTTTAAAAGAAAAACCCGTGCACTGATCTTTATTTATTTGTTTGCTTTATTCTATGTTATTTGACCAGTCCTTTTATATTTCTTAAGACAATTTAAGGCCTTTAGATTTGAAATATAGCTTGCTTTTTCTTCTTTGTTTGAGTTTGATAGGTTGGACATGATTAACTGTTCTTCAATGAAAATTCTATCGTCTATTTGGGAACATGAATTTTTTGAATTTGAATGGCTCAAATTTAAATACGCTGTTTGGTTTTATCATTTAAAGGGTGCATTTGAATTTGGTTAAAATAAAAACTATGTTTTAAAACCCCAAATGCTTGGGTTTGAAATTACCTAGAAACCCATGGATTTGGCATACAATTTCACGCCCAAATCCCTCTAAGCCTGTCACTGTTGACAGTTGGGATAGAGTTGTGCGCTTCTCTTGAATATCACCAATTTGCCATGGCTGAAGCTCCTGCAGGACAATCCCACACTCCAAAGCAAAAAGCTACTGGTATGGCTCATCATCATTATCATCTTCTTCTTCTTCTTCCTCATCGTCTCTCTCTCAATTGAATTAGGCTACAAGCTCCTGTAGTGTTCTACATGTTCTCTTGATTGGTGTTTCTTGTGTTTCTTCCTTGGGTTTCATCAAGAGAAAGGTGAGGGGTTTATTTATTATTATTATTTTTTAATTTTTGGGATATTTTTCCTCTTTTAAAATACGACCCATAGCTTTTGGCATTTTGAATATTTTAACTATTTTTTGCTCTGACATTCAATGTGGTTCAGTTTATTGTTAGTCAGGGTTTCTCAGATTTAAGTATGGAGCCTTGAAGATTATGCTTGTAAAGTTTTGTTTTGTTTTTTTGTTTTTTGTCTTTTGTTTTTTTTCCCTGCATATTTGCAAATCTTCTAAATTATAATTAATCGAAGCAAGTTTCAGTTCATTGTAATATTAATATGGCAGTTTTAGATGTATCCCAAAGTAAAGAGAGTCATTTCTTTTTCTCCAAATAAGAAAATGAAGTCTTGAAATTTCATTATTGGAGGTAGTATGGTTGAATCTTCATGCCCGCAATTGTGAAATTTCATAAATGAAGTCATGAAATTTCATTAGGAAGAGAGAGAGAGAGAGATGCAAGTAAGAAGAAGAAAATAAAAAGAGGGTATTACTGCTAAAGAATACTAAAACATAAGCTGAAAGTAATTTGGTATTGATTCTGGAGATAACTTGTCAGAAAAGTCCTTAGCTATCTATTAAGTAGGCTCAATTTGATTTCTTTTCTTTTCAACTGTATTGCTAGCTACTTATTAAGTAAATTTGTCCAGCCATTGCATATTTGTACATTTGGGGTTATCTTAAGCTGCCTATCGCTATTTGTTTGTGCATAAGAGATTGTGCAGCTCAGTACTATTTTTTTTTTAGGCACTACTGCAGTTAGGCTCCAGCTCTAAAAGAAAGTAGCTATTGGGGATGGAGTGGCTGTAACGAAGTATTAGGGCTGCTGAGTACTATTGCAACTTTTCCTAGGGAAGAAGGGTTATCAGCACTTTGGAAAGGCATTGTACTTGGATTATGTCGCCAATGTCTTTATGGAGGTTTAAGAACTGGGTTGTATGGTTTTTTGTGAGTTTGAACTTTTTTCTTTCACGAAATTAATTAATTCTTTACAATATTTGCACTTCACTGAATTTTTATGCACAATTAGATCTTGGACAGGTCAAGCCTTTTTTTGTTAGCAGTGACTTTAATGGAAGTGTTTCTTTTTTCGAAAACATTCTTGCTAGTTGCTGCCCTAACAGCTGGTAAGAATGTTTGGTGACTATTCTGCTGCATTATGCTTTTTTATTTCTTTTTCTTTCCCATGATGCAAAAGCTATTCCTCTATTTTGATTAGTATCCTTGTGTTTGTTCATAATTGAGAGCTGCAAATGAGGACAAGCTTGGAGAGAACTGCAGATGAAACTTCTAGGTGAGGAGAAAATGCTGGACAAGAAGCACTGCCGAATCTTCTTTCTGTGCAGTGGAGGAGTTTGGTGGGATTCGTGTATCTCTGAGAATGGAAATTGATGACAGCATTGAATTGTGTGAGAAAACGATAGTTTGATTCTTGCAGTTGGATGTTTTGATTATTTGTTCTGCTCTGTGTGGAATGAATGAATATGCAACTGCAAATGGTGTGGTTTATTTTGAACTTTGAAGTTCGAAGTTTAGCTTGATATAAAATGAGTTGCTCTTTTTTTTTCTGTTTGTTTTTCGTTTTCATGGTGTAGAATGTGAACCTTGTCAGATGAGTTTGTGAATGCACTCCCAGTGGTCTATAAATGGAACACTGCATATTTGGGTGCATTTGGATCCAATGGTGAGGCCTATTTTTAGAAGAAAGTAGAGACTGAGTTGGGGACAAAGATGATACACTTGAAGATGATGTGCAGTGGCGTTGGTTCTGAGTGGAGGACGGTAAACTTAAAATTATGCATTGAGCTAGCTCGATAGATAGTTTTGTGAAGCATGGAATGTAGCAAATTGCTTAGAAAAGCTTTCATTATAATTAGATTTGTGAAGCATGGATTGTAGCAAATTGTTTGGTATAACTTAAGATGATTAATGTGTGAACTTCAAGGGTGGCTCAGGTGGTAAACTCAAGGCTCTCCTGGTTAAATGACCTGAGTTCGAGTCTTGGGGGCTACGGCTTTCCGTTTGAGACGATACCTTGGTATTTAAGTGGAGAATGGTAGAGGGGCCAGCCCATTATCCTGGTGGATTAGTCGAGTATCGAAAGAGACTCAAACACTGTCGTTTCAAAAAAAAAAATTAAGATTATTAATGCGTACATAACACTACTACTTTCCTGTAAATTTTATGTTTTGGGAAGCCAGATTTACCATGCTAACTGTGTTTATTTCAGCATCTGTTGCAAAATGAATTCCCAACTTCTCATTAGAATGCACATATGCTCTGACAACACTTGCCCTTTGATAATCGGTAGATCCATAGATTAATGCCCAACAGCACTGTTTTTTTCCTATAAAACTTGTGTTTGGGAAGGTGTACATGCTGTCCAACATGTGCTTATTTCTACAACTGTTGTATTTTGAATTGGCCCAGCACCTTGTGTTCTCATTAAACTCATATATGATGCAACAACACCCTGATGACTGTTGACCTTGAAAAACTGTTGACTAATTTATTCTGTAGCTGTGTAAATGAGCATAAGGTTTATTGTGCTTTTTTCTCATAAATTTATTGATCCATTGCAGGTTACAGTTCTTGGGGCTTCTAGACTTTCTGGGTCTTATGTTGAGCAAAAGAGGTCCATGGTATGAAATTTTAAATCAGTTGTGATGTTAATTAATTTGTTAGAAAGTCTCCGTGGTTCACGTGTTAGTAAATTTTTACTAGAATTGAATTTTTTCATTAAGTAGTGTAAAACCATTTTATCTTTGACTTTCTAATGAATTATAATATAACTCTTGTTATTTTGTTTTTTTCATGAATGTGTATAAATTTCTCTCTCACACACACACAGAAACTTAATTTAATATCTTCATTTTTAATATCTCAATTCTTATTGGCTGTGGCGAGGGCTTATTAAACTCTTTTTTTGTTTTGGCATCAAGTTTTAATTTTCATAAATTCAAGTTCAATTCAAATGCATAGGTTTTTAAGGTATTCAAGCAATGAACACATGTATCTCAAATTCTTAGTCTTTGAATACTATTCAACAATGAATTTGGAAATGCATGTATTTCAAATTCCTAAATTTTAAATACGTGTATTTAGAATATACATGTCAAATACGAATTTGCGTTCTCGAACACAACCTCTAATAAATTCATTATACTGTAAAACAAACACATAAAAAGTCATCTTTTGCACAGGTTCTGATTTGCATGTTTCTGCATTCTTTGATTTTGGGAGGGCTATTTGCCACATCTTCAACATGACAATAGCAATGAAGGGAGAATATTTAATTCAAGGATTTTGTGAGAGGGGAGATGTCCTCTTCTATGTTATGATTAAATTTTGCAATAGTTTCCATTCAAACAAAGTATAAAACATATGAGATTCAGTCCTGTATTATGTATTTGTTATTTGTTGGCATGGATCCTTTCAAACAGCACAAATAGAACCACAAGGGCAGGTCTTCTTCAAGTGTGGCACTGTATTTCATAAATGTTTCTAATATATTCTTCTATTCTTGGAACTTTTGGCTTGATCCTTAGCTAGATATTGGTTTTCTAGGATTTTTTATTTTTTATTTTTTTTAAAATATATAATAAGCATTAATTTTATTTTTTTTCAATATATCCCTGCTTATATCTCCCTTTATTGTGTCTTTAGGTTGCTGCAAATTCCCCTTTTACTAGACTTACTAACAAACTATTATTATGTTTAATGAGCCAACTTCTATAATACAACCTTTATTTGAGTTCAGGTGTGGGGGTAAGGCACACTTGAGCAACTGTTGGGGAATTAGGCATGCTCCTAAGAAGGAGACGATTTTCTCCCAAGGGGGAGAGTTTGAATTGGACTCGAGTGTTCATAAATTTATTCTTGTGGATGTAGACAAGTGGAAGAGGAGCGGTAGTAAGTGGACTCCCATGGTTTCATGCTCTTTTTCATGATTGAGTAATGACTCCTCGTCGTTCCTATGATATTAAGTGATCAAGAATGACTTTTATTCAAAGGGAAGTGATTGGAATTCACAAGTTGGAGGGGGGGGATTGTTGAAAATTTCACTTGTAAGTTTGTCTCACAATAAAAAAATAAATAAAATAAAAAGAAGAATAGTACTTATATACATAGTTGGGTTCAAGATGCAATAAACTTAACCTTTTAGGTCAGCTTGGTGATGACCCATGTATAACAAGTTCGTGCAAAGATCAAACTAATTTCTATATTCCTAACCTATAAGTTCACATTATCTCCAATTCAGTCTTTATTAATGAACAAAACAGATATTGATTGTCAGGAGAAACTTGTGTAGAAGATTAAAGCTACTCTTGTCAATTATGAGCTAATTTGTTCACTAAACTTTTGAAATGCACCTTTACTTAATTTATTTATAACGTACTAGGAGCATATGATATTTACGTTCCACCTTAAAGTAAATTTTTACCAATTACTTACCTCAAGCAATAACATATGCTACGATGGTTAGGACAAAAGATTGTGATCTGTATTATTACCATATGTTGGTGAACTCAAGTAGTTGTTTGATGGTCATTACAACGCACAGGAGATATATAATAAATGAAGAGGGGGGTCTACCACTTCCTTAGGTTCTCTAATTTTAAAAAACATCATTAAAGCAATTGGTACCTTAGGGCCGACCAAATTGAAAGGAAAATGACCCATTGAATGTTGGCCTCATTCTTATAGCCCGACTATCCAAATGAAGAAAGCTAGCATGAAGTGGTTAGTAGCCCTCAGTAGTAACTAATATTAATGCCAATTGGCGTATGTGATTCAGGTGGCAGGGCGAATTCTAGGAGTGCTGTTTGACGGTCAATAGTAATTGCCTCCCGGGTTCGATTCCTATCCCTGGGCTCCTGAAATTTACCTCCGTGTGGAGTTGTGGGGTCGGCTTCACGAGGCGTGAGATTAGTCACGGAGCGTAAAACGCACGTGGACATCCGGCGATATTCAAAAAAAAACAAAAAAAAAAAATAAACCAACAAAGATTATCAACAAATAGAGAATTCAAACTAATCTATGCAATAAAAAATCATATTGTCGAAATCCATTTGGCTAATTTCTTTTTCCAAGTCACCCTCAAAAGATCAAAGGAGTTTGGTCAAAGTTCACCTTAAATCACCCTATTAAGTAATCACTTTTATTTGGAAAAATAAAAGTCAAAAAAATAAAATTGAATACCTTAATAAGACTTGGGACATCTAGTGACAAGAATTCATTTTATTTTCATAGAAGTTCCAATCAAAAAGAAAAGTAGCTGAGTTTTGAGCTTTTTAAAGTGTCATTCGCTTATGACTTAGAGGGTCAAGTTTGCTATTTAGATTTGTTACACCAAGAGCTAGTTTTTAGAACTTTGTAGAATTAAATAGCTTATTTTAAAAAATTTGAATTAAATTAATTTCAAACATTTTAGGAGCATAGAATTAATGGGTCTTAGGGTAAAATTATTGTCATATTGAGGCTATAGGCCTAAAATGCCAGTCCATGAAATTTTAGTATGTGTGGTGTCAGTGTTTCGCTCAAGTTGAACACGTGCTATGGAAGCACACAATCAATCATGAAACGATCAACAGCCACTAATACAATCATTGAATGATGAAATATACTCAAAAAGCAATCAAACAATAAAAAGCAAAAGTAAAAAAACAACTAGAACACACAAGATCTATGTAATTTGGCAATAGCCTACATCTGCATGAGCAGCAACCTCGGTTTCACTATGATCAATGTCAAAGCTCACACTTTTGGGTTACATATATTGTTTATATAAAATCCTATGCGTACAGAAGAGTTCTAGTAAACCTAAACTTCTATAACAATTCCCCATAGGAAATCCCTCCGATAAGCCCAATCTACAAATCCTCGATTTGAATTTACGTGATCTGCACTGACGAAAACCGTCAATGATTTGGAGTAGAAGAAAACAACTTATTTTTGTCCCTTTGTCCCTCGCGTCACATAACTTTCTACGGTACATGTGATCTACTCTAAATATGAGTCACATCCCCAACATGTGGCCCTTGTTTACATAAGGAGTTCGTAATGCTAAGGGTTTCTTTATGTTGGTACTTAAGCAAGAAGGAGAGGTCCTACCCTCACCCCCAATTTAATGCGGTTGCCCATCAAGTCACACATCAAGAGAATGGAAGAAAGTAGTATGCTCATTCGGAATGTCATGGAACTCTTCAAACCTTAACAATGGAGTCCATGGTACAAGATATACATTTTGAAATTAAGTTATGTTTCTTGTTCATGTACTTGTCATTGATTTGGGAAATCATTATTTATGTCAAACTTTTTCTAAAATTATTTTATCAATTGGTATAAAAATTATGCTCAAATCTTTCACAGCTACGTATATGAAATTGAGTTTTCGAACTCTTTCCTATTTCTTTCCAATTTATTTTTGGTTCTTCATCCTCTATTATGTGTTAATTCATAACATGAACAAGTAAATAAGATGACTGAGTTAAGATTTTGAACAAATTTAACCCATAAATTGCCTTGTTTGACTAAATAAATAATATTTTTTCTATTATGCTTGAAGATTGATTTGTTATTTGATTGGTTTTCTTTAGTAATTTAAAAAACACTAACAGAGTTGTTTAGCTATAGGAGAGGAATCGAGCATTATTTTTTTCTTAAATTGAATTAAAAAAAAGTGGAAATTACCAAATATATTGAAGAATGGTGAACAAATAAGTGCAAGGTCTAGACTGTTGGAATTCCTAGGCAGAAAGCTATTCCTCACATGCAAGCCAAGCATGTGTGGGTGCACAAAACCCACTCATAGGTTGTGCTACAAATTTTTTTTTTCCCCCTTTTTCTTAATTTTAAATTTTTTTTTTTTAAATTATGGGATATAGACCATAATTTTTAAAATTTTCCATAAATTCTTCTCTCAAAATTTTAAATTTTTAGTGTGTTTTTCGTGCTATACTCTTTGATTCCGGGGACAAAATTTTTGTATTGATTTATGAGGTATCCTAGAAATATTCGTATTGTATACTTTTAGTACGAACTTCATTTGAACATAGAATGAAATTAAAATCTCCTATGAACATTTATATACATATTGATAATGATTATGTGTTTTGAGTTCCGATTGATATGGAATTAAAATTTTGAAAGCAACCTTGTATAACCATAATTATCAAAAAAAAATTAATGGGCATAATTTATTGTATCCTCACTTATCATGGGATTCAATCAATACTGTTTATTATGGTGAAATGGCTTGAATAATAAAAATAAAGTTTTTAGTCATGTAAAACTATTATGGCTTGCAATTGGCATTAGAAATTCCATGATTGATGGTTATACCTTCTTGGTATGTCATTGGTTGTGAAATTTCTAGCGAAGATAAAGAAAGAAAGTAAATTTGTGTATTGTACATTCAAGGATTCAGGTATCTCAGTATCACATTTCAGATTGTATAGTATTCATTTATTTTGCTTTATTATGAGATGAATATGGTTAAGGCATTGTACGTAGTTTGGAACCTTTATATGGGACTACAATGACTTGGGGATTTTGATTTTGCAGCATAAAATGTTTTTTTACCTTGAGGAAATTGGTGTAGGCATTGTAGTTTAGAACCCTTAGGCAGGACTACATTATTGGTTTAGCATTGTCTTTAAGACCCTTAAAGGGAACTTCAATGTCTTGGGGAATTAGTTTGTACCCCATGAATGATTAGAAAACAAAAAAAGTATGTGTATCTCATGACTTTGATTTATCTGTATAATGAAATACATTAATTTATTATTTCCTGATTTGTTCTTCCCATGCAATTGTTTGCCATCAAAATATTGTAATTGGACCAATTTCAAGGACTAGGCTCAACCTCTTAGGTTTCATCTTTCTATTTTTATGAATGGGGATTTGACATTAAAAGTAGATATGTAACGATCTCAAAAATAATGTGTATAATTATATTATAAATAAATAAATAAATAATTATTATTACTATGATTAATTAACATAATTAATAAGAATAATTATTGAGTAATAGAATATAGTATAATAGTATATATTAATATAACATCATTTAATGTAAGATATAATACAATAAAAATCTTATATTACATATATATAGATTCATCTTGAAGCTTCTTCAGGATTCTTTAGGATTTCAAATCGCAATTCCAATTGCAGAAGCCCTCCCCCACGGATTCTCTCTCTCCTCATGTCTCTCTCCTCGAACCCACTTCCTCTCTCTAGATTTTCTCTCCGTGTGTCAGCCGAATCGATAATAAGACATCACCACAAGGTCCCGGTTTCGATTACAAGCAAGTTAATCAGAGCTGATTTTTTATTTAGAGATCCTATGCACCACTCCAAAACTAAGGTGAGGAGTACAAATTATATCTGTTGTTTTAAAAAAATTTAACCGATTAAATTCTAGTATTTAACTATTAAATTGTAGTATTTGATTATATTATATTTTTGAAAATATTCCTGAAATTAAATTAAACTGCAGGATTTGATTATATAAGATTTTGGAAATATTCCTGAGATTAAATTAAATTGCAGGATTTGATTATATTAGATTTTTGGGAATATTTTGGAATTAAGTTAAAGTGCATGGATTTGATTAAATAGAATTTTTGGGGAATATATTGGAATTAAGTTAAATTGCAGGGATTTGATTAAATTAGATTTCTAGGAATATTCTAGAATTAGATTAAACTGTGGGGATTTGATCAAATCGGTGTTTTTAAATATGTTAGGAATTAAATTTAAATATGGAAAGTGGATCATACCCGCGTTTTCTTTAGAATTTAATTGGTTAACGGGAATGTGTGAGCCTAGGGATGTTAGGATAGTAATTATCCCAAGGTTGAGCTGGTTAAACTAGGGTATGCGAACGCCGCAGGCAAGGCTTAAGGATTCCTACAGACATTTCTCCAGGAATCTGGTAAGGGAAATAAATTACGTAAGGACTTTTTAGAAATTAATTGATTAATTTAAAGTAGGATATGAATATATATTATATGTAATTTTCTAACTTATCAAGCATATGAAAATAATGGCTTTGAATTATTATATGTTTTTCTGGACAAGTATTATGTTATGAAATATTACTGAAAATATGTGTGGCATGAAAAATGATTTTGATTATTGAAAAATAAATATGTGAAAATATTATATGATGAAATGTGATTTATATTGAGATATGATTTATACAGAAATGATGATATGATAAATATACAGACATGTTTTATATAGAGGTGGTGGCACGAGATTTATACAGACACGATTTATACAGATGTGATGAAATGAGATATATACAGACATGATGAGATATACATAGATGTGATAAAATATATATATATATATACAGAATCATATGATGAGATATACATAGATGCGATAGTTTTATACCTATTTGTGAAATTAAGATTATATTACTATATTATTTTATAAATCGTATTATATGGTATAAAGGGTGGTATTATACAGGTTTCAAGAAGAGTTGAGAATAATGTAAAATTGTGAAAATGAGTTCCTACTGATGCCGATGGGTAGGTATGCTCAGTATGGAAATTATATGTGATGTTCCTACTAATGCTGATGGGGAGGTATGCTCGGTATGGAAACTATGTGTGATGTTCCTACTGGTATTGATGGAGAGGTATGCTCAGTATGGAAATTATGTGTGATGTTCCTACTGATGTCGATGGGGAGGTATGTTCAATATGGGAATTATGTGTGATGTTCCTACTGATGTCGATGGGGAGGTATGCTCAATATGGAAACTTCGTTGAGAAGTTGGTACTGAGGCCGGTGGGGAGGAATGTTCAATATGAAAAGTAAGTAGGTATGGAGAATTGGAATTATGTGATCCGTTGTATTATGTAAAGTACCTATATGTGGATTTACGTACACATGGGATAGTCATTGAGCTAGAACATGTTCTTGAGAAATGGATGCTTTTGAAAATATATTTATGTATACATATATGCGAATTTACTTATGTAAAGATATTTATTTTATACCGAGTATGATTTGAAATATTTATTTTATATTGAGCATGATTAGAAAGGAAGGTATGTATTTTGAAAAATATTTTATAAGCATGTGTACAGTTCTAAATGAGTTCATAGAGTAAGAAAAAATAAACTATGAAAGTATATTTGAAACACTAAAACTCATGTTTCCACACACTGTTAATAATTTATTCCGTCTTACTAAGAGGTGTCTCACTCCCATAAATTTAACATTTCAGGGAATACCAGAAATCAAATTTAGAAAGCTCTAGGGCAATTCTAATTAGCTGTGTGAAAAGAGTAAGTGTTGGTGAGATTTGCCATGTGTATAGTGTGATTTTAGGACTCATGGTATTGTATTAAAGTCTAGATCTGGAGAGAGAGAGAGAGAGAGAGAGAGAGAGAGAGAGAGAGAGAGAGAGAGAGAGAGAGTGAGTGAGTGAGAGAGAGAGAGAGTTAATGGTGTATTTTTATGATGTTAGTACTCTGACATTGTGTTTGGGATGGTATACATATTTGTTTTCGCTGCTTGGTATATTTATATATGGTGGACAGATCACCTAGTACCCTATTTCAAGTCGGGTCATGTTGATATATGGGATCAGAGATATTTGATTGATGATTGATTTTTATTGTTATTTATTGTATAAAAAAAATGGTAGAAAAGTCGGGGCATTTCAAGATAAGTTTATAAAAGTGAATGAGACTGCTTCTACAAGTGATAGTGCCTATTTTGAAAAAATGCGAACACTCAAAACGAGTATGTGTAATGCTTAAAAAGCATTATAAGGAAAAGTCTATTAGAAAAAGCATCCCTAAGATAGGGAATGCTAGTGCCTTTCTAAAAATTGCTTTTAAAAAATTCATTTATGTTGAGAAGACTGAAAAAGGAACATATATAACATTGTTGAGCCCCACTAGGAACGGTGGTTCTAGTAGAGTGTGTAAGCACATTATGAAGCTCACCCCTTTAAACCAAGTCTATTTTGAATCAAGCATTGTTGGTGTCAAATTCCTAATTGTTAGATATTGATGCAACTATTCATGCTACAAATTCCTCGAAGGAATTCAAAAAGCCATCAATTAATAAAATGAGGGAAAATTGAAGGTGAACATAGGGAATGGAGTCAAAGTCAAAGTGGAGCATATGGGAACTATTAGGCTTAAGTTGATTTCTAGTCATGTTTTAGAATAAAGGAACATTGCTTATGTACCCTTCATAAAAAAGAAATTATTTTTCGTTTCGCTATTAAACAAATGTGATCACTATTTTCAATATTTTAGTAATGGAATAATCAGTTTGAGCTTTAATTCTCCTATAGTTGGTTTTGATTCTGTGTAATGGTTTATACAAGTTTAATTTGGATCCAATTTTTCTTAGTTCTCTTTCTTCATCCATGGTGAATGCTAAATACGATCGTTGGTGCATGCATGGTAGATTATATGAGCATTCTTTGCTATGGCATAGATGCTTGGTGTACAGAGAGAATGGGGATACTGGTTTGGAGGGTGTTATACTATCCATGACTTAGGTCTTTCTAGATTTCAAAACTTGTGTTCAAGGCCTTAGTTGAGCTCAAGATATGGACGAGAATTTAAAATTTGTGATCAAATAGGGATCATGAGTATTGTGGGTTGTACATATGATAAAATTAAGTAGAATCAAGGACTATTTTATTTACCAAATTTCTTCATGAGTGTGGTGTATAAACATAACTCATGAAACTTCCATTTTAAGGTGCAAAGTGGAAGTGAGCCCATATAATCTATAGTTGAAGGCCTTAATTAAAGTCAAGATAGGAAAAAGTATACAAAATGTGAGATTAAATAGGGATGATGAAAATAGCCGGAGGTACATATGATGAAATTTAGTAGAATCATAGATTCTTGTATTGACCGAATTTCTTCATAAGCGTGGTGTGACAACATAACTTGAGAAACTTCTATTTTAGGGTGCAAAGTGGAACTGAGTCCATATATAATTCATAGTTAAAGAAGCTTGACCTTAAAACTATTAGTAATTACTTTATTGGTCATTGCACTAGTTTAAGAAGTTTTAAGTTATATTGTCCTTCCCATAATACTAAAGTGATTGGATCAAATTGTGTTATCTCCATTAACGAGATCCCGCAAAGTTCACAAACATGCATTATTAGAAGATTTTAATGGATAGTCTTGAGAATCAATGGATGGATATTATATGTGATGGGTTGGCATCATGCATCATAATCAAGTATGGGATTCGTGGACTTACCCATTGGATGCAAGGTAGTGGGATGCAAATGGTTTTTGAAAACCAAATGTGATTTAGAGGTGGGACCGAAAGATATAAGGCTAAATTGATAGCTGAAGGCTAAAATTAATGGAAGGGCATTTATCATAAAGAAATCTTCTTTGTGGTATCTAAGAAGGATTCATTTTGTGTTGTAATGGCCTTAGTGGCTCAGTTTTGTTTAGAGTTTCACCATATGGATGTTAAAATAGATTTCATTAACTATATATATATGGAATGACTCATATGGAATCGAGGAAAGAACACCTGGTATATAAATTAAAGAAATCCATCTATGGATTGAAACAAGATTCAAGACTATGGCATCTGAAATTCAATGGAATGTCACTTCCTTTGGGATTAAGGAAAATGCATTCAATCCTTGTGTATACCTAAGGATGAATGGGAGCAAAATTGTGATTCTTTTACTCTATGTTGATGACATATTGCTTTCTAAAAATGATGGAGATCTTCTTAATGAAACTAAAAGGATATTGTCTTGGAAATTTTATATGAAAGATTTTTAGTGATGCCTTTTTTCTCTTAGATATACAAATTCATCGTGATATATCTTGGGACATCATTGGTTTATCTCAAAGACTTATATTATATTTTTGATCGATTTAACATGAAGTCTTGTTCATTATGTGCAACACCCATACTAAAGGATAAGAAACTCTCAAGGAATCAATGCCCTAGGAATGGTGATGATAGAAAATATAGGAAAGAGGTATCTTATTCTTTAGCAATTGATAGTCTCATAGAAAATATACAAAAGAGGTCTCTTATTCTTTAACAATAGATAGTCTCATGTATTAAGTATGCACATGCATTGATATTGCTCATGCGATTGGTGTACTTTGTAGACACTTGAGTAATCCTAGGGTAAGTCATTGGAGGGCTCCAAAGAAAGTCATGAGATATTTGTAGTGCACTAAGGATTAAATTCTCACTTACAAGCAATCAAGTCACCTTGAGGTGATTAGGTATTTGATGCTAAGTATGCAAGTTGCATATACAGATGAAAGGAAACCCACATCTAGTTATGTTTTTAATTATGGAAAGAGGAGTCGTATCTTGGAAGAGTGTTAAGAAAACTCTTATAACTATCTCGACTACGGAAGTAGAGTTTATAGCTTCTTATAAGGACATTTGTCAAGCTTTGTGTTTATGCAATTTTATCAAGGGACTCTGTATGGTTGATTCTATTGTGAGATCACTATTGATATATTATGATGATATATTGTGATGATACTACTGCTATTTGCTCCTCTCAAAACAAGAGTTCTCACATTCAAAGCATGTAGAAATCAAGTACTTGCTCATTAGAGAGAAAACCTAGGATAAATAGACTCACATTGAGCATTAGCCAAAAAGAAGATGATTGCAAACCCACTAACTGAAGGACTAACTCTTAAAGTTTTTGAAGAACACTAACTAGCATTGTTCTAGTTAAACCCCTTCAATTTTTTGAGCTAGTGAGAGTACATCATAATGATTACTACTTATTTATTGTGTGTACACCTATGTAAATAATGATTATGGTCATAATGATTAATGTGAATCACTAAGACATTATGATTTAGTCTCGTTTTGTAAAACACTAAGATATTATGATTTAAACTTATTATGATATTTTTTAGAGACATTTTGGTATTTGGTCTCAATTGGCTTCTGTGAGAAGCATATGCATCTTCATGGATGTTAAGGCTATTTAAAGACACTTTGATATTATTTAATTTTCATTTTGATTTAGTCTCATTTTGTGAGACATTAAGACATTATAATTTAGTCTCATTATAGTTTGTTCCAAAAAACATTTTGGTATTTGGTCTCAACTGGCTTCTGTGAGAAACATATGCATCTTAATGGATATCGAGGCTATTGAAAACATTTTGACCCAGACTGGTTATGTAACAAGGCCTTTTTTGTTTAGTCTTGATGAGCTTCTTGAAGCTAGAGCATCTTGGGCAAAAGCTCATTTTGTGAAACACTAAGATATTATGATTTAGTCTCACTATATCGAGTTTTAGAGACATCTTAATAGTAGTCTTGATTGAAATTTTTTATTTCCTCATTTTGTGAAACATTGAGATATTATGATTTAGTCTCATCTTGGTATGTTCCATAGACGTTTTGGTATTGATCTTATTTGGCTTATGTGAGAAGCATATACATCTTGATGGATACTAAGGTTATTGGAAGCATTTTGGCGTAGTTTCATTTTTGTTATGTATGCGGAGGCATTTTTGTTTAGTCTTGATGAGCTTCGTTAAAGCTGGAACATCTTAGGTAATGCTCATAAAATTTGCAAAAGAGACATGTTGATCATATTTTACCATGTTGTTTTGACCACTCTCATATTGCCCATATGGTCACAAGATTGTGTATATATTTAGACAGTGTGATGTTAGTACCCCTTGAGTGAAAATTTACTTAATTGGATATGCATGGTTTCATTATAGGTCTATGACTGTGTGTGTTTTGGCATGTATGATGTTAATATCACTATTATATATGAAATTATGTATAACTGGATATGCATAATTTCATTCTAGAGCTTTTGTGAATGGACAATGTTTGCTCACATGTAATATTCTTTGTTGTGGTCATACGTTGTGTATTTTAGTTCTTTATAAAACCTTTTAGCTATGTAGTCCAAGTGGGGGATTGTTAAAATTTTATAGGCTTACATAGCCTATTTTATAAAACCTAGACTAAATAAATTTCAAACATTTTAGGAGCATGGAATTAATGGGCTTAATGTCAGTGATCATCATATTAAGGTTATGGCCGTAAAGCACTAGTTCATGGGATTTTAGTATGTGTGAACCTTATTTGCATAAAGAGGACGTGATGAGTTGGATTTTCAACTACATCTTGTCCTGAAACAACTAAACGAGGATATCTCGCGGAAACAATCTAATTGAAGGCTGAGAATTTAATTTCCAAAGGAGTATGTGAACGCCCCAACTGAAACTGAATCTTCCCGTGTTTTGCCTAAAATTTGAAAGAGTACTGGTTTGATTTATTGTTTTCCTAATAATACAAACAATAGTCAATTATTTATGATTTCACACAGCCAAGTCTTGCCAGTTGCCATCTAAAACGCAATGAAGCATTTTCATTTCCATGGATCATCCAAACACCCAGACAGATTGAGACACCTGAATACCAATACCAATACACATTTTACACTGTTTAGTAATATGCAATTGCCGTACAATTTGAAGTTCGTTTCTCAGTAGTTGTACAGAAAAAGCAACTTACCCGCTACCTGCTAGGTTGTTGATCAAGTGATCAATCATTTCTTCAAGACGAGAAAATTGAGTCAAGAACTTGTCATGTAGTTCAGTGGAATCAAAATGATGTGGCTGCCACAGGGAGAGACCGTCACCAATGACCTTCAAACCACTCTGTAACAATTCCACTCCTCTGCTTATTCCATCGGGAAGTTTCCTTCTCTTGTTGGCTTGGTTGTCACCATCAAGTTCCATGCCTTCAGTCACATCCAAATCAATGTTGATATTTTGAACCATGTCTTTCAGCATCAGACCTTCCTTCACAAGCAAACCAAGCTCCTCAGAGCTTGGTGTAGTGGTGCAAATAGCCTTTTCCTTCTCAAGAAATGCTTTCAGTTCAAACATGAATCTCTCCTCCTTTGCCTCGTTTCCATCTAAATCAAATGAAAGAGCCGCATTTTGTGGCACAAACCTCCACAGTTGATTGCAAGACGTACGAGCCGCAAAATATCCAAAAGCTGTGGCTGCAAGGTGAACAAGTGCCCAGTGACGTTCCATCAATAGCATATGATACAAATCCCATACGGCAGAGCTTTTCAAACTTGTCTCAGTCTCTGCCAGCTCCATGTGTCCCAGTCCAGCCATGAAGGAAGCCAAACCTGGTTTGCAATGATGCAATCTAGTGTCTGAGGCTGCTCCCCCCGAGATAAACAATTTTTGAAGCTCCAAGATAACTTCTTCCATTTCATCGGATGCATATAGATGCTTTGTGTTAGAGATGATCCTTAATGTTTCACTCAAAAGTTTATGGTAGTGCTCCTTCCTCTGGTGGTCAACAGACTTTCTATACTTCTGAATGATAGCAACTAGAAACTTCAAGGTTTTCATGTCGATATCAGCTGTGCTCATCTGGCTACAAGACAAAATAAACTCTTTCAAACATATTTAAGTTAGAAAATATCCCATTTGCAGCATAATTTGAAGCTCAGAAAAATCCAGAATAGGATTAAACAAAGTAACAATGCAAGGAAAAAGTAAGGGCTCGTTCAGTTTTAGAAAACATTTTCAGTTTTTCAAAGAATTTAAAATTTTTAATTTATTTTTTAATTTTTTAAGTATTGTGTTAAAAAGATAAAAACTAAAAGAGTTTGTTTAAATGGACAAAACAATTTTTTATTTTTCATTTCAAGATTTTTTAAGATAATCACCAAAAGACAACTTGTTTTCCAATTTTTCAAAATTTATATAAGGTAACACTTGGAATTAAGGATTTTGGGGCTTGAATTTGAATGTGAGGATTTAGAGGAAATTGTAGACAATCTAAACAATTTAAAATCTAACATCTGAATTCTATGCTCCAATTCAGAAAGTAAAAATTAGAAATCTAAAAAAATAATGAATCTTTTTACTTACAGAGACTGGGAGGCAGCAGAGAGTGCAAAAATTGGTACTCCAAACAAACCAGAACCACACGACTCATCATCAGAACTCTCTATGAAGCAATAATAATCTATAATAATTTTTTCCACGGCTTTATTTCTTCTATTGTCTGTAAGCAATGTGAGGGGGAATCCCTCCATAAGAAGGGCCACACTCAAAAGACATGATGTTTGAGATCTCTTGTCACCAATAATAGAACTGTAAAATCGATCTATGGTAGATTGAGTGCTACAAGTAAGAAGCACACAGATTGATCTTGCCAACTTTCTGAATGCGCATCCAGGAATAAGAACAGATTGAGAAGATGCCACTAACTTCAACAATGAGCTAAGTTTATCAACAACATCATTCACCACGTGTGCGTCCGCGTAACGTGCCATAAAGCACCAAAGTTCCATGACAATCTCCCTGCAAAGGAAGTGAGGATGGAAGGCATTCTCAAGCAGGAAATATAGTACTTCTCCCCAGGCTAGACTTGAAGAAACCACAATCATGAAGCTTTTCAAAGTATGCAAAAGCCAATAAAACATTGGCTGCCAAGCTAACTCTTGGGATTTTCCAGTGTCATGAAATATAGGAATTTGCAAGACAAGCACTGAACAATACACCTCTTCATCAATCAAAATATTCAAAAGCCATTCAAGCTTTCTAGCTATCCTGAATCTCACATCTTCTTGAAGTTCACAAGAACTTCTCAAAAGACGCAGAAAGAAAACAACACGTCCAAGCAACAATACTCTTGACCTAGGCATTGCTTCACAGCCCACTGAAAAGATTGCATCCATTGAAATCATCCCATCATAACTACTGGGCTTCCCATGGGTTGAAATTAAATCCATTTCATCAGTGAACACCCAATCCAAAATTTGGAACTTAAGTTCCCCTTTCACTTGATCTGAATTTAGTAAGGATTTAAGTAAACTAAAAGATGTTGGCTCCAAAAATTCTGCCACAGCTTCACTTGCATTTCTCAGAAAAGTTTCTTTGGTTAGTGAAATTGAAAAGGTTGAAATCATCACAACACAAAGCGCCATCTCCTTATAGAGTAAAAAGGCTTCACATGGATATAACAACAATATTCTTACTGCATTGATCAGGTAAAATTTTGCAGGAATCAATGTCCTTTTCGCTTCTGCTGAAGAAATGGGTTCCTTCAGGGAAGAAGACCATGCCTTGGCTGCACTTTTTAAAGCTTCCTTGGCCAGTGAAATTAGAGTCAGAATTATATCAGAAACCTTCACCTCTGCTGCTAAAGTCCCCTTGCCAAGCTGAAGCAAGGTAACCACACCTTTCCACGACATATTAAGAATGGCCACCAGATTGCCACCATTATTAGCTGCAACAATGCCCAATTCAAACAATTTTTCAATTGCACATTTTATTATGTTAACAATATGATTTCTGCCATCAGCCTGTTCACATTTTATAGTGCTATTGTCTTTCTCAGCTCGTACGTCACAAATCTCCCAGTTTATAGATTGGGAATACACCTTTGATAATTCTATCACAGCATCAAGGACTAGTTGTACCACTTTCAGTACTTCTGAACCAAATGAATCAATTCTCTGTTCAATGACAATGAAGGAATTTCCTCAGCAAAAAATGTGAACTGATTTTATCAGTTAAGAACGAATTAAGAAGCATTAAAAACGTTCACTCCAAAATCTAAATTTACTAAGATAATACATGTAATTTTATGGACCTCTGCCCAAAGACACAAAAAAAAAAAAAAAAACTGCTGACATCTAGCTCTAAATTAAAGTAATTAAGAATTTTGGTTCATTTAATAGAAGAGGTAGCCTTAAACTGTAATAAATGGAGAAAGAGGTTTCCTGCAGGCACCCATAAATAGTTGGGATAAATGCTCAATTGCGTTGTATTTTGCTTTTCTAATTTCATGTTTAAGTTTAGGCAACTGAGAAGCTTCACAACTACTTTAGTTAAGCATGCGTAAAGAATTCCACTCATTCAATCATAAACAGAGAAGATCTTTTGGACAAAAGCTTTTAAATACAAATCATGTAAAACATTCAAGCAGTCATATGTTTCCAAACAATAGACTAAGGCAAGCATTTCCATAATAAAGACAAATATTTTAACATGGTGTTTTCCTCACAAGTCAAGTTCAAGTCAAAGGAGCACTTTTAGACTCTAAATTGAACACTTTCCTGCTTTTTGGTTTTTAACAGCATTTTCTTTAGTGAAATGTGTTTTGATTTATGGTCCCTACTTAAGCCTCTTAACAAGATTTAATGTTAAACATGTTTCTTTATTAATCCATGATAGATTTTGGGACCAAAGCCTAAGAAGTCTCATAAGAAACTCATTTCGCAAGTCATCACTATCAAACAAAACTCAAGGATGTGTGGCCACAATGTGTATCAAACCTTAACATTCCTCATGCAGCCTAACCCTCTCATGTGTAGCCCATTAGTGGAAAGACATTTTTATAAAGGCAAATACCCTCATTGAGAATCAAAGTGAAAACCTACAAATCATGACTATGTGTAATAGTCTTGGGCCCAACTCCGGTGAGGTATTTGTCTGCTATAGCCCACTAGCCTCACAGGTTTGTCTTATAAAAGGTGCCTCCCTTAGTTGGAGGCTAAACCGTTCTTATAAACCCAAGATCTCTTTAGTACACATACGATGTGAGACCGTGACAAGCTCTCCCACCCAATCTATGACGTCCTCGTCAGCGTGATTTCCCTAGTACACATCTTATGTGAGTTCATGATAGGCTCTCCCGTCCTATTTCTAACATCCTTATTAGTGTGATCTTCCTAGTACACATCTGGTGTGACACCGCAAGAGGCCCTCTTGTCCAATCTCTAACGTCCTCGTCAAAATGATTTACACCTCTGTGTAAGATCCACTCACATGATAGTACGCCAAGGCAGATCCACTCACATGATACTATCCCCAAGGAATCTCTGATAGCAAATGTAATGGTCCTGGGCCCAACTTCAGTAAGGTATTGTCCACTTTAGCCCACTGGCCTCACGAATTTATCCTCAAAAAGGCGTCTCCCTTAGCTGGAGCTCAAACCCTCCTCATAAGTTCAAGATCTCCCTAGTAAACATTCGAAGTGGGACTGTGACACTATGCCATGCAAAGCTTGATATTTTAAAATCTAAATCTTCCAGAAATTGAGTAGTTTTTTATTCCTTTTCTCACAGTTCCACGGACACCAACTTTGGCTCAAGGTAAAAAAAATAAAAATAAAAAAAAATAAAAATGCTCCCACAAGTGTATTCTTACTATTTCCCTCACATGTGGCACCTCACATTAATAGTTCACATAAATACTTCTTATTTCTAGGTGTGGTGGTTTAGACATAGTGTCTCCATCTCAAATACCATGCATAAGAACGACAATCACACAACCTCAAAATATACCAATTAGTCTGTGGGTAAGTAATACAAACCTCAACAGTCATGATGCTAAGAATTTAGGGATATATTAGTTGAAACCATTTGCATACACTTTCCAATATATTTTAGAATTTGACTAATTATTTTGCAATATAATGCTTCTACTTCTGAGCATTGCTCATTGGCTTCCAGATTTCTACTTATTATTTGCACATGTGCCAACTTCAGAAAAATTTAATCATAAAATGATTATAAGCTTCAAATGTCCTACTGATGGTATTTGTGTAACAATATGATAAGACCCTAGGGTTTTATTGTAGAGAAATTGGGAAATTTAAAGGATGGAAAATAGAAAGAGAAATTACGATTGATCGCACGAGGGGATCTACCTCCAAATTAGCCAAAGGCTATGAATTATGTTATTGCATGAATGAAAAAGTCCCGTAGGGTTACATATATATATATATAGGGTAAGGAACATTACTCCTATTAGAAATGCAAAATATCCCAATCCAAGTCCTTAATGACTCAATCCCAATCTACTTGAGAATCCTAACATATTAAATAAAAATCTCATTCAATTTGGGATTCATAACATTGAATAGAATGACAATTGATTTAGGAATCAAAACACATTAAATAGAAACCTCAATTGATTTAGGAACCCTAGCAGCAATTAGAAATCCCTATTGATTTAAAAATCCTAACATTCTTGCTTGCTTCAAATCATCCTTGCCCTCTAAGCAGCAATAAACTCTAGAAATCTCTCCTCCAAGGATTGATAAGTTTCTTAAGTTCCATCTTCAACTGGTAAGTGAGACCAATGAACTAAAACTTCTATGATGTCTTTACTTCTATGTTTGACCACTTGGCATTGTAGAATTGCTTGTGGCAGCACTTGAACCTCACCAATAAGTGCAATATTAGGCAAGTGGCATTGCAAGTAACATGCTCCCCTAACTTATTTTTGAGGCAAAGAGTTAAGAGACATGAAAAACTAGATGTACCTTAGAACCTGGTAAGTCAAGATGATAAGCAACAAGGCCTATACAATCCAATATTTCGTAAGGCCCATAGAACTGAGGAGCCAGCTTCATTGAAGAACAAATAGTCACAAATATGTATCTATAGGTTTGTAGCCTGAGAAATACCTAATCTTCCATTGAGAATGCCCTTTCAGTATGGTGTTTATCAATTTGTCATTTTATACGAGATTGAGCTACAAAAGGATTTTCCTTAAGGAGCTTAAGCACTCTATCTCAATCATGTAACTCCTTGTGAACTTGATCAATTTTAGATGATCCAGTTGAATACCTAGCATGAACAAAAGGAGCTTGACCATAAATAGCCTCAAATGGAGTCAACTTGATGGAGGAATGGTAAGTGGTATTGTACCACCATTCGGCCCATGGTAGCCATCGCACCCAATCCTTCAATTTGTCGTTAGTAAAGAAACAAAGGTAAGTCTCCAAGCACTTGCCAGCAACTTCAGTTTGCCCATCTAATTGTGGATGTTATACAGTGCTCATATTCAATTGTGTACCTTGCAAATAGAAAAGTTCCATCCAAAAGTTTCTAGCAAAGACTTTGTCACGAACACTGACAATATATTCGGGAAATCCATGCAACCTGACAATGTTCTCAACAAAAGTACAAGCAGAACTTACAGCAGTATAAGGGTGAGTTATTGTATAAAAAATAACAAATTTTGTGAGATGGTTCACAACAACAAAAATGGTAGATTTACCATGAGAAGATGGTAGTGCCTCAGTGAAATCCATGGAGATAATAGTCCAAGCTTCTTCTGGAATAGAAGGGGTTGTAAAAGCCCTAGACTTGCTACTGTTTTCCTTTTCTATCATTGACAAACATCGCATTCTGCTTCTTGATTTCACCCTTCATCCCCTTCCAAACAAATTCTTGAGAGATGCTCTTACAGATTCTAAGAAAACCAAAGTGACCTACAGCCAGTGATGCATGTAACTCTTGCAATGCGGTTTACTTGTGGGCTGAATTAGGCACTAATACAATCCCCCCCCTCCCCCCTCTTTATACAGTAAGTTTAAAGAGTCCCAAAATTCAAGAGGGACTGAAGTTGGCTCTTTTTGTACCTTCTGGATAATATCTCTAGTCTCTAAATTTTGTCAGCATTCCTTCTTGATTTGTTAAAGAGTAGCACATGCAAATGCAGAAATAGCTACTACTTCAACTTGTTCAAGAAGTCGTGAGTGTGCATCTGCCACCACATTTTCAGCCCCTTTATTGTAAATAATCTCCTAGTCATAGCCCAATAACTTAGTGACCCACACTTGTTGTTCCATGGAAAAGATTCGTTGCTCCAAAAAATACTTCAAGTTGTTGTGATCAATTCAGATTTGGAAATGCCAGCTAGTTAATTATGGTCTCCACTTTGTAAGTGCATGCAAAATGGCTAGCATCTCTTTGTCATCAACAGACATGCTGATGTGGGATGAAGAGAGAGTCGTCCTAGTAAAAGCAATGAGGCATTTGTCTTGCATTAAAACTGCACCAATGCCAACTCCTGATGCATCAGACTTAATAATGAACACCTTGTTGAAATTTGGCAAGGTAAGAACTTGTGTGGTGGACATTGCATGCTTAAGCTTGAGAAAGGCTTGTTTAACTTCCTCAATCCATTTGAATGCATCCTTCTTTAGTAGAGCGATCAGTAGAGCACTAGTCTTTCCATAATCCTTGACAAATTTGCGGTGGTAACTAGTCAACCCCAAAAACCCTCACAGCATATTGATTCGTCATTGCTTGTATTTTAAAAGGATCAACTGAAACACCTTCTTGGGAAACAATACGCCTATGGTATTCCACATGTGGTTCAGAAAAACTATATTTAGATTTCTTGACAAATTGATGATGCTCATGAAGAGTGATGAGTATAGTTCACAAATGACATAAATGATCTTCAAGAGATGAGCTACATATCAAGATATCATAAAAATAAAAATTATATATATATATATATATATATATGAGAACAAACTTACGTACGTAAGTTCGAAAAATGTTCATTTATGAGACTTTGGAAAGTTGAAGGCGCATTGGTTAACCCAAAAGGCATAACCAAGAATACGTAATAGTCATCATAAGTTTTGAACAGTCTATTCAATGTCATCCTTATGTACCCGAATTAGATGATCGTTTGATGTCGACAAACCGAATGCTCACCCTACATTTTCTTACCCACATATGTTCTCATGTTTTTTGATGATATTATAATATATAGCTCATCTCTTGAAGATTATTTATGTCATTTGCGAACTGTATTCACCACTCTTTGTGAGCAATTTGTCAAAAAATCTAAATTCAACTTTTCTCAACCACATATGGAATACCTTCGGCATATTGTTTCCCAAGAAGGTGTTTTAGTTTATCATTTTAAAATACAAGCGATGATAAATTGTCCTACTCACAAACAATCAAAATGTTGTGAGGATTTTTGGGGTTAGCTCGTTACTACTGTAAGTTTGTCAAGGATTATGGAAACTGTTGGGAATTGGTGCTCTGATACTAATTGTTGATGCGAGTGTGCAACGGAACAAAACCTCACAAACTCGAATCAAACCGGAACAAGTAATGCAAGCACCCAACGATGAATATATAGAACAAACAATCACTCACAATGAGAATAAGGAAAGCAAACAAAATCAAAGACACAAGAATTTACGTGGTTCGAAAATTTGCCTACGTCCACGAGAGCAAGCGGCTGTTTTTCATTATCACATGTGAAGCTTACATCAAGCTTATCAAACTAGGGTTACAAATTGATTAAATACTAACTTTATGCATACAGAATACATATACTATAAATAAAATACTTCTGTAGTAATCACCTGGAGGAAAATCCTCCAAATTGTCCTAATCTACTGATCACCAATTCATAAATCCGTGACATGCACCGAACGAAATTGTCGCCAGTTTGATGCTGAGACTGTTCCTGCTGCAGACTGAAACCGTCAATGGTTTGATGTCGAGAGCAAACCATCTCTCATACCGTCGACGATTTGATCCTACAACTAGCGTCATTGTTATTTGCATTACTATGCTTCCCCGATGCATGCGATCCACTCAAATATGAGCCACATCTCCAACAATCTCCACCTTGGTGAATATTCACCACTTAAGAGAAATATAAAAGCATAACCCACTGCTCCACCCGAACTAGTAGATTGGGACCGCCTCCCGTCTAACACCTAGAGACATAAACCAAGTCCAAACAATGCTTGAACTTGTTTATGGTAACATGAACTCCACCTAGTTGAAACCTAGCTCCTTAAATGATCTTTTAAACCACAATGCTACCTTGGCAGCCTCGGCCACTGCCAAGTACTCCGATCCAGTTGTAACTAGTGCAACCTAAAACTGTACCTTCAACTTCCAACATATAGGCCCTCCCACAACATACACTGTTGTAGACCTCCTGTCATCCAGTCCTTGTTGGTAGCTACATTCACAAATCTGCACAAACTTGACGAATCGTTTGCTTTCTCGCAACGCACCCATGCAATAGCGTTACGGAAAACCTTTGACATGTCCCAAACATCACCGTCCGTCCTTGAGTACTAAGCGGTAGACAATTTACATTGATTCGCCAACAGTGTACCGGTGACCGGTTTAACATTAACTATGCTAAACCTCTCCAACACCTGCTCCATGAAACCACCCTGATAACCACAATCTCCCTACAGTTTCATTCTCAAAGCCACCCTTAGATAATCTCAATCTCCCCGCAGCTTTCTCCTTGTGAATCTCCAACCCAAGAATCCTCTTGGCAGCACCCAAAACCTTTATGTCAACTTCCTTTCTCAACAAAGTCTCCAACTGACTAACCTCAGTTGGAATCTTCCCCAGCAATTGGCATGTTATTCACATAAAACAACAGAATAATTACCCACTTGCAACCTATCACCCTCTTCCCCTCTGGAAGCTCCACCAACTCTCACACCTGATTCTTATGTAGTAACTCCATCTCCTCTACCATAGCACTTGTCCATCTATTTTTCCCTTAATTGTGCATCGCATCGTGAAAAATAGTAGGAACCTTGCTAGTAGTGATGAATGCATAAGACATCAGATCATCAAACTTAGACCTAGACGGTGGCTTGATAGTGCACCTGAGCCTACTGCTGATCTCCCGAGCTAGAACTCCCCGCAATATGATTGATGTCATCTCTGTTGAGTCTGTAGCTCCACCTGCATCACAATCTCCTTTTTGCTCCAGTTTATAGTGTGATACTGCAAGTCTCCTGAGTTAGAACTCCCTGCACTTCTGCCATTAAGTCGTGCAGCCGAAACACGAACGCGCTTCACACACTACCACAACAAATCTCGAGTTTTTGCACTTGCAAGAATCTTATCTGGGACCACAATCGTTAACATGACTACCTAAGTATGCTGCACCATGGCTTTAACATCAAAAACCATGTCTCCACCGATCACCACCCTATTTGCCATTGGGTCACACAACTTGAACCCATCTTTCTTATATGCCAAAAAGATGTATTGTCTGGACATTGCACCAAGCTTAGATCCCACCTCACTAGAAACATGCATGGTTGGACCTCCAAACGCTCTCAAATCATAAAATTCTACTGCATAACCTGTCCAAGCCTTTCCTGCAACTCTCCCATCTAGTGATACCTTCGGTGATCAGTTAATCGAGAAACACGTCATACTCGCTAACTTTAACAAAAAGTTCCTTACAAGCCCTGCATACAACCTGCGATGCTCACAAAACTCCTTGAACACCAGCGTACTCAGCTCCAATGTCTGACTTGAGGAATTCTCTCCCGATATGGTTTTCCACCTCAGCCACAAGTTAAACCTAACAAACATCTCCAACTTGTGCCGCATGAGGTACCCCCAGACCTTTCATGATAAACTCACAAAATACCCATGTCCATCCTGTGATGCTGCCCTCACCGGTCCCCAAACATCTAAAACAATGTAGTTAAGAATACCTTCAATTTTGTGTGTGGTTGTTTTACACAAAATGGTATTATCTAACTCCGAACTTTCAGTTGCAGCTCCACCTACAACTGTGTTACCAAGCAGTGTATAGAGATTCCCTGCTACCCTCTGTCCCTTTATCACCATCAAGACGCTTTTACACACCTTCATTGTCCTACTTTCTGCCTTTTTGTTCTTTGCATCACTATGCTTCCCCAATGCATGCGTTCCACTCAAATATGAGCCACATCTCCAACAAAAATATTAACGCTCCACTAACTGCTTTACTTAAAAAGGATTCATTCAAATGGAGTGACAAATCTACACAAGCCTTTGTCAGGCTTAAGCATGCAATGTCCACCACACTAATGCCTGCCTTGCCAGATTTCAACAAAGTGTTCATCATTGAGTCTAATGCATCAAGAGTTGGCATCGGTCAGTTTTGATGCAAGAAAAATGCCCCAATGCTTTTACTAGTATGACTTTTTCTCTATCCCACATCAGCATGTTTGTTTATGACAAAGAGATGCTAGCCATTGTGCATACAGTTACAAAGTGGAGACTGCATTTAATTGGCTGACATTTGAAAGCCCAAACTGATCATAAAAGTCTAAATTATTTTTTGGAGAAACAAATCTCTTCCATGGAACAAGAGAAGTGAGTCACTAAGTTGTTAGGCTACAACCATGAGATTATTTATAAGAAAGGGGCCGAAAATGTGGTGGCAAATGCACTCTCACGAACTTCCTAAACAAGTTGAACTTGTAGCTATTTTTGTACCTACTTAGACTACTCTTGAATAAATCACGACGGAATAATAGAAAAATCCAAAGATTAGAAGTATTATCCAAAACCTTTAGGAAAGGCCAACTTTAGTCCTTCCTTACCTTTTGAACTCTTTAAACTTACTATATAAGGGGAGGGTTTTATTACTCCCTAACTCAGCCCACAAGCAAACCATACTTCAAGAATTAGGGCTTTTACAGCCTCTTCCTCTTCCAAAAGAAGCTTCGACTAATATCACCATGGATTCATTAAGGGACTACCATCTTCTCATGATAAATCTATTGCTTTTGTTGTTGTGGACCTTCTCAAAAAATATGCTCATTTTATGTGCTATAACTCACCCTTGTACTGCTACAAGTGTTGCTCGTACTTCTGTTGAGAACATTGTCATGTTGCATTGAATCAATTTATTGTTTGTGATCATGACAGTCGTTGCCAACAAATTTTGAAAAGAGTTTTTTCCATTTGCAAGGAATACAATTGAATATGAGAACTACATATCATCCATAATCAAATGAGCAAACTGAAGTTGTTGATAGGTGCTTGGAGACTTTTCTTCGTTGCTTTGCTAGTGACAGACTTCAGGATTGGGTGTGATGGCTTCTATCAAAGCTTGATATACATTGTTGGCCCACAACCTGATAGCTTAAGCTTTTAGGTAAAGTGGAAAAAAATTATGGTGTCAAAGCTGATTACCAAGAGGTCTTGGGTTCTAGTCTTGTTGCCTGCATTCATTGTGTGTTGTTTATAAAAAAATTATTGTATTCCCTATAATGGGTGTTATTTGTCGTGTTTTTCTCTCTAGGGGCTATCAGGTTGCACGTGCGGGGGAGTATTAATGTAACGACCCGAACAATAATGATATTTAAATAATAAAGATGAAGGAAAATGGAAACAGTAACAGAAGGAGGCAGCCGACTTCGTCGACGAACACAGGGATTTCATCGATGAGGGTTCTTCATGATCTCGTCGACGAGATCCTGTCTCGTTGACAAGAAGATACCGAGAGAAGATTTTTGGGATGTCCGAAATTCGTCAACGAGGATGCAGATTCGTCGACGAACTTTCTACAGGACTCATCGACGAGGTGAGGTGGCTCGTCAACGAATCCTGCAGTATAAATAGTGCTAAACTTAGTTTTCTTGCTCAAAAAACTCGCCGAACCCTCTCTTCTCTCTCCTCTACGGCCCTTCCCCCTTCTCTCTTCGATTTCGGCACGGTCAGTCGCCGGATTGACGATCTAAGGCTATCACGACACTCCTGGTGGAGTTCTCTTCAAGTCTGTTAGAGCGGATCATCGGTGAGACGAAGTTGGATTTCATCTCAAATTCAGGATAAAGTCTTTTAAGCAAAATTTGGTTTAGTAGCAGCTGTAGGAAATGTAGTAGATGTAAAAATAATGATGTCTTGTTCTGGAATTTATGATTTCCAGGGTGTTGAGTGGAGAACCCTGCGGGTGTAGGACCCGCTACAGTAGGGGGATTTTAGCAGAAATCAAGTAAGGGAAATATGCTATGCTAGACAGTTTTAAATTGATTTTCCGTATGAAGTGTATATTTTACCAAATTATTATTCACAACAGAAATTATACAGTTTATCAAGTATATTTAATATATTTTAAATTACTGTGTGGCTTGAGAATATAGATATAATACAGAAGTATGTTTTACAGTATTTTCAGAGTATGTTATACAGAATATACAGATAGTGAATATGTTTTACAGCATTTTTAGAATACCATGATTATTCAGATTTACAGTTTATTACAGAAATACAGTTGATATAGATATAGTTTATAGTACCATGACATACAATTTTACAGTTCATTTCAGAAATACAGTTGAAACAGATACAGTTTATCACAGCATCATGGTTTACACAATTATTACAGAATCATGGTAAAACAGATAGTTGTATATAGAGATGTATTATACATACAGCATATAGAGTGCAACCACCTATTCAGATAATACGTGGTATAACAGTCGATCGTATAGAGCCCACGAGTGGACAGGCTCCCCATCAGATATGGGTTGAGGAGGGCTGATCAGACTGATGGGGTATAGTGGTTTATCCTGGTCGGCCAGCCAGGATAGATCCTGCCTACGGGCCACACAACCCTATCATGAGGGGTTAAATCATGACACAAAGTTATCCACAAAGAAGTTTTCAGTTATTATTATGTTTATACAGATTTACAGAGATAGAAAATATATATATACATATTAGAAGTATTTTGAGTAGAAACCTAAAGTACAAATATGTTAAGTAATAGGAAAAAGGTGATGATTATATTACTGGAATTGCATTTACAGATTTAGTGATACATGATTATATAGTAATAGATTTTCATAATATTGTAACTCATTTACCACACACTAGTAATAGCATATTTCGTCTTACTGAGCGTTGGCTCATCCCATTACTTTAACATTTTTCAGGTGATCCAGGTAGGCGAGCAGATCAGGCTTGTAGATAAAGGGGCGTCAGTATTGCCCTGACAGTGGAGTGAGTATTTTTAGGAGTATTTTTGTATAGCCCTAGCCAGTTGAGGGTGTTTTAGGAAATAGTCATATATGTATATTTTGGGAAACATTTTAGCACTCTGGTATTGTATATGATTATATATATGGTTATGTTTATTTGATTTCCGCTTTTCGCTGCTTTGGTTGATGGTTGGGTTTAATTCAGTTTGGTATCAAAGCATTATAAATGTTATAGTATAAAAAAAAACCCCAAGTTAAATAGCAGGTCGTTACAGTTAAAGCTTGATATACATTGTTAGCCCGCAACCTAACAGCTTAAGGTTTTAGGTAAAATGGTAATCTAACAACTTCAATGGGTCAAATGGTGGTACCATAGAACTTATCATTCCTCCATCAAATTGATTCCATTTGAGGTTGTTTATAGTTGAGCTCCTCTTGTTCTTGCTAGGTATTCAGCTAGATCATCCAAAATTGATCAAGTTGACAAGGAGTTACATGATCGAGACAAAGTGCTTTAACTCTTTAAGGAAAATCTAGTTGCAACTCAAGCCCGTATGAAACAACACATTGATAAGCACCATAGTGAAAGGGAATCCTCAGCGAGAGACTGGGCATTTCTCAAGCTAAAGCCCTATAGACAGATATCTGAGACTATTCATTCTTCAACGAAGTTGTCTCCTTTGTTCTATGACAAGATCCTGGAACTTATAGGCCTTGGTGCTTATTTTCCTGACCAACTAACAAGTTCTAAGTTATATCTAGTTTTTCATGTCTTTTGCCTTAAAAAGAAATTAAGGGAGCAAGCTATTGTGCAATGCCAATTGCCTAATGTTGCACCTATTGGTGAGGTTCAAGTGCAACAACAAGCAATTCTAGACTACCAAGAAACATAGAAGTCAAGACGTCGCAAAAGTTTTAGTTCACTAGTCTCACTTACTAGCTAAAGATGCAAATTGGGATATTTATCAATCCTTGGAGAGATTCCCAAAGTTTATTGCTGCTTAGACTTGAGGGCAAGGCTGATTTGAAGGAGGCAAGAATGTTAGGATTTCTAGATCAACTGAGATTTCTAATTAATGTGTTAGGACTCTCAAATCAATTGAGATTTCTATTTAATGTTATGATTCCAAAATCAATTGAGATTTCTAATTCGTGTGTTATGATTCCAAAATCAATTGGGATTTTTATTTTATATGTTAGGATTCCCAAATCAATTAGGATTGAATCCATTAAGGACTTGGATTGAGATATTTTACATTCTTAATAGGAGTAGGGTTCCCTACCCTACAGATATGTCACCCTAAGCAATAACATAATACATAACCTTTGGATAATTTGAAGGCAGATCCCCTCAAAGTGATCAACCATACTTTCTCTTTCTATTTTCCATCCTTTCAATTTCCCTACTTTCTCTATAATAAAACCCTAGGGTCTAATCAATTATCTTATGCCAAAAGGAAATAGGTTCCAAATGAAAATGACATAGCCACTTGGCCACCATGGCAATGTTCATAGAAAATAGGTTACCCAAGCCCCAAACTACCCTTGCATTTAGGCTTACAAATGGTCCTTAGAACCCTCTCCAACTCCTGAGCACAAAAATCTATTCATTTTTCTTAATTTTCTAGTAATGGTAATTAGGACTCTAGACAAAGAAAAAAACAAAAAGTAAAAGACAGGAAAGAAGCCTCAATCAAAGTAACACACTCTCACAAAGTAAAAAATGCTCCTTTCCAAACATCCAATCTCCTAGCTACATTTTCAACCACTAGACTCCAAAATGAAACATTTCTAGGATTGCCATCTAAAGGAACATCCTTATAAGAAATAGGTGAAGCATGGACAATACAACCAAACAAATTGAAAATCTACAAACCATACCTCGCTGTAAATTAAGTTGAACACTTTAACATAAAGACTTTTGTTCAAAAGCTTGAAAAAAGAGTTAACAAACTGACTCGATGACCCCCCACCCCCCCCCCCCAACCCCCCAATTCCCTTATCCACATCTCTATGACTGAAACCAATGGGTACACATATAAGGATTGTAGCACACATTTATATTACAAGTAACCAGCAGGAAAAAACGCATTAGAACATATTTTAAAAATGGAAAACCTAAAGGCATTAACAGTTGTGAGAAGTAGGTTTCATTTTCCACTTCAACTTTCCATAAAATCACAAAAAATATCACCATGTTTTCTGATCACAATACTTCTACTATACAAATGTTGAAGAGAGAGAAAACAAGGTGGCAGTTTTATAATTCTTGGAAAATTGGAAATGGAAAATGAAAATTGTGTCTACTACTAAACAAGCTGTAAATTATTTTAGTTATCAAAAGAAGTATTATTTAGAAGGGAAAGACAAGAGTAAAAGATAACGGAAGGCCTGAGCTCCTCGAACTCAGAAACTTTAAACAAAATAAGACCAAAGAGAACAAAACCTTAAAAAACTGAGAATTCTTTTTTTTTTTTTTTTTCTTTCTTGTTTTCTCTTTTTGAGAAAGAAACCCCTTTTTCAAGCCCAGCGAATCATTACTAATGGAACACTTTCAATTTTCCAATTCTTTCCAAACATTCTTATTCTTTCTAAAGCCACTATTCAATATGATTTCCTTGCCTCTAGGAGCAAACAAAGTCAACGCCATCTTATCAAAAATATTTTGAGCTTCATTGCCATTGTCATAAAATTCTTCAACAATGACTCTCAATAGAATGAGAACAATCTTTTTTAAAAATAGGTATGGCCTAAAAACCATCATCTATCACAAACTCTGTTGCTCTCTCCTATCTCCACAATTGTTTTTTTATTAAAGCTCCCCCCCCCCCCCCCCCAAGGGGATCTTGCTCCTAACCGAAAAAAAAAATTCACACCCAGTAGATCAACCTAATCAAGAATCCTTTCCACAATGATCTCTTGATTCATCCAACAATATACTATCTTCCCCAAATTAGAATCATAGTCAAAATCACTCTCCTCTTCGCATTGCTACCCCAATCCTTAAACTTGACTCCATTCCCAGCCTTTAGCCTATTGTTGAACTTGTCTTCCTCTTAAGTAAAGCTTCGATCCCTATTCACCAAAGAATTTAGTGTGCAACAATCACATATTGAAGATTTCTTGGAGCAACTCTCATATTCCTCTACCTTAGAATGAGAATCTTCATGGCTCAATCATGAGCAATACCACCAGAATATGCCAATCCTAGACACCCTCCAAACGAATTGAAGAAGAATTAATGGCTAACACAATTGAAACATCACAAAAAGAAATACCTATGAAAATCCACCGAGTGATGATATTACTCGCAAAGGCAACTGTCTTCGGATGATAAGAATTATGAACTTTTCATTAAGGAATCCCTTCGGCACCTTCCAAAGCCTGAAGAGCTTTTGAAATCCAACATTAAAAAAAAAAAAAATGAAAATTCAAGTTTAACCAAAAGTTCCACTTCCCCACCATCTACAAACCTATTTTCAATCCCCAGAAGAATGAACATTTGCATTAAACCTGCCATCAAAATTTTCACATTTCAACAATCTAAAACTTTCATCGAAAACTAAATTTTTGTGATTAAAATGACAAGATGAGATTGTTTGAATCTTTTAAATTACTTCATATCGTTGTTTTAAGCCTATATGAACCAAGTATTATGCTACTAAACTACAATCATGTTAGCTCTTCAAACTCAAGACAAGCTCAAACATGTTCAGCCACACTACCTAATTATTGTAGCCAAATGAAACAAATATAAATAAATATGAAAATAATACACACACAAAGTACGTAAGTTCAATTATGGCCACCATTCCAGAAGTTATGGATAATGTTAAAATTTTGGTGAGAGGTGGGAACTCTTCTTTTTGGTTCGACAGGTGGCTGTCATCAGGCCCGTTATCTGTGAGCACTGAGGATATTTTGAATAAGAAACTGTGTATTAAGGATTGCTGGCTAAATAATAATTGGAACTCTAATTTAGTACGGGAGTTGGTTGGTACTAATAAAACAAGGGAAATTTTGCACCAGGTACCGGCGGGTAAAAGTGGACAGGATATTTTTGTCTAGAAGCCTGCCCCGGACGGTAATTTTTCTACAAAAACGGCTTGGGAGGCAGTGAGGAGCAAAGGTGATAATTTTTTGTGGAATGACTGGTTTTGACATTCTTTATTGTCCAGAAGAATCTCAATGTGTTTATGGAGAGTCTGGTTTAGATGTTTGGCTGTAGATGATAGAATTCAGGTCAAAGGAATATCGATGGCTTCGGCTTGTAATTGCTGCATTTAGAGAAGTCAGGAAAACATTGATCATATCCTTTCTTTAGGTGAGGTGGCTTCAGAGGTTTGACATCGGGCTAGTCTGACATTGGGGATTCCTTTCCAACGATCTCTTCCCTGGAAAAACAAAATGGCAAATTGATTCCACTATGCTTAAAAATCGTCTATTAAAGGTATTTTAATCGGGCTGATTCCATGTTTGATTACGTGGTGCCTCTGGAATCGAAGATGTAAAGCGAGAATGGAAGGAGTTTATCAAAGTGCAGATTAGATGTGAAGAAGTGTTTGATTCTGGGTTAGTTTTATTACTAAGAGCACCAATTCTTTTCAAAAATTGAAGAAGTCGGACATTAGGATTTTGAATGAGTTTCAAATTAAGCATCAGGGAGCTTGCGACAGGCCTGGAAAAATTATTTTGTGGGTTAAACCTCCAGTAGGGTGGATAAAACTTAATTGTGATGGGAGTTGTAGGGGCAATCCGGGTACTTCAGGAGGTGGAGGAATTATTCGGGATTGCCATGGCATGGTAAAAGCGGCTTTTTCAAATTATTTTGGCAATGGTACTAAATAATAGTGCGGAATTAAAAGCTATCAGGGAAGGAATTCGTTTGTACAAACGTTTGCATTATGTTAATGTGATTATTGAAAGTGACTTGCGAATTGTAGTTGTTTGGTTTCGGAAAGGTAGATGCACTTTGTGGTATCTTTGGGAATTTTGGGAGGAGCTCGTTGCAGAGTTAGAAGGAGTGAATGTCATTGTGATGCATCAATATAGGGAAGGCAATAGTGCGGCTGATTTTCTTGCTAAAGAAAGAGAAATGAGAAACAATATATTTTACGAAGAACAATACCTTCTACCACGTTATCTGAAAGGTATCCTTTAGATGGATAGGTGGGGTCTCGTTTCTGTTCGTCATTAGTTCAATTCTAGAGTTTCGTTTGGTGTATTTCGTTTTTGATGTTGGTTGTTTTTATGTTTTTATCTCCTTTGTTAGTTATGTTTAAGTTTGTTTGTCCTAGTTTGATGGGTTTGTTTTAACTTATAACCACGGTATTCGTCCGCCAAAAGTGAGGGTATATTAATAAATAAATGGAGGTGCCGCCCTTTTTTACTGGGAAAAAAAAAAAAAAAAAGAGTTCAAACAAAGGGAATTTACGCATCACAATAAGTCAAGGACTAGATTGGCAAATCTACCTTCTTCAACAAAATCAGAATGGCTGAAAAATTGGATATATACTGTAGCTCCAATTCTTAAACCCTTGAATATCCTTGACTTTCTATAGATATTTCTATATGGGATTAGGCAACAGGGAATCATGTCATGACAAATCAAACACTAGATTGGAGCTAATATTAGGCTTCTCAGCGAAACCAAAATGGACAGTTTACTTGGAGCAAAGCGTAGCAACGACAGCCAAGCCTATATATGAACCCTTACTTTTTTTAACCTAATGAAGCAACACTGGGTTACTGTGAGATCAGCTTGTTAACAAATTGATCATTAAATTGAACCTCATGCTCAATTCATCAAAATGAAACAAGGTTATATTATCAAGCCAAGCCTAAGCTGCCTATGAATAGCTTGGTTTGTTTGCCAATGCTTTCTGGATGTAATTTATTTCCTCCTGACTCAAGGCTGCACAATTCATGAATATTTTAAAAAATTTTAGGTCAGTGCTAAAATCATATTACTAAGAGAAACAGACACTGTAATTTTTTTTTTTACATTTATATCAAATGATTGAAAATATGTATATACAGAAAAACAAGGATGCTATTATCCTGGCGACTTATACTGATTTGTTACTTCATAGATAAGCATTTGAAGTCAATGCATAGCAAACATTGCAATTCTCAGAAATTAATCTGCACAGGGAATTTGTAGAGGAAAATAAAATGCAGTTCTTCTGTACCTTAATCTCTGACACTGAATCCTTTGTAATATTTAACTGTTCCAAGATAAATTTCTCAAGAGTGCCCATTAGAATCTTGTCCTTCAAGACAGGATATCTTGCTAAAGTTGAAAAACTAGCAGCAGAAAAGCTCAACAAATCAAGAAGCAACTGCAAAGATATATTAAAACATGTCAAAGAAAGTTTGATGGGCTTAAAGCATTCAAACGTACGGAACTACAGAAACAATCAGTCTGGGACATTACACCAGTGCATGGAATTCATGTCAAGTAGCATAGTGTAGCTTGATATACATTGTTGACCCACAACATAACAGCTTAAGCTTTTAGGTAAAGTGGCAATTTGACATGATATCAGAGCTGGTTACCAAAAGGCCTAGCACTCTAGTCTTGTTGCCCGCATTTATTGTTTGGTGTTTAAAAATTTATTGTATTTCCTGTAACGGGTGTTTTTTATTGTTTGTTTATCTCTTTATGTGCTATCAGGCAGCGTGTGCAGTGGGGTGTTAAAGCTTGATATGCATTGTTGGCCCAACAACTAACAGCTTAAGCTTTTAGGTAAAAAGGTAACGTAACACAGAAAATGCAAAATCTGCACCTTGATTCAAGCATAAACTTTAGAATGGTATCATGACAAAACTGCAGTTAGAAGGCATTGAAAAAATAAATAAAGTTTCAGAAAAATATGATTTATTAAGGAAAAAACAGAAGATATAGAAGGTACCATTGTTATTTACCAAGAAACGACGATGAGATCATGCAAGAAATATGAATTAGAAATTATTAATTAAGGGAAGACGGTTCTATTAAATAAACAAAGTACAGTATCTCAAAGAGTAATGTGTGCTTGTTACAAAACAGTAAAATATCTGAGATTCATGTGAACAGTTTTTCACACAAATAACTAAATTTTCTGTAAAAGATTTTGCCTGCCTGAGCTCTATGTCAATTCCTGAAATTCATTTTCGTACTCCCTTGTATAGTTTTAGATTGATGACATTTAGCGTAAATATATTGGAGGAAAGTATGATCCTCAGTAGAGTAAAATATAAAAGCTTATACAATTTTTGAAAAAGTGCACTCAAACTTGTTGCAAGGAATCAACATAAGACTCCACATCCTACAGTACTAAAAATTGTCTAACTTTCATCAGCATCTTGAAAAGCGATTTAATAATGGACATGCTAATATATGTATAAAAGTTTGAATAGGAGAATAAATCTGAGAAATTAACATGCTCCATAGGTTCAAACTGACAAGTCTACAGTCTTTCAAAACACAAATCCAATCCAAAATTGATGTTTCCTTTACTTTCCATATATGTTCAACATAGGGCGAGTTTTAAAATCAGAAAAGTTTGCTTCAGCATAGCTCCTTGAGGTAATAAAACACTTTCAGAAGGAATATAAAGAGTCATCCAAGAAAACAACAAAAATGAAGAAATAAAAACACTACAAGACAAGTCTATTGCAGTTAAGAGACCAATTACTCTGAAAATCTCCTAAAGAAATATTTCTTAAAAGGCCATCAGCAGCACACCATATGAAGCAAAGAAAATCACTTTGCTCCAAACTAACTGAGAAGAAGCTCCAAACCCCTTAAAAATTCTGGTAATTCCTCTAAAGCAAAATACACCAAATAATAGCAAGGACACACATCACCATAGAGCCTTCCTCACTTTTTTCCTTACCAAACCCTCTAAAAGTAACAAGACGGAAAGCATCCCAAGAAGATGGAGTGACCCAATGCTCCCCAATAACAATAAACAGCCTGTTCCAAAGATTGGCAAAAGAGCAACATATGAAAAGATGAGTACGACTCTCCCTGCACCTTAAACCTAGGACATGAATATCTATGCAAGGTTTTAGCTGGTCTCCACTTCTCCAGGTAAAAAAGCCTTGATCTTTAAAGGAACCTTACATTTCCAAACAAATGAACGAAGACCAAAAGGAATAGCACGAGGATTGGGAATCAAACGAGAGAAGAAAGACTTGCAAGAGAAATAAATAGAGAAATTAAGCAATCACGATATTCTATCCTTCCCCAAATTAGTATAATCAACAGTGTATATTAATTACAAGCGGTTCAAAATACTAATTCAATCAAAATATTAAATTAAATATGCAGTTTATAGGAATTAAAAGCCATAATGAGATATGGAACTCAAAACCCAAACCAAAAAGGTGAATTGAATCAAGGTGGCAACTCGTCCCCTGCTTCACATATTTATACATACGAATATTATTCAAAAACAACAGGAAATTACACTTACCTCCTGAACCATGACAAGTCTTATAAATGCCCTTCCCAAATTTTGAACTTCTAAAAGTACCAATTACACCCCTTAAACTACCTTTCTAGTTATAAAGGGCCCTCCATTAACCCTTCTCTTGTCAGGGTCATGAAGACTTCTAAATGTATTTATCTAAATCATGCTTTAATGGTAGTTCCCCTTTTTTTCCTCTCCACTCCACATCCCTTATGCCTTACATGCCTTAATTTTGTAATTAATGAAGCATCCGAACCTTCTAATCTCCCTTCTTTCATTAAGGCACTGATCTTTCTAGTTTTATCATCTCCATTACTGTCCCTCTGTGACTATATTTTCTAAAAAACTCATCATCAAACACCAACGCTCCAATACTTTGCTGATCCCCTTCAATCTTCTTAACTCATCTAGAAGTCTCATTTTCTACTTAACAGATTCCTCCTCATCAAACTAGCCACTGAGCCAATACACAGCATAGCAAACAGCATATGCAAGATCAATTCATAGGCTTGTATGTCCCATCCAACCAGGGGTGTTCCCACACTTTCTAGTTTGGATCGGAATTCCTTATTCTTAAGCCATCTACCACACTACCCCACCTACATGGAACTCAAACTCACCCATCTGATTCCCCTTTATCCTCTTGCTAAAACTTGCCAAATGTTAAAGCCTTCTTCTTTTGATGCCTAAGAGACTGCATCTACCTCAACCACCTCTAAGGCTCATCCTATCAAGCAAGCTCTTGTTCAGTTGAGTGTGCCTTTCCAAAAGGCCTTTAGCTGTTGGGTGTCTCTTCTTTTTGATCTTCTGGGCCTTTCCAACAATATAATCCTGCTCCTCCACTTCAGAACCCATCTTGAGCCTTGCCTCCACCACAGGCACTGGGGAATTCTCCTTCAAATTTCGAATTTGAATTTGAAGTGGGCAACATCAGACCTGCATGAAATAACTCCCACATTACATCAAAGCTTGAAACTCACCCATCTGATTCCCCTTTCTCCTCTTGCTCGAACTTGCCAAATGTTACAGTCTTCTTCTTTTGATGCCCAAAAGACTGTAATATCTAATCACTTATTTTCCTTTATCCTAACCAAACCACCTCTTAGGCTCATCCTATCAAGCAAGCTCTTGTTCAGTTGAGTGTGCCTTTCCAAAAGGCCTTTCGTTGCTGGGTGTCTCTTCTCTTTGATCTTCTGAGCCTTTCCAACAATATATCTTCCTCCTCCACTTCAAAACCCATCTTGAGCCTTATCTCCTCCACAGGCACCGGGGCCTTCTCCTTCAAGCTCATTTATCTTCTTCTGCTCTCTCCCTTTCTGTTCAAATTTTGAATTTGAATTTGAAGTGGGCAACATCAGATCTGCGTGAAAGAACTCCCATGTTACATCAAGGCTTGAAACTCTACCATCTGATCCCTTTCATTTTGCTCATACATGTCAAATCAGAATGTCTACCACTTTCGGTGCCCAAGGGATAGCAATCTCTAGCAACTTATTTTCTTAAACCCTCCCATGACCACTTTTGAGGATCTTTCTGTTGTTCAGTTGAGTGTGCTGAAAGGCCTTTAGTTGTGTTGTTTATTCTCCTCGATCTTCCAGACCATTCCAACATCCAATCCTGCTGCTTCTCCTCCTCTACCAAAATGAAGAAGCACTTCAAAACTCATGTGGGGTCTAGGGCCTTTTCTCCTCCTTTAAGCCCATCTATTCTCCAGCCTTCTTCCCTTGTTCAAATTAAAATTGGATTTGTAATGGATGATGGTTTGAATTTGAACTGGAAAACAGACCTATGTTAAAGAACTCCTACTTGCTCCAACTGTCTCAAAAATTTTATTAATTGAACATATCTTCTTTTATGTTTTAAAAGAGGGAAAGCCTTGAGCCTTGACTCAATGGTAGGGGCATTGCATCCAAACCTAAGGGCCACAGGTTCAAATCATGGAAACAGTCTCTAAGAATGGATATAAGACTACATACATGTTGCCCTCCCCACACCCCCAACGGATTTGGGAACCTTGTGCGCTAGATATTACAATTATAAACTAATAGTAAAACACTAAATTTTCACTTGCATATAATATTTCTGCATGGGCATGCATTAACATAAGACCCGACATAGATTTACTGCCTAATTTCCTTAGAAGCAAAATCTCCCACAACAAATGAGGTTGCAAATCCTTTTGTGGTAGATGGTCAGTTCACATCTCATTTTGATTGCTTAATGAGAACACAAAAGATGATTGATTATTTCAGAAAGGGTGTTCAGTGCTAGTTCATTCATTTACTGTTTTCTTGGAAAGACATTCCAAGGATCAGTACATAAGGAAAGGCCCGCTCAAAAAATATACATTCTTCTAGCACCAAACCAAACTCACGCAGCAATAACAAGTAAATCAGTTTCTTTCAAAAGACAACGCACATGTGGTAGTGTTGCTTACCTGAAAAAAGAAGATTGAATGTTCTTCTTCTTCTTGAGAGTCTCCAGTTGACATGAGTGTCAGCTTCAGATGCTTTCCACACCATATGCTAGCCTAAGCAATAATTTTTGAGACATTAAACAAGGAGTATTCCCAATGGATTTGAAAAATTAAGCAAAATATTAGGAAAACTAAGCCATTTTACTTACTAAGAAAAGTACTAGGCAGCAAAAGTGGGTACAACGAATATTAAGAAGAAATATAAATACCTTTATCCCAAGGGTAAGAAATTGTCCTAGACACCCAGATATGCCTGACTCAAAGAATTTTGCAGCCACATGTAATATACCCTTGTTTAACATGCATTGGGATACATCCAAACAGGTAAAATCTTCCCAAAGTGTCAAATATGTTGTCAAGGTAATAAGTATGATTCAAATTAATCAGTACTCTCTCAACTATCATGTGCAGAGAGTTAAACAAGAAATCATTACCATCATCAATGAAGGTGAATATTATAATAGAGGTTTATATGTATGAGGGCACTTGCGCACATTGCATTGACTACAACATCTTATCTGTTAGCAAGGAAGATTTTATATGATTCTATATGTTACAAAAAGAACTTCCTAGTACACACAAGGAGTCATGCACGAAAATAAGGGGGTACAGTACAAGAGGAATCAGGGAAGCTACAAGGATAGATGGGAAGCCCACACTCAGACTCCAGAAGAGGCACCTCTATGAAGCTGGTGAACCTCTATAGTGGCCAGTATGGGATTGCACCAAGTTTTTTTTCTGCCAAGTAGGATAATAAAGTGCAGACAGTAAACGTAGACTCCAACCATTTAACTATAACAAATATCCTTTAATAGACAAGTTAATGCTAAATAGATAATTTATGACAGCAAAGAATTTATACAAGAAGATTAAATGCCTAGTTTGCAAATTTCTTTCCAATGCATGCACAACAGTGGGGGTGCAAAAAGGATGCATGGTTTGAAAAAAAAAATAATAAAAATAAAATAAATAAAAAATAAAAAATAAAAAATAAAAAATAAAAAATAAAAGGTAAACTGGATACTGTGAGCCATTCGGCCAGAGAAACCAAGTCGGATTTCTCAGATATTTCTAAATTGGAAAGCCTGGAAAGCAATTGAACACGGTCCTCAACAACCTACAATATCCAAAGTTCAACTTAGAAACAACCCTAGAATACAAAAGTCAAACTAAAGAATAGTCCTACATTTGCAGGCAAGTTTCATAACATTTCTCAATAAAAACTGAAAACATACATGAAAGCATAATCTAAAGCCATGCAAACATTATTAACTACACCAAAACCTACAGGGTCGTACAGTACTACAAGCATATGAATGTTAGCTAGTGGCCATCCCAAATGCACCCACCCAATGCAGTGGTAGGTGGGCTGGAGCAGAGTTTTGATTTAAATGCTCCCATGCCTGAAGTTTCGTTGTTCAAGAGGTATGTGATGAAAAAAAAAAAAAAAATAGAATGGACACTACAAATTTTATTAATCACATTTAGGGGCTCATTGTGGTCCGCCCCTTCCCTGGACCCCACATATGCGGGAGCTTTGTGCACCGGACTGCCCTTTTTTTACATTTAGGGGCTCATTGCATGAAATTTCATGGGTAAGTTAGTGTTGTAACATCCTACATTTGAAGGGTGGCTAGTGTCATTTACTTACTTCAGGAACCCAAAGGCCATATCATTTCCAGTATGAGAAACATTGTTAAGGCTTGATATACATTGTTGGTTCCACAACCTAACAGCTTAAGCTTTTAGGCAAAGTGGCTGTTCAACATGGTATCAAAGCCATGGTTGCCAAGAGGTCCTGGGTTCTAGCCTTGTTGCCCACGTTAACTGCTTGTTTGTTAAGAATTGTTTTAGTATTTGTAATGGGTATTGTTTATAGTGTGTTTATCTCTCCAAGTGCAATTGGGCTGCACGTACAGAGGAGTGTTAAGGCTTGACATACATTGCTAGCCCACAAATTAAAAGCTTAAGCTTTTGGGTGAAGTGGTTGCTTAACAAACATCAAGGCGCTCCAATTTACTACATTTAAAATAAGTTGTCGATAGTCCATCCAACATAATAACCAATCCTCTACATATCACTACTATTTTCTACAAGTGTTTCTCATAACATAATTTTCTATATCTAGTAAATGTGTCATGTGCGTTGCACATGAATGCATGTGAATATTTATAAAAAATTTTAAATTATAATTTGCTACCTAAAATATTTATAATCTTTTTTTTTTTTTGTTTACTTAATGATCAATTAATGAGTTTTTTCTGAATTTTTTCAAAAAAAAAAAATTATTTGGGAATACTTCTAGGTTAATAATTTTACTTGTAAAATTGAACTTTTGGAAGCTATATTATTATCTATTTAAATGATAGATACTTCAAAATAATTTTAGATGAAATTATAAAAATTTAACTATATTATTTTGAGATATAACTTTTATTTAGTATTTAAAATACTATTATATTTATTTTATTTTATTCATTAAATGGGGTTTTACTTATACTTATTTAAAATAAAATTTGTAAATGTATATCTATCTGTTTTTTCTTGAATTTATTTTTCTAGAACTGTTTTGTCTTATTTTTACATAATAATAATATTGTTTGCCTAGAAAATGATTTATACTATTCTTATATATACTGCTAGTTTTGCTTTTTATGTCCAAATGAAGTTCTTGGTTTGGTTTAAACATTTAAATTATTCAAATATATTTTATAAATATAATTTTATCTATTTTTGGTTAAATTTAATTTTTTTCAGGAATATTATCTTATTTTTTAAATATGATGATATTATTTACATAAAATTATTTATTCTATTTGTACTTCATTAACTTATTGTATAGATAGATATAGATATAGAATGTACATATATTGTTAGTTTATTTTACTTTTAAACCAAATGAATTGTTTATTTTATTTTAAACAAGAAATTGTAGACGTTACATTGTGCTTGGAAGCATAGATTTGTGACCTTGGATTTATAATTTTGCATTAAATTTTGTCCAAATCCACACAAATCCAAATCCAAGGCCTTTCCCAAACAAAGAGTAAGCAATTTTATCTAATATTGGTTAAATTACTTCATAGTATAGAACTTTACTTCTTTTAGGAATATCTAGCCTTACTTTAAAAAGATAAATATACTTTTTGTTCACAAAATAATTTACATAACTTCTACTTATTATTAGTATGAAAATTTATTTATTTTAGGAATGTTTAGTCATTCTTTTAAAAAGTTAGGATATATATAGTACAAAATTCACCTTTTAGGAATTTTTGCTCTTACATTCAAAAGATAAGGATATTTTTGTCCACAAAATGATGTAGACTATTCGTACTTTTATATACAGTATAGATTAGGACTGGAAACTCTTACAGTGAATAAGAGTGGAATTTCAGACCATGTCAAACAGTAATGAAGAAACTAATGATATATCTAGTCCCATCAACCATACATGGCAAAACTTTTGTCAATTAATTTTTTTCAGTAGTTTACATTCTTTTAAAACAACACCAGCAATCCAATAAGGAATGTTGTTGCTGCAATTTTTACATTCTTTTGCAATCCCACAAGTGGCCTGGATGGTTAAATTCACATAAAATTATAGCATACTCCAGATGTCACTATCCCATGTCATAATCAGTGACAATAAAATCCAGTCACTTCTTTAATAAGAACTTCCACAATGCCCAAAACAAAGTTAAAAAATATATAACAATCCCACTGACCATGGATATATTCCAAAGTCGATGGGATTTGGTTCAACTGGCGTTTTTAGTGGGTTAAAACTGACCAGATTACCAATATGCAATGAAAATTTCTCTACTTTATTGCGAGGGGCATGACCATCTATGCACATTTTAATGACGCTATCCTTCCATAGACTAACATAATGTGAGTGAATTTTTATTCAATATGATGCATGAAAATGCATAAACTAGGATATAAGTAAGAAAATCTCTTTATAATGTCTTTTCAGTTTTCAAATCCATCTTGTAACAATAAAATGCATGTCAATTTATAGAAAGCAGAATGAGAGAAACAATGCAAGAAGAAGTTCAATACTAAGTGAACATGATCACAGCATTCAAACCATCAGCACTCATCAGATAGAATTTCAAACAAAATATGTAAAAGTAAATTAAGAATAGGGTTGCCACAACCCCAACGGCATAAAACATATACTATAACAATTGAGGTGATTCAATAGTCATTTATTCTCATTCCCCCAGTACCCTCAAAAACAAAATGAGGGGCCAAAGAAAAGGCTTGGAAAAATGCTCTTTTGCCATATATCAGTTTAATTCAGGCCTCTTCGTCTCCCATTCCCTTCTAGTTATCTTTCTAAAAGTTCTAGCAGCTGTCACACTTACGAGACATTTCCTTCGGTCAGGGTTTGCAGAAAAAAGGTGTCATTTGATTAGTCAGGACATAATTTGTGGGTCTAAGTCAGACAGGAGTTTGGACTTTGCTTAATTTAGTGTATAGGAACATTGATCTAGTAGGGAAATGGTTAGTTCATTTTCTTCTGGACATTAATTCACTTCAGCACATGCAATTAAAATTAAGAATGGTCTTCAAATGAATGCTTGGGATGCTGAATTAGGTGGTAATGTTATGGGAGCCCTTGGAACTTGGAAGTTCATTTCCACAATTTCTATTTCATTTTCCCCTTGGGTCAAATTTAAAGTAGGAAATAGTTTTAGGGACGAGTTTTGGAAGGACCTTTGGAGAGTTAATGTTCTTTTGTTATAGCTTTCCTTCATCACCTCTCTCAACTTCAAAATGTTCCAATTTCTAGCTTTTTGTTATTTAAGGGAAGGGGGGGAGCTGTTCTTGGAACTTTCATTTCTTTAAAGATCTTAATGATAGAAAAGCAGATGAGCTCAAGTTGCTCTTATTGCTGGCATTTGCGGAGGTAAACAAGTTCTTGAGTTGAGGAGGATGGACGATGTCATACACAAATGATGATAGTAGTTGATATGGCTAGGAAGCAGAGTTCTGGTTGCACAGACTATGTTATGAGCAAATACTGGTTCTTGCAAAGCTGAAGCATCAGGTTGGTGGACAGAATTTAAAATCAAGGGGATTCATGAGAGAGAGAGAGAGAGAGAGAGAGAGTTGGTTAGCAAAAGTAAACCCAAAAAAAAAATGAGAGGAAAGAAGTATTTATAGAGTTTGAGGTGTGTTTGTCACATTCCAATAAGGAGCCCCATGGAAGTGCAGTCAGTGACAAAAGAGAGTCATGACACAAGGCTAGGGTTTAGAGGGAAAAAGAGATCCTGTGCATATCCCATGATGGATGCTTGAGCAGCCTAAGGAGAAGCTAAGAGTGGCAAACCTTCATTAACAAACTGCAATTCAAACCCAGAAGTCAAAAATCTCTAAAAACATGCCAGGACTAGAATTGGCAGGGGATTCTACCACACATAAAAGTGCCAGAAAAAAAAATTTAATTGAGTAATAATTATATGAAAATAAAAAAAAAATTAATATTGAACAAATTCTTGGGTCCTTAACTTCGGTCGAAGGTTGAAAGCCTATTCCAGTCAATAGCCCTTTTGTTTACCTTACTCAAGATCCCCAAATCTGAATAGATTGAATTAGAGATCCTTTTGTTTAACAAAGTTACACCAACAATCTATGTGCCTTATAAGGGATTATAGCTAAATATTTGTTTGACTTGTCACGATTGTGGTGAATAAGGGATTATCACTGAATATTGATTTGACTTGTCTCAATTGTGGTGAATCTCGTTTTTCTTGCAAAGTTCTGCTACTTGAAGTATATGAAATAGACTTGTTTTAGTCTTTGGGGAGCAATGGATATGCCCATATTTTTTGGATGGTTATTCTTTTACTTCTTCTAGGAGTTTTAGGTGGGTTGAGGAGGCTAGAATTTTGTGGAGATGTGTTGTGTTAGCTGTGGTCATTTTTATTTTTTTTTTCGCAGTTTGCACCTTTATGGGCTTCTAATTCCAGAGCGATTGAAGGAGCGCACTTCTTTTCTTTTTTTTTGGGCACTTATTCAGTGGGATTGATAATTTTTTTTACTGAATTTTCCCCCTTTTTTTGGTGCTTAGGAAGATGACTTATCCTCCTTTTTTCTTGCATTGTTATCTTTTCTTCTCTCTTTTATTTAATGAATTTTTCTCTAATAAATTAAGCAGAGAAAAGCATAGCCAAATAGCAGATACATGCATACAGCACTTTTTTCTTCTAACAGTTAAAATCGGCCATTTTTTCCTTTCAAAACTAAGAAAACGCTTCAAATATGCAATCCAAGCAGTAAATATAGTCACTCCCCAGCCCATCTTGGGAAAATATTAAGTATCAAGTGAAATATATAAGTTGAGAAAGCTCCTCTAATTGCTCCTCTGTGGGAGGAAGCAACTAGAAAAGACTAGTTCAATCTGAATTTCACCATAACTATAAAAGAACACAAACACTTCAAACTTCAAAAATTAACATAGAAACCCTAGAGTAATCTTCATAATACCACATTTCTAAAATTCATGGATTTTATTTACCTGCTTGAACTGAGCAAAAAAAAAATCACAAAATTGAATATGTGACGGTGTGAAAAAATATCGATGAACAAAACTATAAAGAGCTTATTGAAGAATTTATTCCCAGCAAATGAATGTCGTATCAGCAAGAAAGAAGAAAAACATATACACAAACACGCACTCGCACACAGACGCAAACAAATGTACGCATCATGTATGCATAAATTCAGGTTGAATTGAAAGAGGAAGGAAGCATACATCTGAAGATTTGATGGCTTTCAGTATGCTCTGCAAGTCGTTACCAAAGCTTTCTCTGTCCATTCTTCTCGCTCGCTCTCTCTCTCTGCTTTCCCGCCTTGAGAATCAGGCTCGAAGAGTGACGAAATACAAATTGAACTTTAGCCCCTGCATTTTCATATTTTGCGATTGTCACCGCAGGTTCCTCGTTTTTTCATTTGACCCCTATTTATACTCGGACAAATGGAACGACTATTTGGAATTTTTTATTTATTTATTCTAACATTTCAAATTAATGTAAGCAATAAACGTTTTTGATAGTTGATAAAAGTCGATACTTAACCACTTGATTAGTAGACTCTCAACTACAAACGAGAAGAAATTTACAAATACTTGTAAAAAATATTTAATATATTTTTAGATTAATAATGTTGGGAAATTCTAGGGCGTTGGTACGGATTTTCTTACGTTACTCATATTTTATACTTGGATTAAATATATTGATAAACATATTTTTTAAGAGAGAGAAACTATTGTAAAAGGGATACCAAGAAAAAATTACCCTCTAAATGTAATATTGATGATCAAAAATCATATGTAAGCACTCTAGGCATTCGTTCTTATTTAAAGAAGAAGAATTGTCCAAAATGAAAACCATAATCCTTGCCCCTCATAGTATTTGGAAGTAAGAATTTTGGATTTTGATTTATGTTAATTTGGGTGAAAGTTAATGTGAATTTTATATTGTGTTTTATTCAAGCCTGACACAATTCCAAATTTAAGCTCAAAAATCCCTACTCCCAACACAATGTTAGTATCATCACATTCATTTATTTACCCCACTAATTGATGTTTTTTCTCCAAGCCTCAACTCTACTCAGCTTTTCATTTTCTTTTTTCGGTTGAAAATGGTGTAGCATGTCAGCACTAAATTCTATCAATGTTAACCCTAGAAATTACACAAAAAATTAGAATATGATAAACCCTGATTCCCTGCTCTCTCTCTCTCTCTCTCTCTCTCTCTCTCTCTCTCTCTCTCTCTCTCTCTCTCTCTATGCATTTTTACCATTTTGAGATATATCCAACCAAAGGGAGGACAATGGTTCTCTAGTGTGAGAGATAGCAAAGAGGGGAGAAGAGAGACCGAGAAAAAAATATGGTGAGAGAGAGAGAGAGAGAGAGAGAGAGAGAGAGAGAGAGAGAGAGAGAGAGAGAGAGCTCCACAAACCCTGATGAAAAATGAATTCAACAAGAGATTAAGAAGAAGAAACAAATTTGCATCTGGATCTTTGAGAGAGACAACAAAGAGAGAGAGAGAGAGAGAGAGAGAGAGAGAGAGAGAGAGAGTTATCTCCGAGAGAAAAATGAGAGAAAAAACTTTATATTATCTTTTTGTATTCCAAAATACAACAACAGTAGGTATTTATATGAAAATATGAATACAAGAAATATTGTTGTGATATGTGGCTCATATATTGAGTGGAAGACATGCACAAAGAGAAAATATGGTAGAAATCAAGATGCTGGTGTCAACCAGGGAAACCGTCGAGGGTTGCCCTATAATAGTCGACGGTTTGGCCCAGTTTTAGAGAGATTTTGCTCTCTATCTGAAACCGTCGACAGTATGTCTATAAATCTTCGATGGTTTGGCTCAGGAACCCAACGTAGATTTTTAAATTTTGAATAGGGACGTTAAGTTGGTTGAGGTTTGTAAGGAAAGCCTCCGGAAACTTTATATATACGTTCATTATGATGTATTTGTAACAGAGTCTGTGTCTTTGACACAAGATAGTAAGAAAATAATGTTGATTGCTCCCGTGGATATAAGCATTGCTGAACCACATAATCTCTTGTGTGTTTTTGTTATTGCTTTCATATAATCTGCACAATTGTGTTATAGATAAGACAAATTGGAAGTAAAGAATGTGGCAACTATCAAATTGTGTTTGGCCGATGACATGTTGTATCACGTCATGGAAGATGATTCTTCTACGGTTGTTTGGCAGAAACTCGAAAGTCAATATATGTCTAAGTCTCTTACAAATAAATTATTTCTTAAGCAATTAAGGTTATATTGGCCTAATATGGTGGAAGGTTCGGATTTGAACCAACGCATCAATGGATTCAATCAAATCATAAGTGATTTAATATAGGTTGATGTGAAATTCGAGGAAGATGACAAGGTGTTGAAACTATTGAATTCCCTACCTGCGTCTCACACGTATAAGAATTTGGTTACTACTCAAGTAAAGAAACTTTGAATTTGGAAGAGGTAACAAGCGCATTGTTGGGTTTTCATCAAATAAAGATGGCCAGCGATGAAATTTCACATGGTGAAAGGCTTGTCGTGAAGGGTAACCAGGAATGTGGGAGAAGCAGTGATGGTGATATGTTATTTGTTTCATCGGGTTCAGAATGCCTCACGGATTCTTGGATCCTAGATTCCAAATGCACTTATCACATGACACCAAATAAAAATTGGTTTAGCACCTACAGGTTAGTAAATTCTAGTTATATGCTAATGGGAAATGATGTTGTACACAAAATAGATGGAATAGAAAATGTTAGAATTAAGATGTATGATGGTGTTGTGAGAACTTTATGTGATGTAAGGCATGTACCGAATCTACGGAAGAATGTGATTTCATTGGGCACTTTAGATTGTAACAGGTATAGTTACAAGTCTGAAAGTGGAAAAATGAAATTGTGTGAAGGCGACTTGATTGTGATGAAAGGATAAAAATTAGCAAGTAATATCTATGCACGGCAGAGTATCACAGTTGTAGGTGGAGCTGCAGCTATAAAATCCGAGTCAGATGCTCTGTGGCATATGTGGTTAAGGCATATGGATGACTATATGTATTTAGATGTTTGGGGACTGGTGAGGATAGCATCACGAGGTGGACATATGTATTTCGTGGATTAATCACGAAACGTCTTGGTGTATCTCATGTGGCTTAAGTCAGAAATGTTTGTTAGGTTTAACTCGTGGTTGAGGTGGAAAACCAGACCACGAGAGAGATCCTCAGGTCAAACATTGGTATTGAGTACGCTGGTTCAGTTCAAGGAGTTTTGTGAGCATGGCAGGTTGCATACAAAGCTTGCAAGGAACTTCTTGGTGAAGTTAGTGAGTATGGTGTGTTTCTTGTTTAACCAATTGCCAAAGGTATCACTAGATGGGTGAGTTATAGGAGAGGTGTGTGTAGACACCCCATTTTTACCCAAGCCCAATATTATTATTATTATTATTATTATTATTATTATTATTATTATTATTATTATTATTATTATGCTATTATTATTATTATTATTATTAGTTTTCATTATATTTATTACTTTATTATTATTATTATTATTATTATTATTATTACTTTACCATTATCATTTTTTATTCTTATTTACTTATCTATTATTATTATTATTATTATTATGATTTCTATTGTTGTTATTTACACTATTATTATTATTATTATTATTATTATTTTTATTTTTCACTATTATTATTGTCGCGACGTCCCGGGAGCGCGGGTGCCCCGGGCGGCGAAATTAAAATCAATTTTAGAATTTTCATGGAAAAATCATGAAAAAAGTCGGAGTCGCCACTAACCTTTAGTGCAGTTAGAACACATGATTACTACCCCGTTAGGGGTAGAATCGGTTTACATTACCAGAGTTGGGGTCGGGAGTTCGGTTACGCGAGGGGAAGGTACGAGCACCCCCTACGCTCCCGTTCTTACGAACGGTACCTAATTAATTTGAAATTATCCCTAAGTCAATCTAACAATTCTTTAAATTACTCCTTTTTATAATTTTATAAATACATAGGGAAAATAAATAAATAAATATATACATATATTCCCTCAGAGCTTAGGGTACGTGATGCCCAAAGGCTCATACCCCCGCAATAAAATCATAGGGATTAAAATCAAAATTATTTAAGAAAATACGCTCCCACATTTTAAAATTGTAAGTAAAAGTTTTATAGGAAAATATTAGTATGGGAGGTTTTAATAATAGATATAATAATTTAAACATAATAAATAAGTAAATAAAATAGTAATAAACTAGAATATTAGGATACCAAAATACATACTAATCAACATATATAATAGAAGCTAAAATATCTAACATACCAATAATAGTAGAATTTGAATGAAATAAGAATGTCTTTCAGTCTCATCTCATTTCATCATCCTTGAACCACTACCTTGTGCCAAATTTTGTCCATTTTTGCTTGTATTTTGTGTAAGTGACATAGGAAATAATTTTATCAGTACAAAGGACTTGGAGCCATAAGTTGATTTCAGGGGTCTATTCAATGGGGCAAAAAAAAAAATCAGTCCCAAAGGATGTCCAAATAAAATTCTAAAAAGTAATTCACAAAAGGAAGAGCAAAAAGTGCAGTAAAAAAAGAATATGCAGGCAATGAAAGAAGAATAAGAAGAAGATAAAAAAGGGGAGGGACAGACCAAAGAAAGAAAAATCTTACCTTGCAGTCTTGTGCGGCGGCAATGGAGTCGTTGGCTTTTGCGCAGTCAACTAGATGAAACCAATCGAGCAACGATTTCTTATCCGATTAATGCGAAACTTTATGAGGTGTTTCCTAACCCTTTCATCTTAATTTTCACCGTTCAGATTCTTCTTTTGAGTTTTCTCCCTTTGTGTTAATGTCTTGCACAGCCGTATTACCGCCGCAGCAGTGGAATCATTAGTGTCTGCGCATCGAACTGGACGAAGCCAATCAAGCAGCGATTTCTTATCCGATCAATGCGAAATTTTACGAGGTCGTTTCTAACCCTTTCTTCTTAATTTTCACCATTCAGATTCGTCTTTTGAGTTTTCTCCCTTTGTGTTAATTTCTTGCAAAGTCGTATCACCGCCGCAGCAGTGGAGTCATCGGCGTCTGCGCATTCAACTAGACGAAGGCAATCGAGCGGCGATTTCTTATCCGATCAATACGAAATTTAACCAGGTTGTTTCTGACCCTTTTATCTTAATTCTCACTATTCAGATTATTATTTTGAGTTTTACAATTTCATTTTAATTTATTACACAGCTGTCTCACCGCCGCAGCAGTGGAATCGTCGGTGTATGCGCATTCAACTAGATGAAGCCAATCGAGCGGCGATTTCTTATCTGATCAATCTGAAACCTTACTCGGTTGTTTCTAACTCTCCCTTGTTAATATTTACTGATTTGATTAATTTCTTTGAGTTTCATCTCTTGGACAACTTGTCCACACACACACAAACACACACATGCACGTGTGATGTTTTTGTAATTTGTTTATATATATATATTTTTTCTTCTTAATGTTATTTTGTATATATATTGCTATTGCGTATATATTGATGTTCATTATTGTTTATTATTTATTTATTTCTTGTATACGATTGTATTATCATTTTGTCGTGTTCATAACATTGTTGTGGAATTTTTAATGCTATAATATTTATTTGAATAAATGATATTTATATTTAGCAACTTAGAATTGTAAGTAGCATTATACATTTAATTTAGTATTTTAGGTGACCGTGTACATTTAGTAATATAACATTTTAGGTAATATTATATATTATTATTATATTTTTAGTATGTTAATATACAAGGTATTAATTATTATGGTAAGTTTAATATTTTGGGTAATATTCTTTGTGTTTTGGTATCATGCTATTATATGGTATGTTTAGTATATATAGTATTATAGTAATCTATTACGTATTATATTATTTGTGGATATTTATTATTATTATTATCGTAATTATGTGTATTATGGTATGTTTAAGTATTTTTGTTTATAACGCACATGTAGTATTTTAATATTTGCTCATTATCTTAGTCTATATTATTGTTTATATTCTACTATTATTGGTATGTTAGATATTTTAGCTTCTATTATATATGTTGATTAGTATGTATTTTGGTATCCTAATATTCTAGTTTATTACTATTTTATTTACTTATTTATTATGTTTAAATTATTATATCTATTATTAAAACCTCCCATACTAATATTTTCCTATAAAACTTTTACTTACAATTTTAAAATGTGGGAGCGTATTTTCTTAAATAATTTTGATTTTAATCCCTATGATTTTATTGCGGGGGTATGAGCCTTTGGGCATTACGTACCCTAAGCTCTGAGGGAATATATGTATATATTTATTTATTTTCCCTATGTATTTATAAAATTATAAAAAGGAGTAATTTAAAGAATTGTTAGATTGACTTAGGGATAATTTCAAATTAATTAGGTACCGTTCGTAAGAACGGGCGCGTAGGGGGTGCTAGTACCTTCCCCTCGCGTAACCGAACTCCCGACCCCAACTCTGGTAATGTAGACTGATTCTACCCCTAACGGGGTAGTAATCATGTGTTCTAACCGCACTAAAGGTTAGTGGCGACTCCAACATCCATGTTTTTCCACACCATATTAAAATTGATTTTTAATTTCGTCGCTCGGGGCACACGCGCTCCCGGGACGTCGCGACAGCTTGGCGACTCCGCTGGGGACGTAGAGAGTCGAGCCATTAATTAATTGAAAATTATCCCAAGTTTAAATTTAATAAATCTTTTAATTACTCCTTATTTCGTAAATATAGTAATTTGTAAGTAGCTTTACTTAATTGTAAATATTTTACTTCCATAACTTGTAAATAGCCTCAATTAATTAAAAATATTTTGTTTCCTAATTTGTTGAGCATTAATTGTAGATATTTTTCCAAATATTCTGAAGAAGCATATTAATTGTAGATATTGTGAATAAGCATATTAATTATAGATATTTTGTATATTAATCGTAAATATTTTGTTTCATTATTTTTTTTGTTTCCAAAATTTTTTGAATAAACATATTAATTGCATATATTGTGTTTCCATATCTTGTGAATAAATACATTAATTATAGATGTCTTGTTTCCTTATTTTCAATAGCATGTGAATAAATGTGGGGATAGCAGGATTAGGTTAAATTTAAATGCACACACTTTCACGCTCTATACCCGAGCTTTCCTTACTAGGACTAGATAGGGGTGTAATAGCGTTTGTCCCTTCGTAGCTTTAGCTTGATGGGACCCGCGAACCACCCCGCTCAATGCGAGTTTTGTCCGGACCCCTATGGGGGAGGATGAAATTTCAAATTGGGGACCTTTTTGTCAATAGGGATTAAAGCCTACCCACACGTAATTGTCCATAGTTTTTCCTTAATTAGGATAGAGCCTTGAAGAAACCCTATAAAATAGGTGTACCTACCCTGGGTTGGGACAGGAGCCACATCCTTCTCCATTTATAGTGTGTTGTATATAAGCTATGAGATACTTTGTATTATATCATACATTTGACATTCATACATACTACTTAGCCAGTATTCTGGAAAAGCCCAATAATGAGACCATGGCCCATCCTTTCAAAAAATGAAGCACTTGGCCCAAGCATTTTAAAATATGGGTTGGTCCAACCCTTTTCAAGTAACTCGGGCCCAATTTTTTGAGAAATAACAAGTATAGGCCCAACCTTTTCCTAAGTAAAAACTCAGTCCAGGCCTGATTTTCAAAATGGGTCAAATCCAGATTTCCATAAATGGGCTTCGGCCTTATTACCTTAAAAATTCGGGCCCATATTTTCTAAACAATCCAAGCCCAAATCCTTTTAAAATTAGGGCCTGATCCCATCATGAAGTATATTGAAGCCCATATTTTAAAGTACTTGAGGCCCAAGTGCACACTAAAGTCCACAAGTCCGCACTGAACAAATCCAACGGGTTGACCAACCTGGGTCAACCCCAACCTCATATCATAATTTGACCCTTCATAGAATCTGAGATACATGAACCGATTGAGGGAAGAATTGAATTTAAATTGTGGCCCATCAATGATTGTCTTGAAATCTCTCATTAGTGGGACTTTTCCTAGAATGCTGACAAAGTAGTTAGTTAGGTTACATTGCATCCATGTATTCATGCGTAATTTCACGCGTAATCATGCACGCTAGGTCACATGCATGTTCATATCTCTATTTGTATGTGTAATTGCACTAGTTACATCCATGCACAAACATACATTGCATCCATGCATTCATACCTATGCATTCACGATTCTAAAAAGGGAAGGTTTTGGTTTGCAGTGCCTAGCCATAGAATTCGTCTGAGCAAGCAGCATTGAGACTGTCACGCATCAATACAATACCAAGAGAAGGGCAAAAGAAATGAGTGAACAATTGGAAGGTAGAGTCCTGGGCATAGAACAAGGACAGGAAGAATTGATTGAAAAAATGAGTAAAATTATGGAATTGTTGATGAACAAAGGAAAAGCGGTACAAAATGATTCTGAAACAGATATAGACCCTACTCATCCTCCAGGGTTCACCCTAAATCATGGACAAACACCAGCTCCACCACCGGGCGTCATGGGGGATCCAATGCCAGATATGCCTCCATTTATCCCAACTGTGCCAGCACAAGGGTTTCCAGTGGCAGGGGTTTCCCCCTTAGCAACTCCTGATATGGGGATAAATAGACCTGAGTCTGAGCGTCGTTGTGACGTATTGGAGGAGCGCTTGAAAGCAATTGAAGGGTATAATACATTTGATTCCGTACCAAAGGTCACTCTGCCGCCAAAATTCAAGTTGCCGAATTTTGAAAAATTCGATAGGACCCACTGTCCTCGGACCCACCTGCGCTTGTATTGCCAAAAAATGGCTGCACATACTGATGATGAAAGGTTGATGATGCATTGCTTTCAAGATAGTTTGACTGGAGCAGCTATCAGATGGTACATTCAGCAGGATCGAGCTCGAATTCGTACTTGGAAAGATCTGGCAAATTCATTTATAGCTCAGTACCGCCATGTGATAGAGATGGCACCTTATCGTATGACCCTGCAAAGCATGCAAATGAAACCTAATGAAACATTCAGAGAATATGCATATAGATGGAGGGACATGTCCATCCAAGTGAGCCCTCCGATGGAAGATAGGGAGGCTATCTCCCTATTCGTGAATACATTGAAAGATCCCTACTTTGGGCATCTCTTAGGGGCAACCCCACATGACTTTATGGATATTGTTGCTACTGGAGAGAGAATTGAAACTGCCATCAAAGTCGGAAGAACCAAAAGTGGTGATGCAGAAACTGACCCAAGTAAGAGGAAGAAAGACGAGGAAGCACAGATGATTCAGGGGCATCATTACCAAGAGGGTAAAATCCGGGGGACAAATAAGAATTTTGCTTACAAGCCCATAGTCCATCAGATAGTGCATTCAGGTGCGCAACCCCAAGCAGTTCCCTTCGGACCTAAGCCTATTTCAAGGCAGCTGAGTGTTCAGGACACGGGAGGGAGCCCCCTAATGGAAAGAAAGAGAAAAGAAGTTCAACCTATTCCGATGACTTACGCAGAATTGTTCCCGCAATTGGTGGAAATTCAAATGGTTGCGCCAATACCAGGATTGTTGCTACAATCCCCTTTCCCAAGGTGGTACGACCCAAATGCTCGATGCGAGTATCATTCTGGGGCAATAGGTCATTCAATCGAAAAATGTTGGCATTTCAAGCATAAAGTACAAACCTTAAGAGATTTGGGTCTATTGGCAATTGATGTGGAGGAGCCTATTGTGCAACATTGAAGGAATATTTTGAAGATCAGATCTGTCAAAGAAGTACAACAAGTTTTGAACCAGAGATATTCCGCATATAGTCTGAATAAATGGGTTTTCTTTTGACCATGGAAACAGAGAAATACAAGTGGCAAGCTTTTGATTATTCGCCCCCTACATGGATGCTTTTATCTTCTTTTGTTTTCTTCTTTCTTTTGTTGCAATTTATTAAAGGTTTTATCTCCGAAGTTTCCTTTGCTATCAAAGAAACGAAATTATGTATTTTCGTATATCACTTGCATCGGGAGTTCAATGTCCAAAATTTTGTTTACTCGTGTTTCTTTGCTAAGATAAGGAAAATAAAATACCAGTATTCATGAACCAAAAGCAGGTGTTAGCTATGAAAAATTCAAGCTACGAGATGAAAATAAAGCAAGATGAAACAATGTTCGTCACTCCATGAGTTCAAATACTGCGAAGAAGTTCTGAAAGCCTCAGTAAAATATGTGTTGGTTTCATGAATCTCATGTCAGTCCGCTAATTAAGTTTTGATCGAATGATAGATGACCATCTTTGGCTGACCAGTTATCCTTAGAAAGAACCAAATATTGATTTACCAATTGTTAACCAAGTTGAGCCTGAATGTTAAACTAGTCTTTTCTTAACAGCCAGTTCACCAAAGAGTCGCCAAGCTGTCGCGACGTCCCGGGAGCGTGGGTGCCCCGGGCGGCGAAATTAAAATCAATTTTAGAATTTTCATGGAAAAATCATGAAAAAAGTCGGAGTCGCCACGAACCTTTAGTGCGGTTAGAACACATGATTACTACCCCGTTAGGGGTAGAATCGGTTTACATTACCAGAGTTGGGGTCGGGAGTTCGGTTACGCGAGGGGAAGGTACGAGCACCCCCTACGCGCCCGTTCTTACGAACGGTACCTAATTAATTTGAAATTATCCCTAAGTCAATCTAACAATTCTTTAAATTACTCCTTTTTATAATTTTATAAATACATAGGGAAAATAAATAAATAAATATATACATATATTCCCTCAGAGCTTAAGGTACGTGATGCCCAAAGGCTCATACCCCCGCAATAAAATCATAGGGATTAAAATCAAAATTATTTAAGAAAATACGCTCCCACATTTTAAAATTGTAAGTAAAAGTTTTATAGGAAAATATTAGTATGGGAGGTTTTAATAATAGATATAATAATTTAAACATAATAAATAAGTAAATAAAATAGTAATAAACTAGAATATTAGGATACCAAAATACATACTAATCAACATATATAATAGAAGCTAAAATATCTAACATACCAATAATAGTAGAATATAAACATTAATATAAGATAATGAGCAAATATTAAAATACTACATGTGCGTTATAAACAAAAATACTTAAACATACCATAATACACATAATTACGATAATAATAATAATAAATATCCACAAATAATATAATACGTAATAGATTACTATAATACTATATATACTAAACATACCATATAATAGCATGATACCAAAACACAAAGAATATTACCCAAAATATTAAACTTACCATAATAATTAATACCTTGTATATTAACATACTAAAAATATAATAATAATATATAATATTACCTAAAATGTTATATTACTAAATGTACACGGTCACCTAAAATACTAAATTAAATGTATAATGCTACTTACAATTCTAAGTTGCTAAATATAAATATCATTTATTCAAATAAATATTATAGCATTAAAAATTCCACAACAATGTTATGAACACGACAAAATGATAATACAATCGTATACAAGAAATAAATAAATAATAAACAATAATGAACATCAATATATACGCAATAGCAATATATATACAAAATAACATTAAGAAGAAAAAATATATATATATATAAACAAATTACAAAAACATCACACGTGCATGTGTGTGTTTGTGTGTGTGTGGACAAGTTGTCCAAGAGATGAAACTCAAAGAAATTAATCAAATCAGTAAATATTAACAAGGGAGAGTTAGAAACAACCGAGTAAGGTTTCAGATTGATCAGATAAGAAATCGCCGCTCGATTGGCTTCATCTAGTTGAATGCGCATACACCGACGATTCCACTGCTGCGGCGGTGAGACAGCTGTGTAATAAATTAAAATGAAATTGTAAAACTCAAAATAATAATCTGAATGGTGAGAATTAAGATAAAAGGGTCAGAAACAACCTGGTAAAATTTCGTATTGATCGGATAAGAAATTGCCGCTCGATTGCCTTCGTCTAGTTGAATGCGCAGACACCGATGACTCCACTGCTGCGGCGGTGATACGACTTTGCAAGAAATTAACACAAAGGAAGAAAACTCAAAAGACGAATCTGAACGGTGAAAATTAAGAAGAAAGGGTTAGAAACGGCCTCGTAAAATTTCGCATTGATCGGATAAGAAATCGCTGCTTGATTGGCTTCGTCCAGTTCGATGCGCAGACACTAATGACTCCACTGCTGCGGCGGTAATACGGCTGTGCAAGACATTAACACAAAGGGAGAAAACTCAAAAGAAGAATCTGAACGGTGAAAATTAAGATGAAAGGGTTAGGAAACACCTCATAAAGTTTCGCATTAATCGGATAAGAAATAGTTGTTCGATTGGTTTCATCTAGTTGATTGCGCAAACGCCAACGACTCCATTGCCGCCGCACAAGACTGCAAGGTAAGATTTTTCTTTCTTTGGTTTGTGCCTCCTCCTCTTTGGCTTGGCTATGGCCCCCTTATATAAAAAAATTCTGTAAACCTTAAAAAAAACTTCCTTTTTGATTTTATTTTTCTTTTTCTTTTCTTTTTTTTTTTGCTTTTACTATTATGGTAATAATGAAAATAGTAATAGTAATAATAATTATTATAATAATAATAATAAAATCATAATAATAATAAATAATTGTAGTAAAAGTAAAAATAATAAAGATACTATCAATAAAATAATAATAATAAGACTAGTAATAATAATAATACTAATAGTAATAGTAAAAATGACAATAATAAAATAATTATAGCAAAAAATAAAAATAAAAATAAAAATGAAGTAATAATAACAATGTAAATAATAATAATAATAATAATAATAATAATAATAATAATAATAATAATAATCATATCGGGCCTGGGTAAAAATGGGGTGTCTACAATTATTATTGTTAATTATTTTTCCATATTGATATAAGTAATTTATTATTATTACTATTATTATATTATTATTTATTTTCCTATATTGATATAAGCAATTTATTATTATTACTATTATTATATGATTGTTATTTTCCTATAGTGTTATAAGTGGCTTATTATTATTATTTTTATTATTATTATTTTTATTATTATTATTTTTGTTTTTATTTGTTATTCTTACCACTATATTTACCATTATTATTATTATTATTATTAGTATTTTTATTAACATTATTATTTGGCTATTATCATTAATTTTTATTACTCTTGCTATTATTTATTATTTTTATTTCTATATTCACTTTATTATTATTTTTACCTTATTATTATTTTTATTATATCCTTATTACCATGTTAGTAATTATACTCATATATGTTATTTCCAAAAGAAAAAAAATATAATTAAAATACCATAAACCAAAAAGGAAAAGAGAGAGTTAGGGTTTCTAATTTTTTTTATAAAAGGACCCTTTTCTTCTCTTCTAAGCAGGGCCGGGGGGTGAGCGCACAGCCATTAAAAAAAAAAACTCTTCTGTGCTCACACGGACAACTCCACCTTCTCCATCACGCTCTCTCTTTCATTCCCTGCAATCCCTCAGCCTTACTGTCTTCTTCCTTCATCCTCTCCACACAGCAACCCCTCCTCACCTCTCTCTGCTCAAACAAAGCCACCAAACCAGACCACCCTCTGCAGCCATCAATCCCCTCCACTCCGTCGAACACATCCTCAGCTTCCAACCAGCAACCTGTGAGCAGCACCTTCGGCCAGCAACTCCACAGCAGACCCGAGAGCTTCATTCCAGTTCCAGCAGGCCTCTCGGCCAACACCAGCCAAGCAACCCGAGCACATCTCTTGCCCTGTTCTCCATCAGCACTACCGTGGACCTCCACCTCTCTAGCAACCACCCGAGTATGAATCACGGCTAGCTTCCAGCAGTCACCCAGCCACCAGCAGTCCGGCCCCACACCAGCAGCAAACCACAGCCCCGGCCACCCTCATTCAGCAAGCCAAGGCGCCGTCTGCTGCTCCTCTCGGCTCTTCGCAGAAGACCCGAGCATCCACCCACAGTGAGTCCCCTGCCTCCCTCTGTTTTTTTTTTTTTTGCTGCACACTGTCTATATACATACACACACATAAATATATAAATATATATATGCATAGGTATACTGGTATCATATGGATTTCAGTACATAAAGTTAGTTTTTTTTTTATGTGATTATTAGGAGGTATGTTAATTGTTATTATATATATATTTAGATTTATATGATTTATCATTATTCTATTGTTCCATGGTTTTGGGTTATTATTTTATGTATATGCAGTGGCTTGATTTAATATTTTCATTATTTTATACTGATATGTAATAGCCTACGTGTTTTCTTTATTTATTAGGTATATATTTTATCATTCCATATATGTGTGTTATTGTCTTATGGTATTAATTTTTGAAGGTTTATTGTGTATTTATTGTCTATGTGCTTTTGCATGTAGTATATTTAGGGGTTTTTATTTATGTCTAAATTTATTGTACATATTAAATAATATTATTATTGTTGGATTATTATTATTTTTTAAATACCCTATTACATGTCCATACTTATTGTTGCACTTATTTATTTAACATCGATATTTAATAATTGACATTCATGTTTGTATCTTTTGTAGTATTTATGATTATATTTGTAGAATTTTCTTGTTAAACTTTTACTGTTATAGGATTTTTAATATTTGTTAAGTTGATATCCACGTTTGTATTTCGGCTATGTGTATTATTTAATAATCATTGTTGTCATTGCAAAATTGTTATGGTTAAAATATGTCTTAATATTTAATTTTAAACTTTTGTTGTATCCATTGTAAATGTTAAATGATGTATTATCAAGGTAGGATTTTTACATGTTTAGTAGTAAGGTAATATTACATATTTAGTAAATTAGGATCTTAAGATTGGTGTTTTATTGATATTATATGTGAATTAATAATTTTAGTTATATGTATATCACATATTAGCACATTGGTAAATATTACATATTTAGCATTTTTGTATTTTTTTTTTAATATTATATATTTAGTGATTTAGGGTTTAATGGATATTATATGTTTAGTAAATTAGCATTTTAATCACATGTTTAGCATCAATTATTTTTTTTTAGTATATTAATGTAGTTAGTATTAATTATTAGTATCCTAGTATTTTTAGTATCAGCTATTTTTAGTATATAAATATGTTTAGTATTAATCATTATTAGAATCTGACTATATTTAGTATTAAGTATCCTTAATATATTAATATATATAGTATTTAGTTACTTATTTTACCATTCATAATATGTTAGTAGGTATGTGAGGCTTATTATTCTATTACCATATTTAAAAACCTCCCATGTTAGTATTTTCCTATAAAAATTTTATATATATAATTTCAAAATTTTGGGAGTGTATTTTCTTAATTATTATCCCTATGATTTTATTGCGGAGGGTATGAGCCTTTGGGCCTCACGTACCCTAAGCTCTGAGGGAATATATGTATATATTTATTTATTTATTTATTTTTCATAGGTATTTATAAATTCACAAAAAAGATTAATTTAGAGACTTATTAGATTAACTTAGGGATAATTTCAAATTAATTAGGTACCGTTCGTAAGAACGGGCGCGTAGGGGGTGCTCGTACCTTCCCCTCGCGTAACCGAACTCCCGTCCCCAACTCTGGTAATGTAGACCGATTCTACCCCTAACGGGGTAGTAATCATGTGTTCTAACCGCACTAAAGGTTAGTGGCGACTCCGATATCCATGTTTTTCCATGAAAATATTAAATTGATTTTTGATTTCGCCGCCCGGGGCACACGCGCTCCCGGGACGCCGCGACAGTGTGGACAGGTACTGCGGTAGACGACTCCATAATGAGAGTATTCAGTAGAGACTCAGGGCAGAGATGGCATGGTTCATATTGCAAGGATTTTTAACTGAGGAGACTAACAATAAAAAAAATGGGTCTAGATGCACTATCAGACTACCACGCAGATATAAATTTGATGTTCTAGTGTTTATGCATTCATTACTACCAGCAAGGTTCCTACTATTTTTCAAGATGCGGTGCACAACAAAGGGAAAAATAGATGGATGAGTGTTATAGTAAAAAAGATGAAGCTACTGTATAAGAATCAGATATGGGAGTTGGCAGAGCTTCCAGTGAGGAAGAGGTTAATAGGATGCAATGAAGTGATGTTTCTATTGTTTGTGGATAACATGTTATTTTCTGGGAAGACTTTAACTGAGGCTAATTAGTTGGGAACTCTATTGAAAGGTTTTGACATTAAGGTTTTGGGCATGGCTAAAAAAGAGTCTTGGTTTGGAGATTCACAAGGACAGAACTGCAGGGAGATTGGGATTATCTCAGGGGCGCTTTACGAACAGAATTGCAGGGAGATTTTGTTTGCATCTTGGGTGGTTTTGTGGAGAATCAATGTAATTTGTCTACCGATCGGTACCCAAGGACGGACGGTGATGTTTGGGATATGTCAAAAGCCCCCTATGTTGGTGCAATGAGGTGTTTCGGTAGGCAAAAAAGTGGTCTACCAATTGTGAGATTTGTTGATGTAGACTATCCACGTACCCTACCACTGATGGATAACTTAGTTTTCTACTGAACATAATGCCACATTCGATTGTACCCTTCAAGTACTTAAGAATCCACTTGACCGCATCCCAATGTCGTCGACCCAGATTTGAAAAGAACTTACTCACCACACTGATAGCCCGTGCCAAGTCCGGCCTTGTACATACCATGACATACATCAGACACCCCACTGCACTAGCATAGGGGACCTTCGACATATCATGAACCTCATCGTCTGTCTTTGGGCACTGGGCCGTAGACAACCTGAAATGACTCACTAATTATGTACTCATCGGTTTAGCATTAGATATGTTAAACCTCTCAAGAACCTTCTCCATATAGCCGCCCTAAGACAACCATAGTTGTTCCATCCCTATGAATCTCCATGCCAAGAATCCTCTTGGTTGCACTCTTTCGTGTCAAATTCTTTTCCCAACTAATTTTTTCAACTGATTAACTGCAGTCAAAATCTTCCAAGAAATTGGCATGTCATTTATATAAAAAAACAAAATAATTACCCATTTGCATCCTATCACCCTCTTCCTCTCTGGAAGCTCCACCAACCCTCGCATCTGATTCTTATGTAGTAACTCCATCTTCTCCACTATAGCACCCATCCACCTATTTTTCCCTTTGTTGTACACCGCATCTTGAAAAATAATAGGAACTTTGCTGGTAGTAATGAATGCGTCAAACATTAGATCATCAAACTCATACATGGGCGGTAGCCTAATAGTGCACCTAGCCCTATTGAGATCATGTTGGTGTCCCGATCTAGAACTCCCTGCAATATAAATGATGTCATCTCTACCATGAGTTTGCAACTTTACCCACATCACAATCTCCCTTCTACACCAGTTTATATTGTGATATTGCTGCTCTCTTGAGCTAAAGCTCCTTGCATTTCTGCCCTAAGTCTCCAACTCCACCAGCTCAACATGCTCGTTGCTGCTGTAGTATTCTAGCACCCATTTCTCTTCATCTACCTGAGTACGCTGCACCATGGCTTTAATTTCAAAAACCAAGTCTCCACTGATCACCACCCTATTTGCCATTGGATCACACAACTTGAACCCATCTTTCTTATACCAAACAAAGATGTACCGTTCGGACATTGCACTAAGCTTATATCTCACCTCACTAGAAATGTGCATGGCTAGACTTCCAAACTCTCTCAAACCAAAGGTCTACTACATAACATGTCGAAGCCTCTCTTGCAACTCTCCCATCTAGTGATACCTTTGGCGATCAGTTAATCGAGAAACACGCCATACTCAATGATATTACCAAGAAGTTCCTTGCAAGCCCTGCATATAACCTGCCATGCTCACAAAACTTCTTGAACACCAGCGTACTTAGCTCCAATGTATAGCCTGAGGAACTTTCTCCCGGTATGGTATTCCACCTTAACCACATGTTAAACCTGGCAAGCATCTCCAACTTGTGCCGCATAAGGTACCCCAACACCTTTCGTGATAAACTCACAAAGTACCCATGTCCAACCCATGATGCTGCCCTCACCGGTTCCCACACATCCAAAATAATGTAATTAAGAATACCCTCTATTTTGTGTGTAGTTGTTTTATACAAAACAGTATTATTTGACTTAAAACTTTCAGCTGCAGCTCCACCTACAACTCTGTTACCTAGCAATGCATAGAAATTCCCTGCTAACCTCTCTCCCTTCATCACCATCAAGACGCCTTTTGTAATAACCCGAGGAATTAATCAGGGCCTCGTCGATGAACACAGGGGATTCGTCGACAAGGATACATGAGGATCTCGTTGAAGAAGACACGTCTCGTCGACAAGAAGATACCGAGAGAGGGTTTAAGGTAGACTGAAACTCGTCGACGAGGGTGCAGGTTCGTCAACGAACTTTCTACAAGACTCGTCGATGAGATGATGTGTCTCGTCGACGAAGTTGACCCTATAAATAGCTGAAACACGGATTTTTAACTTAGTTTTCAGCTTAGAAAATTCCTCTATCTCTCTCTCTCTCTCTATGTTTCCCTCCCATTCTCTCTTTGATCCCAGCTCCATTTCTCAGCGGATTGAAGATCTGAGGCCACCACGATGCTCCTGGCGAAGTTCGTTGCAAGTCTGCCGGAGCTGATCGTTGGTGGAGATGATTTGAAATTCATCTCAATCTTAGGGTAAGGTATTTTATCCAGTTTTTACCTTTCCCACAGTTACAGAAAGTGAAGTATGCAATAAAATACTGATATTTTGTTCTAGGGGATGATGTTTTCAGTATGTTGAACAGAGAACCCTACGGGTATAGGGCCAGAGTACAGTAGGGGTTTTCCAGAGTTTAGGTAAGGGAAATATGCTGTGCTAGCGATTTTTAATATGTATACAGAATATTATGAATGTGTATTTACAAGCATGCAGATCAAATTATTTTTCCAAAAAATTAAGAATATTATCTTTTTAGCAGAATTACAGGAATTGAGCATGAGATTGTGTTTACTCAAATGTGTGGCATGAGTTTATTACAGTATAATATGTAGATTTTACAGTATTACAGATATTCAGATATTTCAAATTATTAGCAATGAATGAGACATACAATATGTCTCAAAAAAAGATGATTTCTAAACCATAACACTCAGGCAGATTATGCAGTTATAGCATCAAGATGCTATAATTAGATTATTCAGAGATTACAAATATTATATATAGAGTATATAGATATACAGATATTTCAGACAGATATTACAGATATTACAGATAGATATCACAGTTATTACAGACAGATATTTCAGATATTTTAAATAGATATTACAGATAATTCAGATAGATGTTTCCGATATTAGAGCTCAGATTTACAATGTTATGGTTGTTTTGAATTCAAGTTAAAAGCAACAAGATGATTATATATATATATATATATATATATATATATATATATATATATATATATATATATAGTATTACACAATATCTAACCTCTGTGGATATTACAGGCAGAGATATACAGCAGTGCACAATACCATTGCTAGTTCAGAAACGTGCAACCACATGACTTAGATAGTATGTGGATTTCATCTAACCGTGCGATGAGAGATTGCAGTCTCTCTAGCATGCTGGGTTGGGGTAGCAGGTTAGACGATGAAAGAGGTTAGAGATGGCCTGGAGTGATTGTAGTGGGCTAGATGTACACTGATTGGCGGATGTTAGAGATTCAGATTGACTTGTTTGGTAGGCCAACCAAAGTAAGTCTAGCCTACGGGTCGCACAACCCTATCATGAGGGGATATATCATGATATACAGATCTTAGGGTATAACAGAAGTTTATATGTACAAATATATTACACAGCAGTAGTTTGTACTATTATATTAGCAATACCTTCAAATAGCAAACTCAGATACACAGCTATGTTTTAAAATTATATTCTAAATATTATGTACAGTTTATCAGATTACTCAGATTACAATATCAGTACTATTTCAATATTTTAAATGTTTAACTCAGCCGCCACACACTAGTAATAGCATATTTTCACTTACTGAGCATTGTCTCATCCCAGTGACTTACTATTTTTTAGGAGATCCAGTTAGGCGAGCAGATCACGCTTATGGGTAGGGGTTTACTAAAGCTACCCTTACTAGAAGGGTAGGTGTGTTTTGGGTATCAGTGATTTGGGGATAGTTTCTAGATTTTGATGTTGTCACTGGAAATTTTGTATTGTAAATCTATATATATTTCACAACAGAGTAGCTTTCTGGTATTGTATATAGTAGTTCCTAGTTTTTGTATACCGCTGCTTAGATACATATGATATACAAAATTATTCTCAACACTCCTTGGAGCCTGAGTTTACCAGTAGTACTTCAGACAGATGACATTTATTATATTCAGATAGAAAGGGAAAAAAAATTAAATAGCAGGTCGTTATAGTTTGGTATTAGAGCCTAGGTTGCTAGGTTTTGTAGACTCTAGAATGTAGCGGATATAATACCAGAATATAGGAAAAGAATTTGAGGATTTGTTTTGTGGTCTGAATACAGGATTTTCGTGGTGGTTTATGTGTTTTTCTTGGGGTGACGATTTCAAGAAAACTATAGTAAACTATCGACGAGTCATATGTTTAGATTGCAGGATTGGATTTTGGGGTAAGAACAAGGGAGTTGATAATAGAGAAACTGAGATTCTAGTTGAATAAGATAAATTAGATCTATGCGAGAAATAGGATTCTAAAATAGTGTTTTGTGTATTTTTAGGATGGATCAGGGTAGTAGTGGCACTGATGCTGGAGGTGACAGACCAAGACCCTCCAGTATGGGAGGTGGAGATAGAGATGTCGTTTTACGCAATGTCACCCACCAGGTGATGGCTGAAATGGCCAAGAGCTGAGGAGAGCATAGTTGCACGATCGAGCATTTTATGTAGATGAAACCTCCTTCTTTTGCTGGAGGACCTGACCCGATTGTGGTTGAGGATTGGGTTCAGGACGTAGAGGAGATTTCAGCAGTAGTGGCATGTACAGATGAGCAGAAAGTGGCATTTGCAACGTTTAAACTGACAAAAGAGGCAAAGCACGGGTGGAGATCAACGCGTATGATTGAGGAACAAAGGCCCGATCCAGTGTCAATGTCATGGAGTAGATTCAAGGAATTATTTTTCAAGCGATATTTCCCTGCTATCGTTCGGAGCGCAAAGGTAGCAGAATTTTTGCATTTGACTCAGGGGTTGATGACGGTGACCCAGTATGCTGCATGATTTCTTGAGTTATACCGTTTCGCCCCACATTTAGCACCAGACGAAAAGAAAAAGGCAAGGAAGTTTGAAGAGGGATTGAAGTAGAGTTTATTTGAGCAAGTTATCGTCTTTCGAGCTCAGACGTTTACAGAGGTGGTGAATAGAGCTGCTGTTATTGAGAGTGGTATGTAGATGAATGTTGTAGCTTAGAGTTAGAGGAAGAGGTCCGTGCCTCAACATTTACAGGCGAGCTCTAACTGAGGGCCATGGAGAGGAGATCAATATGGGGGTGGTCAAGGACAGATGATAGGCCATGGTGGTTTTCAGGGTGGATGGGCTGTTCCTACCTGTCCCAGATGTGGCCATAGACATCCAGGTTACCCGGGCATAGATCTTGGTCGTGTCAGGGATTGCCAACTCAGGCACCATCTCCCAGACCATACTGGGGTGGTTATTAGGCCCCTTGTGGAGGACAGCGGAGGAACACTAAACCGGCGAGAGTATACGCGTTGACGTCGGGCGATGCTGATGCAGCTGGAGACGTAGTTACGGGTACCCTTACTGCTTTCTTATATACAACTGTTGTTTTATTTGATACAAGTGTCACCCACTCTTTTATTTCATCGGTATATGCTAAATTAACGGGTTATGAGACATAGTTGTTAGATATTGGGTTAGCTGTAGTTACGCCGACTGGGTCAGTGGTGAGATGTAAGAGGGTACTTAGGTATTTTTCAGTAGCTATTCAGGGAAAGATATTGCCAGCTGATTTGGTGATATTAGAAATGCAAGGATTTGATATAATTCTAGGTATGGATTGGTTGGCTGTTAATCATGCTAGTATTGGCTGTCATTTGAAAGAAGTGATTTTCAAAACCTCTAGGCGAGCAAGAATACAGATTTCTTGGTTCGCAGGTATGTTCTTCGCCACAGCTTGTATCGGCTATACAGGTGAGAAAACTAATTCAAGAAGGCTGCTCGGGATTTGTTGCCTATGTTAAGGAATTGCCAAAAGAAGAATTGAAACAAGCTGATATTTCTGTGGTCATAGAATTTTCAGACGTATTTCCAAAAGAATTACCTGGTTTGCCACAAGACCGTGAAGTTGAGTTTACAATGGATCTTCTACCGGGGTCAACGCCAATATCTAAAGCTCCTTATCGGATGGCCCCAGCCAAGTTAAAAGAGTTAAAAGATCAATTGCAAGAATTATTGGATAAAGGATTCATCAGACCCAGCGTGTCGCCCTGGGGAGCGCCAATTTTATTTGTGAAAAAGAAATATAGGACTATGAGGATATGTATAGATTACAGGGAGATAAATAAACTAACAATTAAGAATAAATATCCTCTTCCCAGGATCGATGATTTGTTTGATCAGCTCCAGGGAACCCAGATCTATTCTAAAATCGACCTACGGTCAGGTTATCATCAGGTGAGAGTGAGGGCAAAGGATGTCTCGAAAACAGCGTTTCGTATAAGATATAGACATTACGATTTCCTAGTGATGCCATTTGGGTTGACTAACGCACCAGCAGTATTTATGGATTTAATGAATCGAGTGTTCCATCAGTACTCGGACTAGTTTGTGGTTGTATTCATTGGTGATATACTCGTCTACTCGAGAAGTTTTAAGGAGCATGAGCATTATTTAAGGCTGGTATTGTAGATATTGAGAAAAAGGAAGTTGTGTGCGAAATTTAAGAAATGTGAATTCTGGCTGAGGTAGGTTTCTTTTATTGGCCATGTAATCTCTGAGACAGGTGTATCTATTGACCCGAGTAAGATAGAGGCAATAATGAATTGGGTAAGGCTAGGAAATGTTCAAGAGGTTAGGAGTTTTTTGGGTTTAGCAGGTTATTATCGATATTTTGTGGATGGTTTCTCCAGTTTGTCAGGTCCATTGACATGACTCACAAGGAAAAATGCGAGGTTTGAGTGGAATGATGATCGTGAACAGAGCTTTTAGGATTTGAAATAGAGGTTGGTTACTGCCCCAGTGTTGGCTATCCCATCGGGGGAGGACAAATTTGTGATATACAGTGATGCGTCCCTAAAGGGACTTGGGTGCGTATTAATGCAGCACGGCAGGGTCATTGCGTATGCTTCTAGACAACTTAAAGAATTTACGAAGAATTACCCTATGCATGATTTGGAGTTAGCTGTAGTGGTGTACGCTCTTAAAATCTGAAGGCATTATTTGTATGGTGGAAAATGCAAGATCTTCACGGATCACGAGAGCTTGAAATACTTCTTTACCCAGAAATAATTGAATATGAGGCAAAGAAGGTGACTAGAACTTATTAAAGATTATGACTGCACTATTAGTTATCACCTAGGGAGAGCAAATGTGGTAGTAGATGCTCTAAGCAGGAAATCAGTGGGACCAGCACTGGCAGCTATGAAGGTTTAGCATCCGATCCTGATGGATTTGGAGAGACTTACCATAGAGTTAGTAAAGGATAGTCCTTAGGCATTTGTTGCCAGCCTAGTTGTACAACCTGCATTATACAAGAAAATTAATGCAGCTCAGGGTGATGATGCAGAGTTGATAGAGGTTATGGCTAGAGTGCGGGATGGTTAGAGAGACGAGTTCAACATATTAGATGACAGAGCCCTACGGTTCCGTACTAGGTTATGTGTTCCTGCAGATACCGAGATCAAGAGAACTACATTGGAGGAGGCTCATAGATCACTATACACAGTCCATCTCGGCAGTACTAAAATGTATCGGGATCTACGAGAGTACTTTTGGTGGAGTGGAATGAAAAGGGAGATAGCCGAGTTTGTACAGTAGTGCTTGACGTGCCAGTAAGTTAAGGCTGAGCACCAGAGGCCAGCAGGACAGTTGCAACCACTGTTTATCCCAGAGTGGAAGTGGGACCACGTTTCCATGGATTTTGTTACTGGGTTGCCACCAGTGCAGTAGGGATTGAATGTAATTTGGGTGGTTGTAGATCGTCTAACAAAAATCACCCATTTCATCCCTATTAAAGTCGGTTATTCCGTGGACAGACTAGTAGAAATATATGTTCAGGAGATAGTTCGCGTCCATGGGGTACTGCTATCCATAGTCTTGGACCGAGATCCTCGATTCACTTCACGATTTTGGAAAAGTTTTCAGGAGGCTATGGGTACACGGTTAGCATTTAGCACAACTTTTCATCCCTAGACAAATGGTCAGACTGAGAAGACGATCCAGACATTAGAAGATATGCTTCGGGCATGCGTGCTAGATTTTGGGGGCAGTTGGACTCAGTTTATGCCGTTGGTTGAATTTGCTTACAACAACAACTATCAGGCTAGTATCGACATGGCATCATACGAGGCATTATATGGTAGGAGGTGTCGTTCTCCTCTTTTCTGGGATGAGGTAGGCGAAAGGCGAGTTTTGGGTCCAGAAATTGTATAGTAAGCGTATGATAAGGTCTGACTAATTAAAGAAAGAATCAGTACTGCATAGAGTCGGCAAAAAAGCTATGCAGACACTCACCGTTGAAAATTAGAGTTTGACGTGGGAGACCGAGTATTTTTAAAGGTAGCTTATCTAAGAGGGGTTATAAGGTTTGGAAAGAAGGACAAGGTAAGGCCTAGGTATATTGGCCCTTTTGAGATACTAGAAAGAATAGGGTGAGTTGCCTATAGGCTAGCTCTGTCGCCAATTTTATCCATAATACAATACGTGTTTCATGTTGCTATGTTGAGGAAATACGTCTCAGATTCATCCCACATAATTAGTTATGCAGGAATAGAGCTTAAGGATTCATTAGATTATGAAGAAGCACTAGTACAGATATTAGACATAAAGACACAAGAATTACGCACTAAAGAAATTCAGTTAGTTAAAGTTTTGTGGAAGAATCATTCTATAGAGGAAGCTTCTTAGGAGCTCGAGGAGCGGATGAGACAGAAATACCCGCAGTTGTTCCAAGAGGTTTAAAGGTAATAAGGTAAAGTATAATAGCTAGATAATGTTTCTTTTGCAGGTACATGTATGGAAAAGATGAAAGTAGTTATTAGTTATATATATGTAATCTCCCAGAACTTAGATTGTAACCACAATATTCATATGCCATAAGTGAGGGTAAGTAATAAAATAAGTAGACAATTTTCCTCAAAGAATGATGAATGATTCAGTTAGTAAATTTCAAGGACGACATTTTATAAGGAGGGGAGAATGTAATAACCCGAGGAATTAATAAGTGCCTCGTTGACGAACACAGGGCATTCGTCAACGAGGATACATGAGGACCTTATCGACGAAGACACATCTCATCGATGAGAAGATACTGAAAGAGGGTTTAAGGCAAACTGAAACTCATCGACGAGGGTGCAGGTTCGTCAACGAACTTTCTACAAGACTCGTCGACGAGATGACGTGTCTCGTCAACAAAGCTAGCCCTATAAATAGCTGAAACCCGGATTTTTAACTAAGTTTTCAGCGCAAAAAATTCCTCTCTCTCTCTCTCTCTCTCTCTCTCTCTCTTTACGTTTCCCTCCCCTTCTCTCTTCGATCCCAGCTCCATTTCTTATCGGATTGAAGATCTGAAGCCACTATGACGCTCTTGGCGAAGTTCTCTGCAAGTCTGTCGGAGTTGATCGTTGGTGGAGATGGTTTGAAATTCATCCCAATCTCAGGGTAAGGTTTTTTATCCAGTTTTTACCTTTCCCACAGTTATAGGAAATGAAGTATGCAATGAAATATTGATATTTTGTTTTGGGGGATGATGTTTTTAGGATGTTGAATAGAGAACCCTGCGGGTATAGGGCTAGAGTACAGTTGGGGTTTTCCAGAGTTTAGGTAAGGGAAATATGCTATGCTAGTGATTTTTAATATGTATACGGAATATTATGAATATGTATTTACAAGCATACAGATCATATTATTTTTTCAAAAAATTATGAATATTATCTTTTTAGCAAAATTACAAGAATTGAGCATGAAATTGTGTTTACTCAAATGTGTGGCATGAGTTTATTACAGTATAATATGTAGATTTTACAGTATTACAGATATCCAGATATTTCAAATTATTAGCAATGAATGAGACATACAATATTTATCAGAAAAACATGATTTCTAAACCATAACACTCAGACAAATTATACAGACATATTATGCAGTTATAGCATCAAGATGCTATAATTAGATTATTCAGAGATTACAGATATTATATACAGAGTATACAGATATTATATTCAGATATACAGATATTTCAGACAAATATTACAAATAGATATCACAGTTATTACAGATAGACATTTCAGATATTTTAAATAAATATTATAGATAATTCAGATTGATGTTTTAAATATTATAGCTCAGATTTATATTGCTATGGTTGTTTTGAAATCATGTTAAAAGTAGCAAGATGATTGTATATTTATATATATTTATATATATATATATATATATATACAATATTACACGATATCAGACCCCTGTGGATATTACAGACAGAGATATACAGCAGAGCACGGTACCATTGCTAGTTCAGACACGTGCAATCATATGACTTAGATAGTATGTGGATTCCGTCTAACCGTGCGATGAAAGATTGTAGTCTCCCTAGCATGCTGGGTTGAGGTAGCCGGTTAGACGATGACAGAGGTTAGAGATGGCCTGGAGTGGTTGCAGTGGGCTAGATTTACACAAATTGGCGGATGTTAGAGATTCAGATTGACTTGCCTGGTAGGCCAACCAGAATAAGTCCAGCCTATGGGCTGCACAACCCTATCATGATATATAGATCCTAGGGTATAGCAGGAAGTTCCTATGTACAGATATATCACACAACTGTAGTTTATACTATTATATTAGCAGTACCTTCAGATAGCAAACTCAGATACACAGTTATGTTTTAAAATTATATTCTAAATATTATGTACAGCTTATCAGATTACTCAGATTACATTATCAATACTATTTCAGTATTTTAAATGTTTAACTTAGCCGCCACACACTAGTAATAGCATATTTCCACTTACTGAGCGTTGTCTCATCCCAGTGACTTACTATTTTTCAGGAAATCTAGCTAGGCGAGTAGATCACACTCGCGAGTAGAGGTTGACAAAAGCTGCTCTTACTGGAAGGGTAAGTGTGTTTTGGGTATTAGTGATTTGGGGATAGTTTCCAGATTCTGATGTTGTCACTAGGTATTTTGTATTGTAAATCTATGTATATTTCAGAACAGAGTAGCTTTCTGGTATTGTATATAGTAGTTTCCAGTTTTTATATACCGCTGCTTAGACACATATGATATACAGAATTATTCTCAACACTCCTTGGAGCTTGAGTTTACCAATAGTACTTTAGATAGATGACATTTATTATATTCAGATAGAAAGGAATAAAAAATTTAAATAGCAGGTCGTTACACCTTTACACACCTTCATTGTCTCACTTTTAGACTTTGTGAATTCTGGTGTTATCCGAAGAAGGGGGGGGGGGGTGAATTGGGTATTTTTAAAATTAAGCCCTTCAATTTCTAATTTTGAAAACTATCAATTACAAACTTGTAAGCTACTTACAACTACTTCAATGTTTTTCTATTAATTAACCTAATAAGTTATTTTGTCAATCAACCTAATTTACCCAATTACTTTGTAGACCTACTATATAATTAAAATATTCACATATTCCCCCAAATAAGATTACGTGGAAATTAAATATAGGTAAGAGTAAGAGAGATGCAAACTCAATTTTTACGAGGGTCGGCCTACCTTAGCCTACGCCCTCGCCTTAGGCAACCCTCTAAAGGATTCCACTAAAAATCCACTCCTTTAACTGGGACGAAACTTCCCTTACAATCTACTGCTTACAAGAGGCGTAGTTTCCTCCTCAACCTCGTTTCACAGCCCGAACCGTGAATACAAAATAATGAATAAATTTTTTTGCAAAACTCAAAATGCTTCTAGTCAAGTTAGTGACTACAAGATAAATCCTAGTACATAATCATATGATAAAACATGAAGCTCAATATGTATGTAATAATAAGATCGTTATATGAGTAATGTGATGCTTCTCAAATTTATTTTAATTAATATCTCTAAAAAATAATTTCTTAAAAATAAAAACTTTGGAGATATTAGGGTTTGATTTCAACTTACTTTATGCAAGAATAACAAATAAGATCTTTAAAAGAATAGTCTTGAATAATATGCAGATCTAAGTTCTTGCTATCAAATAGCTTGTAAGATTAAATCCTTGAATAAAAAATATGACTTTGAATATTGCAAAGATTTAAACAATATTTAAAAAAAAATTATTCCTCAAGAATATGTATCTAGAAGCTCTTAGACTTTGCGATCAGATAGTTTTTGTAATAACCAAATTGCAAATCTTTGAATCAAAATATTGTTTTGAATATCTCAAAGATTTTAGTTTTAGAAAACTTTTCTCAAGTATTTTACTCAATCAATGAATAAAAATACACAACAATATTTTTGCTCCCAAGAAAATATTAAATAAATTGAATGTGGGAAACAAGAAAATAGGATTTGAATGCTCAAACCTCAATACCAATGATGATTGCAAAATATGTGCATGAATGCCTTTGATCAACGTAAAAAATGCCCAAAACTAGATGTAAAATCTTTGGAGTGCAGGCACAAGTTCAGCAATATGTTCAAGGCTCTCAGAATGTAGGCAAAAAGTTCATTGCTCTTAATAATATGCAAAAAGTTCTTCTTCTAGGGTTTAAAGATTATTTTTATAAGTGTTCTCGGCCCTAGATAAAGTTCTGGCCATTGGATCAATTAGATTAAGTAATTTCTGTGCATATCCTCGCTAAGATGCGTTCTGTGCCGCAACCTTCATCGACGAATGGGTACGTTCGTCGACGAGTGTACAACACTCGTTCATCAACGAGGCCATGCGTTTGTCGATGAGAGCACTGTCTGAACTTTTTGGGCTCTCGGTATTTTTTTGTCGACGAGACAAAACTGTTCATCGCCGAGTGGCCTTCATGCGTTCGTCAACAAGGCCATGGGGTTCGTCGACGAGGCCTCTAAAATTTTGCTTCTAAAAATTTATTCAACCTTGAACTAATGTAAATGTATCTTTCATGAAATGTATAAGTCCTAAGATTATTCTAGGGAATATCTGAGCTTCGAATTATATCACATGACATATGTAAATACATTCAATTCTAAATACCCATTCCTATTGAAGATCTTGAACTTGAAGTTTGCTTCTTCATCCTTTTTGTAACGACCTGTTTATTTTACCATTTTTTCCATAATAATATTCTATATAATAACCCTGACAAATTATAATCCACCTGGACCCAAGGGTACTAGGGGTATACCTAAAATACAATACCGATACCTAAGTAGCAGGAAACGTAATATCATATACATATCAAATTACCATTCAACACAATACCAGAGTTTACTACATCCCTCATATGATTACACACAACCCAAAATATCCAAAAACAAGTTCTAGGGTGGTCACCCAAAAAGCCATCTGACCCTAGAAAAAGACTTACCCTTTAAACAGGGTAGAACAACTGAATCCTTCTATCTGGGGCTCCTAAAATGTTTATATAATTTGGGATGAGACACCTGTCAGTAAGAGAAATAAACTAATATCAGTGTGTGGCAACATAAGTATTTTCGTGTTATACATATAACAGTATATTGATAAAACTGTCTGTATCATATCTAAGAGAAACATGTTTTATCATATTATGGTATAACATACTGAATTTCTATACACATAAGTCATCTCATATAACTATACATAGAAAGCATCCTGGATGGATAGCTGGCTAGTGTTATGTCTTACTCCCACATAATTGGGTTGTGCGGCCCGAAGGTGGTACCTAGCAATGGTTGGCCGACCCCACAAGATCAATATAAGTCTGTAAGTACGATGGGTCTACCCCTCCTGGTCTGGACATTAGAGGTACGCCTGCGCTATAATAAACCACATCGACTGCCAATCTCCCACTGCCCTATATGGCAAGTAGTAGCACTAACATAAACTTATTGTGATCATATAGTTATGGTACCGTGCTTCGTGAAAGCCTAAACCAAGCTAATCAGGTTTTGAAAACATATAACATATTTCCAAATAATGATACATAGCTATTTCATAATCATATTTGTCATGTTAATATTTTCATGCATCCTTGCATAACATATCATATAAAATTTACGGCCCTTATGCCGGTATTTTGTATTTTGTAAATCACGGCCCGTATGCCGGTATTGCATATCATAAAAACTTTTGACCTATACGCCGGTATTTCATATAAAACGTCAGCCCGTATGCCGGCATATCATATAAAATTCTCGGCCCTTACGCCGACATATCATATAGATTTCTTAGTTTGAAAAATCCCTTTATCATTTTATTATTTTCCTGAAAGCAGTAATAACATACTTATTTTGCAAGCATAATATTTCTTATCATAACTTCCGTGGTAAATATTACTCATGCCACGCAAAAGTGGTAATAATCTTATTTTCTGATGTTATACATGAATCCATATTTCTGATCAACAACATTATTTTTAACAAAATTCTATAGTATACATATTTATCTGAAATTAAATGCGGTAAAATAATAAATACATTTTCATAAAAATCTTGACTTAATTTATCCCCTTACCTGATTTCTGAAAAGCCCCTACAATGTACAGTCTTACACCCGCAAGGTTTCCTGTTCAACACCCTGAAAACAACATTACCCTGAACAAAACTTCAGTATTTCTTTGACTACTACATTTTCTACAACTGTAGGAAAGCCAAATACTAAATAAAAAGACTTACCTTGTGCAGACACCCCATTTTTACCCAGGCCCAATATTATTATCATTATTTTTAATATTATTATTATTTTGCTATTATTATTATTTTTATTACTATTATTATTATTATTATTAGTGTTTTTATTATCTTTATTTTATTATATTATTAGTATTATTATTTTATTATCTTTGTTATTTTTTTTAAATTTCATTTATTATTATTTTTACTATTATTATTATTATTATTATTATTTATTTTATTATTATTATTATTATTATCATTATTATTATTATTATTATCATTATTATTGTATATATTGTTACCATAAAAGTATGAAGAGAATAAAAATGAAAAAGGAAAAGAAAAGAAGGATGTTTTAGGTTTGAAAATTTTATAAAAAGGGGGGGGCGCTGCACACACAACACAGCCAGGGCACAGGAAAGCTGAGGAAAGAAAAAAAAAAAATTTTCATCCTGTGCACCCTAGCCTCTCTTCCACCTCCATCGTCACCGGCAACCTCTCTTCTCTCCATCTCACCCTACATCTCTCCCTTCCCTCAATCTCCCTCAAACTCACCTCGCCTCCCCTTGCCTCCTCTTCCTGTTGCAACTCCGGCGAGCCACCAACTGCACCACGAACCAGCGAGCCCCCGCCAGCACGAGCACCAGCACGGGCAGTCCACAGCGGCTACCCTCTCCTGCCACACCACCGTCGCGGTCAACCCTCGGCCTCCTCCACACCAGCAGGCCACAGAGCCACCCGAAGACCCGAGCACTGCTGCAGCAGTTGCCACACGCCCAGCATAGCCACGCCGAAGCCAAACAGAGAGCCCACTCCTCTCTGTTCCAGCAAGTCGTCAATCTTCTCTTCCCGCGTCGGACACCCATAGCAATCCCAAGTCGTTTCTCCTGCAGAGACGATATCCGGCCACCACACTGTTATCAAACCGGCCTTCTGCTTCCACCACACGGCCACGTTTATCTTGGTGAGCCTCCTTTATTCTGACTTGCACACACACACCTTATGTTTTAAAGTTTTAATTTTTCTTTATTTTATCATTATTATGTATATTAAAATTGTTATTAAAGGATTTGTTTTAATATTTAATCTTCATATTACTATATATATTAAAATTGTTTTTGAAGGGTCTTTATTTATTTTTTTATATTCAGTCTTCATATTTTTGGGTTTATTGAAATTGTTATTGTGGGGTTTTATGGTTGAAATATCTATTTTAGGTTTTTAATGTTCTTGGTTATATGTTTTGTGTTTATTGTATAATCTTGTTATGGTAGGGTTTTATGTTTGAAATACTTATTTTAGGTTTTTTTTATATACTTATGTTTATATTTTTGTTGTTATTTGTTGTAATATTTATATCTATGCTATTGATGTGTGTATACTAATACTTTGTTTGTTGTAGTATTTAATTAATATTTGTATCTAGATTATATATGTGTATGTATTAAATGAGTGATTTTTATTATTGTCATATTTATTTAACATCCATGCTTAATAATCAATATTCATGTTTAACATTTCTAAGTGTTTGTTATTAAATGGTTATAATTGTTATTGTAAAATTTTCTTGTTAAGTTTAAACTTTTATTGTTGTAAGATTTCTAATGTCTTGTATTTTGACTGCACATATTATTTAATGATGATTGTTATGATTGTAAAATTTTTATGGTTAAAACCTATTGTTTAATATTCAATTTTAAATTTTTGTTGTATTTATTGTATATATTAAATGATGCATTATCAAGGTAGGGTTTTTACATATTTAGTAGTTAGGTAATACTACATATTTAGTAAATTAGGATCTTAGGTAACTACATATTTAGTAATGATATATATTTTGTATCTTAATACATTTATTATTAATCATTTTTAGTATAGTAATATGTATAGCATCATTTATTTATAGTATCTTAATACATTTAGCATTACATTAACATATTTAGTGTCTTAATATATTCAGCATTAATTATTCCTAATATATTGGTATACCTAGTGTTACTTGTTTATAGTATCTTAATATATTTAGTATTAGCTATTTCTAGTATGTTAATAATTTTAGTATCTTAATATATTTCGTAGTATTCATTTTTAGCACACTGAATTATCCAATATTATTTATTGTTAAATGTTTAGTATTACGTATGTTTATTATATTGATATTGCATTATTTGTTCTAATATTTTCAGTATATATAGAATTATGCATTTTGTTATTGTTAATATTTTTTTTAGTATTTTAGTGCGTATAGTATTATTTACTAGGGTATTAATAGTTATCATTATCATTGTTATGATTTTGTTTATATCATATATTGTGTTATTTTTACTACTATATATTGGTATTAATTTAATATTCTTGTATTTTTATTATTTATTTTATTAAATTTATGATTTTTGCCCTATGATTTTATTACGGGGGTATTAGCCTTTGGGCATCACGTACCCTAAGCTCTGAGGGAATATATATATATATATATATATATATATATGTATATATTGTATTTATTTATCTATTTATTTATTTATTTATTTATTATGTGTATTTATAAATTCCTAAAAAGGAGTAATTTAAAGACTTATTAGATTAACTTAGGGATAATTTCAAATTAATTAGGTACCGTTCGTAAGAACGAGCGCGTAGGGGGTGCTTGTACCTTCCCCTCGCGTAACCGAACTCCCGAGCGTAACTCTGGTAACATAGACCCATTCTACCCCAAACGGGGTAGTAATCATGTGTTCTAACCACACTAAAAGGTTAGTGACAACTCCGATATTCTTATTTTTAATTGAAAATTAAAATTGATTTTTATTTCGCTGCCCGGGGCACACGCGCTCCCGGGACGTTGCGACACCCTGAATTTGGGATGAAGTTCAAGTTAGCCCCACCAACGATCCACTCCAGCAGACTTGAAGAGAACTTTCCCAGGAGTGTCGTGGTGGCCTCGGATCGTCGAACTAGCAAAATATCGGCCCAAAACTTAGAAAGAAGGGAGAGGGGATGAACATGAGAGAGAGAGAGAGAGAGAGAGAGAGAGAGAGAGAGAGAGAGTTCTTCGCATTATTTTTGAGTGAAAAGTCGAGTTTAGGCTTTTTATACACCTACACTTGTCGATAAGCCACGTCACTTCGTCGATGAGGCCACGAAGGAAGTTCTTCAACGAATGCTCATTCCTCGTCGACGAAATTCAGAACTGAAAATAGCCTCTCAATGACTTCTCGTCGACGAGACACGTGTCCTCATCGACAATCCCAATATTCGTGTTTGTCGACGAGGACTTGCTGTGACCCCCTTTACAATTTCCTTTTTCTCCATATTTAGTATTTAAATACCCTAATTCTTCAGGTTCCTACACTTTTACTCTTCTAGTTCCATGGATTGAGTCAAGTGATATGTACTTTAGGTTCCTCATGGCTTCCATATCCAGTTTACCATTCGTGCATTCTAAATCATGATCTTGTTCACAAACTCAATTGCACAAGTCAAATACCAAGTGATTTGTCATTATCAAAGCAGAATTGGACTCACAGAGTCAATAGACTTGTAATTATTCCCATTATAATCCAAAGTGCCCAATGAAATCACATTCTTCTATAGATCAAGTACATGCCTTATGCCATTTAACGTCCTTATCACACCATCATACATCTTGATTTTGATATCTCCCATTCCGCCAACTTTGCATGCATCATCGTTTCCCATTAGAACGGAACCAGAACTTACCGATTTGTAAGTGGTGAACTAGGCTTTGTTGGGTGTCATGTGAAAAGAACATCCTGAGTCTAGGATCCAAGAATCCGTGAGGCATTATGAACTCAATGAAACAGAAAGCATATCACAATCACTGCTCCTAAGTTTATCCTTCTTTTACTACATTAGCAGATTTTGACGAACCCTCTTGAGTATCTTCATTCCCCTTCCTCTACACCGAACACTCCACTTTTATGTGTCCAATTTCCTCGCACTTAAAACAATGAACGTCCTTTCTCCTACTAGACTGTGACTGATTTTTATTATTACACTCAATTTGCTCCAGGACTTGCCTCTCCCACGATCCTGATTACCCTTCACCACGAGCCCTTCACCTTGTGAATTCTCATTGTTGACCTTTTTCCTCTGATGGAACCCTTAGCAATGAACTTCTGATATCCTCCAACTCCAGGGTTTCTTTCTCCCATGACAAAATCACAAACAGATTATCATACATAGGAGACATAGGTAGGGAATTAAGCAGCATCAATGCTTTGTCTTCTTCGTCAAACTTCACATCAACTTGCTTCAGATCACTAACGATCTAATTGAATACATTGATGTGTTGAGTCACGTCTGCTATCTTAAACCAATATAGTTTTTGCTTAAGATACAACTTGTTTATGAATGACTTAAATATGTATTGACGCTCTTGTTTCAGCCAAACTACTATCGGCGATTGCTCATCAATGACGTGATACAACACATCATTGGCCAGACAAAGCCTGATAGTAGACACAACTTTCGCTTCCAACTTCTTCCAACTCGTGTCGTCCATGCCTTCCAGCTTCTTTTTGTATAATGCCTTTACCATACCTTACTGCACCAACAAGTCCTTAACCCTCCTCTGCCAAAGTTCGAAATTTCCCATTCCATCAAACTTACTGATATTGAACTTCTCCGAAGAGATCTTGGCCATTGCAACTAATAGCTCTGATACCAATTGTTGATGCGCGAATGTGTAGCGAAAGACCTCGCAAACTCGAATCAAGCAATCCAGAACAAGTAATGAAGCACTCAATAATGAATACATGGAACAAGCAATCACTCACAATGAGAATAAGGAAAGCAAAAAAAATCAAAGACACAAGAATTTACGTGGTTCAACAATTTGCCTACGTCCATGGGAGCAAACAGTTGTTTTTCACTATCACATACGAAACTTACATCAAGCTTATCAAACAATGGTTATAAATATTGATTAAATACTAACCCTATGTGTATAGAAGACTTCTACTATAACTTAAACACTTCTATTGCAATCTCCTGAAGGAAAGTCATCCAAAATATCTCAATCTATTGATCTTCGATTCAAATTTCGTGACTTGTGCCAAACGAAATCATCAATCGTTTGATGCCGAGATTGTTCCTACTACAGATTGAAACCGTCGACGGTTTGATACCAAGAGCAAACATCTCTCATACCATCAACAAATTGGTCGACGATTTGATCCTGCAACTAGCCTCCTTGTTCTTTGCATCACTATGCTTTCCCCGGTGCATGCGTTCAACTCAAATATGAGCCACATCTCTAACACAAAATATAAAGCAAATAAAGCAAACAAGAAAATCATGAAATATGAAAACAATTACATCAAAGAGAAAAGGGAAGAAAAATGCACAAACTATTTTATAATGGTTCGACAACTAGCTTACGTCCACTCTCTCAAGACAAATCGTCTTGAAGTTCCACTATTTTCCTTATTTTAATGGAGATCAAGGGAACAAGAAATTAAAACCCCCCCCCCCCCTTTTTTTTTTTTTTTTTTCCGGAAACAGGGGAATCAAATTAACAAAGCTTTTCAAAAGAAAATTCTTCACAAGGAAAAATCTAGAACTCAAAATTCAAGACAAACTCTCAATGAATAATCAAGATTAATGTGAGGCTCAAGAGTTTTTGGTGTTCTCTCAAAGATGAGAAAAAGAAAACATAAAGAGAAATTAAGAGAGAATAAAAGTACAAACACTTAGATATGCAATATGGATATTTCTCTTTAGTTCTTAAGGCTTAGGAGGGCATATTTGTAGAGATTGAATGAATTTAAACTAGTCATTTTTTGTTTGTTAGAGCCTTTTTGTTGATCAAGCTGGTCGATTGCTTATTGGGTCCAAATAACCACTTACTAATCATTAGGGAGGAAAAATAGACCGTTGCAAGCAAGATGTGACAAACTAGTCAACCGCCTTCAAGGGCCGATTGACTGCCCCTAGTATAAAGGTTGGAGTTTGTCCACTTAGGTTTCCATTTTACTACTTTTGATCCTTTAGTGCTTTGCCTTATATTTTGTCATGATTTTACACTTTAAAATACATTATAGTTAAGAGAGAAATAGTACAAATAAATGAATAAAATTTTCAATTTTTTTTTTAATTCTTCAAATTTTCTCTCGCTTCAATGGCTTAATTATTATAAAAACACAACTTAAGTATAAAGTCATTATTCCATAACAAGTAATATCATCAAAACATAGTTAAATGAAACCTTGGGGCTAGTGAGAGAGAGAGAGAGAAGAGAAGCATAAGGCTATTTTGACCCCTCCTTGTTCCTTTTCTTTTCTTCTCTTCTCTTCTCTTCTCTTCTCCATTTGCCATTAGTTTTTTGGATTGATAGTAGAGTTTGAAACCTCAGGGGTTTTTCACTTTTACAAAAAAAATAAATAAATAAATAAATAAAATTATTTTAAAATTTTCTTAAAAATTACAAAAAATATTCTCTTACATTTCAACTTTTAATAATTATAAAAAATATTAAAATGATTAGGGTCCATTTAATTGTGAAATTATTTAAATTTTTTTTTTTTTTAGAGAATTACAAAAGTTAGCTAGTTTTTAAGTTTACAATATATGTATAGAATAACAAAAAACATAAAAATAAAAAAACTTTTGGTACCATTACTTGTGAAAATAGTTTTATTTTAGTTTTTTTTTTAAATAATTACAAAACAACGCCACTTTTCTAATTTTCTAAATTTATAAAAAAAATTAAAAAACATTATTTTCTAAATTTTTTAACTTCTTACTTTGCGTAAGTCAGCATGAAATTTGGATCAAGAAATTTAATTCGTGTGCATTATGTACTAACTTTTTTTCAAATTCACAAAAATCTAAATTTAAACTCCAAAATCCATAATCTTAAATACTATAATGCACAAGTATTTTTGAAAAATTAAAAACATTGTCTTTTTTGTAACTATTTTGAAGTTCAAAAATTTAAAAATATATTTTGAAAAAATAAACTCTTCATTTTTTTTTTTTTTATCATTTCAATAACTTTGAAAAATAGACAAACTCTTAATTTTCTTTTATCTTTTCAATAACAATCTTGAAAAATTTAAAAACAAACTGAAATTTTTATGTTTCTTTGAAAAACTATAAAAAGGAGAAAATAAAAAATATTTCTTCAAATAAATGAACCCTTAGTATTTAATTATTATTTTTAAAACAATATGAAAAAAAATGGAACAATCATTTCTCATTTTTTTGTAATTTTTTGAAAACTAAAAGGAAAAAAGAAAAACGATTTTCCACGTCGCCCTAAGAAACTTCAAGGTGTTTTTATTTATTTATATAATTCTTTCTTTTGAGAATGTGGGGGAAGGCGAGGGTCCGGGGGGCACCCTGGGACCAGTTGTCGGCTGTCGCCTCGGCTGCCCGTCGATCTCCACGGTTGCCAGCCGGCAGCAGCAACCTTTCCTCCTCTTCTTAATTACTACAATTCATGATTCTAAAAATACGCGAGAGAGAGAAGATGGTGCCCAGTGCCCAGTGCTCTGTGCTCAGTGCCCACCAGCAATGGTTCTGCACTCATGCATGGAGGCCCAGTTCGGCTGCAATTCCTTAGGAATAAATGATCCTGCTTCCTTTGTCGCAGTTCACCGAATTGACGCTGCTCTACATTGAGGATCGGTACAGGAATTAATTAGCGTGGAAATGGGTTTCTGCAGGTATGCACATGCACACGGGCCAGCTGTATATTTTAATTAATGCACGCATGAACTTATGTATATTTGATTGCCAATCACATGCATCGCGGTGCCGTCGTTCTGCTGCCCCTCGATCACTCCAATCCCATGCACTGCAAATGGCCCACAATGGGGACGTCCCAGCCCCCCGCTTAAAATAAAGTCAGTCATTTGTGTTAAATAGAATTGATTGAAATCTCGGTTTGTAAAACGAAAGGGGAAGAAGAAATGAAACAAAAATTTTTATAAGAAAGTGATTAAATTAAATGATAAATTTAATTTCATTCTCTTTGATTAATTCCATTCCTACGTTTTAAATGTCCAGTAATTGTGTGTGGAAGATGATTTTAGGTTCGTGTCAAAAGAAAAAAAAAATTATTAGGAAAGTAAATTTGAATGAACTTTCAAAACAAGAGTTTTTTTTTTTTTTTTCTTGTCATTGATAAAAAACTTAGAAATAAATTTTCTTGTTTTGTAAATGAAAAGAATAGTAGAAGAGAAAGAAAATTTCTTGGCATGTAGCATGCTTTTTCTAGATAATTTTGAAAAATGTTGACTCTTTCTTTACGCTACACCATTATATTGTAGAGTTTCTTTTTAGTTATATTTAGCTATAGTGACATTATAAATTAGATCAAGCATATTTCATTTTCTACCTTCTTAACTAAATTTGTTTAATACTCTTATTTTTTTTTCTTTTATAAAATTAAACCCAAACAACATAGAAGAATTTATCATGAAGATTATCAAATATGATATTGATGGTTGCTCGCACAAATATGCATTGATGGACTAGTTTAAGAGGCTTCTAAACTTTGAGGACTGAACTAGATGGTTGCGCACACAAATACGCCTTGGTGATGAACTGCTCGAAGGCTTCTAAACTCTGAACTTTGAGTCCTCATGTATGTGGTAATTTATGTGCTTTAGTTGCCTTAATTACTAGCTAGGATCAACATAGGAGATGTCTTCTAAAATATCTACATAGAGGAGGCATTTAACATTTGCTTCTTCATCATTAATTAATATATCCAACTTCCAAGAGCAAATGTGCAAAAATCACATTCATTCCACGAGTTAGTTGTGTTGTTCTATGGGTGACATTCGATCAATAAACTCTAAGCATCATCAACAAGCATCAACCTATAGCACACCATAAAATTATTTGGGCAAAATGCTCCCTAATTCCAAAAATATGCTAGTCATGATAAAAGTAATATATTTTCTTCATTCTTCGTATGGCCACATGTTAGTTGTGGCTCTTATACTTCTATTTTGGTAAACAAAGAAGGAAGGAGGAAAAACATGAAAAGGGCAGCATAGTAGGACTCGTCGACGAGAGCCCTATATTCGTCGACGAGGGAACAATAGAGGTTCGTTGATGAAGACTCTGAAACTCGTCAACGAATAATTACCGAGAGCAAGAAATTTCAGACTTTTGGCATCGTCGACGAGAGGCCTGTATTCATTGACAAAGGTTCTTTTGGGCTCATTGACGAAGCCCTGTGTTCATTGTCGAGAGATGCCTGAGCTGCGGTAGTTTTTCTGAATTTTGAATTTTTGAACGTTGAATGGTTGGGAAAATGGGGGGAAACCTCTGAGGAGCCTCTATATATGTCATCTAGACATATTTTGAGAGTGAGTGTGATCATTATAGAAGTGTATTGTGTACATTTTGATTTTCTTAGTGAAATTTGTGTGCCATATCTTTCCGTGGATGTAGGCTTTTCCGAACCACGTAAATCTTTGTGTTGATCTTGTTCCGGTTCTGTGTGTTATTTACATTCACTTGTTGTTTATTCCACTGTACATCTTCATTATACGATCCATTTCACAACACCACAAGTTGTAAGTGCTTCTTTTCCTCCCTCATGTGTTTGAATATGCTCATAGACTTAGTTGTAGCCATTGTTCTAGATGGTTATTAATCAATGTTTTTTTATTTGCTTTTGTCATCCACTTCCCATCAAAGATACCCAGATGTCAACATTTACATGTGGACAATTCGAAATAGAGTGTTATCTCCTTCATAATTGTAACATTAGATGCTTTTTCTACTAATATTTCTTTTTTTCTTCATTTTGGTTCCATTTGAAATTCAAAAAATACTAGGAAAATGAAAGGAAAATAGCAAAGAATTCACATTTTCATGTTTGGTTATCAAGAAAAGTGAGAAAGAAAATAAAAAAGATACTAAATCTAATAACAAAATTTAGATTTTACACATCATTAATATTTAGCTTTTCTTAAATTTTAATCATATTAAAACAAACTTTTATTTTTCGTAGTATCTAATATATAAAGAAAAAACACAGAAAAATGAGTTTTCTCTTTATTTTCCTTTCTTTTCCTTTCCTAAGTAAAATCCTTAATTCAAACGGACCCTTGATGATTTCTTTTAAACAATCGCCCCCTAGCTATTGAGTTCTCTTTTGCTAAAATTTTCTTCCTTGTAGCTTGTTTTTGCTAGTTCCTCCTTATGTATTTGCATTCTCTTGATCTTTAATCTCGCTACTGCTTTACCTTTTTCTTTAAAGTCTTCCTTATTAAAGACTTTTTTTAATCCCTAGGGGTTATTTGATAGTTTATTTCAAGATTTGTGAAAATATTTCTATTGCATTACAATTCAATAAGAGTTTACAAGAGATAATATATATACAAGAAGATAATAACAAAAATCTTAACAACTTAATAACTAAACTATAACTATAACTAAATTAGTCCGTTGTTGCTAACTGTTTTGCTGCTGCTGTTACTAACAAACTGCTGCAGTCTCAGGCTACAACACTCTGTTGTTGCTGCTGCTTATTGCTGTTGCTTTGCTGCTGCTATCAACAATTCATAATACGCCCCCTCAAGTTGGACAGTGTATGTTTATTACGCCCAACTTCGCAAGTAAATGATGGAAGACATTCGAACCCAGTGTTTTCGTAAAGAAGTCTGCTAGTTGATGACGTGAAGGCACATAAAACAGATGAAGAAAACCAGAGTGAACATGATCCCAAACCAAATGACAATCTATTTCAATATGTTTGGTGCGTTCGTGAAAAATTGGATTGGGCGCAATTTGCATAGTAGCTTAGTTATCACAATATAGAGCAATAGAGTGCGGATGAGTGACTTGAAGATCCTTAAGTAAAGAAAGGAGCCAAACCAGTTCACAAGTAGTAGATGCCATAGCCCTATATTCATATTTTGCAGAGGATCTAGATACTGTAGTTTGCTTTTTAGAACGCCAGGAAATTAGAGATGAACCAAGAAAGACACAAAAACCTATAAGGGATCGTCCAGTTGTAAAGCAGCTGGCCCAATCTAAATCAGTGAAAGCACTTAGATGAAAACTTGATTTACTTGAAAAGAATAAGCCTTGGCCAGGATTGAATTTAAGATAATGTAAGACACATTCAACAGCTTGTAAATGAGGAGTGTGTGGATTTGCCATAAACTGACTAAGAACATGAACATTGTAGGTTAGATCAGGATGAGTGATAGTAAGATAAAGCAAGCGACCAACCAACCTTCTATAAGGTAACAAATTAGCAAGTAACTCACCGTCTTCATTGTTAAGTATGAGATTTTGCACCATTGGAAAAACAACAGGCTTACATCCTTAAAGACCTGAATCTTGCAAAATGTCTAAGGCATATTTCCGCTGGCAAAGAGAAATACCCTTTGAAGAACGAGCTACCTCCAAACCCAAGAAATAACGTAAGGAACCAAGATCCTTAATCTTAAACTTCTCATCAAGAAATGATTTAATGGCAGTGATACAAGACATATTGGAGCTAGCAACTATAATATCATCAACATATATGAGAAGAGCTGTAAAAACAGCATCAGTAATAAGAGTAAACAGGCAGAAATCAACCTTCGATTGAGTGAAACCATAAGATAAAAGGGCTAATGACAACTTGGAAAACCATTGACGTGAAGCTTGTTTTAAACTATATAAGCTTTTGTTTAATCTACAAACCATATTAGCCCCTCAAAGTGCAAAACCAGGAGGAAGCAGCGTATATACTTCCTCAGACAATTCACCATGAAGAAAGGCATTATTTAAGCTGATGAAGAAAAAGATTCTGAGAGGCAGCAACTGCAAGTAAACACCGAACACTAACAAGCTTAGCAATTGGGCAAAAAGTTTCAATGTAATCTAGACCTTCACGTTGAGTGTACCCTTTAGCTAGTAAATGGGCTTTATAACGTTCAATGGAACCATCTAAACGATATTTAATTTGATATACCCCTTTACAACCAATGGGATGATGTGTGGGAGGCAAGGCAGTGACAGTCCATGTATTATTTTCTTCAAGAGCCTTAATCTTAGTAGCCATAACATCTCTCCAATGAGAAAACTTAATAGCTTCATGATAGAATTGTGGTTCCTTAGTGGAAGAAACATTAAGAACAAAAGAGTAATAGGAAGGAGATAGGGAAGTATATGAAAGAATTGAACTAAGATCATAGGGCATACCTGAAGAAGGCCGAGAGCAATGAAGTACAAATTTGCTGGGGTGTGAAATATTGGTCAGATTACAGTCATAATCACGTAAATATGATGGAGGATGATGAATATGAGTAGAACGATGAGGAGGATTAGAAATTGTAACATGAGAATGATTAGAAACAAAATTATGTGGAGAATCCAAAGTGTTTGAATGAGAGACCATGGTGTTTGAGGGAAAAGAAAAAGAAAAATCATTAGAAAGATGTGGAAGAACTAAAGAAGAAGAAAGAAAATCAGAAGTAGATGTGAGAAAATTTGGAGGAAGAGAAGAAAAAGGAAATTGTGTTTCATGAAAAATAACATCACATGAAATAAAAATTTCTTGAGAGTGAAGATCAAATAATCGATAACCTTTGACAACAAAGGATAACCAAGAAACACACACTTTCGAGCTCGAGAATCACAATTGTGACGAGAGGAAGATAAAGTTGAAGCAAAACATAAGCAACCAAATACCCTTAAATGATTATAAGAAGGAAATATAGAAAAGAGAATTTCAAAAGGGGATTTGTTAGACAAAATAGGAGTAGGCATTTGGTTTATAAGATGTGCTGCTGTGAGAATACAATCTGCCCAAAAAGATAAAGGAAGGTGAGCTTGAAATCGAAGAGCACAAGCAACATTAAGAAAATGTTGATGCTTTCGTTCAACAATTGAATTTTTCTGAGGTATAGCAACACAAGTGCACTGATGGATGATACCTTTTGAAGCAAGAAAATCAGACATAAGAAATTCCTACCCATTATTAGTGCAAAGAATTTTGACTGATCTATTAAATTGATTTTCAACAAGAATAACAAAATTCTGAAGATGTATACGTGTTGCACATGTACTTTTCATTAGAAATATCCATGTACATCGAGAGAAATCATCTACAATGGAAAGAAAATAACAAAATCCTTGTAAGGAAGCCACAGAAAAGGGCCCCAAATATTAGTATGAACAAGCTGAAAATTAAAAGTAGTCACCAAAGTGCTTGAAAGAAATGGCAAGCAATGTTGCTTAGCCATGGGACAAATATTACAAGGACATTTATTGGTAGACTTAAAAGAAGAAAAAGAAAGCAAATCCCGAAGTAGTAATAGTCTAGAATCAGATGGACGACCAAGCCTTTTATGCCAAATATTAAAAGAAGAATGGGCAGTAGTGAGAGACTTTGGAGCTAAAACAGAAGGCGACATCAAATGATAAAGACCATTAACCAGTTTCCCCAAGCCAATCCTCCTTTATTGCTGTAGGTCCTGTATAAAACAAAAAGAAGAAAGAAAAATGAAAGAACAAGAAAGATTTGAAATCAGTTTACTGGCAGAAATAAGATTGAATGTAAAAGAAGGAACACACAAAACATTCTTTAAAACTAAAGAATCAGAATGCACAATCTTACCAATATAATTAATAGGTGCTTGAATACCATTAGGAAGCATAACAAAACTCGAAACAGTGGATGTAATGGAAGAAAAGAAAGTAACCGAGTTAACCATGTGGTCTGTAGCCTCGGTATCAATGATCCATGAAGTAGAAGGAGAGTTACCCGTAAGCGAAGCAAAAGCATGTGACTGGGATGGAAAAGAAGAACAAGGATGATGAGAGAGAATACTTGTCATGTGTGTTGGAATTAAAGAAGTACCAGTGACTACTGAGGCTGGCGAAACTAGTGACTGAATGAGGGCTAACAATTGCTGATATTGCTTTTGAGTAAAAGGCAATGATGGAGAATCAGATGCAGTTTTAGTAGAAACATTGTTGGCTGAACTTGGTGCTGTAAATTTAGACTTAGTAAATTTGTATCCAAAAGGAAAGCCATGCAGTCGATAACATTTTTCCACAGTATGACCTGTTATACCACAATGAGAACATACGAGATGATCTTTCTTGACAAAAGACTTTGTGTTTCTACGTGTGGAAGATGCTGGAACAGAAGAACTAATCATTGCAACTGAATCAAAAGAAGGAACAGATGGAATTGTAATTTGTTGTTGACTCTCTTCTTGGAGCAAGAGAAAAAATACTTTGTTGATCAGCGGAAGAGGATCAAGTAAAAGAATTTGACCCCATATGTGACTATAAGATTCATTTAATCACATTAGAAATTGTAAAACATGATCATAATGTTGAAAATCCATAACATGTTGTATGGCACCACAACAACAAGCAGAACACAAGAACATAAGGGAGAAGGATGATAGCTTTGAAGTTCATCCCAATAACCCTTCAATTGAGTATAATATTGAGTAATAGAAAAGTGGCCTTGAGATAAATCTGAGATAGCTTTCTTGAGTTGAAAAATTCAAGGACCACTGCTGCAAGAGAAATGATCACAAAGATCCAACCAAATTGCATGAGTTGTGGTTGTATAGATGACACTAGCTGCAATTTCTTTAGAAATTGAATTGAGAAGCCATGTGACAACCATGCTAGTACATCGGCTCCATGGATAGTGAAGAGAATCAAAAGTCGGTGGTTGAGGGAGAGATCCATCAATGAAAGCTATTTTATTCTTTGCATTCGAAGAAGTGAGCATCGATCGACTCCATGTATGATATTTCTCTCTAGTTAAAATATGAGAAACAAGCACATCACCTGGATGATTTGAATTGCTGAGACAATACGAATTGATAAAATCATCAATGGTTGATGAAGAAGAAGGAGAGGATGAAATTGGCGTATCAACCATTTGAGAAGCTTGAGAAAAATGCTCTAAAATTGCTTTGATACCATTTCAAGATTTGTGAAAATATTTCTATTGCATTACCATTCAATAAGAGTTTACAAGAGATAATATATATACAAGAAGATAATAACAGAAATCTTAACAACTTAATAACTAAACTATAACTATAACTAAATTACCCTATTGTTGCTAACTGTTTTGCTACTGTTGTTACTAACAAACTGCTGTAGGCTCAAGCTACTACACTCTATTGTTTTTTTTTTGGAATACGCACCGAGTATACTACACTCTATTGTTGCTGGTATCAACAATTCATAATAGTTCAAAGCATATTAACCAGCTAATATAACTTTTAAATCTACCAGAACATGTTGCCCATCCACAGGTCAAAAAATTGATGAGACAATGAATTATATTTCAATAAGTTACCCCAATTCCTATATATTGTCAGGATTTGATGAATCTTGGGCGAAAATGGGATGCCAATAATGTCTATTTCAATGACACTGCAATTTTTTTTTATAATATTGATTTGATTTATCTTAATAGTTGCTTTAAATGGGTAAATAAGTTGCTCCAATTTTAAATAGATTGGACTATAAATGGGATGTATTGATCCCAATTTAACCTCGGCTCATACACACCTACGCAGTTAACATGTCCCTAGGGAACATTTTAGTCGTTAACTATTGAATCTTTCATGAAGATCTCAATTTGAAATCTTAGGAGGGCTGGGAACACATGAGTTGAAAAATATATGCTACTTTTTAGTGTCTAGTTTAGGCTAAGTGTGAATTCCCAATCGAAAAAAAAAAAAAAAAAAAAACATCCCTACATGTTTCCATTTTTTTTATTTTTAGATATCATCACATTATTCCATTTACCAAAATGAAGTTATAAGATCTAATAGTATTAGCTTAAAATATTCTTCCTAATTCCACTGCTTGATCCATGCTTACTATTAGCACTACCACACGTTAACTAAGGAAAATAAATTAGGTACTTCGGGAAAATTGAGTGGGTAGTGGGTACTAACTTATAGAGTTTTTTATGGAAATATTTTATTTAAAAATAAAAAAAGACAAATATAGAGGGAATGGTAAAAAATTATGGAATTGTACTCAACCGACTTTTCAAAAGTCGGCTTGGAATTTTTTTTTAAAAGCTACAGGCTAACGCGTGGATGGGACGGTTGACAAGCGTCTTACCGGTCAGTGCATAGATTCCAAAAAGCTCAGACTCTTGAGCAGATGAAAAAAAAAAAAAACTGTCAATCAAAACCGATTTTCCAAAAGATGGTTTTGCCACATGTCTACACCCGTGGACGGATTTACCAATTTGGTCATTTAATGTGTTTTTTCCCCTATTGAGAGCTTTGTGTCATGTGAATAGTATGCAAGTTGAGAATCGACTTTGCAAAAGTTGGTTATGACCTTTTTACTTTTTTTTTTAATTTTTATTTTTATCAATCGGTTGGGTCCAATTTTGTATTTTTTTACCCATTCCCTCTATATATTGTGTTTTTTGTTTTTTATTTTATTTTTTAATATTTCCATAAAAAACTCCTATCTTATATGTGTGTGTTGACTTAGTGATATTCCTATGATTTTGGAGTTTTTTTCCCAATTTATTATTATTTTATAATAATATATTAAATAATACTCTATTCGGGAAAATTATTCCCAAAATGACGCTCATGTAATCTCGCTACTTGATCCAGCGAGATTTAAACAAATCTTGTTGGACCAAATAGCGAGATTTGTCACGCGTTAGGACTAGCTTATTTTCGAGGCAAATCTCGTTGGACCAAATAACAATATTTACTGTGCATTAAATTTTTTTTATTAATAATCCTAAGTATTCCATTTTCAAAAATCTTTTTAATTGCAATTTGTAACATGGACTGTTTTAATTTTTCGCCTTCTCTTTATTTATTTATAATAATAATAAGGACGATGACTTGCCGCACTAGAAAATAGCCTAATTGATGAAATATGCATATGGCTTGCCACACTGGGAAATAAACCCAATTGATGAAATATGCTATTCTTGTCTTCTGCCATTTACCACATATAATAACTTGAAAGGCAAGCTTTTATGACACTACTGAACATCTGAACTTAACACAGGGGTTACAATTAGAAGGCCAACTGGGATGTCAATCTTAAAAGTGCAGGTGACAAAATATTTGATTTGTTTTTTACTGTTGTAGTGTTATATCTTCCAGGGGGACTTTTGGAAGTCTAAAATGTCAATATTGATTAAGATATTTAACACGTATAAAAATTGTATTAATTCATTTTTATTTATGAACATGACTGAGACACTTTCGATACGGCAAGGACACCTCCAAGACACTTATTGTACCGAAACAATATACTTATGTTTCATTTAATTCTATTAACAAAATTAAAAAAAAAAAAAAAAAAGGATAGGTCAAGAGATCGTGAGTGAGGTTCTTTGACATTGAAGTGGTTGGACTTTGGAACCCTAATGTCACTACACTAGCCTTGTAGACCCTAACGTCACTACACTAGCCTTGTAGACCATGTTAGACCTCCCAGCCCCCAAAATTCCCTCCTCTCTATAAGGTCATCACGATTTTGTCACTCTTCATTAAAAAATGTTTATTGTAATAAATTTGTTGACTAGTGATTCCCATTGCCCATATTCAGCCATGTATTTTGAGTTGTTTATTTGTTATTGAACCAATATTCTATAATATGAATAATATCTAGTAAGTATTGGAGCTCAAAATTAGATATACGTATCCACCTGACAACTTACAAGCTTATGTTTTGATTAACTAATTCTTAAAATATAATTAATTTATCATTAATGTACAAAAATTAAATTATAAATTTATCATTGGTTGTTACAAAACTTAAATTATAATTTTTATTTGTTATTGAACCAATATTCTATAATATGAATAATATCATTTAGCGTGGTGTGGGCATCCAATTATATAAAGAATCATTATTGTAAAAGTTTCGACAGAGTCTCCTTTTAAAAAATGACCATATCCCATCCATACATCTATTCAAAGAAAACATTTTTTCTAGACAATCGATACCAGTATGTTCACAATTTTCATTCACAACTTTCATACACATTCAAAGTATCAAATTAATGTAAAAATTTCGACAGAGTCACCTTTTAAAAAATGACCATATCCCATCCATACACATGTTCAAAGAAAATATTTTTTCTAGACAATCGATACTAGTATGTTCACAAATTTCATTCACAACTTTCATACACATTCAAAGTATCAAATTAATGTAAAAATTTCGGCAGAGTCTCCTTTCAAAAAATGACCATATCCCATCAATGCACCTGTTCAAAGAAAACAAATTTTCCTAGACAATCGATACCAGTATGTTCACAAATTTCATTTACAACTTTCATACACATTCAAAGTATCAAATTAATGTAAAAATTTTGGCAAAGTCTCCTTTCAAAAAATGACCATATCCCATCCGCGCACCTGTTCAAAGAAAACATTTTCCTAAACAATCGATACCAGTATGTTCACAAATTTCATTCACAACTTTCATACACATTCAAAGTATCAAATTAATGTAAAAATTTCGACAGAGTCTCCTTTTAAAAAATAACCATATCCCATCAATGCACCTGTTCAAAGAAAACAATTTTTCCTAGACAATCGATATTAGTATGTTCACAAATTTCATTCACAACTTTCATACACATTCAAAGTATCAAATTAATATAAAAATTTCGATAAAGTCTCCTTTTAAAAATGATCATATTCATCCATGCACTTGTTCAAAGAAAACATTTATCCTCAGCAATCGATACCAGTATATTCACAGATTTCATTCAAAAGTTTCATGTATAAGTCTGTGGGAAACAATACATAAGGGCACCTATTCAAATCCATGCAACTATTAAAAGAAAATAATTTTGATTGGGAAGGTGGGAATGGTCACAACATTCATTTACAACTTTTATTCACACCTGTCATACACAACTTTCATTCACATATACATGCTATGGAAAATGAAAAAATATTCCTAATTATACACAAATAATGCAATGATGCTATAAAAATGAAAAAACAATATAGATGTTGTACAAATGAAATAAAAATTATCGATCCTACTGCTTTGTGCCGTATGAAGGTCATCTCTAGTTTCGGGGTGGCTGCCATTTGTGTCTACCCTCTCTTGGCTGCTCATCTGCGTCCAGTGTCTTGTCCCGTCGACGTGTTGTATGATTAGCGTCTCTTCCAATAGGTACTGCATTATCTACATCCGTGCAAAGCGGATAAGGAGATAATGCATATGAAGGCTCTAAATGAGACTGATGTGGCATAGCGGGTGCATCCACCTCCTCCGCATCGAGAATGTCGTCTAATAGGTATGACATTGATGGGGTGGCAGCAGAGTCAGATGGGACGTTTGCCTGTCTACTATACGGACACACAATATTGGCCCTTGTCGAAGGCACAGAAGGTGCAGACGGGCTGAACACGTACTCCACCTGTATAACGGGCGACGAGAAGGCCGAACTCAATGGACGACTGGAGGAAGCTTGACCTCCTCATACTAAAGCTGGTCGACCTCCTTATGGAGGTGGGGCTTGTCGAGGTATATGGATCAGTCGGCTGTCCTCGTGGACAAGGTCCAATCCAACTCTCACTAAACTCTGAATAGTGGGATCTGGAGAGAGTAGATCAACCTCATGTAGTACGTCAGCTTGTAGTATACAAAAAAAAAATTGTTAGTCGTTTGACATCGTAATGTACAAATTAAAAAACTTAGGTGTCAGTTAAAGTGTTCTTACAAGGCTCATATATACAGCAACGGTCTTGTTGACGAAGCGTCGTGTGATGGACCTATACTAGGTAAAGTATGGAACATCTGGACGCATCAGACTGTCTTCCTCCACTCCCGGTATAATGTACTCTCACCGATGCTACCATATAATCATGTACCTCTCATGCATAGTCCCTCAATCCATGATCCCTTAACCGCGTCTATTAGTGTCATGGAGGTCCTCCCTATGTACATCTACCCTCGGCATCGAGAAGCATTCGAGAATGCCCTGTCGATAACCAAATTTCCGTATAACTCGGTCAGCAAGATGCTACTCGATAATATGAAAACATATGAGTGGCACTTGGGTTACCCATAACTCACACCCGACTGCATAATTGGGGGGGTAAGTCGGTTATAATATCATTCGCATAGGGTTTCCATAAAAACTGTATATAAACATAAGTAAAAGGTAAGTGAACTATATGTATCTGGTAGAAAAAAAGACTATGATGTGTTACACTTTAATTGGATTATACCTCATGCTCTTGGTGCATGTCCAACTCCAACCTTTACCAAGGCAACGTGTGTTGCGCAACTGACGGTGCCCTTAATTCATCCCTCCATCTATACAAAATAAAACGTAAGTAAAATGGGTGTAACAACTAGTAAGTACTATGAATTAGTATTCGTAGTATTCATAGTACGAATGCATTGTAAATAAAGTTACTAATTGGAATGCGAGTGGGACTAGGTCAATCAGACGACCATGCTTATCCCTCTTAATATGCAGGACAACATGACACGTAGGAGCTAAGTATGTGAATCTCTCATGGGCCTAAACTTGTAGTAAGCGGAGTGGGCCAGAGATCTCCCACTGCGATTGGTCAGCAGCGTGACACATCTCCCTATAAAGTCATGCTAACGTCGCGGACCCCCAACTATATGAGCAAATCTTTGACATGTTCGCAAGGAGTTGAAGGAACATCATATGTGCATAACTCCTCGAAAGGTCACAAAATAGCGTCCTACATATCAAACACAATAGGTGGGCTCGTCCGTGGCACACTACAGTATGCGCATCTGCATCTGCTGGAAGCTGGTGAAACATCTTCCCCTTAAGAAATTGCATACGGATGCAGGCACCAACCAATTCGTTAGCAGGTGGTACCACCCCTAACAATGATTCGTACATACAGCACAGTCTTCCACTATGACGATCTGCAGGGTCCTCTACTAGTCCAGCAGAACCAATGACGGGCCTCCCATCTATTGGAAGTCTGAACAAAACTGCAACATCCTAGAGGGTGATAGTCGCCTCCCCATGGTAGGTGGAACGTGTACATCTTCGGTCTCCATTGCTCCACAAAAGTAGTCACCAAATGCCAATCCAACTAGATATGGCCAATTCGATATATCCCGTAGAAGCCCGCATCGTATATCCATCTAATGATGCAGACATCTGCATCTATTTGGTGCTGGACTAATTACGTGCCCCCTTGGCAGTATAAGGGGTTGGAGTGACAATCAGTCCATGCTCTGCAGGACTGGTGCTCATCGTCCATCGTCAAGACACTGGCATCAAACAAACCTGGATCGATCGTGCAAAAGGTACCAATGAAATACAGTAAATATTATAATAATAGGATGTGTACACGAACCCCTATAAGTTCATAATAAGTCAATACGAAGGTCCAGTTGCATACCTAGGTTGTGTCCTTCTTGGACACCTTGTGCAATTATGTCATTCTTGATGACATATGTTGCATGTGATCTTCTTCCTACCTTCCCTTGTGTCCATCTTATTGTGTGTGCGTGAGCTCATAGGCCGACCTTTATGTCAAACATATGCAGGATTTTCTTGCAAAGTTAGAAACAAGGATGCTAACCAATATGCCTCATGCATAATTAGATGAAAATTCGGGGCATATGTCGCATAGTGCTCGGCAGTGCTCCAACATGACTCAACATACTGGACAGTGTTTAGGCATGTCTCTACACATGCAGCGAGAAGGTGGGAGTAAGGAAAGTGTAAAACTTGTCACTTCCCACATGAGCATTCGCGTCTATCCTAAATGCTCAAAGTTTGGACGTTGTTTCCTTTATGTGGCCCCAATTGTGCGGTTGTGATGCTAAAACTACCCTAGATCGGTTGAACGTCGTGACTCGATGTCCGGTCGTCTTCAACTTCCTTCTTTCCATCACTAGTAGGATATGCAGAATGAATGCATTTCCTTCAGATATTGCGTTACGAGCAGCCTCCCGTTAGTTATTGAAATAATATGCAACAAGATAAAATGTTAGTTGCACAAGGGCCGTTATTGGGAGGCTACGAGCTCCTTTCAGAACGTCATTGAAACATTCCACAAGGTTAGTGGTCATATTCACATACCTTCGTTCACTGTCGTGGCATTGAGTCCACATATAAGGAGGGATCTGCTCAAAAAATGACTTTGCTGGTTTTCCACCCTCATTGAATATCCTCTCCATCCACTTATCAAATTTTCTTACCTGATGCTCCCTTCTCGCTCGCTTAGCCATATGCTTAAGATTGACACTCTATACTTTAGTATTAAAGTTGCTGACCACGTGTTAAAGGCAGAATCAGTGGTGGGCATATGGTGGTTGCCAATCAAGATTGTGTTGCACTGTAATGAGAATTCTTGGATGCCAATCTAATATAAGGCAAATGTTGTCCTTATCGGTAATGGAACAAAGACAACACAAAAACCAATTCCATGTATCCAAGCTTTCCTCTTAGACAATAGCAAATGTAAGGAAAAATATTTACCTATTTGCATCAAGACAAGTCGCAATTAGGAGTTTACCCTTATACTTACTATACAAGTGTGTCCAATTCACACATATAATAGGAGAGCAGTGACGAAAACCCTGAATAGATGCTGCAAATGAACAAAATACGGATACAAATGTTGCGATGTTCTCATTACCTGGAACAGGAGTCCACCTCCACTTGACTACAGTATTAGGATTGTACACACACATCGCTTCCATCCACTTCGGTAAAGTTTGATAGGATATCTCCCAATCACTGAATACTTGGTCAATTGCTTTCTATTTACCTAACCAGACCTTCTTATATAAGATCGAATAGCCGAAGCGACTATCTATGAACTCTTTCAATGTGGCAATTGACGTCGACGCATCTCCCTTTATCATATTCATTATCTCTCAGCAATGAGGGACGATGTGATTTGGTTATAGTCTTGCGAGAGAAGTTTGTTCAAACACGTGTGTGGACCACCATATTGGGTGATTTCGAATAATCGATGTTTCATTTGATACATTGCACGCAACTCCATCCGCAATCAAACTCCTTACACCTAGCAACCTATAACATTGGGGTAGACCACACAACGTGGAAGTCATTGTGGGTTCAAGCGTGATATATTCGCATTGCCGCTATCAACCGATCCTTTGACCCGAATAGCATCCCCCTACTCAGCTCAGACGATTCATCCTAATGAGTCACCCGTATAGGATGCTTCTCATCACGTGACAAATCTGCAACATTCACGTCAATTTGACCATACATTGGAGGTTCGTCCATAAACTGGGCGTCATACGTGGCATCATTCATTTTACGTGGGTTCACATCATCGGGAAACTCATTTAACCTTTCACTCATTTCTTGCTCATACGTGTCTTTATCTTGTACATTAACATCGTTTGTAATATTCATCCCATCGTCTAACGCGTTGTTTGCAATGGTTAACAACGATCCTGGACCTTCTGTTGAAACTTTTTCACAACCTCCCTGATCATTTGTGTGAAGAACAGGTCTTTTGTACGTCGGCGGCTTGAACGACGATCCCGAACATTCATTGAAATCCACAACAAGCCTCCCACCAACCTCTACACTCGTGTATGGTTCACTACCTTCTTTTGTAGTCATGTCATAATGACGTGTTTGTTGGGTGTCTTCCTCTGCTTCTACCATATGCTCGGAGGGCGACGAAGACACTAATATAAGGAATGATTTTGACATATAACTGTTGAATTTTGTAGGTGTGGAGCTGCCGACAGCCGCACCAAACCAGCCACCACCTTTGACACTAAAGTCCGGCGGCTACCTACGCTTTAGATTTGGTTGAAATCTGCAGCCACCCTCTTTGAACTCTCCATTCCCTTTTATATATATATACGTGTATGTGTGGAGTTGTAATTGTAGTGTGTTGTGTGCAGCAGAGAGTTGTGAGAGTGTGTGAAGTGTGTTGCAGAGAGCAGTGTGAGAGTGCTGTGCTGTGTCCATACAACAGAGAGTTGTGGTGAAAGAGAGAGAGACAGTGTGAGAGTTGAGCAGTGGCTCCTCTGTGTATTTTTTCTCCCAGATTATAGTGCAGTGGTGTGTGCTCCCGTGGACGTAGGTTAGTTTGGACCGAACCACGTAAATCCGGTGTTCCATTGTGTGTGCTTGTATTTTTCTTCGTGTGTGATTATTACTCCAGGTCTATTAATTTCCCAACAAATGGTATCAGAGCTTTGGTTAGAGAAAAATCACCAGATCAAGAAAAATTCAGGATTTTGAGCCCCTGTCTAGTAGCTCAAATTTTGATTTTGAGGCTACCATCAAACTCCTCTCACCGAGACGAAGCCAACGAAGGTAACCGAAGCTCAAACAGAGCTCGGACGAAGCCGCACGCACTCACACGCGCCACCGGCAAAATTACAGCCCTGCCACGTGCCCTCATGCGCCAGAAATTGGTCGGGAGAAGGCTTCATGCGCGCCCACACATCGGAGAAAGTCCGGCAAGCATTCGGAGGTTGAAGACGCTGACGTCAGTGCCGTGTTAGCCAGATTCCGCCACGTCAACACGCCACGCCAGCGCTGTGTCAGCCGGCCAGTCAGCGCCACGTAGTGCCAAGTCAGCAGCATCGCCAACGACACGTCAGCAGCCACGTCAGCCTTGGGTCCCACGCCACGTCAGTAGTGGACCCCACCATAGGGGCCACAGTGCCACGGCATCAGTAGGGCCCACAGTGCCACATCAGTAGTGGGCCCCACATCGCCACGCCAGCACTGGCCCCACGTGCCACGTCAGCAGGGTTGACCAAGTTGACCGAAAGTTTGATCGGGCTTTTTGAAGCCATTTCGGGTCCATTTTTCAAGCAATTTAAGCCATTTCTAGGGTTTTCGACCGTTCCGGATCCAACGGTGCTATCTAATTGAGCTAATTCCATCTCTAGATCAGCGAATCAAGATGTCGAATGAAAAGAGCTCTTACATCGAGATGTTTGACGATACAAACTTTGATTTCTGGAAAATACAGATCGAGGACTTCTTGTTTGGTAAGGAGTTGCACTTACCACTGATGGAGAAGCCAGAATCCATGAAGGAGAGCGAGTGGGAGTTGCTTGACCGAAAAGCCCTCGGAGCTATCAGAATGACGTTGTCGAAATCTGTGGCATTCAACATCAAGCACTTGACAACCACCAAGTCCCTTATGGATGCGCTATCTAACATGTACGAGCAGCCATCAGCAGCGAATAAGGTACATCTCATGAAAAGACTGTTTACAATGAGCATGTTTGCAGGTGAAAGTTTCAACAGGCATTTGAATAATTTCAATGATTTGTCGAATCAACTTGCCTCGGTTGGGATTACCTTTGACAGTGAGATCCGTGCCCTATTAATTCTCAGTCAGCTGCCAGAGAGTTGGAAAGGTATTGTCACTGCGATCAGTAGCTCTGCAGGAAAATTGAAGCTGAAATACGACGAGGTTATCAGCATGATTTTGACAGAGGAGATGAGAATGCAGTCGAATAATGACTCCACTTCAAGTTCAGCTTTGAACGTGGAAAGCCGAGGAAAGGGAAGCGGGCATGGACGATCTAACAATCGTGGCAGATCCAAGACCAGGTGGTCCAAATCTAGAAATCCCAGAAGCACTCAGGACACAGGTTCCCAGAGTATAAAAGTTATTGAGTGCTGGAACTGTGGAAAAACTGGTCGTTACAAGAACCAGTGCAGAAGTCAGAAGAAAGATACGAGGGTAAAGACGGAAGCAAATATTGCTTCCGAGAACGATGATTTGTTGATCCGCTCTTTGGAGAGCAAAAGGGAGTCTTGGGTGTTAGACTCTGGAGCTTCATTCCATGCCACTTGTAGCAGAGATTACCTGGAGGAGTATACATCAGGTAATTTCGGTAAGGTATATTTGGGCAATGATCAACCTTGCGACATTGTCGGTAAGGGGAGAGTGAAGATCAAAATAAATGGGTCAGTATGGAAATTGAGAGGTGTCAGGTATATTCCAGACCTAAGGAAGAATTTGATCTCAGTCGGACAATTGGCAGATGAAGGTTATAATACATCTTTCATTGGTGATGAATGGAAGATTTCGAAGGGAGCATTGACAATTGCTCGAGGTAAGAAAAGTGGTACTCTTTATGTAACTCCTGATACATGTATGTCTATTACAGTTGCTACAGGAAATAATGATAGCAACTTATGGCATCAACGACTCGGACACCTGAGTGAGAAGGGACTCAGGGTGATGCACTCAAAGGGTAAGTTGAGTGATTTACAGTTGGTGAAGATTGACACATATGAAGACTACATATTTTGGAAACAGAAGAGAGTTAGTTTCCAGACAAATATCAGTACCTCGAAGAAGGAGAAACTTGAGTTAGTCCATTCAGATGTATGGGGACCAACAACCATTTCGTCTATAGGAGGAAAGCATTACTTCGTCACGTTTATGGATGATCATTCACGGAAGGTATGGGTTTACTTCCTGAAGTATAAATCTGATATTTTCAATGCTTTTAAAAATTGGAAAGCGATGGTAGAAAACGAAACTGGTTTGAAAATCAAAAGGCTGAGAACTGATAACGATGGAGAATATGTTGACACCGAGTTCAAGAAATTCTGCTATGAGCACGGCATCAGAATGGAAAGGATTGTGCCAGGTATGCCTCAACACAACGGTGTAGCCAAGCGGATGAACAGAACGTTGACAAAAAAAGCCAGAAGCATGCGTATGCAGTCAAGCTTGCCAAAGATGTTTTGGGCACATGCAGTCAACATAGCAGCTTATTTGATTAATAGAAGTCCTTCAGTACCATTGGACTATAGCCTTCCAGAAGAAGTTTGGAGTAACAAAGAGGTAAGACTTTCACATTTGAAAGTTTTTGGTTGTGTTGCATATGTACATATCAATGATCATGTCAGGGATAAGCTGGATCCGAAATCCCAGAAATGCACTTTCATCGGTTATGGTGGAGATGAATTTGGATATCGCATTTGGGATGATGAAAACAAAAGGGTAATCAGAAGCAGAGATATGATTTTTGATGAAAAGGTGATGTACAAAGATAGGCACACAGCTGAATCCACCGAACCAGTTTAGAGAGAATCAACCCATGTAAATATGGATAATGTCCCAGAATGTGTGAGGACACAACAACAGAATGCCGAGAATCCTCAGGTAGAGGAACCAGTGGAGCAGTTCGTCGCACCACCGCCTCTTACTCCAACTCCGGAGCTTAGGAGATCTACTCGGCCTCATGTACCAAATAGAAGGTATATAGATTATTTACTTCTTACAGATGGAGGAGAGCTCGAATGCTATGATGAAGCATGTCAGGAAGGAGATGCAAGCAAGTGGGAGCTTGCAATGAAGGATGAGATGAAGTCCCTCACCTCCAACAGAACGTGGGAACTAGCTGAGTTGCCCAAAGGTAAGAAGGCCCTTCACAACAAGTGAGTGTACAGAATCAAAGATGAGCATGACGGCTCCAGGAGAAACAAGGCTCGGTTGGTAGTTAAAGGCTTCGAGCAGAAGGAAGGAATTGACTACACAGACATTTTTGCACCAGTTGTGAAGTTGACAACCATCAGATCTGTTCTGAGTGTTGTTGCCTCAGAGGGTTTACATCTTGAGCAGTTAGATGTGAAGACGGCGTTTCTTCACGATGATCTTAAAGAGGAAATCTACATGCATCAACCAGAAGGATTCTCAGAGAAAGGTAAAGAGAATTTGGTGTGCAGGTTAAAGAAGAGCTTGTACGGTCTCAAACAAGCTCCCAGCAATGGTACCGGAAATTTGACGGCTTTATGCACAAGAAAGATTTTCTAAAGTATAATGCCGACCACTGTTGCTACTTCAAGAGGTATTGATATAGCTATATCATTCTATTATTATATGTGGATGACATGTTGATCGCAGGACCAGATATAGAAGAGATCAGGAAATTGAAGCAGCAATTGTCAATGGAATTTGACATGAAAGACTTAGGCTCAGTGAAGCAGATACTTGGGATGCGAATCTCCAGAGATAAGTGACAGGGAACATTGCAACTATCTCATTCAGAATACATTGGCCGTGTTCTACAGAGGTTTAACATGAGCAACGCCAAAGCAGTAAATACACCTTTGGCAGGACACTTTTGCCTCTGCAAGGATTAGGCTCCCCAGACTGATGAAGAGAAGGACTTCATGGCTAAGGTACCTTACGCCTCAGCCATTGGAAGTCTCATGTACGCTATGGTTTGTACCAGATCGGATATTGGCTAAGCAGTGAGAGCAGTCAGTAGATTCATGTCTAATCTAGGAAAGACTCACTGGGAAGCAGTGAAGTGGATCTTTAGGTACCTCAGAGGCACTGCTGATAAGTGCTTATGTTTTGGTAAAGGAGAATTGAAAGTCAAAGGGTATGTAGATGCCGATTTTGCTGGTGAAATTGATCACCGCAGGAGCACCAACGGATACATATTCACTGTTGGAACAACAGCTGTTAGTTGGATGTCGCAGATACAAAAGATTGCTACCCTATCCACTACAGAAGCTGAGTACGTAGCAGTGATAGAAGCTAGCAAAGAGATGATTTGGCTTCAGGATTTGTTGACAGAGCTTGGGTTAAAGCAGGAGAGGAATGTTTTGTACAACGACAGTCAGAGTGCGATACATCTGGCAAAGAACTCTACATTTCATTCCAGAACCAAACATATCGGATTACGTTATCACTTTATCAGATCTCTATTAGAGGATGGAATACTAACACTTGAAAAGATTCAAGGCAGTAGAAATCCAGTTGACATGTTGACAAAGGTGGTAACTACAGAGAAACTGAAGTTATGCTCAACTTCAGTTGGTCTTCATGATTGAAGACAGACATGAACACAACATTTGCATATACACTGGTTGAGATGCTGTCTCCGCCTCCAAGTGGGAGATTGTTGAATTTTGCAGGTGTGGAGGTGCCGATAGCCGCACCAAACCAGCCACCACCTTTGACATTGAAGTCCGGCGGCCACCTACGCTGCAGATTTTGTTGAAATCTGTAGCCACCCTCTTTGAACTCTCCATTCCCTCTTTTATATATATATATATATATATATATATATATATATATGTGTGTGTGTGTGTGTGTGTGTGTGTGTGTGTGTGTGTGTGTATGTGTGGAGTTGTAATTGTAGTGTGTTGTGTGCAGCAGAGAGTTGTGAGAGTGTGTGAAGTGTGTTGCAGAGAGCAGTGTGAGAGTGCTGTGTTGTGTCCATACAATAGAGAGTTGTGGTGAAAGAGAGAGAGACAGTGTGAGAGTTGAGCAGTGGCTCCTCCGTGTATTTTTTCTCCCAAATTATAGTGCAGTGGTGTGTGCTCTCGTGGACGTAGGTTAGTTTGGACCGAACCACGTAAATCCGGTGTTCCATTGTGTGTGCTTGTATTTTTCTTCGTGTGTGATTGTTACTCCAGGTTTATTAATTTCCCAACAATAACTGCACAGTTAAATATGTCGGACCTACGCAGTGTGCATCCAACACAATGCGCAAATCGTAATCATCAACTACGGGAACAACCTCATAGAGGATTGTAGCATTGAACCCTCACATAGGGTATCTTGCAGTCACTCGCAATGCATATATATTGATTTGGATCAATATGCAAATATTTGTATATCTTCGAATACAATTTATTTAATTTACTCATATGGCCAATTCAAATTGGTGGAATCGGCTTAGTACTATAACTAACACCTTCTACTCCGGTGATAATTTCTCCCCTATATACAACAATACCGTCACTGGAACACTGCTTGAGCTTCCTGCCATTTAGATCGACCCTCAGGAAATAGAACATATATAAGCGTATAACATAACAACTCTTTTCATTCATGGTAAGCTAATCAACTAATCATGACTCCATTAATTATGCAGTAATCCTTTAAAATAAAGTCCAATATGCAACAATTGTTAATTATTCGACAAATGGTTTATACACTTTGATTATTTTGGGTGAGAAAAATATTATAAAAAATTCGGTAGCATGCCGTCTATAAACATAACATTTTCTCATCTTGCATATCACAAACCATGAACCAGATATCTTAGGAGTTTCTACAACATGCAATTCATAAGTCACTGCAACAGCTATGTAGGTGACATTTAGTTCATTCAGCATACACTCTTAATCAACTACCAACATGCATTTCACAATACTGCATCAGCCATGCAATTGGCGTTCCAGATTAATCATGAAAAAATAGTATATTCAATAACAGTTAAGAAGTAAAACTACTGTGTGCATGAACATCAAATAGTTAAAAAGTAAAAATACTATGACTATAATAAGTCATAGTAGTCATCTCAAATAGTTTGATAGTAAGTTGTTTTCTTTGTAAGACAATAGAAGAATAAAAAATTTTAGAGAAGGGAAGAGGATTATTATCGCATGCATATATTTATGACTTGAACTCAATGATTAAAACACATGGTAATTTCTTTGTAAATTGAGGCAAGATTAAACTTGGAGTAGAAAAGGTGAAGATATGCAGAAAATTTAAGTAAATTCATTTTTATTTGAAGATTCAAATCACAATATTATTTGAACTCAATGATTATTCATGTATTTTGCATTTGAACATCTATCATCACCTAAGATAATTTTTATTATATGTATTAAAATTAATATTAAATTAATCATAAATGCATTAACGAAATTGTTGGATGCATAATCTATATTTGATGATAAGTGATCCGCTCACTTTAAATTGTGTTTATGTTTTTTTTTTTTTTTCCCTATTAAGAAACATTTTAATGGTTAAATTTGAGATCCCCGACCCGAGCCATAAGAAAGATGGGAAGATGTGTGAGGTAAGAGATGTGTTATCTTTCGTTGTATGACTTAGGATTTGTGTGGGCAACAATTATGATAATTATGAGTTATTATAAATTTACTTTTTTGATTTACATTTGTAGCATATTTATTAATAGTTCTCATTATTTTTAAAATTATTTTAATGAAAAATTATAAACTAGCAACCACCAATTTATCACATTAGAAAATACTCATGGAAGTTAAAAAAAAATTTATTATTGAGCTATTATGGGACAATATAAATGAATACAAAAGATTATTAGAAATACAATATTTTAAAATACATATGTGAATATATTATGTTATTATGTAGTAAATGCCCATAGCATATTTTTACAGGTTGAGGATATTTTCTATTTAAGTTGATATTTTTAACAAAAAATTTAACATATTTGTATTTTTTAATAAAAACTCTGAAATTATTTAATTTATAAGGTATATTTTGCTGAATATGAAAGTTAAAATATTTTATAATTAATTTACAATTCTCCATGAGGATAAAATTGAACTCTTTGTTAAAAAGTTAACCTTTATTAGAATAATTTTTGTTTTTGTTTCTCATGTCTACAAGTCATGAGCTTACTTTATCGAAATAATATTTAATTTACTCGAATTATGTGCAAAATTTTATAATTTTAATTCCTAGTTGTACCAAAAGTTAAATGAGTGTGTAAATTGTAATTCTTTAACTAAATTCTTTATAACTATTTTTTTTTTGTGTATTTAACTATAACATAGTAAGTTTGTTCTTTTAAAGAAACATAATATTAATTATTTGAAAAGTATTTATTAGATTATCATTTAATTTTTATTATTTATCTTTTAAAAGTTTGATTATTATTCATTTGAATGATATTGATAGTTTACAATTAACTTTCTTTTATCAAAATACATGGTAATTTCTTTGTATCAATTTTTTCTTTCAGTACCAAGTAGAAAATAATTTTTTGTTTCAATACCAATTACACATACAGTCTACATATGCATGAAATAAATGGTAGGAAATACAAATAAAATTAATGGTAGGAAATATATAAAATCAAATTCAAGTAAATCAACTACAAAATCATAATAACCCTAACCTCAATCTTGGGGGTTTCCAGCAAATACTTGTAATCAACCACGAATTTATTAAACACTTGAATTAAACTAATATATTGTTCACAAAATCAATAACGTGAGCAAAAGTTGAGGAAGTTAATTACATCCCTTATCTCCCATCTTTTATACCTTCTCCCCAACGTTCGATGAGTAACGGTCGGCGAGTCCTATCCAACGGTCACCTGCTCTCTCGTCCAATCGCTCGGCTAGCTCTGCCCTCGTCTATACCTCTGCTCTGCAAAGCCCCTCTCTGGTCTTTTTGCAATTTGTTTGCAAGTAAAGGAAGGAGAAAAGTCAATATTCAAGCAAAACTCGCTGAATGGTTTAGCGAGTTTTGCCATGCGTCCAACAACGGATGGACCAACGAAACCCATTTTCGTCTAGTGATATTTGCCATGTGTCCAACGCTACAATACTTTGTCAAACAAATTTCATTGGATTAAGTAGTAAGATTTAAATGATAATCCAATGGAGTATTAATGTATAGCAAATCTCGCTGGACCAAGCAGTGAGATTATGTGGAGAATAATTTTGTTAAAATATTGTTTAATATATTATTATAAATGACTCCTCAAACCGACAATTTAATACCCTGATGAGAGAGAGAGAGAGAGAGAGAGACATTCCTTTGATTTTGGCTCGTTGAACCGACAATTTAGTAGCGCTGATGAGAGAGAGGGAGTGTGATATTCTTGTGAAGAGAGAGAGAGAGTGATATTCCTGTGATTTTGGCCCGTGGAACTGACAATTTAGTACTGCTGATAAGTGAGCGAGAGAGAGAGAGGGGGAGAGAGAGAGAGAGAGAGGATGTTTTTCTTAGCACTTAATTGATCCGACACTTGAGTCACATAAAACTCTACAACAGAATTTTAGCTATTATTGCTGAAACAGAAACAGAAACAGAAACAGAAAGAAACGAAAGACTTGAGATGTTACAAAACACGCTAAGGATCCAACTGATCATAACCACAGCACCAAATCCGAATGCATGCACTCCGCCAAAATTCTGACGCCTGCCATTTACACAGGGGGGTTTCGGAATTTAAGGACTTGGCAACCCACCACAGCCAGATCCACCGCCGACTCCCCCGCCAGCACCACCACCTAAACCCCCAGCGCCGCCGACTCCACCACCCACACCCCCACCACCTCCAGCCCCGCCAGCTCCTCCACCAGCACCACCAAGGCCTCCTACTCCCCCAATACCCCCCAATCCGCCGATTCCACCGATACCACCCAGGCCTCCTATTCCACCAGCACCACCTCCTAAACCGCCACCACCGCCCAAGCCGCCTGCCCCACCGCCTAAACCACCACCCGCACCACCCAAGCCGCCCACTCCACCAGCGCCACCGCCAAAACCGCCACCGGCACCGCCCAAGCCGCCTCCTCCGCCAGCACCACCGCCCACACCGCCACCACCCAAGCCACCTATGGCACCCACACCACCAGCGACACCACCAACGCCAGCAAAACCGCCGATTCCGGCAAAGCCACCAACCCCACCATATTTATAGAAGTTCTTTTCTTCTTTGAGGCCAATAGGAGAAGCTTCAGTGGGAGGTACTTTGGGTGCGCCTGTTTTGAGGGCAGCGGAATTAGTGGTACGTACTTCCTGCGTCTGGTTGATCTTTAGACCAGCGTCTCCGCGTTTACGTAGACTCCGTGCACTGGCGTGCACCGTTCCCAGAACAAGAACAAACAAAATATACCACCTTATTGCCATCTCTCTCTCTCTCTCTCTCTCTCTTGGAACCTCCGAGGTAGTACTGCAGCTGAGCTAGTGTTGCCTGAAGTCCTTTTTATGGCAAACTTAACGGTAGGTGACAGTTGCGGTATTAAAGAACCATAGTAAATGTGAATGCTTTTGTCCCCCAATTTCGAGAAAAAGAAGTTAATTTTTTTTTTTTCTTTTCACAAGATCAAGATGAACTAAACATATGCATGAGTGTGTGTGTGTGTGTGTGTGTGAGAGAGAGAGAGAGAGAGAGAGAGAGAGAGAGAGAGAGAGAGAGAGAGAGAGGGATTATTGCAAGCCGTAGGATATGATGTGCAAGATCATTCCCTTCGTTCGGCTGGAATTAACCTGTCCGCTCAGGATTAGTTAAGTGACCCATACACAGACTCCTCGACATATGAATTCAATTCAAATTTGAGGTTTAAATTTTAATTTGGATGAATTTGAATAAAATTTTTAATATTTTTATATTATTTTTATTTAACTTATATAAATTTAAATCATAATTTAAATTTTGAACTTTTAACACAAGGTAGCATATTTATACTAATTTTCTTTTTAAATAGTTTTTATATTCACTTCAAAGACCCAATACTAATGAGATATTTTATTAATTATATAGGAACTGTATATCATGGTATTCCTTTCACATGTTCATTTTGGCATCGGAATTAGTAGTTCCACTATTATTAAATTCTCTAGCAACAAGCTGAAGAATTCCTAGTATTGAGGAAAACATTTCTAAGTGTTGCAATCATTACTACAAATAGGACGAAACATACCGTCACTAACTATGTTATTTACATTCCTAAAATACTTTAAGAACGTCTTTTTCTTCGCTTCCAAGTTTTCTCTAAATGTGAGTTCCTAATGATATCTTGGGATGAATGTAAATTTTCGCCCCAAAAGATAAAATCTTTGAAGGCAAAATAATTATTTGTTCTCATACGTTGACATTTAAAGACACCTATTTTCATCCCCTAATGTGCATATGAGAGCGTTGTTTGAAGATGTGCTTGCATAGTTTTTAGATTCTTTTACAAAATAACTCATGTAGAGATTCATTTTCCTCCTATTTTCTATTCTATTAAATCCAATGTCTTCTTTGTCTAAAGACATCTTTTGAGACCCAACTACTTTGTCAAAATTTTCTTTTCCTCTTATGAAACTGTAGATTATTTCAGATTGATCTTCTATTATTCTTTCTATAGACTAGTTATCTTTAAATCTTTCTCACTTTCACAAGTGGTTTGGAATTTTAAGTTCTCTAGTTCTTTTGTCATCTTGTTGATTTTACTCTCTAGTTCAGTAATATATGAGTCTTTTTCTTTTTCAATAGAGTGAGTTGACTCTAATTTGTTCATTAACATTTCATTCTCGCTTTTTAGTGTGGTGTTTCTTTTGGACACCATAACAAAGATTTTATGCAGTTTAAATAACTCTATTTGTAATTCAGTGTATGATGACATGCTGTCACAAAATTTACTACAAGATTAATTCATCACTAGAGTTAATGAAGGAGTTTGAATAAAAATTTACCTCATCATTTAACACCATGAGCCAGAAGTTTGCCATCTCCTAATCACTTGTGTCTCTTTCCAAGCTACTTGAGCTGGAGTCATCCCAAGTTGTGGCCTTCATTGCCTTTTTCTTCTTCTTCTTCTTCTTAGATTCCTTCTTGAACCGTGGACACTCATGTTTAATGTGACCTACCTTTTTGCAGTTATAAATGTTGGAGGTTCTGATTTTTTTTTCTTTTCTGCTAGTTTCTCCTTTGTCCATTTTAGATCCTAGAAATTTCTTAGTAAATTTCTTATTCTTTTTGAAAAATCTACCTAGTCGTCTGGGGATTAATGCTAGTTCTTCTTCATCCATCTCTTCATATTCTTCATCGCTCGAGCTTTCTTTGGAAGCTTTAAGTGCGATGGATTTCTTAGCTTTGCCAACTTCTTTTGTTCTTTCATTATTAGTCATCTCATACGTGAGAAGTGACCCAATGGCTTCGTCTAAGGTCATGGCTTTTAGGTTTCTACCTTCAGTTATAACTGTAGCCTTGGATTCCTAAACAGACAGAAGTCCTCTAAAGATTTTCCTAATCATTTCTTATGTTGGGTAGTTTTTCCGAACTGCATTTAGGGATTTTATTATATATGGGCAAACCTAGTGATATAATTGGTGTGATACCAAGAGGGGGAGGGGGATGAATTGGAGATTTAAAATTTCTTCCTAGGTTAAATCAGATAGCAACAATATTTTGCAACCTAGGGTATTTCTAAGCAGTATCAATTACCCCAATTAATTAAGTGTGCAAATATTTAAAACCAATATGACATTCTCTACAAATTAAATATTTGCATACATCAAACACATCATATCCCATTTTAGATTTAAAGCGTGTATGTAAAATAAATAAGCTATGTGTGCTGACATACACGTATGTTGCATATCTCATTTAAATTAAATATGTATGCATGTAAGATAGTTATAATAATAAATAAACAAGCATACACATGTGAAAATTAAAGTACAGGAATTTAAATGTGAGAGAGAGAGAGAGAGAGAGAGAGAGAGAGAGAGAGAGAGAGAGAGAGAGAGAGAGAGAGAGAGATAATTTGTTATCGAGATTCGGCCAAACCAACTTACGTCTCCGCCTTAGGCATACCGCCCAAGGATTCCACTATACCTGCTTACTTAAACGAGCGGAGCAGAAGCCATTTATAACCTCTCTTTACGAGACGAGGAATACCCCAGCTACACTTAATGGACAGAGCCATAACCCAGCCACATTTTACTGGCGGTACTAAAACGCAGCTTAATTACCAGACTGAGCCCAACTGGTCTCCCTTACGGGGTGGAGACTCTCCAATTCAATTTACTGAATTGAACCAAACCGGTCTCTCTTACGGGGCAGAGACTCCCCAGGTCAATTCACGGGATGAGCCAAGCTAGTACATAAAAATATATATTTACAAAATAATGCTTTTAATACAAGCAGAGGTGTACACAATAAAAACTCTTAAAGTACTCTCATATGATATGAATTAAGCTCAGAGAGTAAGGGCGTTTTCGCAATACAAGTTTTATAATCTTTGAAAATGATATATATGATAAAAATACTTCAAAAATTTGACCCCATTAAAAATTTTATCTCAAAAATAATTTTAAGTAAAAATGTAGGAGAACCTATGTTGTTTGCTTCCAAGGTGATTTTTGCACAATAGGAATGTATGATCTTTGATTTAAAAATATGGAGAAAGGCATTTCAAAGATTTGAACATGATAAATTTGTTCTCTAATAAAGATTTTGCAATAAAAATTTGTTTGAAGAAGCTATGATTTAAGCTCAAAAATATTTGTGCAATAAATACAATTTGAGCATTTGAATCTTGCAATAGATGTGCAAAGATTCAAAAGTTTTAAAACAAGTTCTTCCAAAAATATTTATCAATGAAATAACTGGGAGAAACTCTAAGCTTACTCTCAAAAATGGTTTTCAAAAATAATGAACAAGTGAGAGTAAAAGCTTTTCAATGAAAATAAATGGCCAAAAATAAATGCTCTCACATAGAAAATTTTCAAGAAATGTGATGGAATTGGTGTCACTACAAAAAATAAGAATATTAGTGATAGTTTTAAACCATCACTAATAATCAAAAAATCGTCACTAATAGTATTAGCGACAGTTTTCTCAGTATTAGTGACGGTTCTAACTTTGTCACCATATCTGCAGATACTAATACTTAATATTCAAACTGTCACTAATAAATGAGTATTAGTGACGGAAAAAAAAATCATCACTAATAGCCTACGACCATCACTATAAATTATACATATGGTTGGCTCAAATTCGTCACTGAAACACGTGTATTAGTGATGAATTTAATAACCGTCACTAATATGACTGTAGTAGTGATAGTTAATAAACCGTTACTAATAGTATGCTTTTTGTGACGATTATTTAAATCATTACTAATAATTAACTATTAGTAACGATTATGGGACTATCACTAATATTTGGCCCTCATAAGGTTGGTTCTATAGTGACGGTTTTCGTCTTTTAGTGACGATTTCTAAACCATCACTAATACTTCATCTCCCCATTATTAGTAACGGTTTTGCAAACCGTCACTAATGCTTTGAAACAATTAATTTTTTTTTTTTGAAATTTCCTATAAAAACCTGTAATTACATTTTAACATACATAAAATTGAACCAAAATTATTAAAACATTCATAAATTATAAAAATTTAAAATACAAATTGTTCAAAATTAAAATAAATACAAGTACAAATTCAAATTAAAGTATAAAAAAATAATTTTGTTAAGTTAACAAGAAATATAGGAAAAGTTAAAAGTTCCATGCATTCGACCCGACTGAAGTGTCTGACATCGTCGTAGTATTCTGAGAGCCGCAAACCCTACAAAATAATAATTTTACAAGAAATTAGCTTGCTAGTATACAATGTTTGAACATATATGTACATAGCATGATTTTGTGCTCATCACCGAAAACAATCCATATTTAATCATAAAGCTTTAAGAGTTAGGCATGATGTTCAGAGTTTTCAGAAGAGCCTCAATATTCAAAAAGAAAAGCACGTGATGCAAATGGGTTCTTCATGCTCTATTTCTAAGAATGATGCTCAGCTTCTATAGATATGTTCTTATGCATGCATTTTCAATTTAGGATGAAAATAAATCTTCATTTAGCAATCACTCATCATTTCAATAACAATTTAAGCATGCATCATATTATAAACATTTAGCACTTGATTTTTAGGCTTTGATTATTTTGGAAAAAATTTTAATAAAAATTCAGCAGCATGCCGTTTATAAATAGAACATTTCCTAAACTGTAAATCAAAAAGAATATACCAGATAGCCTAACAGTTTAGAATATCATACAAAACATAAATCACTGCATTTGCCATGAAGATGACATTCCAGATAAGGCATGCAATCCAGTAGCTCAAATAATAGTTCAAACAAAATATAAATCATCCATCAAAGAAATGTAATCATTCACTTGGTTTGCAAAAATGTGACACAAATTTTTACGTACTTATTTGAGTGGGCATCCAAGAACACGTCTGAACTCTGTGAGAACTTATGGGGCAGACGGGTCCAGGATTTTTCTCTCTTCCAATGCAAGCCTTTTGTGCTGTCGCTTCTGATGATTTGCAAACTCCGTGAATAAATCCCTACGCTCCTTAGCTATCCTGTATTCTACAGTTCCTGAGTGATAGAACTTTAATTCTTCGCCAATTATAGCATTTGTGCTCTGTAATTCCTACTGCAAGATGAGAATCATAAAATCAATTATGCAATTTCACAACAGAGCTCAAATAGTAGAACAAAATCTCAGTTTTATAGTTGATGATATTTTCTAAAAAAACATCAAAAATAAAAATGAAAGTACTTTCTAGAGACTTCGGTTTTAGGTTCCCAATTAATGGTTTAAACATCCATGCCTTGGTATCTTTTCAGTTATCACCCATGGTCTGCAAAAAATGAACAACACAATAAAAGCTAATTGAGAAGGGAAATATAAGATCTAATGAAAGCAATTACTCCAAATCAAATATAATTCGATATAGAACTAGGGGAAAAAGCGGACACTGTACAATCAACAATAATAATGCATTAAGTTGATACCTTCCTGTTGAAGATGTTATAATATGATTTGAATTCTCCAAAAATTCCCATAATTTCTCTAGGTTCTCTTTAGAATCCAACACAATGATTCCCCTCGTGTATGTTTTTGAAGACAAGCTTGGGAAAATGTTGGCTTGTGTTGATATGGTAGTTTGCTTCTGTATGAATTCAACAACTATTCTTGGGGACAAGTCTTTCTCCAAATTGTCAATTAACACAAAATGGTCAGAGTCTGTGATTCTATTTATACGTGAAGTTTCCCCTCCCATATCTAAATCTTGCTCTATAGACTGAGACAAAATTGACTTGTTCTTGACATTTGAACTATAAATATCCTCATTGTAGGTAGTACTTCCAACACTAGAATCACCGCCTTCTTTTGAATCTAAACCAGACACTAGTAGGCTAGTAGGCCAGTTCTCCATTATTAAATTGTGTCTACGCAAAGTATGTCCAATTCTGAACAGAGTAAAGTACATTATTTCATAAACCAAAAAAAGAAGTCAACCGCATACCATATAGAACAATACAAAGTTAATTTGTAGTTTCATTTTGACAAGTAAATCCCCTTTACAAGACTATACAAAAAAGAACATCCATTATTTTCTATCCACTAGATGTGTTGAAAATATAAAAACATTCACAAAAGCAATTAATCAAAGTAAGATATTAATTGATTGGATAATTATCACAAATTTTGAGGCTCCATTACTCCCTACACAGCTTCAAGCACATCCTCATCACATTTGATGAGACCATTAGTGACCTTTCAATTGTCCACATTCCATCAACCAATGTCGTTTTAGTGTATTTTGGATCCTTTAGTTCAAATTACTAACATTGTATAGTAAGGGGAACATATTGTACATTTATTTTAAGCTGCTACTAATACAAATATATATATATATATATATATATATATATATATATATATATATATATATATATACATGTTTTAGGCACTTGAACCTCCTCCCTCCTTTCTTTGCCTAAGCGCATGGGTGGGTTGCTCGTGAAGATGAGTACATTTTAATAGGGTCATTATGAGAATATTTTTGTAGCAGTCGACAGATGACAACAATTCTTGATATTATCCACGAAGCAAAACTGCATATATATCAAGTGATATATTGGAAAACATCGCCAGTGTGGTTGACACCATAGACGAGAATCTGGATGAGTTGAATATAAAATAGAATGAGCAACTAATGTCCCTTTAAGTAGAATGCTTGAAGAGAAAGACCGTCACTAGTAGTCTGAAATTATTCGCTAGCTTCACCTTTATAAGTCGACTGAAGATCCCCCAAAGGGGTGGATTATTAGTGATGGTTTTTTAACATTGTCCTTAATAATACATGTTAACGAAAGAACAATCTGTGTTTGATTGGTTGAGTTTAGAACAATTTCACTAAAAGTAAAATTATCATCTTGCGCTTCATTTAATTGCAACTGAATTAGGAAGAAACATAAGTGGTCGGTTTCTTGTTATATGTCTTGAGGATATAAGGTAAAATGGGGAGTTTTTTCATTGTATTTATGAAATATAATTGGTGATTGCTATGGGAGATTTTCCACACGTGTATGTTTGCATTTATTGGTATGATTGTTTTGCATACACTCCTTTAATTTTAATTGGGATATGGTTTAGTGAATCGGAAAATTAATTATTCCGCAAAAGTTTTTAAAACCCAATTCACCCCCCACTCCTTTTATTTTACTTTTCCATTTTGTTCATACTTCTTAAGAGCATATGCAGTTGCATGTGATGTGCACAAAACTACAAGCTTTTGATCTTCACCCAAGTGCTCAGCTAGTATCCTAGATATATAAAAATATTGAAGGATAAAAAAGTAGGGATCTCTGCAACTTTATAGATCTGAAGTATGGGAAAGAGGGAATGAATCTATAAATTACTTTGACCAAGTGGTCACGGATGTGTTAGGACTACCGCATTTGGTTTGGACATCGTATACTCGACTTGGATGCCTAAGTGCTTAAAACCACTAAGTTTGTTAAATTTTTTTGTATTCTAACTTTGCTTCTAGAATGTATCTTGGAGACCACGGGAACAGGAGATGGGTGTGACAAGAAACATACCTGAGTGCACCAAAACAACTTAAGCACCTTTAGTGACATGCAACTGTCCACAATCAACCCCAAGGCCTCATTCGTTGCTCCATTCATTCATTGTCTCTACCTTCATCTTTGAAGGTCCTTCACTATGCTGGTTAGGATTCCTCGATGCAAAGGAATCGCAACCTTCCCTGTGCATTCTTGATTGATCAGATACTTCGCTACACACCAAGATTCCAACTAGCTCATTAGCACCCAAGCACCTAACAAAAGACCGTAGTTCATCATCTAAACTCAACCAATCAAACACATATTGTTCTTTCATTAACGTGCATTATTAGGGATTGTTGGCCTAACTAGGCTTTTCAATCTTGTTTTGATGATAACAAATGAAGAATATTTTAACATGTGCTATTGAGTGACTTTATTTCAAAATTAAGTAAAACAACACTCATGATCATGGTAGCAAGCTAGAAATCAAAGTCAATCAAGTGAAAGCTTCTTAGAATATTAAAGCAATAAAAGACAAATGAAGAGCTTAAAGGCTAAGTAGGACTTGAAGTAAAGTTGAACCTCAAGAGACTTGAAGACTTAGAACTAAATGAGTTCATGCTTAGAAAGATATATGTAAGTACTTCAATACAATACTATTTAGATATATGAAGCTCTTTAGGATAAGAAGACTTAGAAACCATTTCTTCTAAAACCCTTGAACATGATTTTGAAAGAGTGGTAGTTGAGCTTTTTAAAATGAACTAGAGTTTAAAAATCAAAACTGAAAAAGAGAGGACTAGTCAGCTAACTGACCAGTTTTGAACTGGGATCAGTTAGCCGATTGACTCCCTGGTCTGTCTAGCTAACTGACTATTTTAAACATAATTGAGTCAGCCGATTGAAATATTTATCAGAATTAATTTTTTGAGAGACAAAATGGTGTCAACCGCCTGTCCAGCCGACTGACTAGTACAAAAATGACCTAATTGAGTGAGTCAGCCAACTCACTCTACGAAGATTTTGAATTTGAACTATACGGGAAGTTTTTCAAAATTAATTCTATGATTTAATATCTTTTGAAAAGTTACCTAAATATTCCATGTCAACTTGTTAAATGAGGAAAATTTTCTTTAAGAAATCTATAAATACATCTCTTACTCAATGAAAATATACGCTCAAGCAATACACGATTTCAATGCTAAAACTCTCCTAAAGCTCATACTTGCTCACACTCTTGCTGGAGGAAAACTCTATGAAATTGTTAGTTGATTAAAAAGTTTTGTTTTTGATTTGCAACTGAAATTTCTATATCAATAAGAAAGAACCATCGGTGACTTCTAAACCTTGAGCTTCATATTTTCTATTTAGTTTAGATTTTGAAGTACGATTCGTGATTTAACTTGTACAACTTACTCTGTGTTTGAGAGTGTTTTTGTATGCTAAGTTTATCTTGTATTCTTGTAGATTGTGATGATTCTAGGATTGTTGGATTTTTGGCTAAGCGAGGGGATATCGCTTAGAGAGGTGTTGCTCTAGCCTATTTGAAGGAGTGACCGAGTGAGGGGAGATCACTTAGAGAGGCAGACTCTAGCCTAATGAAGGAGTGTGTAAATGGTGTTGTTCCACCCAGCAAATGAACTCGTTTTAGTGAATCCTTTGGTGGTTTGCCAAAGGCGAGGACGTAGGCTACGTATAAGCCGATCCTCGTAAAAACCGTGGTCTCACTCTCTCTTTCCTTTGCTCTTTATTTTGAGTATATATATAAACTGCGTGGATGTTTTAAATTCCTTAATCATAAACACTACGCGGATTTGATATTAAGTAAACTTAAGCTTAATTTGTTTTTGGGATTGTGAAAACCGAAAGAGAGTACGTTGGTTGATCCATTTTTTGCGAAAACAGTAAGGAAGTACGTTGATTGGTGAAACACTCAAAGATTCTTTAAACTGAAAGTTTATTTAACGTCTAAGCTTTTGGAAAGAGTATTGGATTGCACCTCATTTTAAGAAAGCAAATTCATTAACTACAAGGCTGTAAACAAACACAAGCTGAATCTTATATCTTAGTTTGGATATTGTGGTTGATTGGAAAATTGATTGGTTTGATTGATTGATTGATTGGTAACTTGTTTTTTTAAATACTTGTGGTTGTAGATGGAAAGTATTTATTGTGCATTTGAATAAATCAATAAGAAGTAAAGAATTCATTAAAAGAAGAAAAAGAAGTTAAGGATTCTTGAAAAGAATTAAAACGAAAATTTTTAAATCCAATTCACCCGCCTCTTGGGGCTACACCTTAGTTTTCAATTGGTATTATAGAGGGGTTATAACAAATCCTAACAAGTAGTTATAGAATGATCTAATGGCACACATAGGAGTAGCTCACTTTGGAGAGGGTCAATCATCAACCCAGCCACCCATCTTTTGTGGTTTGAACTATACTTTTTGAAAACAACGTATGAGAATATATATTCAAACTATGAATTGGAAAGTTTGGGAGCTTGTCAAGGATGCTGACCTAATTCCCCTTAAACTAGTAGATGGAAAACAAGTTCCTAAGGAGAAAAAGGACATGACTGAAATTGATCACAAAATGCCACAAGTTAATTCTAGTGCTATGAATGCTTTATATTGTGCTTTGGATATGAATGAATTCAATAGAGTCATGGCTTGCAAATTAGCCAAGGAAATATAGGACAAACTTGATGTAACCTACGAAGGCACTATGGATGTTAGGGATAATATGATTGATATGCTTGCAAGTGAATATGAAGCTTTTAAGATGAACCTAGATGAATCTATAACTAGCATGTACACTAGGTTCACTCACATAATAAATTCCCTAAATGCCTTAGGAAAAACCTACACTACCTATCAGATGATAAGAAAAGTTCTTAGAGGGCTGCCACCTATATAAGAACCAAAGGCCACTGTAATAACGGAAGATAGGAACCTTAAAACCACCTTTTTAGATGAACTAATAGGTTCTCTACTCACATATGAAATGTCAATGAATGAAAGAAATGGTAAAACCAAAGCTCAAGTTATAGCAGTCAAAACTTCAAAAGAAAACTGTAGTAGTGAAGAAGAGATGGATGAAAATGAACTAGCCTTCATATTTAAGAAACTTACATAAATCCTTAGAAGGAAAAACAAATTCAAAAGAAGAAACCAAAACTCCGAATCAGATGAAGAAGAAACTAACAAGAAGAAATCAAGAAATAAAATTTCTACATGTTATAATTGCAACAAAGCTGGACATATAAAACTGAAATGTCCACTACTTAAGAAGGATTCCAAAAATAAAAAAGGCAATGAAAGCCATTACTTGGGATAATCTAAGTACAAGTAATTCCGGTGATGAATCAAGTGACAAAGAGGCTGCTTATACTTGCTATATGACATGAGATGACGATGAAGAACATTGTTCCTCATCCAAATCGAATAATGAATATGGCAGTGATTCATTTAATGAATTTGATGATGAGAGTATGCTATCTTATGAAGAAATTTAAAATTATTTATTCAAGGTTCATAAGATGTTAGTTAATGTGACTAAACGATACACATCATTGAAAAACAAGAATGAAGGAGTTATGAAAGACTTAGAAGCTAAAAATCTTACTGAAAAGGAAAAAGATTTGAAAATCAAGAAATTAGAAAGTAAGAATGAAAAATTGATGAAAGAAATAGAAGATCTAAGACTCCAAACTTCTATGGAAATTGAGAAAGACATATATATTTCTGAATTAAAAAGTAAAATCAATAACTTGTCTCAAGAAATAGTGAAATCACAAGTGAATGTCGATGGCAAGAAGGATATAGAGGTAAATGATCTCAAAAGACAAATTGAAGATAAAGAAAAAAATCATTTACAGTTTTACTAGAGGGAAAGAAAATTTTGACAAAATAATTGGATCATAAAGAATGTCCTTAAACAAAGAAGGCATAGGATTTAATGGAACCGAGAATAAAAGAAAAAAGAATTTCTACATGGGATACTTTACAAAAGCCTTAAAAAATTATGCTAGCACCTCTTCTAATGCCTATACTCACACTATATGCTACCTATGTAAGAAGATGCGACATATAAAGTTTGAATATCCATTAAAGAGGAAAGATGTGAAAAGTAAACAAGTTTGGAAAGTAAAAGAAACTTCTCTTGTTAAACCATCCATACCCAAGAAAATATGAGTACCAAGATAAAAGTCAAGTTCATAAATCAAGGACTCCATAGATGTTAGGTATTCCTTTTAGAAATTAGGAAAAAAACTTAATCACATCTTCTACAAGGATATTGAACCAGTTGAAATGAAAAATGAGTTTTAAGAAGCCTAGTGATGCTTATCATATTAAAACTAATAAAAATTGTTGGCCTCAATCAATGAATGAATCGTACAAGGCTTAAGTTAGAAAACATTAAGATTTGTAAAGCAAATTTTGGAGTTCATATGAAATCAAAAGAAAATAAAATCTGAAGCAAATTGAGCTCATTGCATAAAAGAAGAGAGCTTGATAAAGAAGTGGTCAGCCAACTGACCATAAGATCAGCCGACTGACTGAACAACACCTTTAAGGAGAAAGGATAGGTCAGCCGACTGAACAGAAGCTCAGCCGACTGATTGATGGTAATTTTTTTTAAAAAACAAGTTTGTAATGAAATACTTGAGCAACATAACAACAATCCAAGCAAAAGTATAGTACAATGCACATAATAATGATAAACTTTATGCTTATGTGATATGCAATATGCTACATGTGTATATCTTGAAATTGGCATCTTGAAATCTTTAAAGATGATAAAAATATTAATGATTTATGGCTCAATGTATTTTGAAAATCTGAGCATAAAGTTATTAAGCATGATTTAGAAACATGAATTTTGAAATGACTTGATTAATTCTTGACCATGTATGCTTATGATGGATCACATGGATAAATGAAAAATTGGCATCTAAATAATTTGGTATCTATGAGTAGGGCATGATATGACATCAACATTAGTATCTAAGAAGTATATTGGTATCCATGAATATATCAATTGGTATTTGAGCAAGACAACATAATTATAAGCATGTAATGATATTGATGATATTGACATGATATTGGTATTTGATATTAGTATCCATGAAAACATACATGATATGAATCAATATTTGAAGCATGAGATGATAAACTTAAAAGCATAATTGGTATCAAATCTGAATATATTAAATTCAGGGGGAGTATTATGATTCATTGCTTGTAGTATGATTTTTCCCTAATTTTCATGAATTAATGTCAAAAAAGGGAAAGAATGATGAATTATGAATGACAAATATGACTTTTGAAGTATTTTTAGCTAATATGAATGTTGTACAACATATGCCTGTTTGTAAATTTAAAGATGTCACAACACATATGCAATATGAATGACAAATATGAAATATGCATGACTATTTGACTATTGAAACACACTACATATACTATATTGCAATATATTGAGAAGTGTGTGTTCATATGTTCATTTGAACTTAATCTTTTTGATATCTTACTCTTTTTGATTGATGTAAAAAGAGGGAGAAGTATTGAGAAAAAATTGAGCATGGTATTGAAAAATTCGAACATGATATATGTATTAAAAGGAAGGGGCAGAAGTATTTGATAATGAATGATCTGATGAGCATGATATTGTATGATATTCAAATTGGTCTTGAAACTACAAATATTGTTAAGATGATGCTTATTGTAAGGGGGAGTCTTTTTAAGGCTTACTCAAAATTTTGCTCCTCATTTGTCATCATCAAAAAGGGGGAGATTATTGGCCTAACTAGGTTTTTCAATTTTATTTTGATGATAACAAATGAAGGATATTTTAACATGTGCTGTTGAGTGACTTTATTTAAGGATTAAGTAAAACAACACTCATGATCATGGAAGCAAAATGGAAATCAAAGTCAATCAAGTGAAAGTTTCTCAGAATATTGAAGCAATAAAAGACAAATGAAGAGCTTAAAGGCTAAGTAGGACTTGAAGTAAAGCTGAACCTCAAGAGACTTGAAGACTTAGAACTAAATGAGTTCATGCTAAGAAAGATATTTGTAAGTACTTCAATCCAATAATATTTAGATATATGAAACTCTTTAGGATAAGAAGACTTAGAAACCATTTCTTCTAAAACCCTTGAAAATGATTTTGAAGGAGTGGTAGTTGAGCTTTTCAAAATGAACTAGAGTTTAAAAATCAAAAATGAAAAAGAGAGGACTGGTCAGCCGACTGACCAGCTTTGAACTGGGATTAGTCAGCCGACTGACTCCCTAGTCTGTCCAGCAGACTGACTATTTTGAACAAAGTTGAGTTAGTCAACTGACAATTTATCAAAATTAATTTTTTGAGAGACAAAATGGTGTCAACTGCCTGTCCAGTCAACTGACTAGTACAAAAATGACCTAATTGATCGAGTCAGCCGACTTACTCTACGGAGATTTTGAATTTGAACTATACGAGAAGTTTTTCAAAATTAATTCAATGATTTAATATCTTTTGAAAAGTTACCTAAATACTCCATGTCAACTTGTTAAATGAGGAAACTCTTCTTTAAGAAATCTATAAATACCTCTATTACTCAATGAAAATATACGCTCAAGCAATACACGATTTCAACTCTAAAACTCTTCTAAAGCTCATACTTGCTCACACTCTTGCTGGAGGAAAACTCTATGAAATTGTTAGTTGATTAAAAAGTTTTGTTTCTGATTTGCAACTAAAATTTCTATATCAAAAAGAAAGAACCATCGGTGACTTCTAAACCTTGAGCTTCATATTTTTTATTTAGTTTTGATTTTGAAGTACGATTAGTGATTTAACTTGTACAACTTACTCTGTGTTTGAGAGTGTTTTGGTACGTTGAGTTTATCTTGTATTCTTGTAGATTGTGATGATTATAGGATTGTTGGATTGTTGGCTAAGCGAGGGGATATCGTTTAGAGAGGTGCTGCTCTAGCCTATTTGAAGGAGTGACTGAGTGAGGAGATATCACTTGGAGAGGCGGACTTTAGCCTACTAAAGGAGCGTGTAAATGGTGTTGTTCCGCCTGGCAAAGGAACTGGTTTTAGTGAATCCTTTGGTGGTTTGCCAAAGGCGAGGACGTAGGTTGGGTATAAGCTGAACCTCGTAAAAACTATGGTCTCAATCTCTCTTTTCTTTGCTCTTTATTTTCAATATATATATATATAAACTACGTAGATGTTTTAAATTCCTTAATCATAAACACTACATGGATATTAAGTAAACTTAAGCTTAATTTGTTTTTGGGATTGCGAAAATCGTAAGGGAGTACGTTGGTTGATCCATCCTTTGCGGAAATCATAAGGGAGTACGTTGATTGGTGAAACACTCAAAGATTCTTTAAACTGAAAGTATAAGCTTTTGAAAAGAGTATTGGATTGCACCTCATTTTAAGAAAGCAAATTCATTAACTACACGGCTGTAAACAAACACAAGCTGAATCTTCTATCTTAGTTTGGATATTGTGGTTGATTAGAAAATTGATTGGTTTGATTGATTGATTGGTAACTTGTTTGTTTAATTACTTGTGATTGTGGATGGAAAGTATTTATTGGGTATTTGAATAAATCAACAAGAAGTAAATAATTCATTAAAAGAAGAAAAAGAAGTTAAGGATTCTTGAAAAAAAATTAAAACGAAAATTTTTAAATCCAATTCACCCCCTTCTTGGGACTACACCTAAGTTTTCAAGGATGATTTTAAAAAATCGTCACTAATAATCCACCCCTTTGGGGGATCTTCAGTCGATTTATAAAGGTGAAGCTAGCAGATAATTTCCTACTACTAGTGATGATCTTTCTCTTCAAGCATTCTACTTAAAGGGACATGGGTTGCTCATTCTATTTTATATTCAACTCATCCAGATTCTCATCTGTGCTGTCAAGCACACTAGCAAGGTTTGCGAATATATCACCTGATATATATCCAATTTTGCTTCCAAGGATAATATTAGGAATTGTTTTCATCTGCCCACTGCTACAAAGATAGTCTCTTAATGACCATGCTAAAATGTACTCATCTTCACGAGCAACCCACCCACTGATTTTGAGGTGCTTTTATTAATCCTTTTTCATATTCACATTTTTTAATTTGACATTTTGTGTAGTTAGGATTTCTAAAAGACGACTCATTTATTTGGAACTCAAATTATCCTTATACGCCAAAGATTTACGTACTACACACCCGATGTAAAATCCTTACACAAAGGTCCTATATGTAAAACAACTCTTATAGGTTCATATAATAAGTTTCAGATGCAAAATTGTTAAATGAACTCCATGAAAACTATCCACATTAGACAATTTAAAACCTGATTGAGATACAAACATCACTTTCAAAATATTTTAGCATGCAGTATAGCATACTCATTTTAGCGCATGGTTTATGGACTTTTGATTATTTTGGAAAAAAATTAACGAAAATTCGGCAGCATGCCGTTTGTAAATAGAACATTTCCCCATAAAAACATACTCTAAAAACCTAGTTGTTTACACGTAGACCCAAAAAATTGATAATAATAATAAGAAGAAGAAATAAAAAGGAGAAATTGGTTTGGTGCAAGGCCAAACCGTCGACGGTTTTGGTGGAGCTCAGAAAACCATATGGTTTTGAGTTATCGTGGCCGAGTAAGGGTAAAACAGTAGAAATAGTTGGGTTAGAAACGCCAAATCGTTCATAGTTTTCCCTGCGCCAGCTTGCCTATATAAAGGGTTTGAGTTCATTTATTTACTAAAAATCAAATTCTCTCCTTCTCTCTCTCTCCCTCTCTAGGGCTGTGGCTAGCTCTTTCTCTCTCTTTTCGATTTTTGGCCCAATTTCAGCCTGAATCGGAGGATAAATGTGATTTCGAGATCCCGACGATGATTCTCCACAGTTTAATCAGAGCGGTTTCGTAAATTAGGCAATTCAGGAACCACTCCAAAATTAGGGTAAGAAGGTTGTTTTTAAAGTTTAGTTAGTTGTTGGAAGTATATGAGCCTAGGAATATTAAATGACTGTTATTTTGGGGTTGAGTTGACTAAATTAGGGTTTATGGATACAGGGTTTTGTGTGTACACCACAGGCATGATTTTAGGATCCCTGTAGGATTTTCTTCAGGAATCAGGTAAGGGGATAGATTATGTCAGGTTTTTTTTAGAAAATCTATCGGTTCAAAATACAGTATTTGATTATATAAAATATTTACATAATTTTCTTGGATATTTAGGTATATGAGAATGGAATTTATGAATTAGTGTATGTTTTGGGAAATCTGATGTGTGGATTAAGTAAACTTTAGGAACTGAATTAATATCATTTTTCAGTAAAAATATGTTTTCCCCAGATAGTTTGTAACACCCCGAACCCTTAAACCTGAGTCCGGTGCGTTATACCTGATATAATCCTGATAATCCTTAAATTAATACTTTCGCAACGGAAAACATAAACATAATCTCCATATAATATTATACTGTAAACCATAATGTCGTAATACCAGAATTTACTATTTTCTATTTATAAATCCTTAAAATCCAACCATCACATGCATTTCCATAGATACATACTTCCCAAAACATTTCAGTATTTTCACAACCATTTTTTACTCAACATCCTTAAAATCATAACGACATAAAACATAAAACATATACATCCCCAAAATATTATCATATACCCTTTCTCTTTACAATCCTAAAAAAGGCTAAAAACCCTCGAGCTCTCTAAGCCCGACCTTGAGGATGTCCTAAAAAAGAAATAATCATATTTGGGTGAGAAACATCTTAGTAAGGGAAGAAACATATATATTAAAACAGCGTGTGGCTAACATTAGGTATAAAGATATCATTTTAAATACATTTACAAATCATTATCATAACATTGAAATCGTTTTCTAAACCTAAACAATCACATACAAATATTTAACTTACGAAATTATCCAAGGATAGGGGTGATTACCCGCCCATACAAGTAGCACCCCTCTGCCCTAATACTTAGGTAACCCTAAGAACACAACTAAAGCATACTAGGGCACTCACCTTACTCACTAAGCCCTCAAGTATTAGATTAATCTCGGACCCACACAGTTCAACAATAATTTATCGGCAAAGGCTCTAAGGATAGGGAAATCTACCCACCCATACAAGTAAGTTCCCTTTGCCTAGTACGTTATGCAGCTATTACCACATCTGAAGCTACTAGTGCACTCGTCTTTCTCAGCAAGTCCTCAAGTGAAGAGTACGCCCCACCCAAATCATAGCATATTCTATGTACATAAATACTTCTAATATCACAATACATCATTCTTTCTATCTTTATTTAATCATACACATCCATTCATGTTCATAACTTAACATTGCATTGCATTTCACTTTAAGTGACTCTTTCCCATTTGTACTGTTCACGTTTCACATTTCATTTCATTGCATTGTCATTTCATTGCATAACGTTTTCATTTCATTCCTTCATACTACAGCTGGTCTATAGCCATCATCAGTTAGTCCACATAGAAATTCGCTAGAATCTGCTAACATGGTTGTCTTTCAACTGTCTTACATTTACATGGTTGCATTTAACATACACAGGTAACATTGTCCATATCATATTTTATTCTCAATACTTTACTTGCTTAGCCTGCATCTCATACATTTAATATATATATATTTGCATAGAATCTCATGCCACACAATTTAATAGTAATTTCATACATATTCCTATAAAATAGGCTAACCCACATTTAACATTTATATGCTGAAATTACAATTTATTTCTTACATAAATTTCTCAAAAAATTACTTTTTACTTTCATTCGTTTACTTTCATATATACATAACTAAATAAGCATTCTTGTGCTCAGAAAACATGGTTTTACATGGTTGGCATTTTAAATCCAAATAAAAACATACATATATAAATAATACATAAATTTCCCCATTACCTGACTTTCGAGCTATGCTGATTGGATCCCCGAACTGATACCCACAATGTTCACTTGGACCCTAAATCCAAAAATCCTATTTAATTAAAATAAATTCCAACTAACTCATATCTTAGGAAAACACACCTATTTACTACTTTTTAGGCTCCAAATAACATTATTCATTATGAAAATCCTAAAATAACTCACTTGCCTTAATTTTGTGATGTTTTCCAAACCTCTCAAACCAACGATTAGCTTCTATAACCTTACAGAGAATGATCCTATGAACCTTGTGGTGGTTCCGGATCATCAAATCGGGTCAAATCTGGCCCGAAATCGAAGAGAGAAGGCTGGGAGACCGTTTTAGAGAGAGAGAGAGAGAGAGAGAGAGAGAGAGAGAGAGAGAGAGAGAGAGAGAGAGAGAGAGAGAGAGGAGAGTTCGTGAGTTCACGCTGAGAAATAAAGAGCATCCTATTTATAGATAGGGCTTCGTCGACGAGGCACTGTAGAGACTTCGTCGATGAGAAGATACCTTCGTCGCCAAAATTCAAAGTTCTAAAAATACTCTCTTGGGATTCCTTCGTCAACGAGGAATTGGTGTTCATCTACGATCTTAGAAGGGCACTCGTTGACGAAGACATAACATTCGTCGACGAGGCCTGCTTTTCTTTTAAAAAATCCCTTCCTTTTTCCCTTGTTATCCATTGATCCATTTCATTTATTATATTTCTTAATTATTTTAATCTCCGGGTCATTACACAGTGTGTATATTATAGGGCAATACTCACTCGTGTGGTATGAGTGTGATTATTTTACAATATGTATAAAAAGACTAGAACATTTTATGATTATACAGAACAATTGCAGTTTGATAATGATTTTCAAAATGAAACAAACATCGTAGAAAATATGATATTATGTAGTATACTATTATAGATTAGCCGGCCTAGTGCCATGATACTTCAGACGGCCTAATGCAGTGATATTTTAGCTGGCCCAGTGCCATGATACTTCAGTTGGCCCAGTGCTGTGATGTTTCAGCCAGCTCAGTGCCATGACAGTTCAGCCAGCCCAATGCCGAGATAGTTCAGCCGGCCCAGTGCTGTGATTAGATATATATGACAATTTATTCAGAAATTTTAATATGACAAATTTTACACTGAAACATGAAATGAGTTATGTTATAGTTATTTATGAAATGTACTATATGATAACAAAACCCTGATGGCTTAGTTTAGTTTCAAAGCACGGTACCATAGCTATCGGTTCATATTAGTACCACCATACGACTCAAATAGAGTATTGATGATTGGATAGTCGATTAAGCCCAAAGAAGAGTAGTGTGCCCCCCATCAGTCCGAACTAGGTTGGGCAGACCAATCGTACTTACAGATGAGTCAATTTTGGCTTAGCGTGGCAGGCTAGCCATTGCTAAGTCCTGCCTATGGGCTGCACAACCCAATCATGTGGGGGTAATACATGATATCGGCTAACTATCCATTTAGGGGAAAAATTTCAGTATTATACAATTATAGCACATGTTTTACATGTTTTTAGTAATTTATTATAGCACAACATGTTTATGTCAAAAATATGATTTCTGTAGATTTATATAAGTATGAGTACAATTTTACATGAATTATCAGATATAGTTAATTATGTTACAATTAATTATGTACATCATATATTTAGGATACACAATAGAACTCCTGTTGCCACACACTCATAGTAATCTATCTCACTTACTAAGAGGTGTCTCATCCCATAATTCAAACATTTCAGGAGATCCAGACAGGCGAGCGGCGCGAGCTCCGAGGTAGAGGAGGTGTTGGTACAATCCTAGATTCAGGGTAAGTGTTGAGCTGAGAGATGTGTTTTGTATAATCCCTAGGATGATTTATGGTTTTCTTTTTGGGATGCACACACACACACACACATACTTATGGAGATAATAGAACTCCGGTATTGTAAATAAGGTTTAGGTATATTATGTTTTCCACTACATATATAGTATGTATTTATGGATAGGTATTCTTGATACCCACTTTGGGTCCGAGATGACATTATGAATATTATTATTGGTATCAGAGTAATTTAATATTTTGAGCAGTATGGAAAAAAATTGAAGCGGAATTTTCGAGTCGTTACATTACAACTTGTAATTCAGATTAAGTGTGATGTCCCGATTTTCATACCATTTTTTCCCTCTTTAATAAATAATAAATATTAATCAAACATCGGCCATGTAAAAAACTTTGATGCCATTTAAACATAACCCGACCTGAAGTGGGTGCCGAGTAAATAGTCATACAAATAGCCCTAACAACGGAAGTCAATATTTATAAACCATTCAGAATACAAATAATCAGAGTTTTAACCATCCATATATATATATATATATATACACATTCCCAAAATCAACCAAAAACTCTAGGGGAATCATACATCCCTAGCTCAAAACACTCACCCTATTTATCAAGGTACTAGCTCCCCTCTATCTCGGAGCTCTATCTCCCGGTCTGTCATAGTTCCCTGAAATATTTAGATATTTAGGTGAGACACATCTCAGTAAAACAGAATAAATTATTTACAGTGTCTGGCAATATGAGTTTCGTCATATCATAATATGCTAATTTCAGTGATAATACCATCTGAGAAAAATATACCAATTATACTCATAATCATATAGATATAAAACATAAGATTTTATAAGCTTTAATTCCATTATTCAAACTCATTCACATGCAACCCATATTTATCAGCAAAAGTTTCTGAGGATAAAGGAGATTACACGCCCATACATGTAGCTCTCCTATACTCTAATATCATTTGTAACCTTTCCCGATTAACTCGAGTGAGGCTGCAACAGATACTTATCAGGGCACTCACCTTACTTAGTAAGCTCTCAGGCAGAGAGTTTTACTTCGCCCTAATTATTTATGTTATTTAACTCACACTCTTTCATTTCTCATTTCTATTTCACATCTAGCTTATGAGTATCCTCGGTAACCAATCTATGTGCCATCTGTAACTTATAGCTACCCTGAGGATATTCTCCATCCCATGCTCCCCTCTATGGTCAAGGTTGTATGACCTGAAGGCTGGATCTAAACTGCGGTTGGCCTAGCCGGTTAGATCAAAATAAGAATTCTACCTGTCCGTTTGTAGTATGATTAGCCTGCCTACCCTGGTCTAGACTCTAGGGGCAAAACTATCCTTCTCACTAACTCAATCAATTGTCACACCACACTCTCCACGAGATCGTGTGGTTGCACTAACACCTCTCTAGCAATGGTACCGTGCTTTTTATCAACAACCATCCATCAGGGTTCTCATTTCCACATTTCATTATTCACATTTTGTATTCACATTTCAGTATTCAAATTGTAGTATTCACATTACAATATTCACATTTTCATATTCACATCTCATCTCATAATGGTATATATATATATATATATTATTTATATATCACATTTTAATATTCTCATCATTTTCTATTTCTTTCTCATTTTTTCAATACACGTTCCATTCTCATAAAAGAATATATCTCATTTCACGTATTTCAACATTTCCTAATAAAACACATCATCATTTCATATTTCCCCATTTATCATGAAAACATTTCTATATTCATATTTCATATTCCATCACTTCCCAGTAAAATACATGTTGGTATAACATAATTCATCATTTCATATATTTCAAATCCCAAAACATCACAATTCAATGACTCATATGCCACACAATTTTATCTAATATTCGTATCATAATAATTTCAGGTAAAATATTATATTCTCATTTTCATGTATTAATTCAACTAGTAGTTCTCAAAATAACTGTTATAATTTATTGCGCTTACCTGACTTACTGAGAATCTTGTTAAAACTCAAATCCTACGCCCACGACGTTCGAAACTCAAAACCCTGAAATTCACATTTTCCCTAAATTAATCAACTCAACCCCCAAAATATTTCTCATTTAGCACTTATTAGGCCCTATATACTCCAAACAAACACTTAAACACTAAAATACCTTACTTACCTTGATTTTGGAGTGATGCCCAAGGACTCCAACTCAACAATTCGCTTTGGCTAAATTGTAGAGAATCTCCCCACGAACCCCGTGGTAGCTTCTGATTGTCAAAACGAGCTTAAACAGAGTTAGAAATTAAGAGAGAAGGTGGGCTGGCCGAACCTAGAGAGAGAGAGAAAAAAGATAGAAGAGAAAAATCATGCTAAAAATGATGGTTTGCCTATTTATTGGCCAAGCTTCGTCGACAGGTTAAAGTTATTCGTCGATGAGCCAATGAAGACACTTCGTCGACGAGGAGGCTAGTTCTTCAATGAACCTTAAATTCTCTAAAATTCCCTGAGTCTTAATATCTTCTCATCGATGAGACACGTGTACTTCGTCAATGAGACTCAGAAGGACATTTGTTGACGAAGACTTTGGGTTTGTCAATGAACCCCTGCTGATGCCTCTTTTTAAATTTCCTTCCTTTTTCTTATTCTTTTCCTTTCTCTTTCCTTTATCATTTTTCATAAATAAATTTTTCGAGTCTCAACGTTCTCCCCTCCTTATAAAACTTCGTCCTCGAAATTTTTATTCATCACATTTTTATCCTTAAAGAAATATCCCAATTTTATTAATTACCCTCACTTATGGCGGAGGAATACTGTGGTTATAGAAAAAGGTTCTGGGAGATTACAATCATGTACAACAAAATAAAACTCCCCCAAAACCATTCATAATCAAAACCAAAACATTACCTATCCTATAATATACAAATCAAAATACATACCTTGTTGTTCACTTTCTTTTTCCCAGTTTAACCTTGGGTCCCACTGAACAGGTGTGGGTATCTATGGTGCATCTAATCCTCCAATTCCTAGGAAGCTTCTTCTATTGCATGATTGCACCATAACACTTTTACTAGTGGGATCCTCTTTGTACGCAACTTTTGTTCCTTTCAATCTAAAATCTTTACTGACATTTTTCATAAGATAAGGCATCCTCAAGCTTCAGTGCCTCATAACTGATCACATGGGAGGATTTGAGATGTATTTCCTTAGTATGGAAATGTGAAATATGTCATGAATTCTAGACAAAACTGGCAGTAACGCCAACCTGTAGGCAACTGAATCCACTCTTTTAAAAATCTCAAATGGTCCAATATACCTAGGGCTTAGTTTACCCTTCCTCCCAAATCTCAAAACTCCTTTCATTGGTGCAACTTTCAGAAATACATGATCTCCTGCGTTAAACTCCAACTCTCATCGGCGAGTATCTGCATAACTCTTTTACTGATTCTATGCCATTCAGATCCTATCTCGGATGAGTCTAACTTCATCTCGAGTCTACTGTATTAGATCTGGCCCCAAAATCTGTCTTTTCCCAATCTCTTCCCAATACAATGGGGATCGGCACCTCCTACTGTACAACGCTTCATATGGTGCCATCCCAATGCTAGCTTGGTAGCTGTTATTATAAGCAAACTCGACCAATGGCATGAGCTGTATCCAACTGCCCTCGAAATCTAACACACAAGCTCGTAGCATATCTTCCAGTATCTATATAGTCCTCTCCATCTGACCATCTATGTGAGGATGAAATGCGGTGTTGAACATCAGCTTAGAACCCATAGGCTTCTATAAACTCCTCCAAAACTAAGATGTAAATCGTCGGTCTTGTTCTAATACTATGGACACTGGTACGCCATGCAGTCTAACTATCTCCTGAATATACAAATTCGTTAGTCTGTTCATGGAGTACTTAATTCTGATAGGAAGGAAATGGGCAGTCTTCATCAGTTGATCTATGACTATCTAAATGGCGTCCTGTCCATGTAGTGCCGACGATAATACTGTGACAAAATTCATCGCTATATGTTCCCATTTCCACTCAGGGATGTGAAGTGGCTGCAATAATCTTGCTTGGCTCCGATGCTCAGCTTTCACCTGCTCGCATATCAAACACTGCTCTACAAACTCAGCGATCTCTCTTTTCATATTGCTTCACCAAAAAGTCTCCTGGAGATCCCTATACATTTTAGTACTACTAGGGTGTACAGTTTACAAGGATCAGTACGCTTCCTCCAAAATAACTTTCTTAATCTCCGGGTCGATAGGTACACACAGCTTGGTATGGAATCTTAAGGCTCCATCATCTGAGATATTGAAATCTGCCTCTTGACCATTATGTACTTGATCTATAAGCTCTACTAACTCCGCATCACTCCTCTGAGCCACTTTAATTCATTCCTGTAGGGTCGGTTGTAATACTAGATTGGCAATACATGTCTGATGATTGCCCTCTACAAGTTCCACACCGAGCCTTTCTAAATCCATCTAAATCGGATGCTGCATCACCACTGCAGATACTGATGAACCTACTAATTTCCGGCTCAAAGCATCATCCGCCACATTAGCTTTTCTCGGGTGATAACTGATGATGCAGTTATAATCTTTTATCAACTCCAACCATCTCCTTTGCCTCATGTTTAATTTTTTTTTTTTATGTGAAGAAATATTTCAAACTCTTATGATTAGTGAAAATCTAACACCTACCCCCATAGAGATATTGTCTCCAAATTTTCAGCGCGTAAACCACCGTTGCTAACTCCAAAGCATGGGTAGGTTAATTTTTCTTATATTCTTTCAACTATTGAGAGACATATGCTATAACTCTCCTCTATTGCATCAGAACACATCTGAGCCCTTTTGTGATGCATCACTGTGAATTACGAAACCCTCTTCTCCTGAAGGAATCGTTAAAACCTGTGCAGTGATGAGTCACTGCTTCAACTCCTGGAAACTCCATTCATATTCATCAGACCACTCAAATTTCACACCTTTCTTGGTCAATCTTATCAAAGGACCCGATAATTTAGAGAAGCCTTCAACAAATCTATGGTAGTACCCAGCCAATCCTAGGAAACTTTTAAATTCATGCACATTCTTAGGTCGCACCCAGTCTACTACCACCTTAATCTTACTCGAATCCACCGAAATACCACCCCTGGATACCATGTGTCCAAGGAAGGTAATTTGCTCCAGCTAGAACTTGCACTTATCGAATTTCGCATAAAGTTTCATTTCTCTGAACACCTAAAGCACTATCTTCAGATGTTCCTTATACTCCTTTGGGCTATTTGAATACTCCAGTATGTCGTCAATAAACACTACCACGAACTGGTCCAAATACTAGTGGAATCCATGAACACTGCGGGAGCATTAGTCAATACAAATGGCATAACTAGGAATTCATAGTGGCCATTACTGAGTCCTGAATGCTGTCTTTAGAACATCCTCTACTCTGACCTTTACCTGATGGTACCTAGACCGTAGATCTATCTTCGAGAAAGCCTGTGTCCCATGTAGCTGGTCAAATAAATCATCGATTTAGGGAAGCAGGTACTTATTCTTGATAGTCACTCTATTAATTTCTCTGTAGTCGATACAAATTCTTATCGACCCATCATTCTTTCTCAAAAACAAAATCGACGCTCCCCAAGGTGACACGCTGGGTTGAATAAACCCTTTATATAACAGTTCCTACAATTGTTCCTTAAACTCTTTTAGCTCTGCCAGTACCATTCTATATGGCGCTTTAGAAATCGGCGCTGTCCTCGAAACCAGATTAATAGTTAACTCTACCTCATGATCAGAAGGTAGTCCCGACAAATATTCGAGGAAAACATCAGGAAAATCCCTCACTACCGGGATATCCTGTAACCTCAACTCCCCTTATGATACTTCCTTCACATAAGCCAAATATCCCTGACAATCCTCTAATTATAATCTCCTCACCTGAATGGCGGATAACAATTGTGGTGGGGTGCACACACATGACCCCACAAATCTGTACTCTTGTCCTCTTGGAGGTCTGAACACTACCTCTCTTTGATGGCCAGTTAGCCAATCCATCCCCAGAATCACCTCAAACCCATGCATCTCTAAAACCACAAAATTAACTTGGTAAAGACCTCCCCTGAATATAGATTGTACAGTTCCTGAGTACCTTCCTACACAACACTACTATCCTAGTTAGTGTACAAATGGACAAACTAGTGTCTAAATGCTGAGTTTCTATCCTATAAAATTTAACAAATTCTCGAGCAATAAAAGAATGAGTCGTCCTTGAATCAAACAAGGCAGTAGCTTTATATGATAGTATTGAAACAGTACCTCTCATGGCATCTCCTACTGCCTTAGCTTCTCCCGGTGTTAGCACATAGACTCATGCTAGGGCAGTATTCCTCTGCTGCTGTCCACCTTGGGGTGCTTGGTGACCTCCTCGGTATGGTCTAGGAGCAGGTGCATTCATTGGTGGTGCTTGGCATCCCTCGCCATATGGCTAGGCTGATAGCATCGATAACATACCATCTCTCTGACCTGGCACTCTCCCGGGTGTCTTCTGTAGCATATAGAAAAAAGAGGGGGCATTAGTCTGTCCAGTACCGCGCGATCTCCCATCCATTGTCTCCGACCTCCTCTATTATCTTGCCTCCTCCACGACCCCCAACTGGACCCTTCCTGAAAATCTGGAGGCGTGAGCCTTTTTCTTTGACTCTGTGCCTCAACGCCTCTCTATAGGTCACTCTCAATCACTATAGCTCTATCTACTATCTCTGAAAAAGTCTGGGCTCAGAAGCCTACAACCTGCTCAAGCAAACTATGTCTTAGGTCCTTCTCAAATTTCTTTGCCTTCTTTTCTTTATTAAAAACCAAGTGCAGGGCAAATCGGGATAGCTCGATAAATCTACCTGCATACCATTATACCGTCATCTGCGCCTACGTCAAGTGTAAAAACTCCACTTCCTTCACACTTCTAACAGTAGCAGGGAAGTATCGCTTGAAAAAGATCTCCCTGAAGCAGCTCCACGACATTGCTACAGGCTCAGATCTTTGTTCCTTTAACAGTCTCACTGATCTCTACCAGCTTTTTTCCTCTCCAGTTAACTTGAACGCAGCAAAGGACACTTACTGTTCCTTAGTACAAGAGAGCACTGCCAACATATCCTCAACATCTTGAACCCAATTCTTAGCCACTAATGGGTCGGCCCCTCCAAAGAACGACAGGGACTTCATACGTACGAACTGCTCAATTGTACAGCTCCGCTCTCTTGAACTCTTAGCCATCTCTACCATCACCTATTAGGTGACACTACGTAGCACTACATCGTGGTCTCCGCCACCCATATAGGAAGGCTCTGCATCATCACCTCTAGCATGTGCACTACTACTTGTAGGCTTTATCCTAAAAATGGTATAAAATAGTCTTAGAACTCAATCATCTCAACATCACTAATACACTTAGCAAACTAAACTCATAAAATATTCCTCTACAATCATCCATCTCCAATATCTTCAATACCAATTTAAGATTCAGTCCTACCACTCAAAAACAAGAACCAGCGATAGTTTACTATGGTTTTCCTGAAGTCGTCACCTCAGGAAAATCACAGAAACAACCATGGAACTCCTGCCTCCAGGTTGCAAGATAGAGCCCTATATTCCAATCTAATCCTCTAACAACAAGTGTCTTATATCTCAATCTACTCATCTTCTATTCTCCTCACAATCCATTCCTATACTTTGGTATTGTATTCCGCTGTTTACTAAAGTCTGCAGAACGTAGCAACCTAGGCCCTGATACCAAATTGTGACGCCCTGATTTTCATACCATTTTTTTTCCTCTTCAATAAATAATAAATATTAATCAAACATCGGCCACGTCAAAACCTCTGATGCCATTTAAACATAACCCTGGCCCGAAGTGGGTGCCAGGTAAACAGTCATACAAACAGCCTTAATAATGGAAGTCAATATTTATAAACCATTCATAATACAAATAACCAAAGTTCTAACCATCCATATCTATATATATATATATACACATACATATACATATCTAACACATTTCCAAAATCAACCAAAAACTCTAGGGGAATCATACATCCCTAGCTCAAAACACTCACCCTGTTTATTAGGGTACTAACTATCCTCTATCTTGGAGCTCTATCTCCTGGTCTATCACGGTTTCCTAAAATATTTAGATGTTTTGGTAAGACACATCTCAGTAAGATGGAATAAATTATTTACAGTGTGTGGTAGTATGAGTTTCATTATATCATAATATACTCATTTCAGTGATAATATCATCTGAGAAAAATATACCAATTATACTCATAATCATATAGATATGAAACATAAGCTTTTATAAGCTTTAATTCCATTTTTCATACTCATTCACATGCAACCCATATTTATCGGCGAAAATTCCCAAGGATAGGGGAGATCACATGGCCATACATGTAGTTCCCCTATACTTTGATATCGTTTGTAACCTTGCCCAATTAACTCGGGTATGGCTACAACTGATACTTATCAGGGAACTCACCTTACTCAGTAAGCCCTCAGGTGGAGAGTTTTATTTCGCCTTAATTATTTATGTTATTAAACTCACACTCTTTCATTTATCATTTCCATTTCACATCTAGCTCATGAGTGTCCTTGGTAACAAATCCATATGCTGTCTGTAACTTATGGCTGCCCTGAGGATATTCTCCATGCCATGCTTCCCCCCGTGGTCTAGGTTGTGCGGCCTGAAGGCTGGATCTAAACCATGGTTGGCCTACCCAATTAGATCAAAATAAGAATTCTACCTGTCTGTCTATAGTACAATTGGCCTACCCACCCTAGTCTAGACTTTAAGGGGCAAAACTACACTTCTCATTAGCTTAATTGACTGTCACGCCACACTCTCCATGAGACCATGTGGTTGCACTAACACCTCGCTAGCAATAGTACCGTGCTCTTTATCAACAACCGTCCATCAGGGTTCCCCTTTCCACATTTCATTATTCACATTTCAGTGTTCACATTGAGTATTCATATTTTCATATTCACATTTCAGTATTCACATTGCAATATTCACATTTCAGTGTTTGCCTTTCAATATTCTCATTCAAATATTCACATTTTCAGTATTCATATCTCATCTCATAATGGTATATATCACATTTCAATAATCTCATCATTTTCTGTTTCTTTCTCATCTTTTCAATGCACATTCCATTCTCATAATAGTATATATATCTTATTTCGAGTATTTCAACATTTCTCAATAAAACATATCTTCATTTCATATTTCCCCATTTATCATAGAAAACATTTCTATATACATATTTCATATTCCATCACTTCCCAATAAAACACACATTGGTATAACATAATTCATCATTTCATATATTTCAAATCCCAAAACATCACAATTTAGTATGACTCATATGCCACACAATTTTATCTAATATTCCTATCATAATAATTTCAGGAAAAATATCATATTCTCATTTTCTCGTATTAATTCAACTAGTAGTTCTCAAAATAACTTTTATAATTTATTTCCCTTACCTAACTTATTGAGAGGCCTGTTAAAACCCAAATCCTACACCCACGGCGCTCGAAACTCAAAACCCTGAATTCACATTTTTCCCAAATTAATCAACTCAACCCTCAGAATATTTCTCATTTAGCACTTCTTAGGCCCTATACACTCCAAATAAGAACTTAAACTGTAAAATACCTTACTTACCTTAATTTTGGAGTGGTGCCCAAGGACTCCAAATCAACAATTTGGTTCGGCTAAGTTGTAGAGAATCTCCCCAAGAACCCCGTGGTAGCTTTTGATCATAAAAACGAGCTTAAACTGAGCGAGCAATGAAGAGAGAAGGTGGTCTGCCTAGAGAGAGAGAGAGAAAAGAGAGGAGAAAAATCACACCAAAAATGATGGTTTGCCTATATATAGGCCAGGCTTCGCCGACGAGTTAAAGTGATTCGTTGACGAGCCAATGAAGACACTTCGTCAACGAGGAGGCTAGTTCGTCGACAAACCTTATATTCTCCGAAATTTCCTGACTCTCGGTATCTTCTTGTTGATGAGACACGTGTACTTCATCGATGAGACCTAGAAGGACATTCATTGATGAAGACTCTGGGTTCGTCGACGAACCCTTCATGCCCCTTTTTAAATTTCCTTCCCCTTTCTTATTCTTTTCATTTCTCTTTCCTTTATCATTTTTCATAAATAAATTTTCCCGGTCTCTACATTAAGCATGCAAAAACCTAAAAATATATACCAGCATGCAATTCACAAGTCACTGCATTAGCCATGCAATCGGCGTTTTAGACAAATATGCAATCCAAGATATTTAAGCGATTCAGTATAGTCCAATATAGTTCATGTCAAAATATAAACTATCCATCAAATAGATATAATTATTTAATACAATATGGATAGTAGGTTGCAGTGTTGATCCTATAAGGCATATAGGACCAGAAAGTCACAATGAATATCTCTTTAGGTTTACTTCGAACCATTCAGAGGAATGATATGGAAAATGTGCAGACTAAGGTCTCATTCTTAATTAGTATGCCAAAGGTGTATAGTGAATGCATGTACCAAGATTTGTCATTTTAGGAACAAATAACTTCCTAAGCCTTATAATCATCACTACCCCTAATCCTAAGAACTAAGGAAGAATTAAGAAATTATCTAATTCCAGTTGGAATCCTTTCCTCCTTAGGTCTTAAGGGGTTTGCTTTCATGATTACCTGTATCAATTTCTTATTCTTGTCTCTGACACCTCTAAATGAACAAGTGAATTTGATGTGTCCCTGCTTTAAGGTCTTTCCGTATTCAAATGAGTAAAGATTATGAATTCCAATATCTTGTTTGTATTGGTGGGTTAACGACATCCACAAGAATGTTGGCTCTGATACAAAATGATAAGACCCTGGGGTTTTATCATGGATAAATTAGTGAAATTTAAAGAATAGTAAATATTAAGAGAAATTAGGTTTTATCACTTCAAGGGGATCTGCCTCCAAATTTGCCAAAGTCTATGAATTATGCTATTGCTTCATTGCTTGCTTTAATGCCAAAAGTCCCATATAGGAGGTAAAGAAACTAACTTCTAGTAGTGTTGTAAAATATCCACTCGAATCCTAACTAATTTGGGAATCCTAACAAACACTAAATAATCCTAACATTAAATAGAATCCTAATTGATTTATGACTTATATTAATTATAAATCCCAATTGATTTGGGAATCCAAACAAACAAACATTAAAAAATCCTAACATTAAATAGAACAGCCATGTACAACAGTAATATCAAAAACCCAAATGAACAATATATATATACTAGAAATATTTAAAAAAAAAAATGAAAACGAAAACGTTAGTGAGATTTATACAGCTCAAGTAAACGAATTAATATAATTACAAGTTAACATTAGTTTTATATTGAAAAACCATTGAAAGTGAAAAGCCATACAACCCCTGAAAACTTAGATACCAAAACATCTCCACATATTAACCTAGAACATGAAACTTAAAAACAATAGAATATTCAAAGGAGCAAAACATACAAATAACGCCATATTAAATGCAAAAAATATAAATAAAAAAAAGTTCAAAATATTATCAAAAGCTCCATTTTGAGTTTCGTAGATCATAGATCCATTTACCAAACTAGAGCATAATAGACCATCTCCCCAGAATCCACACACACACACACACACACACACACACACACACACACATTCAAACACACACACACACACACACACATACAAGCACACACATACAAGCACACACACACACACGCAAACACACACTCAGTGTAACGCCCCAAAATCTTTGCTATATATATTTTTTCACATAATAATAATAATAATAATAATAATAATAATAATAATAATAATAATATATTATTATTATTATTATTATTATTATTATTATTATTATTATTATTATTATTATACCATCAAATATACACTAAATCAACCTAGACCCTAAAGGAAACCGGGGATATACACATACATACATGACAACTAAGCAACAGAAACCATGATTTATTCAACCTTATATATAATACCAGAGTTTTACTATAACCAAAATACACATATACATCCCAAAAAGAATCATAAATACCCTGGGTCATACTCCCAAAAATCCATCTTGATTTCAACCCAACTACTTACCCTTCAGCAAGGGTAGCACTATCAACCTCCTCTATCTCAGAGCTCAGTCTCCTCGTCTATCGGGGTTTCCTGAAATATTTGTATTGATGGGGTGAGACACCTCTCAGTAAGGGAAATAAACTAATATCAGTTAGTGGCAACATGAGTATTATTGTGTTATAAACATTTATTATTTGTGATAAACTGTATCTGATAAGTAAGGAAGATCTATACATAATTTAACTGCATTTAACATGTCAGGTAAAACTATTTTGTATTAATATGAATAAATCATAAATCAACATAACAAACTATATTGTACTAAATTTCTATATACATATAAAACATCTGCTATATCTGTATATTATTGAAATTATGCCCTGGATGGATAATTGTATATCATGAATTAACCTCGCATGATTCGAGGTTGTGTGGCCTGTGGGCTGGACTAAACTCTGGCTAGCCTACCAGGCTAAGTCAAACATGACATAACTACACACGATTTCCCGCCTAACCTGGTCTGCCCATCCTACTCTCTGCAATACTTCTCGAGTCAGCACACAGTGGGCATCCTGCTCTCCGCAACACTTCGGGCTAATCGGCCTTCGACCCAACACTTTCTAAATAGTGTGGTTGCATTGTCGGCTATCACCAACCTGGTGTACCCATCCTACTCTTTCCAACACTTCTCTGGTCAGCACATAGGGGTTACACTATCAGCAAACACCAACATGGTCCGCCTTTCTGATCTAGCTAGCTAGCTACGGTACCGTGCTCATAACATACTTAGTCCATCAGGGATTCTAATATCATATAGTACATTTCATATAATGTATAACTGAAACATATCTCATTTCATATTTCTACATAAAATCTGTCATATCTTAATTTATGAATAAACTGTTATATACATATAAATCCGTTCACAGCATTTGGGCCAACTGAATAATCACGGCATCTACGCCGACTGAATAATCACGACATTTGTGCCGGCTAAATAATCATGGCATCTGCATCAGCTAAAATATCACGACATCTGTGCTAGCTAAAATATTATAATATACTGAAAATATAATTTATGTCCTTTTTATTGTTTTTCTAAAGACTATTTTCAAATCATGCTTGTATTGTGAATTCATAAAATATTCCAATATATCGTTATTTATAGTAAAATTTATACTCATGCCACACACAAGTGAGTACTACTCTGTAATATATAATCTAGCCTAGGAATCATATTTTTCTAAAGAAATAATATTAAATCTGCTTTCAAAGTTTCCTTAGTTCAACATCAGCATTCCCAAAATTATACTAAATCATACATAAATTTCTGAATCAAATGTTGTATATTCAATAATTAATTTTCTTAAAATACCTGACTTAATCTATCCCATTACCTGGCTTACTGAGAAGCCTACTGACAACCCTAAATCCATGCCCCATTGCGTTTGAAACTCAAAACCCTGAAATTACATTTTCGTCAAATGAATCAACTCAACCTCCAGAATATTTCTCATTTCGCATTTCCTAGGCCCCATATACTCCAAATTAACAATTAAACCCTAAAATACCTTACTTACCTTGGTTTTGGAGTGGTGCCCCAGAACTCCAACTTAACGATCCACTTTGGTTAATTTGCAGAAATCACCCCCCATGAACCTCGTGGTAGCTTTTGATTGTCAAAATGGGCTATAATTAGGGCGAAAGTGAAAAGAGAAGGGGTTTAAGGCTGTAGGGTTGTGTGTGTGTGTGTGTGTGTGTGTGAGAGAGAGAGAGAGAGAGAGAGAGAGAGAGAGAGAGAGAGAGAGAGAGAGAGAGAGAGAGAGAGAGAGACTTTGTTTTGATTTAACAAATGAAGCTCGTGAGACTTCTTTAATTTCAGCACTACTAAGAAAACCATCGATGATTTTCTACACTCCTCACAAAACCGTCGACAATTGGGTTTTAACTCGCCCTTTTTAGCGTTTTACCTATAACTAGCCCATGGTAAATACACAACTGTCGACGGTTTTCTTAGTACTCCAGAAAACCATCGCCAGTTTTCTCCTCACCAAACCATTTTTCTCTTTTCTTCTATTTTTCTTATAATTTCTATTTTTCGGGTCTCTTCACTCACACACACTGAACCCTCATGGTTTGCAGACACACGGACACACACACACACACACACACACATGCTGAACCCTCACAATTTGAAGAAGACCAAGACAAAGAAGAAGAAATAAAACTTGAGGAGCTTCGGATGGACGGCTTGTCTAGGACAGGTGAGCGGTAGCGACAACGGCGGTGGGATGACCTCAAGTGAGCGGTGGTGGCAGCGGCGGCGGGAAGAGCTCCCATGAGCAACGACGGTGGTGGCGGCAACGTCGGCGGGACATGCAGGGAAAGGAATTCGGGAGGAGGGAAAAGGAGGGAGGGAGGGAGGGAAATGAGGGGTCATCAGCGCGAGCTTATGGTTTTTACAGGGTTAGAGTATTAGTGACGTTTTTAAAACCCTCACCAATACCTTAAATCTGTCACTAATATGTAAGTAAATTGTTTTTATATTTGTTAAATAAAAGTAATATTAATGACAGTTTTTCTAAACCGTCACTAAAAACATACTATTAGTGACGGTTTTTCTAAATCGTCACTAATAACAGACTATTACAATTACTAAAATTTTATGCATAATATATATAATATAATATTAAATAATTTTTAAGGGGATGCTTATAAGTTATAACTTGGAAAATTTATTTAGTATTAATTAATTTAGATTAAATTTTTTGTTTTAGGAAAAAAAGAAAGAAAATAACAAGGAAATTAATGCCAGGTATGTGTGTGTGTGTGTGTGTGTATTACAATTACTAAAATTCTATGCATAATATATATAATATAATATTAAATAACTTTACGGGGATGCTTAAAAGTTATAACTTGGCACATTTATTTAGCATTAATTAATTTAGATTAAATTTTTTGTTTGAGGAAAAAAAAAATAACTAGGAAATTAATGCTAGGTATGTAGGTGGCATGGAGCACGACAGATGGACACGTATGGATCATTGTATGTACTTTCTTCTATATATATATATATATATTGTAAGCAGGAGCTACAATTTGCTGCTTCCATTTGCAGTGTCCCCACATGTGCACGCAAGCAGTACTTGCTCGATCTTATATATATATCCCCTTGAAAATGTTTAAATTATATTATAATATTATATACTCATAATATAATATATACATGTACAATATATGTAGACCACACCTTCTCTGGTCTGTACACGATCATTCGCAAAGGTATGAATTTGAAAAGATTGAAATTTAAAGAATCTTATCAACCAATATTCACTATCAATGACAACTCTTCCATTTTTTTTTTGTCTACTATATGTTAAAAACAATCCCAGTCCATGGCCAAACATATAGTTCTTTTCTTAAGATTTGAAAGATCAAGGTTGCTTGTATTAGGAAAAGTGATAAAAGATCTTTAGGACCTGATTCATTGAAGAAGCTAAAAATGAGTAATGCTTCTGTGAAGCCTTTGCACAATACTACAAAATTTGTCTCAAAGAAACTAGAAAAATCTTTCTTCTGCAGATCATGATGCATGAAAGTGGGACTTCCTTGGGGGAAAAGCTATATAATATGATGTGTAAGGGTTCTGGTCCCATTAACCCTAGGATTGACATGCTCTTCTAGCTCGTTGTCGCATATGCTTCAACTCATCAAGATTTTTATTTGGTTTAAATTGATAATTGCAGGATGTTAGAGCTTTACCTCCCCTACTACTGACCGAGTGTGTATTAGCTTGCTTCACTAGCATCTTTTGTCTTAGGGCGCTACTTTGGAAAGTAGAATGATTTTAGGGGATGACACTCGGCCAGATAGATTTTTGAATCTGTTTGCTTACCTGGCCACATCCTAATTTGAATCACGTAGCGCCTGCCTCTTAAATTGCTCATTCAAAATGTACATGATTTTAGGTAGCATTGGTTTTGTTTTGTTTTCATCTTGGCCACTACTTAGGTGACCTAGAATATTACTAATAGGGCTCGCATTTTTGTATGGCACAGCGAGGTAATTCCTTGGTCATCTCTATCTCTGTGGGAAGGCCTTACCTTTAGGTTTTAATGATCTGTAAGCGAAACTATTTGTTTTAATTATTAGTGACGGTTCCAAAAATTGTTACTAATACAAGACTATTAGTGACGATTAATTAAATTCATTGCTAATACCACATATTAGTGATGGTTTAGGGCAACCGACACTAATAACAGACTATTAGTGACAGATTTGTGACAATCGTTACTAATAATTCATTATTAGTGAGGGTTTTTAAAAATTGTCACTAATATTGTTGACCTTTTTAACGTCAACATGCATTATTTGTAACGGCTTATGAAACCGTGACTAATGTAATACTATTAGTGACAATTTCTTAATTGTCACTAATAAGGGTGTTTTAGTGACACTTAAAATTCGTCACTAATACCCCAAAACGTGTCGCTAATATTTTCCTGTGATAGTTTCCGTGCGAAAAGTTGTTTCACGCGATAGTTTAAGTTGGAAAATTGGGTTTTAGTGACGAAATCATTAGTGACGGCTCAAGTTGTGTCACTAAAAGTGTTTTATTTGTGACGATTTTGAAAACCGTCACTAATACCTCAACTATTAGTGACGGAGTGTAAAACCCATCACTAATATGTCACTTTTAGTGATGAAATTTGAGTTGTCGCTAATAGTTTCATTACTAAAAACCGCTTTTTTTTTTTTTTTTTGTAGACTATATTCCCAAAAGGGGGGGTGGGGTGAATTGGAGATTTTAAAATTTCTTCCTAGGTTGAATTAAATAACAACAATATTACTCAACCTAGGGTCTATCTAATCAATCATTAATTCAATAGATATATGAAAGACAAAACAATTTGTAGAAGTATCATAGTTCCACTATTTCTCAATCAATCACAATAATAAAGATATAAACATTCAAGTGTAGAAATTAAATAGCATAGGGAAGAGAAAGCGAACACAACATTTGTTATCAAGGTTCAGTCAAACCAGCCTACGTCCTCGTCTCAAGCTAACTAGTAAGAGGATTCCACTAATGCTCACTTAATGGGTGGAGCGACGCCGATTACAACCTCCTTTCCTTACTGTAGAATTGTGAATGCTTCTACAAAAGCAGATGTGTACACAATGAAGTACTATATGCACTCACGTATGATATGAAATTAAGCTCAAATAAGTAGGTATATTTTTCTCAAAATAAATTTTCCAATCTTTGTGTAAGATGTATATGATAAAGTACTTCAATGATTTGAACCCTAATAAATGTTTTCTCCTAAAAATAATTTTCAATGAAGATGTAGGAGAACTTGGGGTTTTTGCCTTCAAATAACTTTTGCACAAATATATGTAAATGATCTTTGATAAAAAAAAAATAGGTGCACAATGAAACCTCCAAAGATCTTAAATCTCAAATGCTTTCTTAGAAAATAATGTTCAGAAATATAGTTCAAGAAAGCTAGGATTTTGGCTCAAAAATATTTTTGGAAACAAACACAAATGAGCCTTTGAATCTTGTAATGGATGTGCAAGATTCACAAGCAATAAAAAGATTTCTCCACAAAAATATTTATCAAAGAAAAATGTTAAAAAAACTAAAGGATTACTCTCAAATTGATTAAAGAATAATATAATAATTCTATGACATGTGAATTTGCATGCACATAAGTAGTATCATTTTCATTTAGTTGCATACAAATTCCTTTAACAGTTATTTGCCAGGCCCTCTAATCCATTGATTTTATAAATATGCTTATCCTTATTTTCCAGGCGGTGTAACTGACACCATAAAATATTGGAGGACTAGTAAATAACTGTCCCTCACCGAATGGGAATACACTAATATGAGCCATTTCGAGCTTTTGCAAAAACATTTAAGTCTAGTACAACGAGGCTCTGATACCAATTGATGAAATTGGTGTATTCCCAAGAGGAGGGGGTGAATTGGAGATTTTAAAATTTCTTCCTAGGTTGAATCAGATAACAATAGTATTACTCAACCTTGGGTCTGTCATATAATTCAACAGATATATGAAAGACAAAACAATTTATACAAGTATCATATTTCAAGTATTTCTTAATCGATCACAATAATAAATATATAAACATTCAAGTGTAGAAATTAAATAGCATAATGAAGAGAAAGCTAACATGACATTCGTTATTGAGGTTCGGCCAAACCAGCCTACGTCCGCGCCTCAAGCTAACCAGTAAGAGGATTCCACTAATGCTCATTTAATGGGTAGAGCGACACTGATTAAAACCTCATCTCCTTACTGGGCAAGGAATACCCTAGCTCACATTCACAGGGCTGAGCCCAACCTATAACTTCACCTTATAGGACGGTGCTCCTAGTTTTCCTAACCAGGTCTGAACCAATCTGGTGCACACCTTACAGGATGGTGCAAATCCTAGTTTTCCTAACTAGGTTTGAGCCAATTCGGTGCACGTTAAAGGCCAGTGCAATCCTCTTCCGACCACACGTCGAGAATACAAAAAATATAAAAAATATTTGTGCAACTATGAATGCTTTTACAAAAGCATATGTGTACACAATGAAGTACTATATGCACTCACGTTTGATATAAAATTAAGCTCAAGTGAGTAGGTATATTTTTATCAAAATAAATTTTCTAATCTTTTTGTAAGATGCATATAATAAAGTACTTCAAATATTTGAACCCTAATAAATGTTTTCACCTAAAAATAATTTTCAAATGAAGATGTAGGAGAACCTAGGGTTTTTGCCTTCAAATAAATTTTGCACAAATATATGTAAATGATCTTTGATAAAAAAAAATAGGTGCACAATAAAACCTCCAAAGATCTTAAATCTCAAATGCTCTCTTCAAAAATAATGTTTAGATAAATAGTTCAAGAAAGCTAGGATTTTGGCTCAAAAATATTTTTGGAAACAAACACAAATGAGCCTTTGAATCTTGCAATGGATGTGCAAGATTCTCAAGCAATAAAAAGATTTCTCCACAAAAATATTTATCAAAGAAAAACGTGGGAAAAACTAAAGGATTAATCTCAAAATGATTTTCAAGAATGAAAGCTTGAGTGAGAGTGAATGCCCAAGTAAATGCTTCTTTCAATATCCTTCAAGTGCAATCAATTTGCAAAATGAAAGAGATGAAAGGAAAAATTAATTCTCTCAAAAAAATATTCAAAATGATAAGAGTAGGAGAGAATAAATTAATGAAGCACAAAAATGTTTTGGGAGGATTTTCAAATTAAGCATTGATTAAAAATTGAGTTATGAAGGGGTATTTATAGGTTTTCTAAAAAATATGACTGTTAGGGACATAAAGGGTATTCTTAAAAATATTTAAGTAAAAAATTAACCCTGATTAGCACTGAGAAATGGCCTGACCAGAGAGGTTTAGTCGACCCAAGGCTTCGTCGGTTGACTGAAATAGACTCAAATTTGAATTTTCAAAACGACTTGTTTGGCCGAGGAGAACGTCGGTCGGCTGAGCCAAAGGCGATTTTGAACCCTTTGTAGGTTCGGTTGACCTAGGCATATTGGAACTAAGTGACCGGTCGCCTGTGCATAAGAAACCGGGCCAAATAACATTGGTCGGTCAGCTGGCCATTTCAATAGAAAAATGGTTGGTCAGGCGAGGTTTTCCAGAAACAGCCATGTGGCAAGGACGATTGACCGAGGTGTTTTAAGCATGAAAGGGTCGGTCGACTGGGGCCTTTGTAAAAATTAATTTTGGCTCTGTTTTTGACCTTAAATTATTCTAAAAACCTTATATAGTTTCATCGTTTTATGAAAAAAAAAAGGTTTTTATCTGAAAGGTTAAGCCCCTAAGGTCAATCTATGGTCATGTTCTGAGCTTTTCATTCACATTATGCATGATACACATTGTTACAGATCAAATAGGAAACAAAAAGCAATTACAATCAAATCAAATGTCTTCTTATCTTTTGCTCTTCAGTCTTCATGGAATACACCAAGTTGTATATGCTTTAAGACCTGTTTTGACTTCCACTTCCTTTTTTGTTTTATATGTGTGCTGACCTACAGACTAGATCATTCATTAAATACACACATAAGATACATGTGATTTGTCAGCATCAAAACAGGGATCAGACTCAAAAAGTCAACAGAATAATTATGAGAGAGTGGGTGAGTAAAAAATTTTTCCCCAAAAAGTTTTTTGCAAAAGAAGATGTATGGGGGAACTTTGATTAAAAATTTTCCCAAAAAATTTAAGAGAAAAATCTGGCTAATCAAAGTTACTAATTTAGTTAATGGAAGTGGTATTTATAGATTTCTTGAAAATATGACTGTTTGGGGACACGATTGGTATTTTGAAATTTGTCAAATTAATATTTAACTGTGTTTAAGCGCTGTAAATTACTGAGACCCAAGAGGTTTGGTCAGTTGGCCTACTTCACACAAAAAATTTGAATTTTAAAAGGGGTTCGGTCGGTTGCGGACAATGCCGGTCGACTAAGCCAAAGGCGTTTTCGAACCTTCCTAGGTTCTGTCGGCTAATGTCTAGGGCCGTTTTGTCTCACTTGAGGGTCGGTCGACTGAGGGCCTTTTTGAACTAATTTTGTCGATTGGTTGAAGCATGTAGATCTGGCCCATGTAAGAAGGCTGGTCGACTGAGGGCATTTTGTATAAAAATAGGTCAGTCGACCGAGGCCATTAAAATCTCAAATTTTGCCCTCAGATCATGGTCTGTTGGTTGAGGCTTTTAAAACTAGATAAGGTTGGTCCACCGAGGACAATGAAATACTTAAGGTTTTGCTCTATTTTGACCGTAAAACATTTTAAAACCTTATGTGATTTTGGCATTTAAGAAAAATGTTTATCTTTGAAGGTTTGGTCTCCTAAGGTCTGTCTAAGGTCATTTTGAGCATTAGGTCATATCATGTAGAGATATGTATTATCACAGATCAAATAATAAAAACTAAAATGCATTACAAATCAAATAGTAAATGTCTTTTTCTTTACTTCTTTGACTTCATGGAATGTGCCTAATTGTGATCTTTCCGTCCTTTATGGCTTCCATCTTTAGTCCCCTTATGTGTGTGTTGAATAATGTACCTGTTCACAAGTTAAGTACACACATAAGATGCTTGTACTTTGTCAGCATAAAAAAAGGGATTGGACTCAAAAAGTCAACAATCTTCCCCTTTTTGATGATGACAAACACACCAGAGCAAAATGAATTAAGCTTGAAAAGGCTCCCCCTAACAATGTGCATAATGTAAAAAATAAACAATACAACTCAAGCATATTCACTAAAGAATACATTGACAGTTTAACATGCATTTAGTTTTAGCATTAAGGCATAATAAAGTTTAAATTTTTAGCCCATTTAAAATCATGTGCCCTAAAAAAAGTTTTCTCTTTTTTGGTCATTATCATTTTGTTCATAAAATTTTCCCCTTTTTATCATCACCAAAAAGGGCTAAGCTAAGTAGAAAACACGTTGATCATTTAAAAAAAAAAACTTAGCTTAAGAGAACTCCCCCATTTTAAAATAATTTTTATTTTTCTTAGAAAACTCTCCCCCTTTCTAGCAACACAATATAACTGGCCATATATATATATATATATATATGAAATGACATGTTAAGCATGATCAGACTAGACATAGACACAAACCATTTCAATTTAAGTATTACACAAGACCTGCAAAAGATTGGAATTTAAAAAATGCGGCATAGGAAAAAATAGGTTTGAGCATACAAATGGTCTGGCTAGTTCACATGCATTTCATGAATAATCAATGAACCAGTTATACAACACCCTTTTAAAATTTGAAATATCATGATATAAAATTTTAACGCAGAGATAACACAAGTCATGAAAACGTTTATGCACACAAGCAAGAAACAAGATATATTCTATATAAGTTCATTTCTTGCATTTTAATATATATATTGTAATAACCCGAACTCAGAAAATAAAAGAAAAGGAAAATAAATAAAGGAAAGGGAAAATAAGAAAAAAAGATGGAGATGGTTTGGTTCAGCACCAAACCATCGACGGTTTTAGATCCTCTTAGAAAACCGTCAATGATTTAATTTACCGAGAGTTTTTAAAAAAGGGGAAACAGGGCAAATCGTCGATGGTTACAGGAAACCGTTGACGGTTTTGCGCAGGGACAACCTGCCTATAAATAGATGTTAGCTCATTTTTTTCACTCCTCTCTATCTAAATTCTGAACCTCTCTCTCTCTCTCTCTCTCTCTCTCTCTCTCTCTCACACACACACACACACACACACACACATCCCTCACATGACTCTCTCTTATTTCAACGCTTACCCGAAGCCGCTCTCACTCTTCAATCATCTTTCTTGGGTTGCCGAATCAATTTCGATGGTGGTTGCGTAAAGCTAGGGTTTCCATCCTTCACCCATCTTAGGCAAATTTCCAGGATCAGGTAAAAGGAATAAATTATATAAGCTTTTTATTAAATTTGAACTGGTTAATTTTGAGGACATAAACCTGTGTATATATGTATGATTTTCTGAACTAGTTAGGTATTTGAAAGTGAAGGTTTTGATTTTAATTTATATTTTGGGAAAAACCAATGTGAGTGGGGTATATTAAATATTTACAGTATGTAATAGTATGATTAAGACTCAAACTGTGTGGTATGAGAATAACTCTTCATGATAAATTGGTTGTGATTACTGTGATGAATGAATTGATATGTTTGGATGGATTGTTTCGTGTGGTTATTCGTATGTCGAGACGTTCCATGACACAAATTTAGGACGACTCAAAAATGTTATGAAATGAAGTGTGTGGTTTTAAAAATGTGATTTTCGAGGAAAACAAAGTGCAATGGAGTCACCACTAACCTTTTGGAGTGTGGTTAGAATACTTGATTATACCCTGTTAGGGGTAGAATCGGTCTGCACTACCAGAGTCGGGCTCAAGAGTACAATTACCTGAGGGGAAGGTATGAGCACCCCCTACACATCCATTCTTACGAATGACACCGAATTAATAAAAAATTATCCCAAAATAAATTTAACAAGCCTTAAAAAATACTCTCTTTCAAAATTTGTAAAGAAATAAAAATACTACACAGTATTCCCTTAGAATCAGGGCATACCATACTCTGGGAGCTCAATGCCTCACTTTTTAAATCATTGAGAAGGGAAAATCGAGCAAATAGAGTACAAAATACTCTCCCAAAATTTTGAAACTCATAAGATTTTCCTAAGTATGAAAATACTATTTTTGGGAGGTTTCAGGGTTTATTTGGGGATGAAAAAAAAGTGAGTAAAAAACACTTCTTCTTCTTTTTTTGGCCTCAAAGGATTTTTTGAAATTTCTCATAATTTTTCTAAATTTTTATATGATTTTTCCAAGTATAAAAGAAATTGAGATTTCAAAAATATTTTTGTGTTTTTTTGTTTGTTTGTAATTTTTCTCATTTTTTGTGATTTTCCAATATTTTTTCCCGAATTTTGAAATAACCAAAAGACAATTAAGCAAACAAAGATCAAGTCAAAAATATTTTTATAATTTTCACATGAGTTTTTTGAATTTTTGTGATTTTTCTAAAACTTTTATGAATTTTTATGGGTTTTTAAAAGTTTAAATATAAAATAAAATAATAAGATAAACCGATTTCATACTGGTTCAAAGGACCGGATCGGTTCGGGGAGAAAATCGGTCAAAGGGAAAGGGTCAACCTATTTAAGGTCTGGTCAAAACCATGGCGCCACGTGGCATGCTATGAGAGGAGGGCGCACAAGGGCAAGGATGGCTTATGTGTCATGATCTGGAGCGTTCTCAGGGATGCAGATATGAGGGCTAAGGAGGAGCTGCGTGTGGGGCTATTGTTGGTGGAAATGGGAGGTGCCACGCATCGCTTGGTAACTTAAGGTACAGACTGTAACGACCTGCATTATATCGTATAATAAGACATATTTAATAATAAAGTCAACCCGAACCCATGGGTAAAGGGGACACGTTTGACCTTCACAGCGAAAACTTAAGTAGTAGTAAATGTAAATCACATTCTCATAACCACAAAATACATAATACCACAGTCAAATACATTCCAAAATAATGTGTTTTTATACAATCTCTAAAACACCAAAATTTATATACATATGTAGGAACCTACAACATAAATCCTCTATTCCTAGATCAAAACTTACTCTCCTAGCGGGGTAGTACCAAGCTAACTCAACAGCGGTCTCGATCTGTCGGTCTTTCTAGGTTTCCTGAAAATTATTTAATGTTGGGGTTGAGACACCTCTCAGTAAGGGATAACAAACTAAACACAGTTATGTGACAACAAGAACATTTAATGTTATAATAGATATACAGTACATTTTTGCATACTAGAAAACTTTCATCATATCATAACTGCATAAAAATATACTTTCATATTTCTGATAAATCATATTGATCATAAATTGTCTGATATAGCTGATAATATTGAAAATTTACCTAGGATGTATAGCTAGCTAATGTCATGTATTACCCCCCATGACGGGTTGTGCAGCCCGAAGGCGGGACTCGACAATGGTTGGCCGACCACTGCAGAGTCAAAAATGTCTGTAAGTATAATGGGCCCGGCACACCTTGGTTTGAACTGTCAGGTGGACATCTACAACTCTACAATGAAAGCCACATCGACTATCCATCTCTCACCCCCTTTACTAGCAAGGGCAGTTAGCACAAGTTTGAACATAATAATTTGATCTGTATAGCAATGATACCATGCTCCTGTAACTGAATTGAACTATCATCCTAGTTCTGATAACATATAATACATGATAATATACTTGTTTAACATAAATAGATTGATAGCATTTTCTATAATAACATACATACATATGGCTTTGCGCAAATTTCTTTCATATCTGCATCCTTGCGCCGAACATTTCATAAATACGGCCTTGTGCCAAAATCATACATAATACATGGCCTTGCACTGGCTATCAATCATGGCCTTGTGCCGATCATATCATAAATATTGATATGAATAAATTTATTATTTATCATGTATTCTGAAATCATAAAGTACTGTATTATATTGAAATAGCTGCAAATATGCTTTTCCTATAAACTTGATTAACATAATACCATATAAACAAAATAATATTCATGCCATACAATGCTGAATAAAACCATAACTTCCATTCTAAAATCATATTACTTGGCATTTCATACTTATATATACATTTCATCACAATAGCTGTATTTTTCCCAAATATGCATTTTCTCAATAATATACAAATATAATATATGCTTTCCTGAAAATTAATTTGCTGATAAATAAAAATAATTTGTATGGAAAATAACTGCTTTAGTTTATTCCCTTACCTAATTTCTGAGAAGAAATCCCCTAAATTGTACACGTCCTGCACCCACAAGGTTTCCTGTTCAATACCCTAAAAATGATATTTTTCAGAACTAAAGTTCAGTATTTCTACGCATACTACGCCTTCTACAACTGTCAAAAAGTCAAATACTGAGTAGAAAGTCTTACCCTGGACTTGGGATGGATTCCTAACTAGCCCCACTAATGATCCACTCTAGTAGATTCGCAGAGAACTTTTCCAGGAGTGTCGTGGTGGCCTCGGATCTTCGAACTGGCAAGAAATCAGCTCGAAATCCTAGAGAGAAAGAGGGAAAACCGAAAGGAGAGAGAGGGGGAGAATTCCTGCGGCAAAAAATGGCTAAAAAAATCGCGTTTAGGACTTCTTATACTTTGGCCTTCGTCGATGAGCTCTTCCCCTCATCGACGAAATTTAGAATTGCCCAAAACACTTTCTCGGTATCTTTTCATCGACGAAACACACCCTCGTCGACGAGCCAAAAATGCCATGGCATTGACGAACGCGAAGCGTTCGTCGACGAAGTCTGCTACCTCCTTCTGTTACTATTTTCATTTCCTTCTCTCTTTATTATTATTTAAATACCATTATTCTTCAGATCATTAGACAACTGCCATCATTACATTTGGCATAAGCAATCTTCACTGTTGACGCAGGCGATGAACCAACCGTAGTGGGGCGGCTGCATGCGGCATTGGAGGGATGGATGAACGAGGTGCCATGCGTCAAAGGCTGTGTGGAGGGAGTGGGAGTCCACGCAGAGGCATCCACGAGTATTTAAATAGAGATCTTAGCTCGAGATGATTTGGCCCATTGCTGGGGGGGGCAAATCCAACGATGGAAGCGAGGCCTGCTCAGATAGATGACACGACTGCTTTTGAATTGTGCAGGGGCATAGAGATCCGACAGCTAGGGAGCGATGACTCTCACACATTTAATGCCAGCGGACAAGGTGGCCACATGTTGGCCTTCAAGCAAGGACGCGTGCGGGGTTAATGACAACTCCTAACACATGCAATTAGGATCGTTGATGCTCCACGGGGATCAAACAACAAGGATTGAGCACGTCAGAGGGGCTGAGATTGGCGAAATCCCGGCCATCCCCGTTGATCTCCATCGAATGGTGATGGATGAATGTGTTAGAGATGCTGATGTTGATGAAATCATGGCTATCTGGAGTGTTTGTGAAGTATGAAGATCCAATGGTCCTCCATGAGCCACTGCCAACATTGATATTAAAGGGACAAACTTTGCCATGCCTCACTGAGCGTGTGAAGGGTTTGGCTTGCATGCATTGAATGAATTGACACCTACTATCTTAGCCATTGATAATGGCTATTGATCCGATGGCTAAGGGGCCCCTCGTATGCCACTTCAATCAGATGGATCGAAGCCTACCACGTGTTTCAATCATTTGAACCCAAGGGTTTTCATATTTAAACCAAAACTTTTTCCTTTTTTCATTTTTCACTCTCTTCGCAGACTCTCCTTCTACTTTCTTCTCCCCCCTTCCTTCTCTTTTGCTGTTCGTCTACAAACCCTAAATCTTGCAACCTATTAGTCTCTCTTTCCTCTCTGTTTCTTCACGAGGCAGGGAACTTAGAGACCCTAGGGTTTCTCAGTGCCTTGCCAATACCCGTCACCTCCCCAATCTCTCTCCCTTCTTCTGATATGATCTCACAAGACTCTGAATGCTTTAACCTACGATCCCAGAGTTCCACCCTCCTATCTCCTAACTTGATGTGGTTTCTCTCAAACCCTATTTTACATGACGGCCTCCTCTGAGATGGTTAGACTGGAGCTTGTGCCTCTAACGTTAAGAGGATGTCTACAAAAACGAAATCAAGCCTATGCTCTAGAGATGGGTTTGGCATGATTGCGTCATTGAAGATGGAGCTGCAAGCCAAGTATCTCCCTCCTCGTTTTCTTTTACTTATCATTTTCTAAGTGTGTTGTGTGTGTGTTCTAAGAACTGCAATGATGATCTAGGTGTTTGGTGTTCTGATTATCACGATGAATGAAATATTGTGGGTACAGACTTTTACAACAATTTATGGATTCAGATCAGAATTGAGGCTTTTGGTTTGCTGCGGTTCGCATTTCAATTTCAGGATCTAGGGTTTCAGGATCTAGGAATGAAGATGAGTCAGCTCGTCTCAGGTTAGTGAGTGAGTGAGGCTCAGGTTGACTCATGTGAGTCAACACACCGAGTCGAGTGGCCTCGGGTTAGCTCGAGCAGGCTCAGGGCTATCTGGGTCATTTGAAGCTAAGTTAGGCTTGGGGGTTATACTTTCAAATGGGCCGGCCCAATTGGGTTTTAAAACATGGCCTGGTTCGGTTAAGGTTCAAGATGGGCTAGGATTAAGCTCTGGAATTGGGCTGGCCCACTTTTGAAATTTAAAACAGGGCCCAAAAGACTAAAAAAAATAAGCCAGTCTAAATTAGATTTTAAAACAAGGTCGGTTGGATTTTGGGAGTGAGCCAGTTTTCAAAATTGGGTATTGGGCTTGTGTTTAAAAGTTGGGTTAGTGGGCTTGGGAACTTAAAACCTATATGGGCCAAGTATTTCAAAATATGGACTGGATCTTGATGGGTTTGACGAGTTTGAGATATGATCCAAGTTCTAGTTTAGGTCACATGGTCTGGTTTGAAGGGTTTGAACTCAAACTTGGATTCAGGTTTGGGAAAACAAGTTTAGGTTCCAAGCTCAGGTTTGAAACTCGAGAGGGGAGAAAGGAACCTGCATTCAATTCACGCTCGATCTAGCATCAAATGAATTCAAAGAAACAGGAAGGAGACCTAGAAATTTTACCTCCTTATTCTTACTCCTCCTTTCTTCTTTTCCAGACTTTGGGTGTGTTTGGTTTGAGGTGTCTGGCTTAGCTCTTCTGCAACTCTTCTCAGTCTCCTCCCTCCATAGGACTCCTCTCTATTCTCTGTATATTCTAATGTAGAGTTGTTTCTGCAATTTGAGCAGAATTTCTCCTCTGTCTCCCTCTCTCTTCTCAACCCTCTCTCCACTCTTTGTATTTTGGCAGAGTTCCCTCACTCCTCTCAACTGCTCTTTTCTTCCCTCTATTTTTCAGAGTGATCTTGTATTCTCTTCTGCATCTGTCTACAATGCTAGGACTCCTTATTTATAGGGAGCCTGGGGTGTATTTGGCGCCAATTCCTCTAACCAATTTCCCCTCGTCCGAGAATAATTCCCTTTTGATCTCGTGCATGTGATTTCCCCTCTCTTTTTGATTTCCATTTTTTTTTTTTTTTTTGTGCATAGATGAATTGCCTAGGTGGCAGCTTAGGACTTGTGGGCTTTTTGGGGTGCTTCCATGTGGCCTTCAAGGATAGGAGGGTTTTGTATCTCTTATTTCCTTTTTATTTTTTGCAATTTCCTTTTACCGCTAACTAATTTTATTTTTTTCTTTTGTTCGCAGGTGATTGGTGTGGCACAAGGTGGTAGTGGGAGAATGGCAGGTTTTTTGCCTACTCCAGCTTGGCAAGCCTAGATTGGAAGATCCGGCATCTCAATTTCATTTTTTATTATTTTTTTATTTACTGTAATTTTTGCATGTATCCCCGGGTCACTGGTCGTGAGACCTTTATTTGTACAATCTTTTGTACGTATTTTATTTTCACTTCTTGTATTTTGATACTTTGCTTTATCTTGTATATGTCTACAGCTTTCCCAGTTGTACGCTTAAATGCCAACGTGTGCCTCTGTACACGCGTGCTCTCTTTGCTGAACAACTAATGTCACAACTCCTAGTGTTGACCAATTTTGACCAATAATTTTGAATTCAGAGTTGACCACATTTGAATCACCAACAAAACAGTGAATATGACTTTAACAACTTAACATGACCTATCCTAAAACTAAGACCCAATTTCAAAACCGGTTAAGGATTTTGCAAGCTTAATTCCAACTTTGAAAGTTCCTGGACTTATGGAAACTTAAAGGACTTGATTAACTAAACCAGTTCTTAGGCTTTGAAATTAAAATTGAAACTTAGAGGATCAGACCTGAACTTATTATGAAGAACACTAATTTTGGAATTAGAGGACCACACTTGATCTATTATGAGGACTTTACACTAATTTTTTTGGGTTTTGAAATTAAAATCCTAGACTTATCACAAAGAAAAATGATTTCTAAACTAATTTTTTGGATTTTGAAATCAAAATTAAAAACTTGGAGAATAAGACCTAGACTTATCATGGAGAAAAATAATTCTAACATTAATGGACCTTAAAGCCCAGCCTACAATGAATTAGGAAACTACAAGGCTCAACTAAGGAAAATTGGTTTTGAAATCGACTAAATTAGAGATACTCAACTTAAAAGGATTTTTGAGCTCCTAATACTCAAACCCTAATACCTAAGGGGAATTGATTTTGGAACTATGGGGTCCTACATAACAATCAAGGTTAATTTTGCAACTAAAAGAGTTAATTAAAATTACCATAGACCTTTGCTAATAGTTTGCTTGAAAACCTAAGACCTGAACTAAACATTTACAAGACTCAACTTTAAACCACATTTTCGATTTTTAGAGACTTGATTGAAATTGGAAGGACTCGATCGAGGAATTAGGGTCTTAATTCCAAAATCAGGGTTATTAAGGGCTCAAAGTCAACTCCTATTTTGTTGGGTTTCCTTGGGGTGGTTTGGTTAAAATTTGGGTGTCTACAGTATGTATCACGATATAACGTTGGCAGGCCTGAGGAGTTTGTTATATTGCCTGGGTATAAATTATGATATATCATTAGCAGGCCTGAGGAGTTCGTTATATCATCATTTATATAAATGGGGTGAAACATTGACAGACCTGAGGAGTTTGTTTTACTGATATACTATGAATATGTTATTGGGAAATGAAGCAGTGAAGGTCAATTGGGTGAACTTGTGATTGATCATGTGTGGATTTAAAACGTGTGCAGTATCATGTGTGAGTGAGAAATGTGTGCAGTATCCTGTGTGGATGTATGTGAATGATGTTGAATGTGTGTGCGTATATATATATATATAGTTGATTGGGTGAACTTGTGATTGATCTTGTGTGGATGTGAAATGTGTGCAGTATCCTGTGTGGATGAGAAACGTGTGCAATATCCTATGTGGATGTGTGTGATTGATGTTGAATGTGTGTGGGTATATATATATGAATTAAAATGTATGAATATTTAAGGCGAAGTAAAACTCTCCACTCGAGGGCTTACTGAGTAAGGTGAGTGCCCTGATAAGTATCAGTTGTAGCCTTACCCAAATAAAAAAAGGCAAAGTTACAAATGGTATCAGAGCAAAGAGGTGTTACATGTATGGACGTGTAATCTCTCTAATTCTCAGGAACTTTCTCTATAAATATTGGTTATGTATGTGTGGTTATAGTATATAAGTGTTTTAGTTGATATTGTTGTTGATTAACGAATAAATAAATTTTGGATACACTAAAACTCATCTACCACACATTGTTATAATTTATTCTACTCTTACTGAGAAGTGTCTCACCCCAGCTAATTATTAACTTTTTAGGTCCTTTAGGTGATCGAGGTTAGCAAGCTCCAGGGTGGGATTTAGTTTTTGATATTATGAGTAGTTGTAAGATATGAAAAATATGAAGGTTATGTTTAAATGTCTCGTTATGTAATATAAAGTGAATAGATACACTTTTTGAGTTGTATAGAATAGAACTTTAGTATTTTAATGGAGAATGTTTAATTATTTCCGCTGCATGAATGGTATTTTAGTATCAGAGATAGGTGAATGGATCACATAACACCCTGGGCCCACACACACACACACACTATATATATATATACATCCCCTTATGATTATCATTAAATACTAGGGTGTGCTTGCTGAAAAAAAAACTTTAAAGATCATGCAAAGAATGTTTTTTTGGTTTGGCATTTAAGAGCATTCCAAAGTATAACCAGAAGAACAACCATATGGATTCTACAAATTTTAGAACAATTTAAAACAAGAATCACATGGCAAAACCTAAGACACAGTGGCAAAAAAAAATTTCAATAAAATCATCATAATTAAGCACATGCCACTATGAATTTGAAGCAGATCTGAGCTAAAAGTGTGGGTGAACACACCAGATAGAAATGTAAGTTCAAGAGCTCTCCCTATCGATTTGAATACGTGCTTAGATGCTAAGAGTTAAGGATTTATTGCAGGCAGAAGGAAATTCATTATACTAATCATACAGGCCACATTAACCTTCTGAACTAGGCCTAGAGTGAGGAGAACATAAGTAATGGAATTTTACAAAATCTACCCTTTTGGATTTAAGAGCTAGCTTAGATAAAATTAATCACTTATACTGATATCAATTGTGAAAATTCATAAGAACAATATAAGCAATAATTTTTCATTCTTAAGAGATTTTACTGGATATATGTTAAACAATTTATATTTTACCAGTAAAATCATTCCTAGAACACATGCACCAGAGATCTAATATTAAGTTATGTGCAATGTGTTCAAGCATACCAGGAACAATCCATATCAAAGATGATTCAATGAAGACAGGATATGATGTTCAGGGTACTAGAAAAATTTAGGACTCAAAAAGTAGAAAGAGTAATAATGGGAGTCCATGGGGTGGGTGACTTTTAATCCTTTTCTCAAGGATGGGCTTAAGCTCCCCTGTATATTTGCATACATACATACTGCAATTTAGCTCAAGGATGATGTACATTTACACACACCTATCATATGTTCTTCCTTTCAAAGGATTTCAGCATGCAGCAAATATTACTCATTCAGCACATAGCATGACATATTGCATTTCAATTTAAAAGCACGATAGCCAGTCAAGGCTATACTCAAAGAGTTATGAAATATGGGTTCAACATGAAGATGACACCACTCAAAATATTCAATGAGTGTTCGAAATGAAAAATCCCCATAAGTCATGCAATTTTTTCCTAGTCTATGGACCATCAGCAAGACATAGGACATTTAATTAAAATGGATGATCCTTTACCATTTAGGTCCTCAGTGATAATACATGACCCAAAGATTTGGATCAAATGGTGTCCATGAACTAAGTTATCCTAGGACAATAATATATGTATATGATGAAGGGCATCCTAGGAGAATTCAAAGAATTTCGATTGTATAGGTTTTTTCAATTTAGCACATAGTATATAGAATTTAATATGTACCATCTTATTAAATTAAAATTTGCATGCATTTTCTATAAGGATATTTCTAAGGTTCAACTAGCATGCATTTTCAATCTAAGGATGAAGTTCATTTGTTAAAACTTTTACCATTTACTCATCTTTTATTATGAATCTTAGCATACAGTATGTTATAATCATTTAGCTCAAAGATATCTGCCTATTGCATTCTGTTTTGTACTCGATAGCCAACATGGCTATACTCAAATGATCATGCAATAGTTATGCAGGACATACAAGCATGCATCAGATCATAATCATTTAGGTAAACGGTTTATCGATTTTGATCATTTTAGGAAAATTCTAGCACAATTTTGGTAGCATGCCATCTATAAATTGAGCATTTTTCCATTTTACCATGTACCTAAAACCTGATAGGTTCAAGTAAACAATTCATAATAATCTGCATTATGCAGATACCATTCAGTTCAAGCATGTAAGAACCTATATCCATTACTAGCATGCAATTTACAATATACTGTGTTGACCTGATTGGTCACGCCCTGTTTTGATAATGACAAATACTCTTGGCACTAATAGTTGTACTGAGAACTGCATGCAGGTTCACCTTGTGCGCGCTTCAGGTCTAAAAGACTTATCATGATGGCGTGCGGTGTTCGTGCCGATGAATGAAGAATCTTGTGATGCATTTGTATTTATTATTTAGTTTCTTCATTTTGGGATGTAATTTTACTATGGACTGTACACTCATATGGCTTGTAATAATTTGCATCATGCATGATAGGTAGGTATGCTTAAAACGACCTTAGTTGGACATTAGGCACCTACACGGACCATAGAAAGACCTTAGGGTTTCGGTTGACCGACACCAGACTTTTTCGGTGTCTTCAAATTGGACCCCAAGTGCCCCTAGGACACTCACACTTTCACATATATTTGTTAGGCACTTGAATAGGGCTTGTTTGCTTCAATACTGGACCGAAATGCACACATGATGCACTTTCGGTCGACCAACCAAGCCAATTCATTTTGGCCTGGTCGACCGAGACACCCTAGGTCAAAGTTTGACCACCCGGTCGACCAGCAAAGATAGTTCAAAAGGCCCTGGTCGACCAAAACTCCCTGGGGTCAAAGTTTGACCATCTAGTCGACCGAAACTGGTAGTTCAAAAAGCCATGGTCGACCGATACCCTCCTGGGTCAACAGTTGACCATTTGGTCGATCGAGAACATTTGTTCTCCAACTACCTGGTCGACCGAAGGGTCCTCGGGAGAATTCCCAGCGGTCTGGTTGACCGAACCTCGGAAATTTGGAAAATCGTCTTGCCCTAGTCGATCGACCACTCAGTTCAAAATACCCCTGGTCGACCATACCACTTGAGTCCTGATCGACCGAGACATTTCTGGTCGACCGGACCTCTCGAGTTGCCCTGATTTTTACCGCAGTTAAACATTTTTTTAGACAGGGTTAAAATATTTAAAAGGTCATTAAACTTTTCTAATTATTCCCAATAGGTCCCCAACGGTCAAAAATACCCCCTTGCCCATATATACCCATTCATTTATCATTATTAGCAAGGATTAGCAAAACTTGATTAGGGAAAAATTCTCTCAACTCTCAAAATACTATATTAGACAAATACTTCTTGAAAACACTCACATACTCTTCAATCTTGATTTCTCTAAACATTGTGAGTATTTCTATAAGGCTATAGTGCGTAATCTCTCTAGCTCATACTCTCTTTTGGTATAAACTTTGATTGATTTTATTTGAGAGTATAGCCTAAAGTTCTTCCACGGATTTCATCTGATAAATCTTGTGTGGGAAGACTTTGAGGGTTGTGGTTCTTGCATTGTTGTTGCAAGATACCTAAACCTAGATTGTGTGTGCAAAAATCCTTTTGCAAAAAGCTAGTATTTCAAACAATTCTATTGTGCTTTAGACATTGAAATATTGTATTGAGTTTGTTGATCTATCTTGCTTACCATATTTGAAACCCTGATCTGATTTTTTGACATTCGAATATTGTGTTTCAAATCTTCCTTAGATACACACTCTAGATCTTGATTGATTATCATACTTGATTGAGTGTTTAGTACACATTAGAGCACTGAGCATATCTACATATCATTCGTTCTTGCTTTATTGATTGAGTTGTATTGGTGCACACATCTGCTTTTCTAGAAGCATCTTTCCGTGTACAAATTTTATACACATCTGTTGTATTTCCAGGCACGGCCTGAAGAGGGAGACTAGCCCTGGAATAGTCCCGGATTGGCTTAGACCTGGTTAGGAAAGCTAGGTGCATCGTCCTGTTAAGGCGTGTAGGTTGAGGTCAGCCCCGCTAATTGACCTGGTTAAGGTTGAGGTCAGCCCTGTGTTAATTTGACCTGATTGTAAACGGTGTCACTCCACCCTTAAGTGAGCTATTAGTGGAATCCTCTAACTTGCAAGCTAGAGGTGGGGACGTAGGCTTAGTTGGCCGAACCTCGATAACATATCGTGTGTTTGTTTCCATTTCTGCAGTTTATACTTACAGCACATGTATGTTATGGGCGAATGATGTGTATAACTTAATTTCCACATTATACTTATCTACGCATTTAAAAATTGTATAGATTGACCCTAGGTTGTGTATATACTGTTGTTGGATAAATTAACCTAGGTGAAAAAGTTGTAAATTCCAATCCACGCCCCCTCTTTGGATTGCACCAAAGCTAACATACTGCATCAGCCATGCCGTTGGCGTTGTAGTTCAAGCATGCATTCCAGTAGATTCATCAATAATTCATGTAAAATATAAACTATCCATAAGAATATATAATCATTAGGCAAGTAATGGATAGCGGCATTCAACTGAAATAAATTATCCATCAAATATAGTTGAACTTTAAGCGGAGGATGGACATAAACGTTTAGTTCAAAACAAAGCACATGATCCATCCATAATATAACCATTTAGCAAAGATGGATGTATGCATTTATCACTCAAGTCATCCAATAAACATAATAAGATAAGAATTACATAATTTATTGCTTATTGGATGAATTTTAAAATTGTTGCTCCCCCTTAATTATGCAGCTTATGCATTAAATTCTTAGCCAAACGTTTTAAATTTTCAATAGACTTTACTATGGCTATTTTATGATTAAATTAAACTTAGTAATTTTTTAACGGGGGAATGAGCTTCAAAAGTATTTGAATATGTTTGACCAATTAAGCTCCATTATGAGTTTAGGATTATATGATTTATAGTATAAAATTGATTTCCTAAAGCTCAATTCCATGTGATGGACAAAGATATGCTATATTCAAGATATTCATACTAAGGCATATATAGTATTAAAAATTATTTCCATTGATAAAACTCCTTTTTTCATTTGAAGGGAATTCACAAATTACTTATGCTATAGCCAATGTTATCGCATAAAACCTAGTTAAAATGATATATATATATATATATTAAACATAGATTGGGCATAAAACCCTTTTAACATGGCTAGCCTTTCTAAAGTTCTTAGTATAACAATAGTGTGTACTAGAATTTAACATATTAAGCACAAAATACTATTTAATCATTTAAAGCATTATGACCCCTTATATATATATATATTTTATCCTAACATCTTATGAGTATTAATAAAATTCCTTTTAAGACATCTCATAAGATAACATGCTATAACACATGATTCATCTAAGGATTTAACACAATATATATCACAAGAACCATGGCATGAAATATTTAATAAAATAGAAGGATAGAGATAAACCTTTTCTTTTTAATCTTTCTTAATCGTTTAAGCTCGAAGTGGCGTTCTCCTCTCTCTCGATTTTTCTATACCTATAATGGTTCCCAAAATCCTTAGCACTTTAAAATGATAGAAATATTAGTAGTTAAGGTACAATCCAAATTGCTGACACTCTGATGATATGCGTTTCAAACCATGTCATGCTCATTTAAATCATTTTTAAATTTGGGAAACTTAAGCATTTAAAGACCATTTTCAATGGGATATGATTAACATTTCCAAACATTTTTCAAAACCTCCAAACAATTGATTTTACAAAAGCATTTTCAATTTCTAAATAGTAAAATCTTCACAATAAGGGCAGTGGAAATTAACCGTGTTTAAGCGTTGGAAATTACTGAAACCCGAGAGGTTCAGTCGACTGGTGCTAGAGTTGGTCGGCTGACCTCACACATAAAATTTGAAATTTAAAAGGTGTTTGGTTTGTAACACCCCAACCTGGGTTTGTCAGGGAGCATTGCATCTCTCCTCCTTCACTTGGACCGGACAACAAGGGAGGCGAACCTTATTGGACTAATGACTGGCCCCATAGACCAACACGTGTCCTTTTTAGTGTGTTTTGTTCTCACTCACACACTTCCTGAGAAAACTTCCTAGAAGGTCACCCATCCCAAGATTACTCCAAGCCAAGCACGCTTAACCGTGGAGTTCTTATGAGAAGGCTCCCAAAAAGAAAGGTGCACCTTCTTGATATGGGTAGTAACATCAAATCCTATTGAAGCCTTTCTTCCACAGGGTATCACACGGTCAGTTGTTGACAACGCCGGTCAGCCGAGCCAAAAGCAATTTCAAACCTTCATAGGTTCGATTGGTTGAGGTCTAGGGCCGGTTTGCCGAGCTTGAAGGTTGGTAGGTTGAGGGCCTTTTTAACTAATTTGGCCGGTCAGCCGAGGCATGTAGATCTGACCCATGTAAGAAGGCCGGTCGGCTGAGGGCAACATGTATAAAAATAGTTCGGTCGACCAAGGTCACTAAGATTTGAATTTTTCCCTTAGGTCATATCATGCAGAGATAGGCATTATCATAGACCAAATAATAAAAACTAAAATGCATTACAAATGAAATAGTGAATGTCTTCTTCTTTGCTCCTTTGACTTCATGGAATGCGCCTGATTGTGATATTTACATCCTTTATGGCTTCCATATTTAGTCCCCTTACGTGTGTGTTGAATAATATACTTGTTCACAAGCTAAGTACACAGATAAGATGCTTGTGCTTTGTCAGCATCAAAATAAGGACCAGACTCAAAAAGTCAACACTTAGTATACATACTCAATATAGATTCTTCTGGGTTCATCCTGAAGGCTTCATACTCACTAGTGAGCATGTATATTCTACTATCCCTAACATCTACGGTTCTCTCATAGGTTATTTCTAACTTTTCCTAGATTTCCTTGGCAGTCTTGCAACCCATTATCCTATTAAACTCGTTAGCGTCTAATGCATAATACAGGGAATTCATTGCACTAGAGTTTATCTGCATGTGTTTCATGTTGGCATCATTCATTTCGCTTTCTTCTTTAGAAATTTCCTTATTTTCAGTTGTTTTAGTAGAAACATAGTTTCCTTGGACTACAACTCTCCAAACTTTAGTGCAATGAATGCCCTGTATTGTGCTTATGTAAATTTTTTTTAATGCTTTGTGCATATGTAAATTTTTTTTAATGCTTAAATTGCTCAACTTAGTCCTTTTGTTGATGAAAAAAGGGGGAGAAATATCTGAGCAAAATAATTGCAAAATTCATTTTTAATACTCTCTGCTTCTTGATTTTTAAATGGGACAAGTGTTTGAGCAATATTGTCAAACCTAAATGCATATTGAGATTAAATTCAAAATTTCTCAACTTGAAATATTTCAATATCTTCTTTCTAGATATACTTGAATTACACTATTTATTTTGAAATTATGCATATTGTAAGGGAGAGGCTTTTTAGGCTAACCTCATTTTGCTCTTATATTTGTCATTATAAAAAATGGGGAGATTGTTGACTTTTTGAATCCTATCTTGTTTTGATAATGAAAAACCATATGTATCTCATTTGTGCATTTAGTGTATGAACAGATTTATGTTTTAGAAGACATAAATGGTCATTGCAATATGGAAGCCATGAGGCTCTTAAAGTTAACATCATATAGCTTATTACATGGCAATTTGAAGAGCAAAGAGTGAAGACATATATTGTTTCAGTTGTAAAGCATTTAGATAAAATTGTATGTGCATGTCTTACTTGATCTGATGAGAAGCTCAATAACAACCATAGAATGACCCTAGGAACTCAAATTTTTCATGAAAAACCTTTCACTTAAAAAGCTAAACTCATACAAAGGTTTGAAATGTTTTTGAAGTTCAAAACTTGGCTAAAATGCATTTTTTATAAATGGTCCAATCAACTGGATCATAAATTCGGTCTACCAGTACTTATGAAATGAAGATCCGGCAGATCAAATCAATGGCCCAGCCGACCAAACCGCGCTAAAAGGAAAATTGCCTTTGGGTCGGTTGACCTAACCTCAGGTTAGTTGACTGGAACTCTCAGGTTGAAACCATTTTGAGTAGAAAACGACCATAAAATTTAAAATTATGTTATTATTTAATTCCCAAAAGACTTGAAACAACTTTTGCCAATATACTTTCATACTCTTACATATTTGGGCATTTCTTATACTCATCTTCTCAAAATCAAAAGGCATTTTACTCTCATATACTCATTCATTTGAAAATCCTTTTTTGAGAGAAAAACTCTAGTTTCTCCAAATATCATGTATTGTGAAAATCTTTGTTGGAGAAATCATTTATTGCGCTTAAATCTTTGAGCATTTATTATTATACATATTTACTAACTCAAAGATCACTTACTCTCATCTACTCTCATTTATTTCAAAAATCTTTTGAGATAGAAACCCTAACTCTATTGAGCTTAAACCTTATCTTGTGAGAGTGCATTAGTTTTTTTCATTGTATAAACTAGCTTATTGAAGAAGCATTTCATTGTACGCAAAAACTCTTATTCTCATTTGTATTTGCGGTTCGGGTTTGAATTGTGCCGAATGAAGGGATTTCATTTGGATAGGTTGCTCCGCCTATAGGGAGTGGTGTAACTGGCGGCTCCACCCGAGTGAAGGAGTGTGTATTAGGTGGCTCCTCCTTGATTGAGGGAATGGATAGTGAAATCCTTAAGCAATTGTATTGAGGTGAGGTCATAGGCGGGGCTAGCCGAACCTCGTAAAAATCGCTGTGTTTGCTTTCTCTTTCCCTACTCTCATTTATATATATTTCCACACTTGTATGTTTATATTTATGTTGTTGTGATTATTGTGTATGTTTTAAATATCTATAGCACTTGAAATTGATTGAGAAACCCTAAGCTTGAGATAGTGTGGTTGTATTTTTCAAATTGGGCAAAAAGTGACCTAGATTTTTAAAATATCCAATTCACCCCACTCTTGGAATTACACCATAACTCATAGGTTTCTTACTGAAACTGAAACAGTTGACGGTTTTAGACAAAATGTCTATCGTTTCTTCCAAAGACCAAATCATCAATGTAACCATCGATGATCTCTGCCAAATCATCGATAGTTTCTTCTTGAGCCTAACACCATTGATGCAACTCTACAAACCGTTGACGGTTTCTTCTACAAACCAGCCTCTCCATTTTTCAAACCATGCTTCTTTTTGTACATGTGTTCCACTCAATATATAAGCCACATATTACAAGAATCTCCATTTTGGCGCATATACACTCCCTAGGAGAAAAATAAAAACATAACTTGCAGCTCCACCTAGGACAATAGGTTGGGATGCCTTCCATCTAGCATCTAGAGACGTTCTAGAGACGTTGATAAAGTCTAATCAATGCTTGAACTTATCTGTGGTTATAGGTTTTGTCAATATGTCTGCTGCATTCTTAGAAGTGTGAACTTTCTCAAGCAAGAATTCACCAGAAGAAACCAATTCTCAGATTCTATGAAACCTCACATCTATGTGCTTGGTCCTCACATGATATTCCTGGTTCTTCACCAAATAAATGACACTTTAACTATCACAATGCAGCTAAACCACCTTGCTGAATACCCAACTCCTTGACCAATCCTGTAAGCCACAATGCTTCCTTGGTAGCTTCAGCCACTGCCATATACTCTGACTTAGTTATAGATACTGTAACTAGAGACTGAACCACGGACCTCAAAAAAGAGGCCCTTCCACAAGGATGAACACATACCCTATTGTAGACCTCCTGTCATCCAAGTCCCTTGCATAGTCTACATCCACATATCCCACAATCGAAGGATCACTCTTTTCCCTTTTGATCATCTAACTCACTCGAAAAATGAGCAGCTCGAAAGTTATTCCAAGTATAGGAGTTCTATCGTGTAATATTTAGCCCAAGGGCCAGATCGTCTCCTCAGGGAATGTAGTTTAATTCCAAATTTTGTGTAATCCAAAAAAAAAAAAAAAGTTTACTGAACACAGTTCATATTCAGTTCCTAAGATGTTTCAAATTTTTTTTTTACGAAATTAAAACAACGTGAAATTTAATTTATGACTCCTAACTAAAAGATTAACATGCATAAAAATAACTAAATAGATATCAGACTCAACCAGAATAACGAAGTAAATAAACCCTACAATCATCTTACTGAAAAAAAAAAAAAAAAAACTAAACTAATTAATAAATAAAGCTCAACTAAATAAAAATATTGAATTTAATAACAAGCCCAAACAAGATTAAACAAAATAAAAATGCTGACTTTAATAAGAAGGATACTCAAAGTGAATATTCAAATCCTACAAAGATGTTTAAATAAAAAAAAAAAAAAAAACAAACTACTAAATAAGCCAACCACAATTTGAAGCTCAATAATTATTTTAAAGCAAGAAAGAACAAATTGAAATTAACAATACTCCAATAAATATTAAAGTAACATAAAGAGAGAGAAAGAGAGAGAGAGAGAGAGAGAGAGAGAGAGAGAGAGAGAGAGAGAGAGAGAGAGAGAAAGAGAGAGAGAGATTAAATAAAAATTAGTCTACTAAAAGGATTCTCCAACAATAAATTAAAATAAGCACAATAATTTTAAAATAAACACTATTATTCAATCCCAACTTTAACTTAAAAATAAATAAATAAAAGCTTAACCATAAGATTAAATTCAAGGGGGGAGAGAGAGAGAGAGAGAGAATAGCAGGCCATGTAGAAGTTGGCAGCAAAGCTGCTCCTTGCGCCCCCTCCTCGGCCTCCTCCTACCAGCACCAAGACAAAAAGAAAAAAAAAAAACTCTAAAACACCTAACCCTCTTTGACTTTTCAAAAGCCCCATTCTATCTTTCCTTTCTATTTTTCTTTTCTTTCTTTCCTTTCTTTTCTCTTTTCCTTCTTTCCTTCACCCAGCATATCACCCATGCCCCACCCATGACCCTAAGAGGACCTGGCCACATGGCCAGGTCACATCACCTTATATATATATATATATATATATATATATATATATATATATATATATATTTTTTTTTTTATTCTTTTCTTTTCTTTTCTTTTTTCAAAAGCACCTGGTCTACCCTCCACTTTCAAGTCCAATTTTGACCATACTGAAGCTTGTATCTCTCAAAACTTAAAACATGAAAGTTGTAGATATTTTTCTCAGCTTTCCCCAAAATTTTGATTCATCTCCATTAGAACTTAGACAAGAAAGTTACGCTCAGATACAAAGTACCATCGATTTTTAGCTTCCAATAATCGTCCTATGATAAAAAAATACCAAAAATTCATAATTTACTCAATAAAATCCAAATATTATCAATAAGACACTGTGCTAAAATATTGAGAGTAATTAGATATTTAATTAAAAATATAAGATCAATGCATAAATTAAAGTACCTAATTACGCAATTTAAATGCGTAATCACACCCCCCAACTAACGTTTCGCTAGTCTCTAGTAATTAATGTGACTGAATTCCAGGACGGTATCCACAAATACTAACTCCAACAAACATGAAATTAATCCATATGCGATACAATCATTCCATTTCACATATAGGGATATAACCAAATTTCACACAAGCTCATCATATACAATGCACACAGCTCCTTAGTAAGTCATTCATGCAAGTTTCATCATTATATAGCATTTAAGAACAGTATAGTCACAAGAAGTTAACTAGCGTTACAATTCAAAGTTAATACGGTCATATAAGTTTGAGTGTAAACGGGTGAAATCTCGAGGAATGTGTGATGTGTGTGACTCATTACACCTAGGATACCAGTGGACACCTACAGAACGATCATTTTGACTCGGCCTAACCGGTATACCCTCATAAACACTAGTTCACTCGTCATATGTGAGGAGGAGTGTCGCGATCAAACATCCCGCGTATTGCAAGGAACAAACGCTAAATGCATGGAGTGGACTAGTCTGAGAAGGATCTAGCCTATCTATGAGGTGTCAGTCCTTCACCCTAGCATCTTCTCACCTACTCTTCATATCCAACCAAGACCGCCCTAGATCAACTTATTCACAAACTTGACGTGAATACATCTGAGGCATTAAATAGTTGAAGAATCTTCATACGTGGAGAACACGTGTCGTATCCTTGACATTTTGTGGTATTTATGTCGAGCAGGTATTAACCTTTCACTTCATTTATGTGCATTCCTATTTCTTATTCTTTCTTTTGGTCATTCTTCAATTTCTATCTTCTCTTGGTCAATTAGGACAATCATTACACTTCTTTTATTATCTTCATACCACCAATGAGAATTAAGCTCAAATAGTAGTCCATGAACTAAATCTATATCTAGGGGTGGCTCAGCCTTCACATCTTGAGTAGGCTACAAGACCTATATAACAACCTCAAAATTCTCACCATTTTTTTTTATATATAACCATATCTACACAGCAGATATACAAGTCATACAGCCATATATACCAAACAATATCAGAATTTAGTACATTCAGACCATAGCCATATACAATAGTTCCCTCTAGTATCATCTACCCCAAAAATACAAAAAAACCATGTCATAAACTTGCCCTACAACCAGGGTAACCAGGTCAACTCTCTATCTGCGAGCCTGATATGCTCACCTACCTGGCTTACCGTAAAAGTGGTAAAGTAATGGGGTGAGACGATGCTCAGTAAGTGGAAATATGCTATTACTAGTGTGTGGCGACCGAGTCGTAAACCTATAATAATAGTATTTAAAACTGCATGAACTGGAAAATCTGTAAAACACATGTATAGTAGCTTAAAATATTTGTATCATTTGAACTTTCTATCATTCATACTGCCATATCATACTACATACGACAAAAGCTGTAAAACTGTATACATATACACATACATAACTGTGCTCTTTTCTTGGGATTCGGTATGTCATGATTTGACCCCTCATGACATGGTTGTGTGGCTCGTAACTAAACCTCTTGAAATAATAGTGGATATTTCCATTTGATTTCATCCTTGAGTTCCCATGAAGTTTCTTCTATAGCATGGTTCCTCCACAAAACTTTCACTAGCTAGATCTCTTTCGTGCGCAGTTCCTGTGTCTTTTTGTCTAAAATCTGTACTGGCGCTTCTTTAGAAACTAGTGAATCTTTAAGCTCTATCTCTGCATAACTGATTATGTGGGATGGGTCAGAAACGTATTTCCTTAACATAGCGACATGAAATACGTCATGTATTCTAAACAGAGCTGGTGGCATAGCTAGCCTATAGGCAATTGGTCCTATTTTCTCTAGTATCTCAAAAGGACCAATATACCTAGGGCTCAACTTGCCTTTCTTTCCAAATCTCATAATTCCTTTCAGGGGATTTATCCTCAAGAATACCTGATTCCCCACATCAAATTCTAGTTTTTGGTGGTGAGTATCTACGTAACTTTTCTTCCGACTATGCGCTATACTGATTCTTTCTTTAATTAGTCGGACCTTGTCAGACGTCTGTTGTATTATTTCTGAACCCAAAACTAGCCTTTCGCCTACTTCATTCTAGAAAAGAGGAGATCGATATTTCCTACCATACAATGCTTCGTAAGGTGCCATACCAATACTAGCCTGATAGCTATTGTTATAAGCAAATTCAACTAATGACATAAATTGAATCCAACTGCCTCCAAAATCAAGCACACAAGCATAGAGCATATCCTCTAGTGTTTGAATTGTCCTTTCGGTCTGTCCATCTGTATGGGGATGGAAAGCAATGTTGAATGCTAACTATGTACCCATAACCTCCTAAAAACTCGTCCAAAATTGTGAAGTAAACCGAGGATCTCGGTCGGAGACTATGGAGACCAGCACACCATGGGCGCGAACTATCTCCTGAATATATATTTCTGCTAATTTTTCCATGGAATAACCAACTTTAATTGGAATGAAATAAGCAGTTTTCCTCAAACGATCAACAACCACCCAAATCGCATTCAACCCTTGTCGCGCTGGTGGTAATCCCATAACAAAATCCATCGAAACGTGATCCCATTTCCACTCTAGAATAAAAAATGGTTGCAACTGTATTGTTGATCTCTAGTGCTAAGCTTTAACCTACTGGCATGTCAAGCACTGCTGTATAAATTCAGCTATTTCTCTCTTCATTCCACTCCACTAGAAATACTCCCGTAGATCCCGATACATTTTAGTGCTACCTGGATGTACGGTGTATAGGGATTTGTGAGCCTCCTCTAATATAGTTCTCCTAATCTCAGTATCTGCAGGAACACAGGGTCTAGTACGGAACCACAGGGCTCCGTCATTTGATATACTGAATTCCTCACCCTGACCATCTCGCACCCTAGCCATTACCTCTATCAACTCTGCATCATCACCTTGAGTCGCTTTAATCCTCTTGTATAACGTAGGCTGGACCACTAGACTGGCAATAACTGCCCGAGGACTCTCCTCTATCAATTCTATGCCGAGCCTCTCCAAATCCATCAGAATTGAGTGCTGAATCTCCACAGCTGCCAGTATGGGTCTCCCTGATTTCCTGCTCAAAGCATCTGCCACTACATTGGCCTTCCCTGGATGGTAACTAATCATGCAATCATAGTCTTTAATAAGCTCTAACCATCTTCTTTGCCTCATATTCAGTTCTTTCTGGGTGAAGAAATATTTCAGGCTCTTGCAATCCGTAAAAATCTCGCACTTTCCACCATATAGGTAATGCCACCAGATCTTGAGAGCGTACATCACTGCAGCTAGTTCTAAATCATAGACATGATAATTTTTCTCATACTCTTTAAGCTGTCTAGACGCATATGCAATAACCTTACCATGCTGCATCAATACACACCCCAGACCTTTTAATGACGCATCACTATATATTACAAATTCATCCTCCCCTGATGGAATAGATAATATCGGAGCTAAATCTAACTGTTGCTTTAATTCTTAAAAACTCTACTTGCAATCATTGGTCTAATCAAACTTTACATTTTTCCTCATAAGGCGTGTTAATGGACCTGATAGCCTGGAGAAATCATCTACAAAGTGCCGGTAATAGCCTGCCAATCCCAGAAAACTCACGACTTCTTGAACATTTCTCAGCCTTTACCAATTTAGTTTGCTTCTATTTTTCTTGGATCGATTGATATACCCGTCTCAGAGACCACATGGCCAAGAAAAGTAATCTGCCTTAACCAGAACTCACCTTTCTTAAATTTTTCATATGATTTTCTCTCTCTCAATATCTACAACACCAGCCTCAAATGATGTTCACGATCCTCAAAAGTCCTCGAGTAGATCAGTATATCATTAATAAATACAACTACAAACTGGTCCAAATATGGATGGAACACTCGATTCATCAAATCCATGAATACTGTTGGTGCGTTAGTCAACCCAAATGGCATCACCAGGAACTCGTTGTGCCCATATCTAGTTCAAAATGCAGTCTTCGAAATATCCTCTGCTCTAACTTTCACCTAATGGTAACTCGACCATGGGTCAATTTTAGAGTAAACCCGGGTCCCCTGAAGTTGATCAAATAAATCATCAATCCTAAGGAGAGGATATTTTTTCTTAACTGTTATTTTTGTTTATCTCCGTATAATCGATGTACAATCTCATGGTTCCATCTTTCTTTCAATTCTTTCAACTCGACTAGAGCCATACGGTACGATGTTTTAGATACCGGTGTAGATCCCAGCAATAGATTGATAGTATACTCAATTTCACGGTCAGGCGGCAAACTAGGCAATTCTTCGGGAAAGACATATGGAAATTCCCTCACTACTAGTATGTCAGCTTGTCTCAATTTTTCTTTTGGAAATTCTTTTAATTCTTTTATGTATGTACCATACCCTTGACAACCATCCTGTAGCAATCTCCTCACCTAAATAGCCAACACCAGCTATGGTGAGGCACATACACGTGAACCCATGAATCTGTATTCTTGCTCATTCGGGTGTTTGAAAATTACTTCTTTCTGGTGGCAATCTATGCTAGCGTAATGAGTAGCTAGCCACTCTATGCCCAGTATCACATCAAACCCCTACATATCTAGGACTATAAGATCGGCTAATAGAACTCTTTCTTGAATACTTATTAGAAAATTCCGAAGCACTTTCCTGCATTTTACCACAGATCCCATTGGCGTACCTACAGATAATTCTACATCTAATAGCTGTGTTTCTACCCCAGTTACTCTGACATACCCCGGCAATATAAAAGAGTGAGTGGCACCTGTATCAAACAAAACAATAATTTTATATGGTAAAGCAATAAGGGTCCCTATGACCACATCTTCAGCCATCTCGTCGTCTCCCGGTGTCAACGAATAAACCCTCGTCGGTGCAGTATTTCTCTACTGACCTCCACGGGGCGCCCTGTATCCTCCCCAAAATGGCCTAGGAGCCGGTACATAATCTGGTGGCATCTGACAGGATCGAGCCATATGACCGGGCCTCCCACAGTGATAATAGACATTCTCCCCCAATCGGCACTCACTAGGGTGTCTCTATCCACATCTAGGAGATATGGTAGGAAAATGTCCCCTCTAAAATCCCCCATGCTCTACCATCTGTCTCTGACCTCTGCCAGATCTACTTCCTCTCCAAGGGCCTCGAGTGGGACCCGCCTGAAAACTCAAGGGCGCAGTCCTCTTCTTCTGACTCTGTGTCTCAGTCTCCCTGGGTAGACTCTCCTCTATAATAATAGCCCTATCAACCAACTTTGTAAAATCCTAGATCCTCAGTACCTCCACCTGCCTATAAATGTCTCGCCTTAACTTTCTCTTGAACATTCAGGCCTTCTTTACTTCATCGGGGACAATATATGGGCAGATGTGAGAGCTCGATAAATCTTGACTCGTACTGCTGGACTGTCATTGACCCCTGGGACAGACTCAAAAACTCCTGTATCCGAGCCTCTCTAACTGAGGCAGGATAGTACCTATTGAAGAACATCTCCCTGAATTGAGCCTAGGTCATCGGTACTGCTACAGCCCTCTGCTCCTCCAATAGCTTGGTAGCTGTCCACCTTCTCTTGGCTTCTCCCACCAGTCTATATGTAGCATATAAGATCCTTTGCTCATCAGTGCAGTGAAGTACTGTCAGGATCTTCTCTACCTCCTACACCCAGTTCTCAGCAACTGCAAGGTCAGCCGTTCTAGAAAAGGCTGACAAACTCCTCTTCATAAATTTCTCTAAGGCACATCCTTGAACTGGAGATGGACCTCCCTGCTCTCTAGAGCTCCACGCTATCTTAGCCATAACTTGCTTAGCCACACTACATAGTACATCATCTGAATCTCCACCTTCTGCGCCAGAAGGACCCGCTACATTATCCCCACTAGTGTGAGCGCTACAGCCTCCTATGTCCATCCTGCAAATATGTAGAACACCGTTTCATAATCCTTTTCCCTATACAGGCCTAACTTATTCAACTAAAACTTCAAATCTTTTATTAACTATCCCTTCTGATCCTAATCCCAAAATCCAATCCTGCAATCCAAACACTCGACTCGTTGATATTTTACTATGACTTTCCTGAAATCGTCACCCCATGAAAAACACAGAAACCACCACGAAATCCTATATCCAGATCACAGAACAAAACCTCAAATTCTTTTTCCTATATTATGATGTTGTCTCCCGCTGCACTCTAGAGTCTACAGAACTTAGCAACCTAGGTTCTGATACCAAAATGTAACGTCCAAAGAATTCTCACCATTTTTTTTTTATTTTTTTATATATAACCATATCTACGTAGCAGATATACAAGTCATACAACCATATATACCAAACAATATCAGAATTCAGTACATTCAGACCATAGCCATATACAATAGTTCCCTTCAGAATCATCTACCCCAAAAATACAAAAAAAAACCATGTCACAAACTTACCTTACAACCAAGGTAACCAAGTCAACTCTCTATCAACGAGCCTGATCTGCTCGCCAAGTTGGCTCACCTAAAAAGTGGTAAAGTAATGGGGTGATACGATGCTCAGTAAGTGAAAATATGTTATTACTAGTGTGTGGCGACCGAGTCGTAAAATTATAATAATAGTGTTTAAAATTGCATGATTTGACAAATCTGTAAAACACATGTATAATAGCTTAAAATATTTGTATCATTTGAACTTTCTATCATTCATATTGTTATATCATAGTACATACGACAAAAGTTGTAAAATTGTATACATATACACATACATAATTGTGCCCTTTCCCTGGGATTTTATATGTCATGATTTGACCCCTCATGATAGGGTCGTGCGGCCCGTAGGTGGGACTTAACTCTGGTCGGCCCTCTAGGTAAGTCATCATACTCTACACTACCCCAGCCTGGCGAAACTACATCCACTCCTAAGCTCGAGACTAGCTGCTACCTCATCAAACTGCCCCCCTCAACCCAGTGAATTGGGGAGCTGCATCTTCTTCGAGCACAGTTTGAAGGTATCCACACACTATCTGAGATATGTGGTTACACTCTATTCTGTATATAACAACGGTACCGTGCTCTGTAACTATATCTGTTTATAATCTTTCCACAGGGATCTTATACTATATACATATATACTCTACTCTTTTTACTGTTTTCATTATGTTTCCAAAATAACCATAACACAATTAATCTGAACTGTAAATACTGTAATATCTGTAGCATCTTGATGCTATAACTGTATAATCTATCTGTACTTTCTATCTGTGTAATCTTTTTGTATACTTTGAGTGGTATGGAATTTAGGAATACATAACATTCTGTAAATACCATGTATACTGATCTGAATAAATATTTGTGTACATATATATCGATCTATCTATCTTTGAAGCTATCTAAATAAAACTGTATATGTACTTGTATTTGCCTGTATAATATCGGTGAATATCTGGCTATATGTATATATTCTATATAACATCATATAGTAGAAAAACCGTATAAAATTCTACATTAAATAATATCTACTCAGGCCACACATACTTTAGATCAATCTCATATTCTGTAAAAACTACATTATAACTGGTATACATGCACATATGTAAAATTCTTGTTAATATAATCAAATCTTATAGCATAGCATATTTCCCTTACCTAGTTTCTGAAAAGCCCCAACAATACTCTAGCCCTACACCCGTAGGGTTCTCCACTCAATATCCTGAAAACGACATCCCTTAGAACATAACATTAGTATTTTCCTCCATACAACATTCCTATAGTTGCAGGGAAAGCATATTCTGAATAAAACACCTTTCCCTAAATTAGGGATGAATTTCAAACCACCTCCACCAACGATCTGCTCCAGAAGACTTGTAGAGAACTTCCTCAGAAGCGTCGTGGTGGCTTCAGATCGTTGATCTGGCGAGGGACAGGATCGGGATGAAAAAGAGAAGGGGGAGGGGCGTAGAGAGAGAAATGGAGGGTTTCCTGCAAAACTTTCGCGTGAAAAATCTGGGTCTTCACTATTTATAGGTTCGTATTTGTTGATGAGACATGTCATCTCGTCGACGAGTTCTCAAGTGAATTCGTCGACGAACCTTACTTCCTCGTCGATGAATTTTAGACTGTCCAAAATCCCTCTCGGTATCTTCTCGTCGACGAGACATGGTTTCGTCGGCGAGGTCTCCTTATGCGCTCGTCGACGAACTCCCTGTCTTCGTCTACGAGGCTCTGTGTAAATCTTTTGGGTTATTACATCCAAAGTGCAATGTCATCGATGAACGCGAAGCCTGCTGCCTCCTTCTATTTTTGTTTCCATTTCCCTCCCTCTTTATTATTTAAATACTATTATTCTTTATGTCTTTACAACCTAGGTTTCTATCTCCCCACTAGATGTCACCTCTAGGCTAGCAAATAAAAAATAGAGACTAGTGTACAAAGAATCATCTAGAAGAAAAGAGAACCAAGTTCCATGAACACTGATTTGACGTTAATGCTCAAAATGACGATAAATAGCTCAAGGATACCTCACAAGGTGTCATAATCGCCACGGGTATTCTCTCAGTACTTATAACCCTAAGTGCAATGAACCATGTGAATGTGCCTCATGGGATACCATGTAAATGCCAGAGCTTATCTGGCCAAATTAACACGAGTGTACTACCAATCAATTCCTCATGAAGTTACAAAATCATATAAAGAGAAACTACACATAAATGACTCAAGTGTGTAACTCTTAGGTTATATGCAAGTATGTGAAGGGTATATGTCAGTGTTAATCATGTCATAATCGTTTATCCTCAATACTCTTTCTTTCTTTCTTGTTTTTTTTTTTTTTTTTTTATAATATAAAACCCAGCAAGTAGACGTGCACGGTGTCACATGCTAATTATCACCCCCCAACTAAAGTGGAACATTGTTGTCAATGTGAAAGCACATGGGAGATTGTGCATGGGAGAAGTAGAGTGTACCTGGATGGAGAAGTAATGGAAAAGAAAAACTGAAACTATAGAAAAATGTACCTAAAAATTAACTAAAAATAAAATATGGTAAAACAAAATGAAAAAAAGGGAAAGAAAAACATCACAGTCTGTCTGGTGGAGGCTCTGGAGGAATTTCATCTGGTGGGTGCAAGTATATAAATTGAACTGGCGAGTCTCCAAATTTGAGTCGCCATAATGAATCTGTCTTGTTACATGCACAAAAGTTAGTCTCAAATAAATCTTTACGTTCCAAGGTACCAAACAAAACATGTGCAGATTGCCTTCCTTGTCTTAACAAGAAATGATCTTTATTTAGTATACTTTTCAGGAAATTCACTTCTTTAAGAACCAATCTTTGAGGCAAAGTTGTTAGAGCAGTTACCTTTGGTTCTTCAGAAGCATCAACATTAAAATTTTTACTTGATTCCTTGAAAATTAAACTCTCACTTGTCTGCTCACCCTCTTTATCGGGTGTACCCATCACCTTACCACTACGAGAATTTGCTTCAGCATTGCACTCGTTGATATTTACTCCAGTAGGGAGTGATGGTTCCACAACTATTAATCTTTGAGGGCAAGGTACCACAAGTTGGTACTCCTTATTGGTCTCGGTCTCCACGTTAACTGACTTCTCCAATTCTGCGCTCGCTTCTTTTGATTTTTATTTGACATCATCTATCTCAGTTGTAACTTCAAGTTTGGGACAACTGTTGTTCTGTCAATGAGTATCTCAAGTTGGGAAGCTTCTTTTCCACTTATCGAAGTAATAATGGCCTTGTTGTTGTTGGTGCTAGTATTCTGGAGGATTAGGTTGAGGTTCTACGGGAAATTCCCCTTTGTCTAAGATATTCAATTGCATGCTCATATCATTAATGGTGTCCCACAATTCATTCATGATCTAAGTATTAATCTACATGAACTGTTAGAGAGCATCCTCAAGAAACTTCTCCGGTGGAGCAGGTGCTACATTTGATTGAAATCTTGAAGGTGCATAGCTCTGAGAAATCTGTTGTGGCTGACACTAATGCCGAAAGGTAGCCTGATGATATGGCGGCTGATAAGGAGGTGCATAGGACTGGGAAGGTTGATTCCAACGTTGCTATGTACTAATCTCCTTTTCCGTCTCCGTAGCAAGTAATCTTCTGGTAAGGTCAGCCAGACATGCTTCAATATCAAAATCATCTTTAAATTCAGACCAACCTCCACCATGTATTTCTTTCAATGGTTGAGTTGCATTTGGTATTCTGTAAATCCTAGTGCTCACTGCTGAGCATAGTTAGTTAAATGATCTAGAAAATCCAATGCCTCATCAGGCTCCTTGTCGAAGAAATATTGTGAACACATAGTATGAACGAATTGTTTTGATTCAAGAGTCAACACAGTGTAAAAATAGTTGACCAAATGCCATGATTCAAATCTATGGTGGGGACATATGTTAATCAGATCTCTAAATTGCTCCAAACGTTCATGAAATGTCTCATCGGCTCCTTGCATGAATCGACTAATCTGTTCTTGCAAAAATTGAGTTCTCTGTAAGGGAAAACAATTATGTAGAAATTTGTTTTGCATATCAGCCCAACTAGAGATAGAATTAGGCCTAATGGAATTAAACCACATCTTAGCCTTCTCTTTCAATGAAAAAGGAAATAGACGTAATCTAATTGCCTGATTAGTAGAAGCCTCATCTATGAATGTAACACATGCAAGCTCAAAATCAGTTACATGCTGATACGGATTTTCACACTCCATCCCATAAAATTGAGGTATCACAGATATCATTTTAGGCTTAATGTTAAAGTTCTGTGCATTCAATGGCAATATGATGCAAGATGGTTGTGTGATTCGTGTGGGCTGCAAAAAATCCACAAGCGTGCATGGTGCAGGTGCAGCCATATAGATATATTTTTTCAAAACTCAATTTTTTTTTTCTTTTTCATGAGAAAAATTAAAATAATGAGAAAAACACTAGTTTGAAATTGAAACTGACATGCCCCGGTAACGGAGCCAAAAACTTGACTCACTCGAAAAATGAGCACCTTGGAAGCTATCCCAAGTATAGGAGTTCTATCGTTTAATATTTAGCCCAAGGGACAGATCGTCTTCTCAAGGAATGCAATTTAATTCCAAATTTTGTGTAATTCAGAAAAAAAAAATAAGAAAAGAAAAAGTTTACTGAACACAGTTCAGATTTAGTTCCTAGGATGTTTGAGATTTTTTTTTACGAAATTAAAACAACGTGAAATTTAATTTATGACTCCTAACTAACAGATTAACATGCATAAAAATAACTAAATAGATGTCAGACTCAATACTAGAATAACGAAATAAATAAACCCTACAATCATCTAATTTAAAAAAAAAAAATTGAACTAATTAATAAATAAAGTTCAACTAAATAAAAATACTGAATTTAATAACAAGCCCAAACAAGATTAAACAAAATAAAAATGCTAACTTTAATAAAAAGGATACTCAAAGTGAATATTCAAATCCTACAAAGATGTTTAAATAAAAAAAAAAAAGAGAAAGAAAACAAACTACTGAATAAGCCAACCACAATTTGAACTTTAATAATTATTTTAAAGCAAGAAAGAACAAATTGAAATTAACACTACTTCAATAAATATTAAACATAAAGAGAGAGAGAGAGATGGAGAGAGAGAGAGAGAGAGAGAGAGAGAGAGAGAGAGAGAGAGAGATTAAATAAAAATTAATCTACTAAAAGGATTGTCCAACAATAAATAAAAATAAACACAATAATTTTAAAATAAACACCATTATTCAATCCCAACTATAACTTAAAAAAATAACTAAAAGCTTAACCATAAGATTAAATTCAAGGAGAGAGAGAGAGAGAGAGAGAGAGAGAGAGAGAGAGAGAGAGAATAGCAGGCCTTGTTGAAGTTGGCAGCAAAGCTGCTCCTTACGCCCCCTCCTCAGCCTCCTCCTGCCAGCACCAAGACAAAAAGAAAAAAAAAACCTCTAAAAAACCTAACCCTCTTTGACTTTTCAAAAGCCCCCTTCTTTCTTTCCTTTATTTTTTTCTTTTCTTTCTTTTCTCTTTTCCTTCACCTAGCGTATCACCCATGCACCTAAGAGGACCCAGCCGCATGGTTGGGTCACATCACCTTTTATATATATATTTTTTTATTTTTTCTTTTCTTTTCTTTTTTCAAAAGCACCTCGTCTTCCCTCCACTTTCAAGTCCGATTTCAATCATACTGAAACTCATATCTCTCAAAACTCAAACAAGAAAGTTGTAGATCTCTTTCTCAACTTTCCTCAAAATTTTGAATTGTCTCCATCGAAGCTCGGACGAGAAAGTTACACCCAGATTATGAAGTATCGTCAATTTTTGGTTTCCAATAATCGCCCTACGATAAAAATACCAAAAATTCATAATTTACTGAATAAAACCCAAACATTATAAATAGGATACCGTGCTAAAATATTGAGAGTAATTTGGTATTTAATTAAAAGTATAAACCTCAATGCATGAATTAAAGCACTTAATTACGCAGTTTAAGCATGTAATCAACATCATAGTCTATAGTACCCCTCAAGTATATGAAAATCCACTTGACTGCATCCAAATTCTGTCGACCCAGATTTGAAAGAAACTTGCTCACCACACTGACAACTCGTGCTAGATCAAGTCTTGTACATTCCATAGCATACATCAAGCACTCCACTGCACTGCCGTATAGGACTTTTGACATGTCACGAACATCATCATCCTTCTTTAGGCACTAGGCGATAAACAATATAAAATGATTCGCCAACGGTGTACACACCAATTTTGCATTATCTATGTTAAACCTCTCCAACACTCTTTCAATATAACTACCTTAAGATAACCACAATCTCCTTGCAGCGCTGTCTTTGCAAATCTCCATCTCAAGAATATTCTTGGCCGCACCCAAATTCTTCATGTCAAACTCTTTGCTCAACAAATTTTTTAACTGATTAACCTCAGTTATACTTTTCCCAGCAATCAACATGTCATACACATAAAGCAATAGAATAATAAGTGAACCATCGTTAAGACTCTTCACATAAACACAACAATCATACTCACACCTCCTGTAGCCAATCTAGATCATGTATGAGTCGAAACGTTTGTACCACTGTCTTGGAGACTGCTTCAGCCCGTAAATTGATTACCTCAGTTTACAAAACAAGTTCTCTTGTTTAAGTTAACTAAACCCTTATGGTTGTACAACGTAAATCAATTTCTCCAAATCACCATGGAGAAATGGTGTCTTTATGTCCATCTGCTCCAAATGCATATCGAAATACGCCACCAATCCTGACACTACCCCGATGGAAGTGTGTTTGACCACAAGGGAGAAGATCTCATCATAATCAACCCCTTTCCTTTGTGAGTATCCCTTTGCTACTAACTGAGCCTTGAACTTCTCTTTTTGTTTTTTTTTTCTTTTTATTTTTATTTTTTCTAATACTGCTTCTTTTTTCCTATTCACCCATTTGCAACCTATCGCTATCTTCCCCTCTAGAAACTCCACCAACTCCCACATCTGATTCTTATGCAAAGACTTCATATCTTCCACCATAGCACCCATCCATAACAATTTGTTGTGCAAATCAATGTGTAGTGTGCAGAAACCGATCATACAATGCAGTAACCAACAATGAATAATACAAAAACACAATCACACGGATTATATGAAAATAATAAAACAATGACATAAATGATTAATGTGGTTTGACAATGCCTATGTCCATGGGAGCAAATGGTTGAAATTTTCACTATCTTTCAAACAAGGGTTACAACAACTGTATATATGCTAACATCTTCAACCCCCGGAGGTTTTCCCCCTGAAATAACAACATATTCAGCTTCCTAACTCAAAATTCAAAAAGCAGCATTGAGCAAAATCATTGACGATTTTAGACAAATCGTCGACTGTTTCTTACTGAAACTGAAACTATTGTCAGTTTCTGAAAAAAAAACGTTAACTCTTTCTTCGTGAGACCAAACCGTCGATGTGACCATTGATGATCTCTGCCAAACCATCGTTGGTTTCTTCCAGAGCCTAACACCGCTGATGCAACTCTACAAACCGTCAACAGTTTCTTCTCCAAACCAACCTCTCTATTTTTCAAACCATGTTTTCTTTACACGTGTTCCACTTAATATATGACCCACATATTACAAGATGATATCTTGCGCATGCCTTTGAGGATTTCAAGATGAGGGTAGTTACCATCCTGTTGTTAGGGGGGGGGGGGACGCTATGCCAATATTTAATGTATGGGCAAATTTGCACTCAAGTACTCTTATATGATAAAATCCATCTGAAGTTAACCTTAAGATGTTATCTTGTTCATACCTTCCAGGATCTCAAGGAGAAAATTTATCATCTTGTGGGGAGCTATCTAATATCTTAAAGGCTAATAAATAATAATGAAATGGTAAAAGTCTTGATGGATTAAACTTAAGGTAATCATAGGTTAATTAGATATGTTAACCTTATAAGGCTTAAAATCTTGTTTTGATGATAATAAATCAGAGGAACTTAACATATTTGTTAAAGTGATAATGTCTCAGGAAACAAGCATATAAGTTCAAAGATCAAGCACCAGCCTTATCAAAGGAGAAAGCTTGTACTTCAAAGACAATCAAATGAAAGCTTACTGGATATTGAAGTTTGGATTTAAAGAGAGATGAAAGCTCAATGAATATTGACACATAAACAACACTAATGAAACTTGAAGCATATTGAGACATGAAGTCAAGATGGACTCAAAGAAATGGAAAAGCATGAAGACTTAGTGCTTAGAGCATTTAAGTTTAAGAAGTCTCATGTAAGTACTTCATTCAATATCAATATGGATATATGAAGCTATTTAGGGGACATTATAGACTTAGAGACCAATTTTTGAAAACCCTAAAAAATGATTTTTAAAGTCACATTTGAGTTTTTCAAAAATCAAGGGTTCGAAGTATTGAAAATATGAAATTTGTGAAAAATTGATTGTCCAACCGATTGACTAGAAAGCCCAATCGACTGAAAATTAGTTCATTTTATTTCTGGATAGGAATAATGGATCCAATCGACTGACCCCATATAGAATAGGCCTAGTTGGGTGACCTAGTTGACTGACCTGCGAAGAATTTAAATTTTAAATAGTAACGGGAAAATTCTAAAAATAAGTTTTTCAAATCTAAACGTTGTAAAAACTTGGGGGACACTCCAAGTAATGTAGGAAACAATAAATCACTTTCTAAAACTATATAAATACTCCCTAAACCCAAGGAATTCAACACACCAAGTAATACAATCAGCATTCAAGCATTGATATTGCAAATTCTTCTAAAGCCCTCCCTTGCTCAAACTCTTGCTGAAGAATACTATTGATACTCTGCTGATCAAAAGCCTATGGTTCTTAATTTTCTATTGTGTTTTCAGTTCTAAGAAAGAACCTCTGGTGATATTCATTCTTGAGCTTCATATTGTTTTTATTTGATATTTGATTTGAAGTATATTTAGTGCTGAATTGTTGTACTAATCAGCTCTATTGTGAGAGTGTCTTTGTACACCAATATTTATTTCTTATTTTTTAGACGATTCAGGTTCTTGAATCGTTGTTAGACCAAGCGTGTGGTATCGCTTGGAGAGGTGTTGCTCTAGCCTATTGAAGGAGTGACCGAACGTGGGGTATCGCTTGGAGAGTGGGCTCTACCCTTAAGGAGGGATTTGTAAAGGTTTGCTCTGCCCGGAAAGGAGTGCTATAGTGGAATCCTTAGGTGGTATTAGCCTAAGGCGAGGATGTAGGCTGGGGATAAACCAAACCTCATAAAAATCTCGGTCTCATTCTTACCCTTCTCTTTACTTTCAACATTTATATATATTGTGTGGTGTGTATGCAAAGCGCAGGTTGCTGAAATTAAAAATCGAGATTAAGAATACTCTTAACTTAGGAAAGTATGTTTGATTAAACTTTTGTGGAAACCCAAAAGGGAGTGCATTGTTTAATCATTTGCGGAAATCTTAGTTGAGAGAGAGAGCAAGCAAATTTCATTCATATATACAGGGCTACAAAAAAAATACCTTGGGTTCTTGCAAAAGCTGAAAATTACCAAAGAGCTGCATATCATATCTTGACTTGGTATTTTGTGGTTAGTTGGTTTAGTTGTTTATTGGTTATTTGATTGATTGAAAATTGGTTTGTGGATTGATTATTCAGTTAAGTTTTTGTTGTGTGATTGTTAAATTAGCAAGAGGTTAAGAATTCATAAAAAGAATTAAAAGAAAATTTTTATAACCCAATTCACCCCCCTCTTGGGATAACTCATTGACTTTCAAGATACCTTTTGTAAAATGGGCATATAGGAGTGCTAGTACCTTCCCTTCATACAACTACCCTCCAAACTTGACTTTGGTGTCCATGCTTCTGACTATTGATTCTTTGAATCCTATGAGTAGCTATTAAACCTTAAAATTAGTAGTAATTAAATTAGATATTCTAACCTCTCTTTGGACAAAGTAGGTTAGTGCCAACTCTATTGATATGATTTGACTTATATCTCATCGGAGAAGAAAAGAAGAAGAAGAAGTTGATAGAGTGCTTATGCATAAGTAATTGGCTGATATTGCTCATGCAATTGGTGTATCCAACTAAAGAGAATTGGATTTTTAATCACCTACAAAGCGTGTTTGTACTTGGGTAATGAAAGACCCATGGTGAATGATTTCATAAATTGATAACAGTAAGTCAACTTCGGGATATTTGATGACATTTTTAAGGGGAGCACATAATCGCAATCCAACGTGCAAAAAAATGTGTCACTTTGTCTACAACCAACACTAAATATATTGCTATTACAAAAGTTTGTGGGGAAATTTATAGTTGAAAACTTTCCTTTATGTTTTAATCTTAAAGCAAGATTTTTTTTTTCATTGTGATAGTCGAAGTGCATCCATTTTAGTAAAAACTTGACATTTCACTCCAAATTGAAGCATATCGATAAAAGATTCCATAGAATTCGAGATGCTTGGAAGATGAAGTTGTTATAGCTTAATAAATCAATATAAATGAAAATTAAATAGATATGACGACCAACTCTTTATCTAAGTTTGTTACTTGCATGGAAGTAGTAGGCTTGGTGGACCTCAACATGGAGTAAGAGACAAATTTCTTGGGTGGTGTCTCAGCTGTGTGGTGGGATCCACATCCTCTTGTTACATAAGAAAAAAAGGGAGATGAAGGCAATAAGATGGAAGAAAAACCAAAGGAATATGATAAAAAGGAATAAAAACATAACGGAAGAGATGCGAAGGAAGAAAATTCAAGTGGTTATTTGGTGGAATTGCAAATTAACTTGCCATATGTAATCGTGCAATTGTTGAGTGGGTTTTCTCAATGAGAAAGAACAAATAATCCTATTCATCTTACATTTTTTTTAGGCATATGTCTAAAGGAAGAAGGAAAATTAAAACGCTTGAGTTTTTCTTCACCTTTTCTATATCTTTGAAGCCAAGATCAAATGGTTATTTGAAGTTTGATTTGGATGAAATTTAGTATTTGGTTCTAATCGTAAAAAGTTATTTCTATTAGTATTGATTGTTCATTAGCATTCTCATTTGATTTCTAAAAAACGCACACTTGATGAGACTTTTTCTTGGTGTTTATTTGTTAAAATCCACTTTAGGTTGATAAATTTTATTGTTATCCAATTGTTTGCACACTCTTGATGATCGCATGTTGTTGATTGACAATCTTTAGATGGGTTTAAAAGAATTGTTCTTATAATAACACTATTGATGTAGAAGAATATTTTGTGGGGTTTTGTCCCATGATTTTTCCCCCTACCAGTTTGGAGGGTTTCTTATATAAAAATTGCTCTCGCCTCTTGCAAGTTGGTTACATGTTTAATTTGCATAACGTGATTGGTTGTTTAATGATTTTGATATCAAACGCAACGAATTTTACTCACTTTTATTTCTAGTTACCAAACATCAACTAATTGTTTGTTTATATATTAAAGTCAAAATAAAGCCTAAAAAAAGAAGATAAGTAGTAATCGAGTTTGAATTAAAGCTACTTTTAGAATAACATTTTACTTTTGCTTTCGCATAAATCACCATTAGACCTAGCAAAAAGGATAAAAATCCGTTAATCCAAACCAAACCCGACCCGCTTTAATTGACTATAATTGAACCATTTGTTAAATGAGTTGAATATGGTTTTCCATTTTATATTCGCCTGGTTGAGTCAGGTTTATCTGGCGGATATTCGCCAACCCGCTTAAAAGCTCATTAATGATTAACTCATAAAGCTCAAGAGCCCCCCAACCCACTTACCCACGGCCAATTCACTACCAACTGCCCAGTGCCCACGTACATGCGACCACGTGGCCCACACCCCCAGCTCAAATTCTTAGCACAGGCCACAGACAAACACATTACTCATGTGACCACATCTCACTCGTCTGAATCTTTTGATCCTTCTCTCATTCTCTGCGTTCTCACTTCCCAATTCCCATTCACTTTCATTTAGGGTTTCATACTTTCATTTTTCATTGCCGTCGTCGATTGCTGCCCATTGGTTGCTCATGGACCCTTGTGACTCTATGACAACCCTTGCCTCGTGGTGTTGTCGTACCCTCACCAGTTCACTGTTCACCCACCACTCTCTCGCTCGAGTCGCTCGCCGTTAAAGTGTACACTCTTACTCTGTGTGCACACTACACTGCATAGACAACACTCTACAGTCTGAAATCTGAATCTTCTGGTTCTTCACTCATTCTCTGTGTTCTCACTTCTTATTCACTTTCGTTTAGGGTTTCACTTTCGTCATTGTCGCCGACTGCCGCCCATCACTCGCTCGCTGCTTCAGCTTCACGAACCACGGAACCAAGTTCAACTCTCTCTTTTGGAGAAATTTGTCTTCTAAGTTCTGACTTCTGAGTCGTTTGTTGGTTTTGATCTTTTTATTTTTCTTTTTCTTATTTTTAATTTTTATTTTTGGTTTTGTTTCTTTAATTTTTGACAATAATACCAATTAGCCCATAAAAATTTTGTCTTAAGTTGTATTTAGGTTGTTGATTTCGAGCTTTGTACTTAGATGGTATTCAATATAATTTCACACTAAAAATATAAATCTGACATCCAAACCTTATGGTTCCAAACAATCATGTGTTTGGAGTTAAAGTTATTGTAAAAGAATAGTAAAATTATGTTTTGAAATTGGAAAATATTTGGACAAAAAAAGAAAAAGTCAAAAGATTTTACTTGTTTCTTTTATGTTTGGCTATGAAACTGTGTAGAAGATGAATTAGCTTTATAGTATAGTTCTATTTTGAACTAGGAAAAAAAATTAAAAATGAAAGAAAATATGAAAGATTCTACTTTTTCGTATTTAATCACGGAGAAATTTGAGGAATATACAATAAAATTTTGAACAAATTTCTCATTTTAAATTTTATCTTAGTTTTTAATCTTATTTGAGTTATCTTTATTTTTTATAGTATTAATATAGAGAGAAAATACAATGAAATTTTTTTATTTTTTTATTATTTTATTTTCTTTTCATAGAATCCATCTACTTTTTCAATTATTATTATTTAATATATTGAACATAACAATATTTTCAAGTCGTACAACTCTTTTAAGTCACTCATAACTCTTCTTTCTTCCATTACAATTGAGCCTTGCCTTTTATTTAATGACAATTAAAAAATAAAAATCACACTCTACAAATTATATGAAAAAAAAAAATATGTTGGGAGAACTTTCAATTGTGTTTAAGAGTATGAATTTCTAACTTATGATTTTAATTGTTGTGAATTTGAATAAAAAAAAAAAGTCGGTGCAATTTGAGATATGTAATTTGAGCATTGCTTGGCTACTTTGTTGGTAGAGCAAGAGATAATGAGATAGTTTTTAAGAATTAAGGTTACCTTTCATTCAAGAAATGTCTATTTTAAGGATATAAATAGATAATGAGATAGTTTTTAAGAATTAAGGTTACCTTTCATTCAAGCAATGTCTATTTTAAGGAGATAAAATCATGATATAAGAATTTGTAGTTTAAACAATTTTAAAAATGTTATCATAGTAATATAAATAAGAATGCATCATAACATTGAATTGAGAATGAAAATATCCTATTTGTTGACTTTGGTGTGATCCGAAGAGGGGAGGGGGGTGAATTGGGTTTTTAAAACTTTTCGGCTAATTTAAACATTACACCGATTCACCACATATCATATCCCATTCATGATACAAATGAGTATGTAAAATAGTTAAACTGTGAGTGCGGACATACATACACGTGTGCTGCATATCTCATTTAAATTAATTTTGTGTGCATGCAATATGGTTATAACAAAACATGAACAAACATACACATACTGAACTTAAAGGGCGTAAAGTAAATGAGATAAGGAGAGAGTGACACACAGATTTGTTATCAAGGTTCAGCCAAACCAGTCTACGTCCTCACCTTGGGCATACCCTCCAAGGATTCCACTAAACATACTCACTTAACTAGGCGAAGTAGAAGCCGTTTACATCCTCTCCTTACAGGGTGAGGAAAACCCCATTTCAATTTTCGGGCTGAACCAAACTAGTCTCACTTACGGGGCTGAGACTCCCTAGTTCAATTCCGGGCTAAACCCAACAGGTCTCATTTACGGGGATGAGACTCCCCAGTTCAATTTACAGGTTGAAACCAACCAGTACAATGAAAACAATTTTTGTACAAGATAATGCTTTTGAAATACAAGCAAGGATGTACACTATAAAGCTCATAAAATATGCATTCTTTAAAGATATGAAATAATGCCCAGTAGAGAATGTGTGTATTTCTCAAAATGATTTTTGCACTATAAAAATTTTTCAATGAAAGCATGAATGCAAAACTATATTTCTCTAACATATTTACCATGGAAATATGTGGAGAAATCTCAAAGTTTACTCTTAAGATGATTTTCAAAGTGAAGAGTAAATGAGAGTATAAAGCTTTGAATGAAAACAAAATGCCCAAAAAAACACTCTTGTAGAAATGATCTTCAAGAAATAAATAAAAGAGAGTTATTGGAGAGTAAAAATATTTGCCCCAAAATGATTTTTGAAATGAAAATGTAGTTGGAGGAACTTTGACTAACTAAAATATTTGAGAGAAAACATTGCTAATCAAAGTTGCCAATTTTGACAAATGAAGGGGTATTTATAGTTTTTCTAAAAATTATGACCGTTGGGAACCTATTGGGAATTTTGGAAATGTTTCAATTAAGTTTTAACCTTAACTATCCTACTAAAAAATTTGCAATCTGAGAGTTTCGGTTGCCCAAGCCATAGGTTCGGTCGCCCGAACACTCACAAAGAGAAAAGGTAAGTTTTGAGTTTGGGTGCTTGAGGGTAAGTTCGGTTGTCTAAAGTTAAGGCGATTTTCCAAAAGTATGAGGTTTGGTCACCTGGTCCTGAGTTTGGTTTACTGAACTCACATATTCAGTCGCTCGAGGGTGATTTGAACGTGAAGTTCGGGCGCCCGGGGAAGTTGAAAAGTGACCGCTCTAAGGTTCGGTCGCCCGGGGACACTTAGTTCAATTTGGTTCGGGCAAGTCAAACTTGTTGACTAGTCAACCATTCGGTCAACCAAGGTGTTTTGAGCACCAAGGTTCAGTTGCCTAAAACGCTATTTATTTTATGCCTTAAGTCCTGTTTCAGTTAAAATTAAGTGCCGGGACCTAGGGTCTATCTAAGGTCTAGGCATATTAATTTACCCTAAAAAACCTGGCATCAGTCGACCAAAGTCAGTCCTAAGTTCTCTCTACGATCATGTCTGAGCAAACAGTTCATATCATGTAGATCCATGCATTTATTACAGACCAAAATATAAAAATAAATGCAATACAAATAAAACACAAATGTTTTCTTCTTTCTTTTTTACTCTTTAACTCCATGGAATATGCCAGATATAAGCTTTAAGACCTATCTTTGCTTCTATGTTCCCTTGATCTTATGTGTGACCTAAATTATACCTGTTCAGCACTAAAACACACACATAAAAGATACTTGTGTTTGTCAGCATCAAAATAGAGATCAGACTCAAAAAGCCAACACTGTTTTTAATATGGAAAATTGGGAATGTCTATTTTGAGAGATTCCCACAATTGGAAAATAGTTGTTGTTATTTGTGGCTCTTATACTTATGTTTTGATAAGTAAAGAAGGAAGAAGGAAAAATATGAAGGGGGTAGCATAGCAGGCCTCATTGACGAAGACCTTGTGTTCGTCAATGGGGGGATAGCAGATGTTTGTCGATGAAGGCTTTGAAGTTCGTCAACGAATAACTACCGAGAGTAGGAAATTTCAAACCTCTGGTATCGTCGATGAAAGTCTTGTATTCGTCAACGAAGGTTCTTCTTCGTCTCATTAGCGAAGTCCTGTGTTCATTGATAAGAGGCACCTGGATTGCGGTAGTTTCTTCAGAAATTTGAATTTTTAAACGTTGGGTGGTTGGGCAAACGGGGGGAAACCTCCAAAGAACCTCTATATATGTCATCTGGGCATATTTTGAGAGTTAGAGTGATCATTTAAGAAGTGTATTGTGTACATTTTGATTTTCATAGTGAAATTTGTGTGCCATTGCTTCCGTGGATGTAGGTTTTGACGAACCACGTAAATCTTTGTGTTGATCTTGTTTTGGTTGTGTGTTATTTATATTTACTTGTTGTTTATTCCACTGTACATCTTCATTATTCGATCTATATCACAACAAATTGGTATCAGAGCTATTATTGTTATGGCATCGGGATGGTCTTCTGCAAGATTCGACGTTGTCAAATTCGACGGAACCTGGAATTTTAGTTTATGACAGAGGAGATAGAAGGACATTCTTGTGCAACAAGGAATGGCTAAGGCTTGCTTGATACTCAACCAGAATGAATGGATGAGACAACATGGGTAGATTTGAAAGCAAAGGTAGCGTCTACAATACGCTTATGTTTGGCCAATGAAGTTCTCTATCAGGTGATGAAGGAGGATTCTCCAACGATGATCTGGTGAAAGTTAGAAAGCTAATACATTTCTAAATCCCTCAATAACAAAATTTTTCTTAAGCAGCGTTTGTATTGGCTTAAGATGGTTCAAGGATCAAGTCTAGATCAACACATTAATGCCTTCAATCAAATTATAAGTGATTTGATGAGGGTTGATGTGAAGTTTGATAAGGATGATAAGCCTTTGATGCTGTTAAATTCTTTGCCCTCGGCTCATACCTACGAAAATCTTGTGAGCACTTTTATGTGGGGAAAAGAAACTCTTGATCTAGAAGAGGTAACAAGTGCCTTATTAAATTTTCATCAAAGGTTGAAGATATGTGATGAAGGAGAAGGACTTGTGGTAAAGGGTAGCAATGAGCGAGGCAAAGGAAAGTTTAAGAAATCGTCTAATCAGAAATCCCGAAATCAATATAAGAAGAAGAAGGAGATATGGTGTTATAAATGCAGTAAAAAAGGGCATGTGAAACCGGAGTGTCTGGATTGGAAGAAGGGAAATGCTGAAAAGCATGATGGGATTTCAAAATCTTTGAATATTGTTCAAGAAGAAGATTCAGTAGATGGTGATGTTCTATTAGTTTCAGCGGAGTTAGATAATCTAACGAACTTTTGGATACTTTACTCGGCATGCTTTTATCACATGACTCCGAACAAGGAGTGGTTCAACACTTACTGGTTAGTGAATTCTGGATCAATTCTTATGCGAAATGATTTTTTTGCAAGATTGTTGGCATAGGATATGTAAAGATAAAAATGTTTGATGGTGATGTAAGAACATTATGTAATGTAAGACATATACCTGAGTTGAGAAAGAGTTTGATATCTCTTGGCACTTTGGATTGTAATGGCTTCAATTACAAGTCCAAAGGTGGAGTCTTGATCGTATGGAAAGGTAATTTGGTTATAATGAAAGGGCAGAAACTCGATGGGAATATTTACACGTTTTAGGAAACTACCATTATAGGTGGAGTTGCAACTGTGGATGCTGAATCAAATGAGACCATTTTGCGGCATATGCACCTTGGGCATATGACAGAACATGGCATGAAAGAACTACATAAGAGGAAACTCTTGAAGGGCTTGAAATCATGTTAGCTGGAATTTTGTAGGATATGTGTTCTTGGAAAACAAAACAGGGCAAAGTTTAGACCAGCTATTCATGTAGAGACCCGGAGAATTTATAGTAATTAAATAATAAGAAAGGAAAGAAAAGGGAAATTTCAGAAAAGGGACAGGGTCTTGTCGATGTGGACGCGTGTCTCGTTGACGAGAATTTACCGAGAGGCTGTTTTCAAGGCCTGAATTTTATTGACGATGGCACCATCTTCGTCGATGAATCGCCTTATGGACTCGTCAATGAGGCAACGTGGCTCGTCGACAAGGCGTTGTTGCCAGCCACCTATAAATATGTAGGAAACGAGTTTTCAGTGAAATTTTTCTCTCTCATATTATCTCTCTAGAAAATAGGATTCTCTCACTTCTCTCTAGATTTTTGGCTCCGATTCTCCCCGATTCGACGATAAGAAGCTACCACGGTGATCCTGGGGAGATTCTCTACAACTTAGCTGGAGCGAAAATTCAATTTGAGCAGTTTGGGAACCATCCTAAGATTTGGGTAAGTGGATTTTTAGGTATTTTCAGTATTACCAGTATTACTTGAGGCCAGATTTTGTATTTTTTGAGAATATATTAGTGTTTTGTGGAATAAATTTGGGGTGTTATATTTTCAAGAATAGGGTGTTTTGTGCCCCTATAGTCATGGGTTGAGGACTCCAGCAAGTATCTATCGGGAGCCTAGGCAAATTATAGTTTAAGAAATTATGAATAGGCAATCTTAGGAAATATGGGTGTATTGATTTACTAGAGAATTTGTATATGTAAATGCAAGGTTTTGCGGTTGGTACACCGAGGGTGCAAGAGTTAGTGGAAGCCAGCCTCCCAGTAAGATAAGTAAGGGAAATATGCTATGCTAGAAATTTCAGAAATATTATCAGTAATAAATGTGTGCTTTTGGGATATGTTTTATGGGGTATAAATTATCTTTATTATAAGAAAATACAGATTTCAGTACAGGGAGTTTTTATTTAGTTGTGTGGCATAAGTTAATATTAGGACAATTTAGAATTTATGCAGTCTTTCAGAATACTATGAATTACAGTATTTTTGCACAAAAATATGTTGTACCAAATTTTATGGAATTATAAATTACAGTACATATATATATATATATATAGACAGATATTTTAGTTACAGCATTTACAGAATTCCATGATTTCCAAAACCATAACATTAAGACATTATAGATTATTCAGCCAGATATTACAGTTATTTTAGTTATATATTTCAGCATTTCAGATCAGGTTTATAGTGTTATGATTATTTTGGAATCATGATAAAATAACAAGATAATTATATATATATACATATATATATATATATATATATATATTAGTATTATACAGTATCAGATCCCTGATGAATTATTTTAGACAGATTCGGTCAGTAGAGCACGGTACCGTTGCTATTTCAGATCAGAGTGCAATCACATATCTCAGATAGTGTGTGGGTTACTGTCTACCATGCCAGGAGAGATCGTAGTCTCCCCAAAGGTCTGGGTTAAGGTGGTCGGTTTGACGAGGTAGAGACTAGTTATTGTGCTTGGAGAGATTGCAGTGGGCCGAATTGTTGATTGGCAGAATTTCAGATTGACTTACCTGGTGGGCCAACCAGTGTTAAGTCCCACCTACGGGCTACACAACCCTGTCATGAGGGGTTAAATCATGACATTCAGAATGTTATCACAGTTATATATATACACATATTTACAGTATAGCAGTAGATTTATTATATTACTAGAATTATGTGTAACTAGAAAACTCAGATGCACATATGTATTTTAAATTGTAATAAATGTAAGTTGTACATTATATTATTTTATCAGTTTTATGGTTTCAGTAAGATGTTAGTAAATTACTTTTGTAACTCACTTGCCATACACTAGTAATAGCATATTTCCACTTACTAAGCATTGTCTCATCCTAGTGATTTAATATTTTTTTTTTCAAGCGATCCAACTAGGCGAGCAGATCAGGCTCACAGATAGAGAGATCTTTAGTACTGCCTTATTATAGGGTAAGTGTATTCAGGGGATTGCATTTTTTAGTAGCTGTTACTGGGATGATGTGTAAATATGTATGTAGGGTTTGGAAATACTAAATTCTGGTAGTGTAAATATAGATGTATAACTTTATGTTTTCCGCTGCACAGGTGTGTTGGTTTATGTGCAGTGATACCTCAGTGCCATCTGGGCCCTGAGATGATTATAGTAGATATTATAGGGGTATCATTGTAAATTATATTTTATATGGGGAAAAAAATGGTGTAACTTTTGGGTCGTTACAATTTACAAGACAAAAGGTATTCTTGATTATCTACATTCAGATGTTTGGGACCCAGTTAGAGTTACATCAAAGAGTGGACATGTGTATTATGTGAGTTTCATTGATGATTACTCACGAAAGGTCTGGGTTTACTTCATGCGTTACAAATCAAATATGTTTCCCAAGTTTAAGATTTGGAAGGCTGAAGTGGAGAACCAGACGGGGAGGAGAAATGTTTAAGGTCAGATTTCTCGGTTTATGGAGTTTTGTGCATAGCAGGGCATCATGAGATGTTTTACAATTTGCCGGACACCTCAACAAAATGGTGTGATAGAACTGATGAATTAGACTCTTGCTGATAGGGCTCGGTGTCTCAGATTGAATGCAGGGCTATTGAAAAACTTCTGGGTCAAGGCAGTTAGTATGACTTGTTTTCTAGTAAACCAATCACCAAGGGCATCACAAGCGAGTAAAGTGGCGGAAGAGGTTTGGACGGGACATGCAGTAGACTACTCCGGATTGAAGGTATTTGGGTGTCCAGCCTATGTCCACGTGTCTAGTAAGGAGAGGTCTAAGCTTGACCCAAAGTTTCGTCGTTGCATTTCTTTAGGATATCTAGAAGGTGTAAAGGGGTATAAGTTATGGGACCCAGTGGCAAACAAGATGGTGATTGGTAGGAATATAGTCTTTGATGAGAAGGCTATGGTGAAGCATACTTAAGAATGTGATGAACAGAAAATAGGAGCAGAAAGTTAGGGCAGTGATGAACATATCGTGCAGGTGGAGTTGAAAGCTCAGGGCAACGAAAATGATCATGGTCTCGTGGTTGCAGGGAGCTCTAACTTGGAAAGCCATCAAGTCGACGATATTCCATAAAGAAGATCCAGACGCACTATTCGGCCTCCACCAACATATGGATTTGAAGAGTTAGTGTCTTATGCTTTTCTTACTAGTTGTAACGATCCAACTACATATTAAGAGGCAGTGCACGACCAAAAGAAAGATATATGGATGGGAGCAATGATTGAGGAAATGGAGTCACTATGTAAAAATCACACTTGGGAGTTGGTGGTGCTTCTAGATGGGAAGAGACCAATTGGGTGCAAATGGGTGTATAGGAAGAAGGAGGTAATATCAGAAAATGAAGGTGAGAAGCTCAAGACACGATTGGTGGCAAAAGGATACTTTTAGAAGAAGGGGATAGATTATGATGAGATCTTTTCTCTAGTGGTTCGACATACTTCTATCAGAGTTGTGTTGGGGTTAGTAGCTCATTATGATCTTCATTTGGAACAAATGGATGTGAAGACGACGTTTCTTCACGGTGACTTGGAAGAACAAATCTACATGGTTCAGCCTGAGGGATTCATTGAACAGGGAAAAGAAAATTTTGTTTGTAGGTTGAAGAAGTCTCTTTATGGGTTGAAACAGTCTCCAAGGAAATGATATAAACGGTTTGACTCCTATATGATAAAAGTTGGCTACAAACGATGTGAGTATGACTGCTGCGTATATGTTAATAAACTTTATGATGGCTCACTTATTTTCTTGTTATTGTATTTCGATGATATGTTGATAGCTGCAAAAGATTTAATTGAGGTGAATCAGTTAAAGGACCTGTTGTATAAGGAATTTGACATGAAGGATCTTGGTTTAGCCAAGAAAATACTTAGGATGGAGATTCACTGAGACAGGACTGCAAGGAGATTATAGCTATCTCAGGGCGGTTATGTGTAGAAGGTGTTGGAGAGGTTTAGCATAGTTGATGCAAGACCGGTGTGTACACCTCTAGCGAACCATTTCAAGTTGTCTACTGCAAATTGCCCAAGTTCGCAAGAGAAAATTCAGGACATGTCTAAGCTCCCCTATGCTAGTGCTGTGGGGAGTTTAATGTGTGTCATGATATGTACGAGACTAGATTTGGCTCATGTAGTGAGCATGGTGAGCAAGTTCCTCTCTAATCCAGGAAGACAACATTGGGAAGTTGTAAAATGGATACTCAGATACTTGCGGGGTACAACATATTATGGCATAATGTTCGGCAAGCAACAGGGTTTTCCTTCAGTTATGGGGTTTGTTAATGCGGATTATGCTGGAGATATAGATGACAGAAGGTCTATAACGGGATATGTGTTTATCTTTGTAGGAGGACCGGTATGTTGGAGATCCATGGGTCTTTGGTAGCATTGTCCACAACTGAGGTGGAATATACGGCAGTTGCTGAAACTGCAAAGGAGGCCTTATGGCTTACTTGTAAAGACCTGCTTAATTTCCATGTTTTTTTTATTATTTTATACTATGATATTCTACATGCTCTGATACCATACTAGTTAAGCCCAATTATCAACCTAAGCAGCGAGAAGCAGAAATCACATAGACATAACCATATGTAAATATATATATATACAATACCAGAGTACTAACATGTTTCCCAAAATATACGCATATATCTATTTCCCAAAATACCCTCAACTATGCTGGGATATACAAAAATCCTCCATAAACATACTCACTATCTACTGACAGGGCAGTACCAAAGCCCCTCTATCTGCGAGTCTGGTTTGCTCGCCTACCTGGATCACCTGAAAATGGATTCAACACTGGGATGAGCCAATGCTCTGTAAGGCGAAATATGCTATTACTAGTGTGTGACAAATGAGTTACAATATTATGAAAATCTATTGTCATATAATCATGTATAACTGAATACGTAAATATAGTACAAGTGATAAAATCCACCACCCTTTCCATGTTGCTTAACATAACAGTATTGTAGGTTACTATTCAAAATACTTTTAATGTACATAAATATGTTCCCTATTTCTGTAAATCTGTGTAAACGTAATAGTAACTGAAAACTTTCCCTGTGGATAACTATGTGTCATGATTTAACTCCTCATGATAGGGTTGTGCGGCCTGTAGGCGGGATCTACCCTGGTTGGCCGACTAGGATAAACCACTATACTCCATCGATTTGATCTACCCACCTCAACCCATATCTGATGGGGAGCCTGTCCACGTCAAGGGCCTAGGTGATCGACCTATTACCACGTATTATCTAAATAGGTGGTTGCACTCATAACATAAATATCTGTAGCAACGGTACCATGCTCTGTAACTGTATGGTCCAACAGAGTCTGATACTATATAATGGTTCTCTATATATAACTATCCGATTTACCATGATTCTGAAATAACTGTAATAACCAAGATATTGAATAAACTATAACTATAATCCGTACGTCATGATACTCAGAACTGTATAATCATAACAATGAAAACTGTATAATCATAGTACTAAAATTCGTATAATCATGGTACTGAGATTCGTATAATTATGGTACTGAATACTATAAAACATATTTCCGTACTATTTTCATATTCTCAAGCCACACAGTAATTTTTAAACATATTATATATATATAAATGATAAACTGTATAAATTTCTATCGTGAATAATCATCTGTTAAATACATGTAGTTTATACTGAACATAGTGAAATTGCCTAGCGTAGCATATTTCTCTTATCAGACTACTGGAAAGCTCCTATGGTATACTGACCTAACACCCGCAGGGCCTCCTACACAACACCCAGAAAACAACATTTGCCAGAACAGAATATTAGTATTTCTCTGCTTATATCATTTCCTACAACTGTCAGAAGGCAAAAAATGGACTAAAAGACCTTATCCTGAATTTGGGATGAAATCCAACTTCGTTTCACCAACGATCCGCTCCGACAGACTTGTAGAGAACTTCACCCGGAGCGTCGTGGTGGCTTCGAATCTTCGATCCAGCGATTGGAGGGGCTGAAATCGAAGAGAGAAGGGAGAAAGACCGTAGGAGAGAGAAAGGAGAGAGAGAGAGAGGGAGCACTAAAAATGTGATAAAAATTTGAGTTTTCTCTATTTATAGGGCCAGATTCGTCGACGAGACACGTCACCTCGTTGACGAGTCCTTCAGTAAATTCGTCGACGAAACTTACCCTTCGTCGATGAAATTCAGAGCAACCCAAAACATTCACTCGGTATTTTCTCGTCGATGAGACGGGACCTCATCAACGAGATCCTGAAGATCTTCGTCAACGAATCCCTGTATTTGTCGACGAAGCCTGGAAATTCTTGAAATTATTATTACCTCTAAAATGTAATGTTCGCGTTCGTCGACAAAGCCTACTGCCTCCTTCTGTTTCTGTTTCCATTTCTCTCCCTCATTATTATTTAAATACTATTATTCTTCGGGTCACTACATTAGTGGTTTAGTCAGAGAGCTGGGATTACGACAAGATGGTGTGGTGCTGCATTGTGATAGTTAGAGTGTCATTTACTTGACGAAGAATCAGATATACCAGTATTGATATTGAATGTGATTCGAATATTGTAGTAAATTGGATAAGATCCAGTAAGTGCTCCTTGTGATGTTTGTAGGATTTTTGGGAGCAACTTATTGGTTTATTGGAGGGGGTAAACTTTTCGATGAATCATTGGTATAGAGAAGGGAACAAAGTGGCAGATGCTTTGGCTCGACAAGGTGCTATGGGGAGGAATAGTTTGTTTACAAATAGTAAACTTCCTAGAGTTATCAATGGTTTGTATAAATTAGAGAAGATGGGTACGACTTATATGAGTTATGTTTAGCTGATTTCCTATTGGTGTTGGTTTATGCTTATATGAAGTTTTTTCTTTTGTTTGTTTTGTTGCGTAGGGTTTTTTATTGGTTTGTAAGTCCTTGTTTTGTCTGTTTGGACTTGTAGCCCTATTTTGGCTGGATGTTGGTATTATTTTTTGGGAGGCCTTTAAAGTTTTTTTTTTTTAATCTCCCATTGCTTGTCTTGTAACCAGGGTATTCCTTCGCCAAAAGTGAGGGTTTATCAATAAATAAATGGAGGTTCTGCCCTTTTTTGAAAAAAAAAAAAAATAAATACCATGCTAGGACCAAGCACATTGATGTGAGGTTTCCATAGGGTTCGAGAATCGATTGCTTCGGGTGAACTTGTGTTGGAGAAAGTTCACACGTCTGAAAATGCAGTGGATATATTGACGAAATCAGTTACTTCTGAAGAGTTCAAGCAATGCTTGGACTTACTCCATGTGTCTAAGTGATAGAAGAGAGACAAACCCAAACTTAACGTTTTCAAGTTCACGGTGGAGCAAATCATGTTTTTTGGGACTCTACTAAAGGGCGTATAATCGCTAAGGTGGAGATTGTTTTTTGTGGCTCTTATACTTCTGTTTTGACAAGCAAAGAAGGAAGAAATGAAAATATGAAGGGGGCAGCACATCAGGCCTCGTCGAAGAAGGCCTTGGGTTCGTCGATAAGGGTACAACAGAGGTTCATCGATGAAGGCTTTGAAGTTTGTCGACGAATAATTACCGAGAACAGGAAATTTCAGACTTCTGGTATCGTCGACGAAAGTCTTGTATTCGTCGATGAAGGTTCTTCTTGGTCTCGTCGACGAAGCCTTGTGTTCGTTGACAAGAGGCACCTGGACTATGGCAGTTTCTTCAAAAATTTGAATTTTTAGACGTTGGATGGTTGGGCAAATGGGGGGAAACCTCCGATGAAGCTCTATATATGTCATCTGGGCATATTTTGAGAGTTAGAGTGATCATTTAAGAAGTGTATTGTGTACATTTTGATTTCCAAAGTGAAATTTGTGTGTCATTGCTTCCGTGGATGTAGGCTTTGCCGAACCACAAAAATCTTTGTGTTGACCTTGTTCTGGTTGTATGTTATTTACATTTACTTGTTGTTTATTCCATTGTGCATCTTTATTATTCGATCCATATCACAACAGTTGTGTTTAAGGAAATTTGCATGCTTTAAGAAAAATTGTAATGTTAAGATTTTAGAGACACTCACATGGGTCACACGATTTGAGTTTCTATTTCGAGTTGAAATGTGACTAATTTATTATGTTTTAATGCTTACAGTTTTACTTACATGAATTAGGAGTTGTTAATTAGTATAAACGTTTGAATGATTAATATAATTACTAGAAAAATTAATACACAAACTAATCGCAAGTTGTCGTATACAATTTAAATTATTATGACACAAAATAAATTATTAATAAATTATATTTGTGAATGGCGGATTATCTGCCCATCCTCCATGAATTATCCGACCCGAAACCGCCTAATCCGCCACTTAAACGAGTCAAATATGGATTATGATTTCTTCACCCGATAATCCGCCTTATTCGCCACGGATTATCTGACCCGATCCGCTTTGTCAGGTCTAATCGCTATGATACAAGAAGATAGTAGCGTTAGGCCAATCCAAATACAACCCAAGCTCAAGAATAACATAAAATTATCCAATGTTGTCCATTTAATTCACTGATAATTAACTTACAAGCGTACTAATAAAGCGAGGTGAGATTCACTTGATTTTGCATTATTTATTTTGATTTTTTCCTATTCATATGTTGCTCATTATTTATCATTAAACCTTTATGCACCATAGTATAATGTTGAAGGCATTATTTTTGTTATTGGGTCATGGAATGGAATTGGCTAGAAATAGATTGTAATAAAAATTTGAATGAAGAATAAAAGAATTAAAAACTAGATACCATCCAATCCCCCCCCCGTCTTTTTTTTTTTTGGTAATTTTACAAGAATAAAATGGAAATATTTTTTTATAATTTTATATATTTTTCATAAAAAAATTTTATTCCTTTTGACTTCCACTCCATTCCAGTCTAACATACCAAAACATTGGATAAATGGCAACAAATAGTTGTTCCGAGGAGGGAAAGTAGTAACTGTTGGCAAGCTCTTTCTTCTTTCTGCACTCAGTTACACCAATATCAAGCTTTTTCTTTACATCAAATAGAACAAATTTTCAAACTTAGACTTCGAAAGAAAAATATAAGTGAGAATGGAAAACTTCCTTCATGCATATATCTGCAGTTCAATGCAATCCATCACTTGGAAACCATTTTGGCATTAGACAAGGAGTACAGCAAAGACGACGCAGAAAAGCTTGTGTTATTGCTTTTTGAGTACAGGCTCTTTGTGGCTGGATATAACGAAGATGTTGTGGGGACTCCAATGGAATCCTTTTTTGGTACATCTACGGCTGGAGATCCCTTTAGGCCGAGCACGTCCAACTTTGCATTCTCTTCTCTCTCGTGTTTCATCTCTTTAAGCATGGCAGCCACATCTTTCATGGTTGGCCTTTCCTCAGGCGAGGAGTTCACGCACAATAAGGCTATACCTAAGGCTTGCATCATTTCCTCGACTTCGGGTTCGGGTCGAGAAAGAAGGCGACGATCAAGAACTTCAGTTCCTCCCCTCTTTTGTCTCACCCAATCCACTATATGCAGTCCATCTGGTATGGTTGGATCAATTGGTTGCTTTCCTGTCAAAACTTCTAACACAACCACTCCATAGCTATAAACATCACTCTTCTCTGTGATCTTCATCATGTATCCATACTCTGTAAAGACAATAAATGAGTGCATGGCTAAATTAGGTACATTTTTTCTTTTCTTTTTTTTAACAGAGCTTGCTGAAAAGTAAGAAAATGAGCTCTACTTAACTTGGGAAACCAATTGTCACACTCTGTAAGAAGAGGGAAGTCCAATAAAATGGTTATTGTTGAAAGACTTCCATGGCAGAGGTACCATGCCCCTTCTACTAAAATTTTGCTGCCTAAGTAGTAAGTAGTTGGACCTTACACAAGTATATCGAGCATGATTTTAATGGAGGAAGCATAGTACCCTATGGCACCTAAGGTTTTTTTTTTTTTTTTTTTCCTAAATTAAAACATTGGCATGTTCAATTTCAAATGTAGGTAACCCAAAATTTAAAATTCCTAAAGTAGAAAATGAAAGAGCTCAACAATTTAGTAACTTTCATAGGAAGGATAGTACATGAATAAAGAAACATTAATCCTACACTTGCCTACCAAACATCATACTTTTTTTTTTTTTTTTAACTCACTGCTTTAAACAATTGTACTATATAAAAGACTAATGGAATAAAAGTAGGGAATTAATACTAATAATTGTGCTATGGAGAAGACTAACGGAATAAAAGGAGGGAATTAATAATGCTAACCAGGAGCAATATATCCGTAGGAGCCTGCAATAGTATTAGAGGATCGAGCAAAATCACCATCATGGACAAGTTTGGCAAGACCAAAATCAGCAATGTAAGGTTCGAATTCAAGCCCAATGAGGATATTATTGGCCTTGATATCCCTGTGAACAATTGGCGGGACACAATCATGGTGCAAATAAGCTAGGCCTTGCGCTGCCCCCAACAGAATTTGGTACCTCATCTCCCACTCGAGGGAAGCTCCTCTCTCATGGAGGAGACCGCCCAAACTTCCATTCGGCATATAATCATACATGAGCAATCTTGTGTTTCGATTCCAACAACAGCCCAAGAATCGGACAATGTTCTTATGACGAATCGAACCAAGGGCCTTCACTTCTGCTGAGAAGGAGTCACGGACTCCACATTTATCGTCGCTTCTTCCAATGTCTGTAGCCATTGTTGTTGGCCAAAGCTTTTTCACAGCTATGACCTCTCCATTGTCCAGATCGGCTCGATAAACAATCCCAGAACACCCTTTTCCAATCACATTGGAGTCCACTAGGCATCTTAGTACTTGCTCTACTGAGAAATTTAGCTTTTGGAATGGAGTGAATTGCCATGGCCAAGAATCTCCTCCCAACTCTGAATCTTCATCATCTCTGATAGTTGTTCGTGCTCGGATTATTGCATATGCTCCCAAAATCACCATTGCTGCAGTCATAGTAATCAGCAATGCGATTGCTAGCTTAAGCTTTCTTGATTGCCTTGCATCATTTTCACCCTTTGCAATTGCTTGGGTGTCTGCCATACTCAAGAAGCATGAGTCCCGGCCCCGAGAACATAGGCCTTGGTTCCCGGCTAGGTCCGTCGCTGATAATTGTCGAAAAAGCTTATTGTCAGGAAGATAACCGGTGAAATTATTAAAGGACACGTTGAGAGAGACAAGATTGTCAAGCCCTGCAAGTGGATTCAAATTTCCTTCAAGCTGGTTGTGCGAAAGGTCAAGTATGGAAAGCTTGTTGAGTGCAGATATTTGAGCTGGGATTGGTCCTGTGAATCCATTCAAACTGAGGTTGAGAGCAATTTCAAGGGCTTCAATTTGACATAACTCGATCGGGATCCCACCATTGAGCAGATTGCTGCTAAGATCAAGCAATTGAAGACCCGAACAAAGGCCTAATGATGGTGGAATAGATCCTGAGAAGGAGTTACTCCGGAGAATGAGTTTGTTTATGGATACGAGGTGACCAAAACTTGTAGGAATTTGGCCGGTAAGTCGATTATTCGAAACATCCAGGACTTGCAGCATAGATAGAGATGACAAAGAACTAGGCAATGGACCCTGTAGAGTGTTGTTGCTGAAGTCTATCATCTGCAATTGTGTGCAACTTCCAATCCCATCTGGCACCAGCCCGGAGAGGTGATTGCTAGAGAGATCAAGAAAGTTTAGGCTCTTGAGATGCCCAATTTCTTTTGGGATTTCACCTGCAATCCGATTGTTTCCGAGACGCAGCCGAACAAGAGAGCTGCAATTACCTATTTCCGGCGGGATCGAACCTGAAACATCATTGGAAATCAAGAGAAGCTTTGTGAGGTTTTGCAGCTGAAACAAACCAGAAGGAATGCTGCCAGTAAGTGAATTCTGAGACAAGTCCAGAGATTCCATGTGACTGCAGCTAGCCAAAGACGAAGGAATGCTCCCTTCAAGCTGGTTCTGCCAAGCGAAGAACACCACCAAGTTGAACAAAAGCCCAAGCTCGGGCGGAATCAAACCTGATATCTGATTCTTATCGACCTGCAACTGTACAAGTTTTGTAGCATTGGAAAGAACAGAGGGAATTGAACCCGAGACATTATTATCACTAATCATGAACTCTTCTAGCTCCCAAAGGTTTCCAAAGGAAACCGGTATGCTCCCTGATAAAAAATTCAAAGAAATATCGATCATCTTCAGCCCACTGCAGTTGCCAAGATCTTCAGGGATAACCCCAACAAAGTTATTTTGCCATAACAACAGTTTTTCGAGCTTCTGAAGCTTTCCGAGCTCCCCCGGGATTGAACCAGAGAGGCTATTTTCATAGAGAAACAAGCCCATGAGCTCAGTACAATTACCTATATCAGGTGGGATTTCGCCGGAGATCATGGCGGCGTAGATGGACAACGTCTGAAGCTTGCCAAGCCTGCCCAACGACGCCGGCAAAGAACCCGAAATTCGCGTCTCCGACAGGCCAAGGGAAACTAGATTGCTCAGTTCTCCCAACTCAGTCGGGATTCTCCCAATAATGTCTCTGTTCCCTCCGACGCGAAGGACTTGAAGCTCCGACAATTTTCCCAACTCCGGCGGTACAGTCCCGCCGAGAAGATTATCAAAGAGAAGCAAGTTCCTGAGGCTGCTGCAGTTGCTAAGCTCAACTGGGATTTTCCCTGTAAGCTGGTTGGAATTCAGAACCAAGCTCTCCAGATTCCGAAGGTTTCCGAAACTTGCAGGGATGGTTCCGACCAAACCATTGGAGCTGAGATCAATCTCAGTAAGCCCGGCGCAGTTTCCAATTTCGGAAGAAATAGTTCCCGTAAGATTGGCATCGGATATGACGAGCTTTCGGAGGAAGATGAAGGAAGAGAGGTTAGAAGGCAGGGGAAGCTGTAGAGAAACGGAGTGTATGTTAATTTCACTGACAAAACCTTGGGGAGTGCACGTTATGGAAGACCATTTACAGGGAGCAGGATCACGAACGTTCCAGTTTGAGAAAGAAGAAGGCGGGGTAGCCGGGGAGCTGTGGAGCCATGAGAAGAGAACAGAGGATTCATGGTTGCTTGTGGCGGGTAGAATGGTGGAAAGAAGAGAGAGGAAAAATATGAGGAACAGAGGAGGAGGAGGAGGGATTAAGAATGGGAAGTTGTAATGGGAATGCCTCGAGCTGGGCATCGACATTTGCCTCAATTTCCAAACCTTTCTTCTCGGGTTTGCATCATTTGGGTTTTGCTGCAACCTCTCTTGCACTCTGTGCCTCTCTCTCTCTCTCTCTCTCTCTCAATCTTTCTTGCTTTGAACTCAACCTCAAACACAAGTTTAAAGTTTTCTTCCCAGTGCAAATGGCAAAAGCGCAGAGCGCGCACTTTAGGAAATTAACGGATTAAATAATGCATTGGGAGTAGAGATGAGCAATGGAATAATGCCTAGAGATCAGCAACGAGCTGCAGCACCACCACCGCCATCTTCTTCCCCACTCGGGAATGCTTCTCTGTCCCTCTGTAATTTATTTATAATTAACAGCTCCAACTCCAAGTTCCACTCCGCTTAAGTACTTTTTTACAATGTTACGCTCACAAACACTGAACTCTCTCTGTCTTTCTCTGTATCTAGGCATGGGAGGAGAGGGGAGGGTCTTTTTATATTATTTCTGAATGGGGTTACTGTTTTTTTATTTGATGGCATTTTAATCAACATCGTTTTTTTTATTTGACATTATACAATTCTACTGACACGTGACGACCATTAAAATTTCACTTTAATGCTAAAAATTTTAATAAAAATACAGTATAAAATAGAATATCAATTATCTTATTGTGTATTGAAGGTTATAAACACCAAATAATTATTGTTCAAATTGTTTATCCAAAAATAAATTATTAGGCTAGACTATTTAATGAGTTTATATTTTAAAACCTAATTAAGCCCTTGAATTTCACATTTTTCTTTTCTTTCCTTTCATAATATTTTTCAAATCTAAACAACACTTTGGGATTTATTTAAATCATGAATTTTATTGGTGAAAATGAAATTAAAAGAAAGAAAATTAAGACCCAAACTCATTTATTTTTTTCTTTGTATCATCTATTATTTAAAAATAAAAGTTTATTTTAATGTGATCGAAATTTTTTTTTAAATCAAAATACAAATCATTTTCCACATTTGATTTTTACTTTTTCTGATAATTTAATATGAGAAATAATATTTTTTAAAATTTCAAATGAGACTTCAGTGCAAATTCAGCCTCTAGGATCCATTTGCAGCACGTGTGTTCCCCCAGACGTAAGGGGCATGATGATTGAACCTACCAATTTCTCCGGCTAGTCATGAAAAGGGATGGTAATTTAGTAAATATATTTCTTGGCACAATAATTATTGCTATCAGTCAGCATGGTGACGTGCGTTAGCCTATGCCAACTAGAGCTGCAAGCGTGGCGTGCCTCTATTCAAAGTGGGGAGTCTTCCAATAATTAGCCCATGCTATTAATTCTACTAACAAGTTTGAAGTCTCAAAATCCAGTTTATCAAACAGGAATAATGCATTTTAAAGATCCAGCCAAAATCCATATTAATTCAAAAAAATAATTATTAGTTTGGGTAAAATTTAAAACTAATTTTTAAATAATAAAAGACACTTGCCTCCCTTGAGATTTGATAAAAAGACACATACCTGCCCCGGGCATAAGCTCAGGTGGTAAGGCGGTGAGGTTCACTCGACGACCTTGGATAAAGGTGAAGTCTGGGATTTAAACCCTACCGCCTACAGCGCACATCCGCGATTTACCTCCTACGTGTTGGTTAACGGTACGGCTGGCGTAGGTGTGGGATTAGTCTGGCGCGTAAGTCCAGTAAACCCGACATAGCAAAAAAAAAAAAAAAACAGAGAGACACATGCCTCCTTTGAGGTTTCAAAAGTTTTAGAGACCTCCCTAAAATTTTCAAAACTCCCACAAACCTCGATTTCTTGACATTTGATTTTATTGGATACTCACACTCTTCAAAATTCTTGTCTATTTGTAAAATATAAGAGGTAGTTAGTTGTCTTTTTAATAAACCTCAGGGGAGGCACGTGAAAATTTTGAAACTTTAGCAGAGGTCTTTGGATTTTTTAAAATCTTAGAGGAGGTCAAGGTCTTCATTTTGCCCATTTTAAAACTATGATACAATGTTTAATTTTTTTTATATTAGATTTTGTTGGCCCTAGAGTCTAGTGTAAAGGGAGAATGAATAGACTCTTTTGCATATTTTTTCTTTTCTCTACAAAATATAAAATCTTGGTAAGATACAAATGATTATATCACAATATATACAATGTAAATCATGCAAGAGATATAAATTAAAGAGTATATGGAAGAAAACATTGACAAAAGATATTAACATGCTTCAACCCCTTACCTACGTCCACGCCTTGAGATACACTCAAGGATTCTAAAATCCACTATACGATCTCCTTCAAGGACAGAGAAGCCTTTACACCACAAGGGAACAAATCCCTTTACACTCACAAAGAGCCTTTACAAGGGAACAAATATGTTAGCATGAGTGACTACATGATCTTAATTTCCGTATTTTGATGATAACAACTCATTAGTGGTTCTTAATTAAACTAATATTTGCATACTATGCTTTGGCAGACATAAGTGGAAAAATCACACAGATACGAGTTCTAGTGCAAAGATCAAGTGAACATTCTCATAGGCAAAGATCAAATGGACAATCAAAAAGGCAAAGATCAAGAGGACGCTCAAATGAAAGAGTTCAAGCACATACCAATGGAAGCTAATGTAGAAACATATGTAATGCAGAGTGTTTGAGGTAATATTTGTTGTAACTCTTGTAGTTCTGTTTCACATATGTTTATTGAGTAAGAGTTTAGCAAATTGCATGTGCATGCTAGTTCATAAGAGTATATAGGATTTCACTAAGTCATAAGTTTAATACTCATAGTTTTCAAAGACCAAATAAAGAGTTTGACAAAGATATCTTATACTCAAATGTATTTTTCCTAAGAGACAAGTTTTAAATCATCTTAGTGTTGTAATATTTTGTAAACTTGGTTCCAGTTGGGTTAAAGCTTCATTCAAGCACTTAAAAATCAAGTCGATGAAGAAATAGGGCAAATCGTCGACAATTTGGCTAGGTGCTTAGATAATTTCAGGCAATAGCTAAATATGGTTTCTGCCCAGATGAAGTAGTCGACTATTAGGGGTAAACAATCGATGATTTGTGTCAGGGTCTGAACCCTAATAGGTAGAAAATGGCTAGTTCTCAATGTTTTTAATTGTTTTAAATGCCCAACAAGTACATAATGGCTAGTTCGTCCATTTGCCTATAAATACAAGTCCAAATACTTATTTAAGGACTGATCTTAGTGATTAAAATCTTTAAAATATCATTCACAAGCACTTTGCATTTAGTTCATCATCTCAAGTGCTAAAAAATATCTCTATTACTCTCTGATCTTGTGTTGATTCATTACTTGAGAGATTTGTGTTGTATCAAATATCCGCTCATTCAAGGAGATTTGTTTGTAATTCATCTTCTTGTTGCAAAGGGTTCTTGGGAAACCGAGTTGCAAAGGGTTCTTGGTGAACCATGATTGAAGGTTCTTGGTGAATCAAATTGCAAGGATTCTTAGTGAACCTTGCGACTCTTGGTGACCAAAAGGGATTGGTTTCCGTGTGAAGGTTCTTGGTCAACCTTGCGGCTCTTGGTGAGCGAAAAGGATTTGTTCCTATTTGTAAAGGCTTTTCCTCCAGTGAAGGAGGTTTATAGTGGATTGTGGAATCCTTAAGTGTGTCTCAGGGCGTGGACATAGGCAAGAGGCTTAACCACGTTAAAATTGTTTGTCGAGCTTTTCTTCCCTACTCTTTTATTGTATATCTTATGCATGATTTATATTTTACATATTGTGATATAATTGCTTGAATCTTACCAAGATTTATATTTTGTAGAGAAAAGCAAAAATACGTAAAAGAGCCTATTCACCCCCCCCCCCACTTTAGACTCAAATATAAGGCCAACAAGTGGTATCAGAGTAAGGCGCTTAATTTTTATGAGTAATTTCCAAAGTGGAAAGATCAATGGAGTTCAGGGTGAATAGTTTTTCCCAAGGTTAATCCGTAGACAGACCACCAAGGTTCAATGGCAATAGCTATCCAGCTTGGAAGAATCAAATGGCCATCTCCATTCAGTCACATGATCTAGAGATATGGCAGGTCATCACAAAGGGAGACTTTATCTTCAACAATGATAAAGAGGAACTAAAATCAATAGAAGAGATGTTAACTACATAAAAGAGGTTAGTACAACTTAATTTTAAAACCAAAAATTTTCTTTACTGTGCTTTGAGCGATGATGAATATAATCGTATTTGCAGATGTGAAACCGCAAGAGAAATATAGGATAAGCTTGAAGTCACATATGAAAGTACATCCCAAGTTAAGAAGTCTAAAATGTACATGCTAGTTAATGAGTATGAAATGTTTAAAATGGATGAAGGAGAATCAATCACATCCATATTCACTTGGTTCACGCAGATCACAAATGGATTACAAGCACATGGTAGAACTCATTCTATGGAGGATAATGTACAAAAATTTTTCCGATCTTTACCAAGTCATGGCATGCTAAATCAACTTCCATTAAGGAAGCAAAGGATCTAACCAAAGTCACACTTGCTGAGTTAATTGGGTCACTTATAAACTATGAAATTAAGAAAAACACAACTTTGGATCCTGAGAAGCCTAGGAAGGATATAAGTATTGCATTAAAATCATCTAGGTCAAAATACAAAGAAATTCTGGAAAAATATGAAGATTGTAAGGATAATATAGAATCACTCACGAGAAAATTTAGGAAACTCTTAGTAAAAAGACGATAGTTTGGTAATCAAACTGGAAGAGAGGAAACAAGCAAATATGATAACATTAGGTGCTACAAGTGCAAGAAGGCTAGGCATATAATAACTAACTATCCCTTGATCAAACACAAAGGAAATTTTTGAAAAGAAGATTATAATGCCATGAGTGCTACTATTTGGGATGAAATCGATGGACTTTCCACTGATGATGGAGTAGAGGAAGAAGTACACTTGTGTTTCATGGCTAACAAACAAAAGGAAGTAAGTTCCGATGATGATGAACTTACCTATGATAAGTTAGAGATCACATGCAATAAATTGTATGAAGAATTAGTTGTGATCAAAAGAAGGAACAAAGATGTGAATTACGGTGTTATCCCAAGAGGGGGGTGAATTGGGTATTTTTAAAAGATTATGAACTTTAAGATCTAATTTCAAAAAACCTTCAATTACAAACACTCAAGTTACCTAACGACGAGGTTAATGTTTCACAATTAATCAATCTAATATGTGTCTTTTTCAAGCATACACTTTTACCCAATTACTCACAGATGTAACAAGTGTTCAACACATACACAATGCACAAGTAATTTAAATACAATGCGAAAATTAAAAAGGAGTTAAGGATAAAAGAGATGCAAACACGATTTTACGAGGCTTAGCCAACCTGGCCTACGTCCTCGCCTTGAGCAACCCACTCAAGGATTCCATTAAATTCCTACTCCTTTAACCGGGACGGAGCTTCCCTTACAATCCGCTGCTTACAAGAGGTACAACTTCCTCTTATTCCACTGCTTACAAGAGATATAACTTTCTTCTCAAACCGGGTTCACAGTCTGAACCGTGATTACAATATAGAATTACAATTATGTAAAACTCAATATTACTTCTAACCAAGCTAGTGAGTAAAATAGAAAATCCTAACATATATTCATATGATAAAACTTGAAGTTCAGTATATATGTAACAATGTAATCGTTATATGAATTATATGCGTCAAAAAAATTATCCTTTAATCAATATCTCCCAAAAATTGATTTTTTAAAAATAAGAACTTTGGAGATCTTAGGATTTAATTTCAAAAGACTTCATGCAAGAACCGAAAATAAGATCCTTTAAAACAATATTAAATAGTGCTCAGATATATGTTATTGCTATCAAATAATTTGTAAGATTAAATCTTTGATTAAAATAAGTGACTTTGAATAATGCAAAAATTTAAACAAAACTTTTCACAAGATATTTCTCATGAATATATATATATATTTAGAAATTTTAGACTTTTCAATCAACTAGATTTCTCAATAACAAAATATCAAGTCTTTGAATGAAAATAGGAACTTGAAGATCAGCAAATATTCAATGTTTAGAAAATCCTTTCACAAATAAATTTTTATGTAACAATACAAGAATTTTTCTTCTCAATAAGAATAATAGATGTATGAGTATAAGGTATGGAAAATCTTCAAGATATCAACATATTGAAAACACAAACCAATCTCTTGTTTACCAAACCTCATTCACTAAATCTTGCTTTCAAGATGTGTAAATGAAATCCCTTTGAAAAAGCTGAGATGATTTGCCCAAAGAGTATGAAATCAGTAGAATATTGGCAAAGTCTTGGTATGGAGGCACACGTAGCACAAGATGTGTGAATATCTCTCTAAAACTCTTTTCTTTTTGTGTTTTTAGGGTTTTGGGAGTGTTTATAGAGTTTTTAGAATGAGTTTCCTTGTTTCTCTAGATACTTGGAATATCCCCCAAGTTTTTATAACATTTAAATTTGAAAAACTCATTTTTGGAAGTTTCCCATTGAAGTTCAAAATTTAAAATCTCCAACGGGTCACCTAACTGAGCTATCGGGTTCAGTCTTCTGATGTTCCTTAAAGCACTGAAAATTATATTCTAGACTTAGGGTTAGAAGACTAAACTATAGGTTCAGTCTTCTGAAGTCCCAGCTCAGACGACTGAACTAAAGGTTTGGTCTTCTGAGGGTGCTTTGCCTGTTCTATGCTTCAACAAATAAATTTTCAGTAGACTGAACTAATTCTTTGGTATTCTGAAGAAATACTTTGAATGTCTAAATTAAAACTTCAGTTGTTTGAGCGTGCATCTTCAGACTTCTGAAGGTACATCTCATCATCTAGGCAGACCAACTTCAGAATTTTTATTTTGGTTTTCAAAAGCCTTTTTTCTCTCTTGCTTTGATGTCTTATTAAATATTTTCCAAGTTTAGAAATAAGGTCTCTAAGTCCATGTTTAACCCTAGAAGATTTTCATGAGATGCATGTGTCCTAAAGTCATTCTAGGGTATATTTTGAGCTTCTAGTTATATCATATAAAATATGCAAATACAATCAATTCTAAATACCCATTCCTATGACTATCTTGAACTTGACGCTTGCATCTTCATTCTTCTACTCTTTTAGTTCCACAGATTATGCCAAGTTGTATATGCTTTAATCCTCGTGGCTTCCATGACTTCCTCACCTTCCGACCATGCTAAATAATGTTCCTTCTCACAATCTCAATGCACAGGTCAAATACCACGTGATTTGTCATTATCAAAATAGGATTGGACTCATAGAGTCAAAAATCTACTCCCTTTTTTTATGATGACAAATACAAAAACAAAAATAGAAAATGGGTTATGCCTAACAAGGCTCCCCCTCAAATAATGCACAATCTAAAATTCAGCGATATGAAATATGGTCATACACAATGTAAAATAGGCAATAGTTTTGAACGTATAACTCATGTACTTATGTACTTTTCTCACCTTGCATTCAAAACCTTTTGCAAACTATTTTTACTATAAACTTATATTCTTCTCCCCCTTTTGACATCAACAAAAAAAAGGTGTAGATATAACAAGATCGTTCTAACATAACTTTATCGCATCTTTTAACATAAATATATGTCTCCCTATGTCACTCACCTTACTACTCTCCTGTTATGAAGAAACAAGCAAACTCTCACCCTTTCTAAGATATATTTGTGTTGTTTAATCAAATTTCAATGAGAACATACACAACATTTTAATTTTTCATAGATATGAATAAGCAGATCAATCCATTAAAGTCCAAAATTTATGTGAGTATGTATCCATAAAAATTTAACATGCAATAACCATTCTTTAGTTTTAATACCAAATGTGAACAAATGAGCCAAATTTGAAAATTCTAACCAATTGTGAATATTAAATGTGAATTATTAATTGATGTTGCTCCCCCTAAGTTATGTAATCTAATATAATTCTAGGCAACTTCTCGGCTATGCATCAGGCCTAATTCATGTCTAATTTGGATAAATCTATCCTCCGCAAGTGGTTTCGTAAATATATATGCCCATTGTTCATTTGTGCATACAAAGTCAAGTGTCACATCTCCTTTTTGCACATGGTTATGAAGAAAATGATGTCTAATTTCTATGTGTTGAGTTCGTGAATGTGATATAGGATTCTTTAAGATGTTTATTGCACTCGTATTGTCGCATCTTATAGGAACTGTGTCATAGCTTAAACAAAAATCCATAAGTTGTTGCTTCATGTATGGCATTTGAGCACAACAACTTCCAGTCGCTACGTATTCAGCCTCGACTGTGGATAGAGCAATTGAATTTTTCTTCTTTGAAAACCAAGATACTAAAGAATGTCCTAAGAAATGAAATGTGCCACTCATGCTCTTTCTATCCACTTTACTACCGGCAAAATCAACAACTGAAGAGCTAACAATCTCAAAGGATGTATACTTAAGATACCATGATCTAAGTTCAACGGTTCCTATCTAGTATCTAAGTATTCTTTTGATAGCTAATAAATGCGACTCTTTAGGTGCAGCCTGAAATCTTGCGCACAAACATACGCTAAACATTATATCAGGCCTGCTGGCAATCAAATATAGTAAGCTACCAATCATCCCATGATAGAGCTTAACATCTACTAGTATACCTTGTTCGTCTTTGTCTAATTTCAAAGAAGAGCTTATAGGTGTCCCTAATATTTTTTCCATCTTCCATATTAAACCTTTTGAGTAAGTCTCTAATGTACTTCGATTAATTTATAAATATTCCATGTTTTTCTTGTTTGATTTGAAGTTCTAGGAAGAAATTGAGTTCACCCATCATGCTCATCTCAAATTCATTTTGCATAGTACCTACAAACTCATTATACAATTCTTCATTTGTTCCTCCAAAAATGATATCATCTACGTATAATTGAACTAGGAGCATGTTATCATTCTTAGATTTTATGAATAGTGTTGTGTCTATCTTTCCTCTGATAAATCCATTATCCAGTAGAAAACCGTTTAACTTTTTATACCAAACTCTAGGAGCTTGCTTTAAACGATACAAGGTTTTAGTTAGTCTATAAACATGTTTTGGATACTTATGGTTTTCAAAACCTAGGGGTTGTTCTACATATAACTCTTCACTTATGTAGCCATTTAAAAATGTGCTTTTGACATCCATTTGATATAGTTTGAAATCCTTAAAAGTAGCATAAGCTAACAACATACGAATGGCTTCCATTCTAGTTACAGGTGCAAAGGTTTCCTCAAAGTCTATTCCTTCTTCCTATTATATCCCTAAGCTACTAGTCTTGTCTTATTTTTAACAATTATCCCATGTTCATCTTTCTTATTCTTATATATCCATTTTGTTCTAATAACTGTCTTATCCTCAAGTCTAACTAATGTCCATACTTTATTTCTCTCAAACTGGTTTAACTCTTTTTGCATGGACATCACCCAAGATTCATCCTCAATTGCTTCACTCACATTCTTAGGTTCTTCTTGAGATAGGAATGCACAATGACAAATCATATTTCTAAGTGAGGATCGTATGGCTATTCCATGTGATGGTTCACCTATTATTAGATCAATGGGGTGATTCTTTATGTACTTCCATTCTCTAGGTAGTTCATTAACCTCATTTTCAATTTGATTGTTTTTAGCAAATGGTTCCTTAATTTCGATTCTCTTGTCTGAATCATTTTCAATAGAAAGTTTTTCAAACTCCTTATTTATCTCAATTTCATCCTCATTAGTCTTTTTAAAGAAAGGATTTGACTCATCAAATACTACATGGATAGATTCTACAACATTTAATGATCATTTATTATATACCCTATAGGCTTTACTATCTAAGGCATATCCTAGAAAAATACCTTCATCTGATTTCAAATCAAACTTTCTTTAGTGTTTATTGTCTCTAAGCACAAAGCATTTACAGCAAAAAACATGAAAATATGAGATGTTTGGTCTATGACCATTCCACAATTCATAAGGAGTCTTATTTAGAGATGGTTTAATCAAAACTCTATTTAGAACATAGCAGACGATATTCACTGCCTCAGCCCAGAAGTACTTAGGTAACTTGTGTTCATTAAGCATAGTTCTGGTCATTTCTTGTATAGACCTATTCTTTCTTTCAACTACACTGTTCTGTTGAGGTGTTCTAGGAGATGAAAAGTTATGAGATATTCCTAATGAATCACAATATTCTTCCATATCTTGATTTATAAATTCTCTACCCCTATCACTCTGGATATTTTGATTGTATATCCTTTTGCATTTTGAATTTTCTTGCATAGTTTAATGAATTGTTCACACGCTTCATCTTTGTGACCTTAAAATAGCACCCATGTATATCTAGAATAATCATCAACTATAAGAATGCGTATGATTTTCCTCCTAAACTCTGAATTTGGTTTGGACCAAGTAAATCTAAGTGTAGCATTTGAAGTGGCTTAGTAGTAGAGAGTACTTTTTTCTTCTTAAAACTAGATCTTGCTGTTCCTAGTTGACATGCACCACAGATTTTACCTTTTACGAATTTTGCCTTAGGCAGTCACTTAACTAAGTCTCCCTTAACTAGCTTAGATATTAAGTCCATGTTTACGTGTCCTAGTCTCCTATACCAAATCCAACTAATCTCATTCATAGTAGAAAAACAAGTTACGTGTTGAGAAGCAATATTGTCAAAGCTAATGGTGTAGAAATTTTCATGACGATCAGCAGTAAACAATATTTTGTTTTCAGATTTGTTTTCTACAGTGCATTTGTCATGTTCAAATGAGATTTTATATCCTTTATCACACAATTGACTTATACTCAATAGATTATACTTTAATACATCAACTAATAACATGTTATCAATGACAAAGGAAGGTTCCTTACCAACGTTACCAACTCCAATGATTTTACCTTTTGAGTTATCCCCAAATGTAACAAATCCTCCATTTTTGGATATGATATATGCAAATTTAGCTTTATCTCCTATCATATGTCGCAAGCATCCACTATCCATATACCATTTGTCCTTTGAAGTGGACAATCTCAAACACATATGCAAAGCATAATCAGATAACTACTTTTGGTACCCAGATTTTCTTAGGTCCATGGGGGTTAGTGCTAGACTCTCTTTTGACTTTCCAGACCTTTTTAATTTTAACATCTTGTTCTTAAAAGGACAGTCAAATTTTATGTGACCTAACCTCTTACATTTAAAACATGTAATATATCTATAAGAATCTTCTGTTGAAACATAATATTTTGACTCTTTTACAAAATATCTCATGTAAAGATGTCTCTGTTTTAGGTTATCATTTCCATTAAAACCAAAACATTCCTTTTCTAGGGAGTTTCTTTGAGCTCTAAGGAGTTTTTCAAAATTAGTTTGACCTTCTGTAAATTTAAAAATAATCTTATATTTATCTTTCAAATTCTTTTCTAACTCCTTAATTTCCAAATCCTTGTCTCTCATTAAGGATGTGTAAGATTCAATTTGATTTTCTACTAACTTTGAAAGTTTCTTCAATTTTAACTTTAAATCAGAATTTTTCTTATTCATTTTCTCAAGAATTTTAAGTGTATACAAATATTCCTATTGCAATTCATCATAAGAGGGCATGCTATTTTCATTTTTTGAATCACTGGAATAATAAGATGAAGCAGAAAAAAAAGATTGTACCTCGTGGTCTTCGTGAGCCATCAAACACAGATTTGCAATCTCGTCATCACTGGATTCAGATTCTGAACTACTGGTACAGTGAGTATCCCATCCAACCTTTAGTGCCTTCATCTTCTTCTTAGATGCTTTTTTCAACTGGGGACAATGTGGCTTGATATGCCTAACTTCTCTACAGTTATAGCACATAGGAAGATCATCCTTTTGCTTCCTTCTGCTTGACTCTCCCTTTTTTGTTTTTGAGCCCTTGAATTTTCTGGTGTATTTCTTATTCTTTCTCATGAACTTTCCAAATTTCTTAATGAGAAAAGTCATATTATTATCCAATTATGAATCACTTCCTTTCATTTATTGCTAGTTCATAAGTAATGAGTGATTCGGTCAGTTCATCAACCGACATCTCCTTGAGATTCCTTCCTTCTGCTGTTGCAGTAGCCTTAACTTCCCAAACTGGTGGTAGTCCCCTAAGTATTTTCCTGATCAACTCATAAGTAGGGTAAGATTTACTAAGAGCATTTAAAGAATTTGTAATATGTGTGAATCTAGTGTACATGGATTGAATAAATTCATCAGCAGTCATTTTAAATGCCTCATATTCACTAGTAAGCATATTTATCCTACTATCTTTTACTTCCTTAGTACCTTCATATGTGACTTCTAATTTTTCCCAAATCTCTTTAGCAGTGTTATAGGCCATCACGCTATTAAACTTATTGACTTTTTGAGTCCGATCCCTTTTTTGATACTGACAAAGCACAAATATTTCATGTGTGCATTTAGTGTTTTTGAACAGGTTCATGATTCAATATACACATAAGGTAAAGGACATGGAAGCCTAGAGGAACACAAAATCATACTTTTCCAACGTATTACATGAATACTGAAGAGAAAAAGACAAAGACGTTAATTTTAATTTGTATATACATTTAATTTTATATCTTTGGTCTGTAATAATGCATGCATCTGCATGATGTGTTTGAATACTCAAAATGACTGTAGATAGACCCTAGGGACCAGCACATCTCACCAAAAATCTTTTTTCTAAAGAGACTAAAATCATACAAAGTTTTTGGAATAGCTTTAGGGTCAAAATCAGGGCTAAAACGAAGTTTACGAAAACTTTGGTGTCTTTAAAAGGACCTAGAAATGACCCTAGGAAACTCACCCATACATTTATATATGTTATTCATTTGAATAGGGTGTTTGTTGTCTGAAACAGGACCGAAATGCACAAAGTATGCACACGCAGTTGACCGACCATTGGCGTTCAAAAGACCCCAGTCGACTGAACCCGGACCAGGTCAACAGTTTGACCATAATTCGGTTGACCAAGCTTATGTAGTTCATTTGACCCCGGTCGACCGAACCTCCTAGGGAGTCAACTTTTTGACTACCTAGTCGACCGAGCCCAAAATGTACTCCAACGCTCTAGTCGACCGAGGGTCCTCGGGAGATGCCCCAACAACCTGGTTGACCGAACTTCTCAATTCAAAATGTCCCGGTCAACCGAACTGCGTTAAATTGGAAAATTGCCTTCGGACTTAGATGTCCGGTCAACCGAGCCTTTAGTTCATTTCATGCTTGGTCGACCAGTGCTCTCAAGTTGGTATTTTTTAAAAGGCTTTAAAATGTCATTAAAAGTTAATTAAACTTTTCCAAAATATTAAGCATGTCCCCCAACGGTCAGATTTGTTGAAACTCTATAAATACCCCCTCATTACTTCAGATTAGAAACTTTGATTAACTCTAAGTTTCTCTTTAATCATTTGTTAATCAAAGTTCCCCCAATCCATTTTTATTGCAAAAAATTTTTCTTTGGGGTAAAAGTTTTCAAACTAAACTCCCCAACTCTCTTTCCATTTACTTATTTCGAAATCATTTTGGAAGAGAGCATATTCATTTTGGGTATTCATTTTTATATATACATGCTTACACTCTCACATATTATTAATCTTTGAAAATCACTTTCTTAAGAGTATAGCTTTGGTTTTCTCCGAAATTATTTCTTTGATAAAATTATTTTGGGAGAAAATAATTTATTGCACAAATATTTTTCTTGGGCTTAACTCCTAGATTCTCCAAGTAGTTTTCATTTGCATAGATCTTTGTTGGAGAACATAGTACTCATTTTTCACACACATTATAATTGTTCAAAAATCATTGAAAGAGCAAAACTTTAGGTTCTCCCATATTACTATTGAAATACATTTTTGGAGAAAACTCTTTCTAGGGTTTAAATGTAGTTAAGCACCCTTACTCCCCTGAGCATTATTTTCACATCAATGGAGTGTGTATATATTTGAGCTTAAGCATATACATCTCTGCTTGTATTTCAAAAGCATATTTTATGTACAAAATGGTTTTATTGTAATAGTTCGGTTCAGCTCGTTAATTGAACTGGGGAGTCTCAGCCCCGTAAATGAGACCGGTTCGGTTCAGCCCAGAATTGAACTAGGGAGTCTCAGCCCCGCAAGTGAGACTAGTTTGGCTCAGCCTAGTAATTGTGCTGGAGTTTTCCTTGCCCCGTAAGGAGAGAATGTAAAAGGCTTTTGCTCCGCCCTGTTAATTGAGCAGTTATAGTGGAATCCTTTTGGGTAAGCCCAAGGCGGGGATGTAGGCTGGTTTGGCCGAACCTCGATAACAAATCTGGTGTCGCTCTCTCTATCTTATTTAAATTCATGCACTTTAATTTCAGCATGTGTATGAATGTTTATTTAATGTCAAAATTATTCTCATGCACACATTTGATTTAAATAAGATACTGCACATATGTATGTTTGCTTTTAGTGTTAAAGTCATTTTACACACACGTGTATATGTTGGATGGGATATGATACGTGGTGAATCGGTGAAATGTTTAAATTAGCGAAAAATGTTTTAAAACCTAATTCACCCCCGCTCTTGGGATCACACCAATTCCAACAAAACTCATTCACATCTAGTGCACAGAATAGCAAGTTCATTGCAGTAACATTTATTTGCACAGATTTTCAGTCTTCCTCTGTATATTCATCTTCAGTCTTAGGAACATTTACCTTGTCAACTACTTTCATAGGAACATGATTTCCTTTAGATACAATTTTCCACACTTTCCAATCAACATTTAAAAGATATATGCTCATTCTTCTTTTCCAGTAGGTGTAATTTACACTGCAAAAAATAGGTGGTCTAGTGGACGAGTGTCTCTCGCCGAATGGGGTTACACTGATGTGTGTCATGTGATCTTTTTACAAAAATAATGGTTAAGTTTATATAACCTCGCTCTAATACCAAATGTGAATTACGATATTATTCCAAGAGGGAGGTGAATTGGGTATTTTTAAAAGATTATGACCTTTGAGATCTAATTTCGAAAAAACCTTCAATTACAAACTTTCAAGTTACCTAACAACGAGGATAATGTTTCACAATTAATCAATCTAATATGTGTCTTTCTCAAGCATACACTTTTACCCAATTACTCACAGATGTAACAAGTGTTCAACACATACACAATGCATAAGTAATTTAAATACAATGCGGAAATTAAAAAGGAGTTAAGGGTAAGAGAGATGCAAACACAATTTTATGAGGTTCATCCAACCCGGCCTACGTCCTCGCCTTGAGCAACCCACTCAAGCATTCCACAAAATTTTTGCTCCTTTAACAGGGATAGAGCTTCCCTTACAATCCGCTGCTTACAAGAGATAGAAATTTCTCTTCAAACCCGGTTCATAGCCCGAAGCGTGATTACAATATAGAATTACAATTATGTAAAACTTAATATTACTTCTAACCAAGCTAGTGAGTACAATAAAAAATCCTAACACATATTCATAACGATGTAATGGTTATACGAATGATATGCTTAAAAAACATTACCCTTTAATCAATATCTCCCAAAAATTGATTTTTTAAAAATAAGAACTTTGGAGATCTTAGGATTTAATTTCAAAAGACTTCATGCAAGAACCGAAAATAAGATCCTTTAAAACAATATTAAATAGTGCTCAGATATATGTTATTGCTATCAAATAATTTGTAAGATTAAATCTTTGATTAAAATAAGTGACTTTGAATAATGCAAAAATTTAAACAAAACTTTTCACAAGATATTTCTCATGAATATATATATATATTTAGAAATTTTAGACTTTTCAATCAACTAGATTTCTCAATAACAAAATATCAAGTCTTTGAATGAAAATAGGAACTTGAAGATCAGCAAATATTCAATGTTTAGAAAATCCTTTCACAAAAATATTTTTATTTAACAACACAACTATTTTTCTTCTTAATAAGAATAATAGATGTATGAGTATGAGATATGAAAAATCTTCAAGATATCTATATATTGAAAATACAAACCAATCCCTTGTTTACCAACCCTCAATCACCAAAGCTTGCTTTCAAGATGTGTAAATGAAATCCATCTGAAAAGTTGAGATGATTTGCCCAAAGAGTATGAAATTAGTAGAATATTGGCAAAGTCTTGGTATGGAGGCACACGTTGCATAAGATGTGTGAATATCTCTCTAAAATTCTTTTCTTTTTGTGTTTTTAGGGTTTTAGGAGTGTTTATAGAGTTTTTAGAGTGAGTTTCCTTATTTCCCTAGATACTTGGAATATCCCCCAAGTTTTTATAACATTTAAATTTGAAAAACTCATTTTTGGAAGTTTCCCGTTGAAGTTCAAAATTTAAAATCTCCGCAGGGTCAGTCGACTGGGCTATCGAGTTCAATCTTTTGATGTTCCTTAAAGCACTGAAAATTATATTCTGAGCACAGGGTTAGACAACTGAACTGTAGGTTTAGTCTTCTGAAGTATCAGCTTAGATGACTAAACTGAAGGTTCAGTCTCTAAGGGTGCTCTACCTATTCCATGTTTCAACAAATAAATTTTCAGTAGACTGAACTAATTCTTTGGTCTTCTGAAGAAATACTTCAAATGTCTAAAGTAAAACTTCAACTGTCTGAGCGTGCATCTTCAAACTTCTGAGGGAACACCTTAGTCGTCTGGGCAGACCAACTTCAGAATTTTCATTTTGGTTTTCAAAATCCTTTTTGCTCTTTTGCTTTGATGTCTTATAAAACATTTTCTGGGGTTTGAAATAAGGTCTCTAAGTCCATGTTTAACCTTAGAAGATTTTCATGAGATGCATGTGTCCTAAGGTCAGTCTAGGGTATATTATGAGCTTCTAACTATATCATATAAAATATGCAAATACAATCAATTCTAAATACCCATTCCCATGACTATCTTGAACTTGACCCTTGCATCTTCATTCTTTTACTCTTTTAGTTCCATGGATTATGCCAGGTTGTATATGCTTTAATCCTCGTGGCTTCTATGACTTCCTCACTTTCCGTGCATGCTAAATAATGTTTCTGCTCACAATCTCAATGCACAGGTCAAATACCAAGTGATTTTTCATTATCAAATTAGGATTGGACTCATAGAGTCAACAAAAGATTTGGAAGATAAATTGTCAAAATGCAAACAAAAGGAACCTTGTCTTTGTTCCATTTTGAAAGAAGAAAATAGTTCCTTAAAGAGGCAAAATGAGGAGTGTATTGCAAATATCGAAGATTTAAAAATTCAAATTGAAAATACCTTAAAATAAAATATCCTCTTGAAAAATAAAAAGGAAGTGTTAACTTTTTGAGTCCTATCTCATTTTGGATAACGACAAATACAAGGTATTTAATGTTTGTCAAGTTTGTGTGCAGACTTATATTAGCAAGATCATTTGATGGCACGTGAAGACCTGAAGACTAAAGACCCAGAAGATTTATTTTGTGTTGTAATTCATATCATGTTTAATTTAGGTCTGTAATAGTAAAGTAGGATTGGTCTGTAATAATTGATGTGCATCATGCATGTAGGAACTTATAAGCTCAAGACCAGATTGACCTTAGGGATCACCTTACGGCAAGTTTTTTAGGCTAAGTTAAATAGCTTCAAAAGACCTTAAAAAGACTTTAAGTCCATGCACAAGCACATAAGATGTCCCCAAAATCAATTAACATATCAAAAGAATTAATTGAAGTGAAAATGAACATAAAGGGCAAAACTGTGAGATTTCAGGCGGTCGAACCCTGGGTGTTTAAGACACCTCGGGCGACTGAACACTTGACGAGTCAAAATGTTGACTTTGGTTTCTGATGACCAAACCATTTTGAACGCATCGTCCACAGGCGACCGAACCTTGACTTTTACTTTTCCCACCAACTCGGCAGCCCGAACTTATATGTTCAAAATAGCCTTAGGCGAATGAACCGTAGATCAGCCACTTGAAACTCTTGGGTTGTTTTAATTTTTACCATGGTTAAGCATGGTTAAATAAGGTTAATATTTCTAAATGGTTTTAAAACAATATTAAGAATTACCTTGGTGTCCCAAATGCTCATAATTTGACCCACTTCTATATATAGGGGCTCATTTGTGAAAATTAGCAAGAGATTAGCAAGATCATTAGTGAAAAATCCTCTCAAATTTAAAAAGCTTATTTTGCCAATACTACTTCAAATACTCTCATACACTCTTTTCTTTGATCATCCAAAGTATTATGAAAGTTCCTATTATGCTATTACTCCATTTCAAATTGGTTAATACTCGCATTCATATTGGTTGTTGATTGTTTGATTTTTGAGAGCTAAGCAAGAGTTTTCCCACGGATTTAACTTGATAAATCTAGTGTTGGGAAAACTCATTAGCTTGAGGATCTTAACATTGTTATTGCAAGATTCCTTAAGTAATAATTTTTGTGTGCAAAGTATATCACAAGCTTTATTTCAAACAACTCTTGTGCTTATTATATTGAGAAAAATATTTTTGAATTTGTTTGAATATTCTTATCGGCATCTTTGAAACCCAATCTAATATTGAGATTTGTTATATCATGTTTCAAAGAGTAGGTTTTTTGAACACTCTTATGCATATTTGAGATTATACCTTACTAAGTGTTGATAGCACACATACACATCACTGAGCTTATAAATCCTATATTATTGATGTGCATTGATTGATTGTAATTTGTATATATTGGCTTGATTGAGAAGCACAATCACTATACCCTATTTGATTTGTACTGTACTGATTATTGTATTCCAGGCATGGGCCTGAAAAGGGAAATTAGCCCTATTGAATAGTCTTAGATTGGCTTAGACCCGTTTAGGAAAGTTAGGTGCACCATCCTAGTAAGGTACGGTTGTAGGTTGAGGTCAACCCCTCTAATTGACTTGGTTGTAACCGGTGTTGCTCCACCCGTTAAGTGAGCATTAGTGGAATCCTTGTGCAGGTGAGCCAAGGCGGGGACATAGGCAGTATTGGCCAAACCCTGATAATATATAGTGTGTGCAATTTACATTTCCGCAATTTATTTATTGCACATGTATGTTATATTATGAATATTATGTGTGATTTAATTTCCGCATCTTACATTTATCTGCGCATTTGGGTTTATGTGTATATAGATAGACCCCAGGTTGAGTATTACTGCTTGTGGAATTGAAATCAACCTAGAAAGTTTTAAATACCCAATTCATCCCCCCCCCCCCCCTTCTTAGGAATACACTAAAGCTAACATGAAGATTATGGGAAAATGATTTATAAAATCACGAATGAGAAAGAAAACTTTAATAAGCCCTTAGGAACCCAAAGAAATATATTTTACCAAAAGAATTTAATTTATGGTTCCTCCTTTAAATCCCATAATAATGCTTCATTGAGTAAAAATAGGATTAATCGGACAAAACCTTCATATGCAAACAAAACTTGCTTGTATTGTGAAAGGAAGGGTCACATTCGTTATTAAGGCAAAGAAAGAAAGCTAGAATGGGTAGTTAAGAAGACCAACCCCTTGAGACCCAAAGAAAAATGGGTGCTAAAGAAAACTACCTAAATTTTAGACCATTGCCTCCTTGGAACCTAGGATTTGATAGGAATTAGGTAGATTTAATCAAACCTAGGCAAAAAGGGATAAGTGTTAAATAAGTGAATCTATGTAGTGCAAAAATTAAAGACACTTACCAATTTTTTTGTGGATAGAGCTCAAAGTGTAAAAACCCAGTTTATGCATAATAATTGGTTGATTACTACGCTTAGAACTTTATAAAATCAAACCAATTTTGATGAATTCAAATGTTAAAACCAATATGATCTTTTAACTGTATATATCCTTATTGATTGGTTAATTTATTTTAAAAGTATTCGTTACAGTTTATGAGATGAAGTAGCATGCACACCTTCAAAAGCTCTTTACTCAAGCTTGTTCTTTAGGAATAAATTTATGGGTGACAATAGAAAAACCTTGTATTTTTGAGATGAACAACCTAGATCATCCACTTTTGATTAAAATCTCATAAGCATGCCCAAGAAACCCACCTTTTATAGATAAGAGATGTCTTCCCTAGTCATAATGAACATATAATGGTAAAACTCTTGAATATGCAAAGTCAACATATTTCTGCCATAAAATTGAATCCTAGGGAAATTAATCTTAACTTATAGTACCTTCCCATTAGTGGTTAATCGAGAGAACATGTCTCCTATCTCCAATAGCTTTTTAACCTAAAAGAATAGTTCCTCTCTTTTTGATGATGATCAAAGGGGGAGAAGTAGGTTGGTGTTAATAGGTTGGGTATTGTAGGTGGGTGTATTAAGTACAAATCAGTAGTAATGCTTAACATATTTTTAATTAAAGTTCAGATCTCTTACTTAATGAAAGTTCAATTTATTTGTTGATTTGTATTAATATAAAATGAACTTTTTAGTTTGTATAATTGTATACTATAGCTCCAATGGATATAAAGCATCTAGTTAAATGGTTTAATTTTGACTTATATGCATATAGTAAGGGGGAGAAAAATTTCATCTCATTTAATAATATGCAACAATTAAGGGGGAGCTTACAATTATATCCTATGAGAACATCAATGGTTTGCCATCATCAAAAAGGAGGATATTGTTAGCCTGAGTGGCTACATGATTCCAAATGTCGTATTTTGATGATAACAAACCATTAGTGGCTTTTAGTTAAACTAATCAGTGCATACTAAGTTGTGGCAAGTATAAGTGGTAAAGTCACACAGATACAAGTTCTGGTGCAAAGATCATGCAAACATTCTCATAGGCAAAGATTGATCGGACAATCAAATAGGCAAAGATCAAGAGGACACTCAATCGGAAGAGCTCAAGCACATACCAATGGAAGCTAATGTAGAAACATATGTAATGGGGAGTGTTTAAGCTAGTATTTGTTGTAACACTTGTAGTTCTGTTTCACACATGTTATTGAGCAAGATGTGAGCAAATTGCATGTGCATAATAGTTCATAAGAGTATATAGGATTTCACTAAGTCATAAGTTTAATACTCATAGTTTTCAAAAGACAAAACAAAGAATTTGACAAAGATATCCTATACTCAAATGTATTTTTATAAGGGATGAGTTTTAAATCATCTTAGTGTTGTAATCTTTTATAGACATGGTCCCGGTTGGATTAAAGTCTCATTCAAGCACTTAAAAATCAAGTTAATGAAGAAACAGGGCAAATCGTTGATGGTTTGGCCAAGTGCTTAGATAGTTTCAGGTAGTAGCTAAATATGGATTATGCCTAGATGAAACAGTCAACTATTTAGGGAAAATAGCTGATGGTTGGGTAAGCCTCATTCAAGAACTCTTGAGTTTCTGCATTCCCTTTCCTCCACTCCGAACACTCTAGTTTTATGTGCTTAATTTTTCTTCACTTAAAACACCAAACGTCCTTCCTCCTCTTGGACTGTGAGTGAGTTTTATTATTACTTGATCCTCTTTAGAACTTGCCTCTCCCACGATAACGATTACCCTCCACCACGAGCCCTTCACCTTGTGAACTCTCATCGCTAGCATTCTTCCTCTAATGGAACCCCAACAATGCACTCATGATATCCACCATTTCCAGAGTTTCTTTCCCCTATGTCAGAGCCATAACCAGATTCTTGTGCATAGAAGAAATCGGTAAGGAATTCAGCAGCATCAACACCTTGTATTCATCCTCAAATTTCACATCAACCTGCTTCAGATCACTGATGATATGATTGAATACATTGATGTGTTGATTCAGGTCTGAACCCTCTGCCATCTTAAGCTCATAAAGTCTTTGCTTAAGATACAACTCGTTCAATGAAGACTTGGACATATATCGGCTCTCCAATTTTAGCCAAACTGCTACCGGCGATTCCTCATCCATGATGTCATACATCACGTCCTCAGCCAGACAAAGCCTAATAGCAGCCACATCATTCGCTTCCAACTCCTTCCAACTCGTGTGCTCCATCACGTCATCAGCTAAGCAAAGCCTAATAGTAGCCACAACTTTCGCTTCTAACCCCTTCCAACTTGTGTCATCCATGCCTTCCAACTTCTTTCCGCATAGTGCCTTCACCATACCTTGCTGCACCAACAGATCCTTAACCCTCCTCTGCCAAAATCCAAAATTTCTCATTCCATCAATCTTACCAATCTCGAATTTCACAGAGGAAATCCCAGCCATTGCAACCCGGCTCTAATACCAATTATTGTTCGAATGCGTAGCGAAAACACACATAACTTGAAAATGGAACAAGTAATGCAAGCACTCAATGATGAATATACGCAATAAGCAATCACAATGGGAATAATGGAAAGTAATAAAACCAACGACACAAGAAATTACGTAGTTCAGCAATTTGCCTACATCCACGAGAGCAAGCGGCTGATTTTCACTATCAATTCGTCAAACTTGTCAAGCTTACATCAAGGGTTACGAAATATGGTTTATATTCTAACCCTTTACATGCAGAAGACTTAGACTATATCTAAAACACTCTTGTAGTAATCCCCTGTGGAGAATCCTTTGAAATCCCCAATCTACTGATCTCAGAATTCAAAAAATTGTGACTTGTGCCAAACAAAACTGTCGATGGTTTCTTTTTACAGCTTAGCTACCTTGCTCTTTGCTTCACTGTGCTTTCCCGGTGCAGGTGTTCCACTCAATATTAGCCACATCTCCAATAGTCTTTGAGCCTCATGAGCGGTGCTTACCATATGGGCCATTACTGGTAAGCTATGCTCACTCCTAGGTTACCTCATAACCTGTGCTCATTAAGTAGGCATGTCTTCGGGCTTCATAAGTGGTGCTTATTATATGGTCCATTATTGGCAAGTGGTGCTCATTTATATGTTGCCTTATGAGCTATGTTCATCAAGTGGGAATTTCTTCAAAAATTTGCTCAACAATTAAGTCAGCTAAGACCCGTGCCATGATTGCAGGCCTTGGTTTGTAATGGATGTCAAATTCCCCCAATTCAACTGACCATTCCATCAACCTTTTTGATAACTCTAAGCACTAAAGTGTTTGTCTCAAAGGCATGTTGGTTAACATGGTAACTCTATGTGCTTAAAAGTGAGGTCTCAGTTTTCTAGCTATGGATAGGACTGCAAAGGTAGCTTTCTTTACTGGTGAGTAATTGATCTCTACTCGCCGTAACACCTTGCTTTTGTAATATATTTGTTTGTGTTGTTGACCTTCTTCTCAAACCAAGAAAAAACTCACTACTTAAAGAGGCCAACCTTCTAGTTAAGATTTGCACTTCTTTTTAAGTCTGTGGGTTACATATCTCCACTAGGGCCTGGATTTTATCAATATTTACCTCTATCCCTCTGGATTACCATAAACCCTAGGAACTTTCTGGCCAACACGCCGAATGCGCCCTTGGTGGATTTAATCTCATTCCATACTTACAAAGTAATTCCAATGTTCTCCTCATATCCCTCCTATGATCATCGGATTTTAAACTTTTTACTAGCATGTCATCCATATAAGCCTCCATAATACTTACCAAGCGATCTTTGAAAATTTTATTCACTAACCGCAGGTAAGTCGCCCCATTTGACTTCTCACTAGAACCACATTGCTAAGACATTCAAGGTAGTGAACCTCCTTAATGAAATTAGATTTTAAAAGTTTTGTTACTTTCTCATAAATTACCTTGATTTTCTTAAGAGCAAAACTTCTCTTCGTTTTCTTCACCGAGTGATGGCAAGGATCCACATGGAGCCTATATTCAATAACTACAAGATCGATCCCATGCATATCATAAGAAAACTAGGAAAAATGTCTGCATACTACCATAGTAATCTTAAAATTTCTATCTTCAATGATTCTGACAATTAGGTCCCTAATTAGACACACTTCTTTTTGTTATATTCCTCTAAGGGGATGTTGATTAAATCCTCAACTAGTGTATTAACTTGTATGTTTGCGCTCCTCAAATCTAGGTATTCTATGGTCAAAGCCACTTGCCCTTCTTTTCTACCTTTTAGGGCCATTACATAACAACTGCGAGTGCCCTTTGGTCCTCTTTTGTCTCCCCTATTTCATTTAGGGTTAGGAATTTAACCTTTAAGTGGTAAGTGGAAGTGACAATTTAAGCTCCATTGAGTGTGGGATGCCCCAATATTATATTGTAGACGAAAAGATGGTCCACCATAAAGAAGTTTGTCATGAAAGTGATATGATGCGGTGGCATCCCCATTGTCATTGGGAGCTTGATCATGCCTAAGAGGTGAACCACATCTCTTCCAAATCCAATTAATGGTCTTGGTTGACTCACTTTAAAAATGAGCAGCTCAAAAAATATCCCACGTATAGGAGTTCTGTCGTGTAATATTTAGTCTAAGGGCCAAATCGTCTCCTCAAGGAATGCAGTTTAATCTCAAATTTTATGTAATTCCAATCTAAAAATAAGAAACAAAAAGGGCACTGAACACAGTTCAGATTCAGGTTTTCTAGATTTTTGAGATTTCTTTTGATAAATTAGACGAACATGCAATTTAAATTCTAATTCCTAACATCCACTTAATTTAACAACAAGAAACAAAAAACCTATGTTAACAATCGAACAAGAATTGAAACACCCGTTGAACTTCGGACTAAAACTAAAGATGATAACTTTCTTACGTAAGTAAAACATGCAGTAAAAAAAAAACTCAATCAAACACAAACGCGAACAATAAAAACTGAACTTTTAACAAAATGAAGAACATGAATCAAGATCAAAATTTAAACGCAAACAAGAACTTGAAAAAAATTAAAGCTTTAACAACTTAAACAATAACTAAACACGATAAAAATGGGAACTTTAATAAGATTAATCCTAAACTAAATCGAACTTCAACAAACAAAGTTTAAATTTTAAGGAAAAGTACTAATTTAAATTCTAAATTTTTTTTTCTTTTTGTATTTTTTTTTCAAGAACTAAATCGGACTTTAATCAATTAAATAAATAACTCAAGCAATAATCAAATCTAATGCTAAACTTAATTGAGAGAAAAAATAAATAAATACGCTTTAATAATAATAATACCCAAACAAAGATTCACAAATTTAATACTTTAACTAAACTCAATTTAAAAATAACAATACTCAATTAAATATTTAAAGCAAGAATAAAACAAAAACTAAATAAAAGGAAAGGAAAGAAAAAGAGAAAGAAAGGGAAGAGAGAGAGAGAGAGAGAGAGAGAAGAGGAGGGGCTCAGATGCTATGGCAACAGCAAAGCTACTACTGGTTCGGGTATGGCAGCTGCAGGAATAGAGGCTATGGGTTGGGGAAACACACGTACAGCAGTAAGAAGGGGAGCCTTGGCCAGTAACAGGTAGCAGGAACTTCAGTAGCAGATGAGGGAGGAGGAAGCAGGAGCAGCAAAGGAGACTGGCCGCAGGGGAGTCTGGAGCATGAGCAACTCGGGTGGCTAGCCGTGAACTGAAGCCGGCAGAGCAAGAATAGGGGAATGCAATAGCAGCCATAGATGATGGTTCCTAGCAGCACCGCAACAGGTCTCCTGCAAGGGTCTCAGTGGCTTCAGTAACCGTTGCAGCAGCAGCAGCAACTGGCTGCCCCAAAAAGCATAGGGAGAGAGGAGAGGGGAAAGGGAAAAGAAAAGAGATTGAGAGGGATGAGCTGGGAGAGGGGAGTTGGGGTTGTGTGGCCAAGAGAATGAAAAAAAAATAGAGAGAAGAGAAGAGAAAGGAGAGAGCCAAGAGGAGAGGGAGAGAAGGGAAGGAAGAAGAGGAGGAAAGAGAAGAGGGTGGGGCGCTCAGGTGTAAGGGAAAAAAAGAGAAACTATATAGGCAGAGGGGGGAATGCCCTACACCAACCCAGCAAAGGGATTCGTACCCAACAAGGGATCCGGACCCGGCTGCATGGTCAGGTCACATCAAGGTAAGTTATATATATATATATATATATATATATATATATATATATATATTATTTTGCTTCTCCTTTTCTTTTTTATTTTGTTTGCCAGTGAATGAGGGCAATTTTGACCATCTTAGAGCCCGTATCGCTTGAAGCTTAAAACATGAAAGTTGTAGATAATCTTCTCATGTTTCTCTAGAGTTTCGTATATCTAGATTGGAGTTCAGATGAAAAAATTATGCATGAATTATGAAATAGTGTCGGTTTTAGCTCCCCATAATTGCCCTACGAAAAAAAATACCAAAAATTCATAAATTATTCAGTAAAATCCAAATATTATAAATAAGCCACAGTGTTAAAATATTGAGAATAATTAGGTATTTAATCAAAAATATAAGTCTCGATACATGAATTAAACCACCTAATTACGCAATTTAAGTGCGTAATCACACCCCCAACTAACATTTTGCTAGTCTTTAGCAAATAACGTGAATGAATTCTAGGCAGTATCCACAAATACTAACTCCAAAAAAAATGAATGAATACACATGCGGCACAATCATACCATTTTACATACAGGAATATAACCAAATCTCATACCAGCTCTTTTATATTCAATGCACACAACTCTAAAGCACGTCACTCGTGCAAGTTTCCTCATTATATAGCAATTAAGAACAGTATACTCACATGAAGTTAACCAACAGTACAATTCATAGTTAATGTGGTCATATAAATTCCAGTTTAAACAGGTGAAATCTCAAGGAATGTATGATGTGTGTGACTCGTTACACCTAGGATACTAGTGGACACTTACAGAATAGTTGTTTTGACACGGCCTAACTGGTATACCCTAAAAAAAACTCAAAAAGGATAGGTTCACTCATCATATGTGAGGAGGAGTGTCACGATCAAACATCCCACATATTGTAAGGAACAAATGCTAAATGTATGGAGTGGATTAGTCTAAAAAGGATTTAGCCTATTTGTGAGGTGTCAAGTCCTTAACCCTTGCATCTTCTCACCTACTCACCATGTCCAACCAAGACTACCCTAGATCAACTTATTCATAAACCAAGCGTGAATACATATGAGGCATTAAGCGATTGAAGAGTCTTCATATGTGGAGAATATGTGTCGTGTCCATGACTTTTTATGCATTTCTATGGAGCAGGTATTAATCTTTCATTTCATGTGCATTTCTAATTTTCTTATTCTTTCCTCTACTCATTTTTCAATTTTGTCTTTTCTTGGTCAATTGGGACAATCATTACACTTCTTTTATTGTCTTCATACCACTAATGAGAATTAAACTCGAACAGTAGTCCATGAACTAAGTCTATTTGTAACGACCCAAACAATAATAATATTTAAATAATAAAGAGAGGGGAAAATGAAAACAGTAACAGAAGGAGGCAACCAACTTCATCGACAAACGCTTCGTGTTCGTTGACGATATTGCATTTTGAAGGTGATAATTCCAAGAAATTTCCTAGACCTTATCGACGAACACAAGGGTTTCGTCGACGAGGATTCTTTAGGATCTCGTCGAAGAGAAGATACTGAGAAGGATTTTTGAAAGTCTAAAATTCATTGATGAGGATGCAGGTTCATCAACAAACTTTCTACAGGACTCGTCGACAAGCTGATGTGACTCGTCGACGAATCCCATAGTATAACTAGTGCTTATACTCAGTTTTACGCAGAAATTTCAGCAAAAACTTTCTCTTCTCTCTCTTTTACGGCAATTCCCCCTTCTCTCTTCGATTTTGGCCCCGTCAGTCGCCAGATCGACGATCTGAGGCCACCATGACGCTCCTGGCAGAGTTCTCTTCAAGTTTGCTGGGGTGGATCGCCGGTGGGATTGAGTCAAATTTCTTCCCAGAATTAAGGTAAGGCCTTTTAGTCAATTTTTGGCCTTCTAGCAGTTGTCGAAAATGATGTAGGAAAAGAAATATTGATATTCTATTCTGGCAAATGTTGTTTTCAGGGTGTCGAGTAGGAAGCCCCATGGGGGTAGGACCGATATACGATAAGGGCTTTTTAATAGTCAGGTAAGGGAAATATGCTATGCTAGGTAGTTTTAGAATGATATTGAGTATGAAATGTATATTTTAACAAATTATGATTCATAACAGAAATTATACAGTTTATCAAGTATATTTAATATGTTTTAAATTACTGTGTGGCTTGAAAATATGGATATAGTATAGAAGTATGTTTTACAGTATATTCAGAGTATATTATACAGAATATACAGATAGTAAATATGTTTCACAGCATTTTCAGAATACCATGATTATACAGATTTACAATTTATTACAGAAATACAATTGATATAGATACATTTTAAAGTATCATAACATACAGTTTTACAGTTCATTTCAAAAATACAGTTGATATAGATACAGTTTATCATAGTGTCATGGTTTATACAGTTATTACAGAATTATGGTAAAATAGATAGTTGAATATAGAGATGTAATATATAGTATCAGACCCTGTTGGACCATTACAGATTACATAGCACAGTACCGTAACTACATATAGTATATAAAGTGCAACCACCTATTCAGATAATATGTGGTATAATAGTCGATCATATAAAGCCCATGACTAGACAGGCTCCCTATCAGATATGAGTTGAGGAGGGCTGATCAGACTGATGAAGTATAGTGATTTATTCCTGGTTGGTCAGCCAGGGTAGATCCCGCCTACAGGCCGCACAACCCTGTCATGAGGGGTTAAGTCATGACACACAGTTGTTCACAGGGAAGTTTTCAGTTATTACTATGTTTATACAGATTTATAGAGACAGAATATATATTAGAAGTATTTTGAGTAGAAACCTAAAGTACAAATATGATAAGCAACCAAGAAAAGGATTTATATTACTGGTGTTGTTTTTACAGATTCTGTGGTACATGATTATATAGTAATAGATTTTCACAGTATTGTAAGTCATTTGCCACACACTAGCAATAGCATATTTCGTCTTACTGAGCGTTGGCTCATCCCATTACTTTAACATTTTTCAGGTGATCCAAGTAGGCGAGCAAACCAGGCTCGTAGATAGAGGGGCCTCAGTATTGCCCTGACAGTAGAGTGAGTATTTTAGGAGTATTTTTGTATAGCGCTAGCCAGTTGAGGGTATTTTTGGAAAACAATCATATATGTATATTTTGGGAAACATTTTAGTACTCTGGTATTGTATATAATTATATATGGTTATGTTCACTTGATTTCCGCTTCTCGCTACTTAGGTTGATGGTTGGGTTTAATTCAATTTGGTATCAGAGCATTATAAATGTTATAGTATAAAAAAATAAAAAAAACCCCAGTTAAATAGCAGGTTGTTACACTATTTCTAGGTGTGGCTTAGCCTTCACATCTTGAGTAGGCTACAAGACCTAGGTTTCTATCTCCCTACTGGATGTCACCTCTAGGCTAGCAAGTGAAAAACATAAATTAGTGTACAAAGTGTATTCAGAAAAAAGGAAAGTTGAGTTTCATGAACTCTAAGCTGATGTCAAACACTCAAAAGAATGATAAATGGATCAAAAATACCTCACAAGGTGTCGTAGTCGTCACAGGCACTCTCTCAGTGCTCATAAGGAACCCTAAGTGCTACAAGTCACGTGAACGTGTATTTTCAGACTCATAAGATACCATGTAAATACAAGAGTTTATATAGCCAGATTAACACGAGTGTACTACCAATCAATTCTTCATGGAGTTAAAAAATCATATAAAGAGAAACTACACATAAATAACTCAAATGTGTAATTCTTAGGTTATATGCAAGTATGTGGAGGGTATAAGTAAGTGTTAATCATGACATAAGTCAGTATAATTCCTCAATACTCTTTCTTTCTTTCTTATTTTTTTTAATTAATATAAAACCCAGCAAGTAGACGTGCACAGTGTCACATGCAAATTCTCACCTCCCCAACTAAAGTGGAACATTGTCCTCAATGTGAAAGCATAGGGGAAATAGAAAAACTGTGCATGGGTGAACAAACTATTAGAAAATCACTACCAACTAATGCAAAAGAGAAAGAAAAGAATGATGCAAATAAGAATAAATAAAACAAAAACAAAAATAAAAAAAATGAAAAAGAAAAAGAAAAACAGTAAAATAGAAAGGTCAGAGGACTCCTCCAGGGTGTTGTAGAAGCAAGACCTCTTCATGTGGATCGAATGGAGTCATGAAGGGCTTTAGACGCTATCCATTTACTGTGAAGCGGTTGCCACTCTTTGGATCTACAATCTCTACCGCACCATGAGAATGAACTTTTTCAATGACCTACGTGCCACCCCATCGGGACTTCAGTTTCCCAGGAAAGACATGCAATCGGGAGTTATAGAGAAGCACTTGTTGAGAAGGGAAAATTTGTTTGTCTTTGATTTTCCAGTCATATAGTAACTTCATCCGCTCCTTGGCCAAGCAAGCATTGTCATAAGCTTCCCTCCTAGACTCTTCAAGCTCACATACCTGCAACTTCCTTAAACCTTTGGCATCATCAAGTGAAAACTTTTTTTTTTTTATAGCCCATAAAGCACGATGCTGAATTTCAACAGGTAAATGACATGCCTTACCATAAACTCACCAGTAAGGAGACATCCCTAAGTTTATCTTGAAAGCAGTTCGGTAGGCCCAGAGTGCATCAACAAGTTTTTATGACTAGTCCTGTCGATTATGACGCACTATTTTCTCAAATATGAATTTGATCTCTCTATTGGCCAACTCAGCTTGACCATTAGTCTGAGGGTGGTAAGGAGCAGAGACTTTATGGGTCACTCCATACTTTTGCATAAGTTTTTCAAAAGGTTTGTTACAAAAATGCAACCCTACATCACTAATGATCGCCTTGGGGATGCCAAAACGTGCAAATAACTCTTTGAGAAAACGGATGACAACCTTGTGGTCATTTGTTCTACATGGTATAACTTCCACCCATTTTGAAACATAGTCCACAACAACTAAAATTTAAGAATGCCCAAAAGAGTGGAATGGTCCCATAAAGTCAATTCCCCAACAGTCAAAAATTTCAAGAGTCAAAATGGGAGACATAGGCATTCCATTCTTTGCTGTAATTTTTCCTAATTTCTCACAAGCCTTACTGGTTTTACAAAAATTCTTAACATATTTGAACATAGTAGGCCCGTAAAGTCTACTTTGTAAAATTTTTGAAACGGTTTTATTTGCGACAAAGTGACCTCCACATGCTCTATTATGACAAAAATACATCACAGAGGTGAATCCATCATCAAGCACACATCTACGAACCAACTGGTCAGAGCAATATTTAAACAGATATGGATTGTCAAAATAATAATGGCATACCTCTGCAAGGAACTTACGCTTATCCTGAGTTAACCAATGTTTTGTCATTCAATCAATGACAAGGTAATTCACTGTATCAGCAAACCACGGAGCGCGTGACACTACAAAAAGACGTTCATTAGGAAAATCATCATTTAAGGAAGAAGGAGATACAGACACATCAAGTAACTGCAAACGAGAGAGATGGTCAGTTACAACATTTTCCACGCCCTTTTTATCTTGAATAATGATGTCAAATTCCTAGAGAAGTAGAATCCATCTGATCAACTTGGGTTTAGCATCCTTCTTTGCTAACAAATATTTCAGAGTAGAGTGATCAGTAAAAATAATAACAGATGATCCAATGACATAAGAACGAAATTTTTCTAAGGCAAATACAACAGCTAACAATTCCTTCTCAGTGGTGGTATAATTTTTCTAAGCATCATTCAAAGTTCGACTCATATAATAAATAATAAACGGCTTGTTATCAATTCTTTGACCCAAAACGGCACCAAGGGCATAGTCACTAGCATCAGTCATGATTTCAAGTGGCAAATCCCACCGAGGAGGTTGCATGATAGGCGCAATAGTCAAATGTTTCTTTAGCATTTCAAAAGCCTGTTGACATCCATCAGTCCACAAGAGTTTAGTCTCATTCTTTAGTAAAGTACATAATGGTTTAACAATACTACTAAAGCCCTAAATGAAATGCCTATAGAAGCCGGCATGACCAAGGAAAGAACGGATATCCCTAACTATCTTAGGGAGAGGTAACTGGGAAATCAGCTCTACCTTGGCCTTGTCAACCTCTATACCATGCTCAGAAACCAAATGACCAAGTACTAAATCACTACTTACCATAAATTGACATTTTTCCCAATTCAAAAGCAAATTCTTTTCCTCACATCTTTTCAAAATAGCAGTCAAATTTTCAAATAAATATCAAAAGACTTACCAAACACAGAATAGTCATCCATAAAAATTTCACACATATCGTCTAACATATCAGAGAAAATACTCATCATGTAGTACTAGAGTGTAACAAGTGCAGTGCATAGACTGAATGGCATTCTGCGAAAGGCGAAAATACTAAAAGAACAAGTGAAGATAGTCTTCTCTTGATCCTTAGGTGCTACAAAAATTTGATAATAAGCAGAAAATCCATCCAAGAAACAGTAAAAAGAATTACCAGCTACCTTTTCGATTATTTAATCTAGGAAGGGTAATGGGAAGTGATCTTTTTGGCTAACCGAATTCAATTTACAATAGTCAATGCATTCTCCAACCCGTTACTTTCCTAGATGGGATCAACTTTCCATTAGCATTTTCAATGACAGTCAAACCAGATTTTTTTGGAACTACCCGTGTCGGGCTTACCCATTTGCTATCGGAGATCGAGTAGATAATATCGACAGCTAATTATTTCAGCACTTCGTTCTTTACCACCTCCTTCATGGTTGGATTCAGCCTCTGTTGTGCATCTTGAACTGGTTTAGCGTCTCCTTCAAGGAAGATGTTGTGAGTGCAAATCGATGGGTTGATACCCTTGATATCTGTAATGGTTCATCATATCGCTCTTAGATGCTTCCTTAGTACTTGCAATAACTCAATTTCTTGTTTAAAAGTAAGGTGAGAAGAAATTACCACAAGGAATGTGCCTTCAACTAGACCCAGAAAAACATATTTCAGCTCTTCAGGAAATGGTTTCAACTCAAGTGTTGGAATTTCTTCTTCTAATGACTTCATAATTTTGGGCAGGTCAATAGCCTTAAATGTTGGCTTACGACAACTGCTCGTGTAACTTGCATCCAACAAGTGAGGGGAACCATCTATCTTTAGGAACCGTCCCTCTGATCCTAACAATTTTTCATCAAATACCTCAAGCTATTCAAAAGAGTCATTTTCAAACATGCCATCAACATCAATTACTGACAATATTTATGAAATATGCAAATTATCTATTACATCAAATGTGTGTATTTCTACATCATCGCACCCACTTGACATCCTGTGAATATTGAACACGTTCATTTCCAATGTCATGTTTCCAAATGTAAGCTTAAGTACTCCGCTTCGACAATTAATCAAGGCATTAGAAGTAGCAAGGAATGACCACCCAAGAATAACGAGGGCCTGATATATGGTGGAGACAGGCTGCTGCATGTCCAGAACAACGAAGTCCACGGGGTAGTAAAATTTGTAAACTTGAACTAATACATCCTCAACAATGCCTCGCATAGCTTTTACAGATCTTTCTGCCAACAGTAGCATCATAGTAGTTTGCTTCAACTCACCTAAACCCAACAGCTCATATATCGAATATGGGAGCAAGTTCACATTGCTCCCCAAATCAAGTAAAGCTCCCCTGATACGAGATTCACCAATCATGATAGAAATAGTAGGAGAACCAGGGTCTCTGAGTTTCAAAGGAGTTTGACTCAATATCAACGCACTAACTTGCTCAGTCAAGAAAGCCTATTTCCTCACGTTTAGTTTGCTTTTTACTGTGCACAGATCTTTTAGAAATTTTGAGTATGCAAGAACTTGTTGTATGACATTCAAAAGTGGAATGTTGATTTTCACCTGTTTGAATATTTCTTGAATCTACTCTCCTACCAAACTGGTTATAAATGATAATCCTGAATGCTGTGGTCAGACGTCTCACAAATAGAGCAGTCCTCAACTTTCACTTTTTCTAATTTCATAACCTGTAGTTTCTCAAACAGCGCAGCAACAAGAGCCTATAGACTAGTTTCTTCTTTGACCTCGTATCTGCCTCCACCACTGATCGTTCTGAGAGGTTGTGCTGCTATTGGTGTCCGTTCATGTCATGTGTTCCATTGTTGAGCACTCTTAGCTAAATAATCAAAGAATTCCTTACTAAAGAACTCCCCGTTGCACATAGTCTGGACAAAATGTTTACATGCAGGGGTTAAAGCAGTATAAAAATAATTCACTAACCTCCATGATTCGAATCCGTGGTGTGGACATATATTCATCAGGTCCTTGAATCTCTCCTAACAATCTTTGAACATCTTGTCACCTCTTTGTATGAACTTACTGATATGCTCCTACAGGTACTGAGTTCTCTAAAAAGGAAAAAACTTATGTAAGAACTCACGCCGCATTTTAGCCCAACTAGTAATAGAGTTAGGTCGTATAGAATTAAACTAGATTTTTGCCTTATCTTTCAAAGAAAAAGGAAATAGGTGAAGTTTGATATACTCATCGGTTCTAGCCCTATTAATGAATGTGGTGCAGACCAACTCAAAAGTTATCAAGTGTTGGTATGGACTCTCAGAATCCATCCCGTAAAACTAGGGTATCACAGATAATATACCATGCTTAATGTTGAAGTTCAGTGCATCTTTTGGTAACACAATACAGGAAGGTGTAGACGTACATGTAGGCTGTAGAAAATACTGAAGTGTACGTGATGCAGGTGCAGCCATGAATTCCTCAAAGAATTGTTCAAACAGATTGCTCAAATCAATTTTAGAATCACTCGTAAAATTAATAGGAGAATAGTCAGATTCTGTGCTCTGTGTATCACTACTAGTGCTAAGTGAAATTTTAGACAGTCTAGTTGAATTATCTTGGACCCAGGGCATCAAACATCAATGCAAATAGTAGAAATTCACCAATATAGCAGCAGCAAACATGCATGATCGGTTTTTGTTCAATTTTTTTCTTTTAATTTTTTATTATTTTATTAATTTCTATTTTTAGTTTTTTTTTAAAAAAAATGAAAAATAAAAAATAATAGGAAATGCACAAAATTTGAAATTGAAACTGGCACTCCTCGACAACAGTACTAAAAACTTGACTCACTCTAAAAATGAGCAGTTCGAAAGCTATCCCAAGTATAGAAATTCTGTCATGTAATATTTAGCCCAAGGGCTAGATCGTCTCCTTAGGAAATACAGTTTAATCTCAAATTTTACGTAATTCCAATCAGAAAATAAGAAATAAAAATGGCACTGAACACAATTCAAATTCGCGTTTTCTGGATTTTTGATATTTCTTTTGATAAATTAGACGAACAAGCAATTTAAATTCTAATTCCTAACATGCACTGAATTTAAAACCGAGAAATGGAAAACCTATGTTAACAACTGAACAAGAATTGAAACACACGTTGAATTTCGAAATAAAACTAAACATGATAACTTTCCTACGTATTTAAAACATGTAGTAAAAAAAAAAAAAACTTAATCAAACACAAACACGAACAATAAAAACCAAACTTTTAACAAAATGAAGAACATGAATCAAGATCAAAATTTAAACGCAAACAAGAACTTGAAAAAAATTAAAGTTTTAACAACTTAAACAATAACTAAACATGATAAAAATGGGAACTTTAATAAGATTAACCCTAAACTAAATCGAACTTCAACAAACAAAATTTAAATTTTAAGGAAAACTACTAATTTAACTTCTAAAAAATTATTTTTTTTCTTTTTGTATTTTATTCTTTTTTTTTTCAAGAACCAAATTGGACTTTAATCAATTAAATAAATAACTCAAGAAATAATCAATTCTAGTGCTAAATTTATTTGAGAGAAAAAATAAATAAATAAATAAGCTTTAATAATAATAATAATACCCAAACAAAGATTCACAAATTTAAAACTTTAACTAAACTCAACTTATAAATAACAATACTCAATTAAATATTTAATGCAAGAATAAAACAAAAACTAAATAAAGGGAAACGAAAGAAAAAGAGAAAGAAAGGGAAGAGAGAGAGAGAGAGAAGAGGAGGGGCTCAGATGCTATGGCAGCAGCAAAGCTGCTGCTAGTTCGAGTATGGCAACTACAGGAACAGCTGCTATGGGCTGGGGAAGCTCACGTACAACAGCAAGAAGGGGAGTCTCGGTCAACAGTAGGTAGTAGGAACTTCAGCAGCAAGTGAGGGAGGAGGAAGCAAAAGCAGCAAGGGAGACTGGCCGCAGGGGAGTCTGGAGCACCAGCAACTCGAGTGGCTGGTCATGAATTAAAGTCGATAGAGCAGGAACAGGGGAAAACAGCAGCAGCCGTAGATGATGGCTCCCAATGGCACCGTAGCAGGTCTCCAGTAAGGGTCTCGGTGGCTTTAGCAACTGCAGCAGTAGCAGCGGCAACTAGGTGCCACGCAAAGTAGAGGGAGAGAGGAGAGGGGAAAGGGAAAAGAAAAGAGATTGAGAGGGATGAGCCGAGAAAGGGGAGTTGAAGCTGTGTGGCCAAGAGAATTAGAAAAAATAGAGAGAAGAGAAGAGAAAGGAGATAGTCGAGAGGAGAGGAAGAGAAGGGAAGGAAGAAGAGGAGGAAGGAGAGGAGGGTGAGGCACTCGGGTGTAAGGGAAAAAAAGAGAAACTATATAGGGAGAGGAGGGAATGCCCTATGCCAACCCAGCAAGGGATCCGGACCCGGTTGCATGGTTGGGTCACATCAAGGTAAGTTTTATATATATATTTCTTTTGCTTCTCCTTTCCTTCTTTGTTTTGTTTCCTAGTGAATGAGGGCGATTTTGACCATCTTAGAGCTCATATCCCTCGAAACTTAAAACATGGAAGTTTTAGATAATCTTCTCATCTTTCTCCCGAATTTCAAATTGTCTCGATCGAAGCTTAGTTGAAAAAAAAATACCAAAAATTTTACTCAGTAAAACCCAAATATTATAAATAAGACACACTGTTAAAATATTGAGAACCATTAGATATTTAATTAAAAATATAAGTCTCAATGCATGAATTAAACCACCTAATTACGTAATTTAAGTGTGTAATCGTTGGTCTTGAAATTTCCTTTAAGAATTATACTCCTATCTTCATTTCTTGTAAAACTAATAAGAAAATTATGTCAGCTGAACTTCTATTATCTATCAATATCCTTCTTAATCGATAATTGGCAATGAGTAATGACATTGTGTGGCTGTTGAATTCCTCTCAAATCTTCTTCTATGAGGGTAATAACCTCAGCAAATTTTTCTTGACTCTAAATGTGGTTATCAACCAGGAAAACTTACTTTGCATACCTTTTACTTACACCTCCACTAGCTAGTCCTTTGAAAATCACGACAATTTTTTATACAACCCACTTTTCTTTTTTAGCAGCTTGTTGTTTTTTCAAATTACGTGCCTCGGCTCAATAGTTGTTCCTTTTTACAAATTTTGACAAGTGTCCTCACTATATTAGAGCTTCAATTTTGTCTTTCAGATGGACACATTCCTCCATATGCCTATGGTCTCTATGGAACTTGCAAAACTTTGAGGTGTTTCTTTTGTACATGAGATCCACATGGATTCTCCTTCGAACTGCTAGATGATTTATTAATGTCCTATTTTTTACCTTCTTTAACTGCTTCACCAACCTCTCATGGGTTCTTCCTTAATCTCTTCTAAATTGATATTCTTTTAGGCTTGTAATCAGCTCACCAATATTAGCTAGGGGCTTCTTTCCCAACGAATTTAAGAAATCCCTTAGTTGAAAAGCTATTGTCAAAGCCAATACTGCTACCTCGTGATCTAAGTTTCGGATTTCTAAAGTTGCATTGACAATGCAATGAATGAACTCCTTTGATATTTCTTTCTCCCTTTGAATAAGACTCATCAAGTGGGCTAAGCTGCTCCATCTTGGGAAAAAACCTAATTGAGTAAGGCTTTAGAGTTTGGTACCATGCTTTGGCATTCCCCTTTAGAGTCGCTGCAAATGCTCGAAGAATGATTGCATCAGGCACACCTTACAATTGCATTAATACCGTAAAAGTGTCAAGGTGGTATAAATGATCTGATAACCCATCATACCCTTCAATGCTTGGAATCTTAAACTTACTTAGCAAAGGAATCTCCATTACCTCTTTTGTAAAAGAGGGGTCTAAGGGTTTGGTTGGCATCTCCCTTATGGAGGGACGGTTGCGCACCTCATTCACTAGTTTCTTTAGCTGGTCAATTTTCCTTAACTTTTCCTCAAGCTCCTAAAATAGCTACTAAAAACTATCCATAATGTTAGCATCTTCTATCTCTTTTGTAAATTCTAACACATTTAGAGCAACTTCTTCAGGTATCACCACCTTCCCACTGGATGCTACTTCTATCTGGGTGGCTTATGGAGTACGCTCTGTATAATCCTTCATTTTTCTGATGCAGGATCTTATTGAACATGTCTTCTACCCTCTTTTGGAAAGGCAAAAATTTTCGTAGGGGAAAAATTGGTGATGAGTTGTTTGCTAGGGTGAAATGAATCAATTAAGGTGATTAATCCCCAACAAAAGGTTCTAACTTAGAATTATATGACATGGTCATGATCAAAGATAGTGTAAAGACCTAGAAAATATAATAATAAAAATAAAATGGGAAAAGTGGAATCTTGGCTGGAGGAGGAGAAAACTGGCGATGGTTTTGGGATTTAACTGCGGGACGGTAAATGATAAACAGTAATTTCAAGCCGGTTAAACAAAAAACCAGTGAAGGTTTTCTGAAAGCTAGACAAAATCAGCGACAATTTTTGTTAGTCATGCTGAAGATATATATTAAAAATTTAAACACACTCTCTCTCTTCTCCCAAATCCTACGAACCCTCTTCTAATTTTCTTCGATTCCAGCTCCTTTAAAGCTAGATTGAAGATTACGAACCACCATGGGGTTCTTGGAAAGATTCTCTACAACATAGGCGGAGCGGAATTTCAATTTGGGGTTCCAGGGCACCATCCCAAAATTGAGGTAAGGAGGTAATTTGAGTGTTTATGGGTTTTTTATCTGAATAATTGGATGTATAGGCCTAGAAATGTGAATATGAATATAGTTCTGGGGTTGAACTAAGGAATTGTAATTTTGTGAAATACAGGGTTATGGTGTAAAAGCTACAAGCATGTGTTAGAGTTTCAGCGGGTATTTTCCCAAGAAATAAGGTAAAAATAATAATATTTTTTTGGTTGATATTCAGTAAATAAACTGGGAATATGCGGGTTTGGGAAAAAGGTGAATACGATAATTCTAGAAAATTCTGTTGATTGACTAGGGAATATATGTGGAATTTCAGGGTGTTGAAATTGCAAATGCTGCAAGTGGGAAACAGAAAAATAATAAACAGTCCTCTGAAAGTCAGGGGTTTGGGCTGAGTTGTAGTCAACATAGTTATGGGGTGAGGTTTGGGTTGAGTTGTAGATTCCTCAGCATTTTGGTATTTTTGAGGAAATTTGTACATATATGTTTATGGTGGATCTATAGTACTCTAGTATTGTGTATTTAGGGTGATGGTTTGGATATTTATGATTTTCGCTGCATAGGTATTATATATGAAATGCATAGTTAACCCCGACACCCACTCTGGGCCCTATGATGATGATATGTATATGTATACGGGGTATCAGAGTTATGAAATATAACTTAACAGTGTAAAGAAAAAAAATTATATGAATTTTTGGGTTGTTACAATTTGGTATCAGAGCCTAGGTTGCTAGGTTTTATAGACTATAAAGTACAGTGGAAAATAATACTAGAGTATAGGAATAGATCAAGAATTTGGGTGAGTTAATGTTAGGGAAAAATTAAGATTAGTATTTAGGGTTTTGGTTTAGTGATCGGGAAACAGGATTTCCAAAGTGGTTTCTGTGTCTTTCTTGAGGTAACGATTTCAGGAAAGTCATAGTAAACTATTGTCAGGTTGTGTTTCTTAATTACTGGACTGAATCTTAAATTGAGAATAAGGGCGTTTGGTTAATTGAGGATATAATATTTCAGTTATATAAATATGTTAGTTAAGTTATGTAAACAAGGTCCTCAAACTATGTTTAACTTCTTTTCTGGATGGACCCTAGGGGTAGTAGTGCCCACGCCAGTGGTGATAATGGTGCAAGCCCCTCTAGTGCAGGTGGTGGTGATTCAAACGTAGTTCTACGTAGTGTGGCTCAACAGGTTATGGCTGAGATTGAGCAGAGCGTCAGAGAGTAGGGAGGCCCATTGACATATTAGGGTTGTACCATTGAGAAATTTACTAAAATGAATCCTTTGTCATTTTCGGGGGGAGCCAACTCTACAGTTGCTGAAAATTGGGTGCAAGAGATGGAGAAAATATTGATTGTACTCCATTGTATGGATGAACAAAGGGTTCTCTATGCTACCTATAAATTGACAAGTGAGGCTGAGAGATGGTGGACGACTACAAGATTATTGGAGGAGCAGAGACGTGTACCAGTGGCTATGACATGGTGCCGATTTAAAGAAATTTTCTTTGATTGCTATTTTCCTGCCATCGTTAGAGAGGCTAAGGTAGTAGAATTTATGAAATTGACTTAGGGAAACCTTACTATTTAGCAGTATGCAACGAAGTTCATTGAGCTTTCACGCTTTGCCCCCTATGTCGTCTTAGATGAGATTAAAAAGGCGAAGATGTTTGAGAGGGGCTTGAGGCAGGATATCTACAAGAAGGTGGCGGTCCTAAAAGTACAAGAATTATCTAAATTGGTGAATAGGGCCATAGTGGCAGAGGAGAGTAGCCAGGGGGATGTGGGGACCCCGAGTCAGAGAAAGAGGCCCACGCCTCGGGGATTTCGGGCATCGCCTAGTTGAGGCCCTAGGAGGGGAGATAGGTATGGAAGAGCTCAGAGATAGGAGAGGGGATATTATGGGTACCAGGCGAGCAGGCATACTCTAGTTTCCCCATATACAGTAGGAGACATGTGGGAGCATGCCATTTGGGAAACAATGTTTGCTACAGATGTGGTAGACCTAGACACATAGCGCGGGAGTGTCATTGGCCATCGAACAGTGCACCAGCCCCTAGACAAATCCAAAAACATAATCAGGAACCCAGGGGTGGCGGCCAGTAGAGGAACACAGCCCCGGGGAGGGTTTTTGCATTGACGTCGGGAGACACTGAGACTGTCGAAGATGTCGTGACAAGTATTTTTACTGCTTTACCATATAAAGTTATTGTTTTGTTTGAAACAGGTGCCACCAATTATTTTGTATCATCGAGATATGATAAATTATCTAGGGCTGAGACATAGATGTTAGATGTTGAGTTGTCAGTAGCCACGCCGACTGGAGCAATAGTGAGGTGTAAAAAAGTTCTTAGAAACTATCCGGTGGGAATTCAAGAGAAAGTGTTACTAGCCAATCTCGTGGTATTAGACATCTAGGGGTTCGATGTGATATTGGGTATGGACTGGATGGTAGCTAATTATGCCAATATTAATTGCCATAAAAAAAGAAGTGATCTTTAGACCCCCCAAGTGAGCAAGAATTCAGATTTTTGGGTTCACGTGTGCACACCTCACCACAATTAGGGTCAGCTATTCAGGTGAGGAGGTTGTTTCAGGGTGGTTGTCAGGGATATGTTGCTTATATAAAAGAAACGCCAAAGGAAGAATTGAAACAGGCTGATATTCTAGTAGTTAGAGAATTTCCAAATATTTTTCCAAAATAATTACCTGGGTTACCACCAGATCAAGAGATAGAATTTGCTGTGGATTAACTACCAGGGTTAGCACCAATATCTAAGGCACCCTACAGAATGGCTCCAGCTGAACTGAAAGAAATAAAAAATTAGTTGCAAAAGTTGTTGGATAAAGGATTCATCAGGCCTAGCGTGTTGCCCTAAGGAGCACCAATTCTGTCCGTGAAAAATAAAGATAAGACTATGAGGATGTGCATTGATTATAGAGAGATAAATAAAGTGATAGTCAAGAATAAATATCGTTTTCCCAGAATTGATGATTTATTTGATCAGCTCCAAGGGACCCAGGTCTACTCCAGGAATAACCTTCGGTCAGGATATCATCTAGTGAAAGTTAAAGTAGAGGATGTTTTGAAGATAGCTTTCCATACCAGGTATGGGCACTATGAATTCTTGGTAATGCCGTTCAGATTGATTAAGGCACTGGCAGCGTTTATGGACCGAATGAATTGGGTGTTCCATCAGTACTTGGACCAGTTTCTTGTGGTATTTATTGATGATATACTAGTCTATTCAAAGAATTTTGAGGAGCACGAGCATCATCTGAGGTTGGTATTGGAAGTATTAAGGAAAAAGAAGCTCTACGCTAAATTCAAGAAATGTGAATTCTAGCAGAGGCAAGTCACTTTCCTTAGGCATGTGATATCTGGGGATGGCATATTAGTAGACCCGAGTAAGATAGAAGCAGTGATGAATTGGGTGAGATCGGGGAATGTACAGGAGATCAGGAGTTTCCTAGGTCTGGTAGGGTACTACACGTGTTTTGTGGATGACTTCTCCAGATTATCGGGTCCACTGACACGACTCACGAGAAAAAAATGTGAGATTTGAATGGACCGACGAGTATGAGCAGAGCTTTTAGGAATTGAAGCAACTGCTGGTCACTGCACCGATATTAGCTATTCCATCAGGAGAGGATGGATTTGTTATATATAGTGACGTGTCCTAGAAGGGACTCGGTGCATGTTGATGCAGCATGGGAGGGTTATTGCTTACGCTTCCTAGAAGCTTAAAGAGTATGAAAAGAACTACCCGATACATGATTTAAAGTTAGCTACAGGTGTGTGTGCTCTAAAGATCTGGAGGCATTATCTTTATGGTGGGAGATGTGAGATCTTCACTAACCATAAGAGTTTGAAGTATTTCTTCACCTAGAAAGACCTGAATATGAGGCAGAGAACATGGCTAGAACTCATTAAAAATTATGATTGCATTATCAGTTACCACCTAGGGAAAGCAAACGTGGTGGCTGATGCTTTTAGCCGAAAATCAGTGGGAGCAATACTATTAGTAGTGGAGATTCAGCATCCGATTTGGATGGACTTGGATAGGCTCAGTGTGGAGTTAGTAGAAAATGATCACCAAACATTTATTGCAAACCTAGTGTTACAGCCTACCTTGCAGGAGAGGATTAAAGTTGCTAAGAGGAATGATGCAGAGTTAGTAGAATTGATAAATAAAGTGCCAGATGGATAGGGGGAAGAGTTTAGTATTTTAGATGATGGAGCTCTGAGGTTCCATGCCAGGCTATGCGTACCTGCAGATGCTGAGATTAGGAGGGATATTCTAGAGGAGGCGCATAGATCCCTTTACACGGTGCATCTAGGAAGCACTAAAATGTATCGAGACCTCCGAGAATCTTTCTGGTAAAGCTGTATGAAGAGGAAAATAGCAGAATTTGTGGAGAAGTGTTTGACATGCCATCAAGTAAAGGCTGAGTACCAGAGACTGACAAGACAGTTACATCCCTGAGTGGAAGTGAGACCATATATCTATGGATTTCGTCACAAGTTTACCACCAGCGCTGTATGGATAGAATGCTATTTGGGTGGTCGTTGATTGATTGATGAAGATTGCTCATTTTCTCCCTATTAAAGTTAGCTACCTTATGAACTGACTGATAGAATTATACATTTAGGAGATAGTTAGCCTCCATGGTGTGCCAGTATCTATAGTTTCCGACTGAGACAAACGATTTACATCACAATTTCGGAGGAGTTTGTAGGAATCTCTGGGGTATCAGTTAGCATTTAGAACGACATTTCATTCTTAGACTGATGGGCAGACAAAGAGGACAATCCAGATACTTGAGGATATGTTACAAGCATGCGTGCTAGATTTTAGGGGTAGTTGGACCTAGTATATGCCATTAGTTGAGTTTGCGTATAATAACAGCTACCATGCCAGCATCGGGATGGAACCATATAAGGCATTATATGGTAGAAGGTGCGTTCTCCACTATACTAGGATGAAATGGGAAAGAGGTGAATTTTGGGACCATAATTGGTGCAGCAAGCGTATGATAAAGTCCGACTTATTAAATACAAAATCAATGCAGCTCAGAGTCAGTAGAAAAGTTACGTAGATACTCACCGCCGAAAGTTGAAATTTGGTATGGGAGACCATGTATTTTTTAGAGTAGCACCGCTGAGAGGAGCTATGAGATTCGAGAAGAATTGTAAGCTGAGCCCTAGGTTTATTGGCCCATTTGAGATACTTAAGAGAGTGGATTTAGTCACCTACAGGCTAGCTTTACTGCCAACTTTATCTAGGATTCATGGCGTATTCCGTGTTTCCATATTGAGGAAATACGTTCTAAACCCCTCCCACGTGATCAACTACGAGGAAATAGAGCTTAAAGATACTTTGGCATATGAAGAAATACCAGTGCAAATTTTAAATAGAAAAGAACAGGAGTTGTGCACCAAGAAAATTCTACTAGTAAAAGTCATGTGGAGGAATCATGCAGCGGAGGAAGCCACGTGGGAGCTAGATGAGGAAATATGACAGAAGTACCCGCATTTATTCAGTGGGGATCCATATTAATCATAAAAGGTAAGGAAATGGTTTAGGTGAGGTAAGTATAGTTTTGATTTTTTTTTTTTTTTATACAGGGCAGGATAATGTATGTATAATTGTGTTTTGGTTTATAAGGTATAGTGAGTTTTGGGAGAATTGTGGTTAGTTTCTGCAATATCTCAAAACCATATATGTAACAACGATATTCCTCCGCCATAAGTGAGAGTAATTAATAAAATAAGTAGCGAATTTTTCCTCAAATGATGGTGTACATGTATAGCCAACAATTTCGAGGACAAAATTTTTAAAGGAGAGGAGAATGTAGAGACCTGGAAAATATAATAATAAAAATAAAATGGGAAAAGTGGAATCTTGGCTAGAGGGGGAGAAAATAAGGGACGGTTTTTTGAAGGAGGAAGAAAATCAGTGATGGTTTTGGGATTTAACAGCATAATGGTAAATGGTAAACGGTAATTTCAAGCCAGTTAAACAAAAACCGGTGACCGTTTTCTTAAAGATAGACAAAATCGGCAACAGTTTTTGTTAGCAGCGCTGAAGATATATAAGAACTGAGAGCTCATTTGGAATTTAAAAATTTAAACACACTCTCTCTTATCCCAAACCCTACGAACCCTCCCGACTCCGTTAAAGCCCATATTGACGATTAGGAACCACCACAGGGTTCTTAGGAAGATTCTCTACAACGTAGGCGGAGCGGAATTTCAGTTTAGGGTTCTGGGGCACCATCCCAAAATTGAGGTAAGGAGGTAATTTGAGTGTTTATGGGTTGTTTACCTGAATAATTGGATGTATAGGCCTAAAAATGTGAATATGAATATAGTTCTAGGGTTGAACTAAGGAATTGAAATTTTGTGAAATACAGGGTTATGGTGTAAAAGTTGCAGGCATGAGTTAGAGTTTTGGCGGGTATTTTCCTAGGAAATAAGGTAAAAATGATAATATTTTTCTGGTTGATATTCAATAAATAAACTAGGAATATGCGAGTTTGGGAAAAATGTGAATACAATAATTCTGGAAAATTCAGGTGATTGACTGGGGAATATATGTGGAATTTCAGGGCGTTGAAATTGCGAACACCGCAAGGGGAAATAAAAAAATAATAAACAATCCTCCAAAAGTCAGGTAAGGGAAATACGTTATGCCAGTTAAGTTAGAAATTTTACCAATAAAGCATAATATTTGATTATGAGTTACAAAGTATGATTTTTGAACAGATCAAAGCATGAAAATTATATAATATTGTAGACTATATTTAATGAGTTTTATTTAGTTGTGTGGCATGAGTAATACTGGAATATTACAAACTTTATGCAGATTTGCAGAATTATGATTATATGGATTTTACAGAATTACGCTATACAGATTATACAGCTTTATTTACAGAGCTATGACTATATGGTATTTTACAGAGTTATGAATGTACAGTGTTTTACAAAATCATGATTATACGGAGTTTTTATAGAATTATAATTATACATAGTTTTACAGAATCTTGATTATACAGAGTTTTACAGAATCATGATTATATAGAGTTTTTACAGAATCATGATTATACAGAATTTTACAGAATGGTGATTATACAGAGTTATACAGAACGATGATATCCAGATTATAGAACCATGACATACAGAAATAGAGTTGATACAAATATACAGTTATATTATAGCGTCATGGTTAATATAGAGAATTACAACATCATGGCAAATACAGTTGATACAGAATCATGGTAAAACCGATAGATATTATATATAAATAGTATTATATAGTATCAGACCCTGATGGAACAGAACAGTTTACAGAGCATGGTACCATAGCTATACAGTATAGACAGTGCAACCATATATCTCAGATAGAGTATGGTGTTGAATGCCGATTGTGCCACAGGTAGAGTAGAGGCTTCCTAGCGTCTAGACCAGGTGGAGCAGGCCTTTCGTGCTACAAACATATACATAAATACAGTTAGACTAGCACTGGTAGGCCAACCAGTGTTTAGTCCCGCCTACGAGCCGCACAACCCTGTCATGAGGGGTTAAATCATGACATATAGTCATCCAAGGAAGTTTTCAGAATTATACACATATATGGTATACACAGAAAACAGATATTATATGTATATATAGAAGTATGATTGAATAATTAACTCAGAATTACTGTATTTTAAATGACATAGATATGAGTTATAGTACATATACTTTTACATGATATCTCATTTATAGTTTTAATATAAAGTTATGTTTTGTGTATAAACTCATATGCCACACACTAGTAATAACATGTTTCTCCTTACTAAGAGGTGTCTCACCCAACAATATAAACATTTCAGGTAACCTAGAGAGACGTACAGGGCTGGTTCAGAGATAGAGGAGACAGCTGAGTCAACATAGTTCCGAGGTGAGGTTTGGGTTGAGTTGTAGATTCCTCAACATTTTGGGATTTTTGGGGAAATGCGTACATATATGTTTATGGTGGATCTGTGGCACTCTAGTGTTGTGTATTTAGGGTGATGGTTTAGATATTTATGTTTTCCGCTGCATAGGTATTATAAAACAAATGCACAATTTACCACGGCAACCACTCTGGGCCCGTGATGACGATATTTATATGTATACATGGTATCAGAGTTATGAAATATAACTTGACAGTGTAAAGAAAAAAAAATGGTATGAATTTTTGGGTTGTTATAGATAGAAATCCTCTCATTTCCTGAAGACGAGGCCAACTGTTGCTGCCAAAAATTTGCTTATTGATGTAGACTAATCTTTGACCATGACCACCTACAAGGAATCAAATAAGATAGGCTTGGAGGGCATGGGTTGTACTGTAGGGAATCATTATGATGCCTAAGTCAGGGACTATGAGAGGATAATATTGTAATAGTAAGAAAGAATGTATGAGAATGAGATGTTTACCTTCTCTTCATAAATCCCTTTTATCGTTGAGGATGGTATGCCCCTAGTAAATTTGGCATTTATTTGCTAGTTATTTTGATGGTAGGGAGTTTCATCTTGGTTTAATGGTAAAAATTGAAGTTAATTGTTAAACCTTGATTTTCGACTTTCATTAATTTGTTTTTCCAATCTTACTTTTATGTCATATCAATTTTAATAATACTAGCATGTGTATCCCATTGGGGGGGGGGGGGGGGGGAGCCAACAAAGGATGAAAATTGGGAGTGAGGTATTGAATAAATCTTAACAAAAGATAAACCTTGGCAAAGAAGAACAAGAAGAAGAAATTTGTGTCTACAGCACGTTCATGTTTGTGTGTGCGTGAAAGAGAGAGAGAGAGAGAGAGAGAGAGAGAGAGAGCCAGTGAATAAATGAATGAATGAATAAATGAAAGTAAGAATATCGAGAAAGGGGATGATATTTTAGATGGACAAAATAAGAAGAAATTGTAAGAAATCCACGTGCAAAAACTTATAATATGTAATTGCAAGTAAAAACTCACATTTAAGTCTTATTAATCTATAAGAAGATATCTTATAATGAATCTTGCATATGCTTATCATTTATAATTATCATGACACATTTACAAAATGTTATCATGACTCAAACAAAGTTTATAAGAAATAAAAATATTCAATTGAGTTAGTTTTTATGCTTATATTCGAGACTAATTTAACTACTTCAAAACTTGTGCGACTATTTAATATCGAGAATACGAACTTTTCTTAGCTTTAAAAACTCTTGCACAAATGTTCTCCAATGTCTATAGTCTCATTAGGTCCTTTTATATATATATATTATTATAAAGAACATAGTATTAAAAGTGAGAGTGTGACATTATCCATTAAAATTTATGGTTGGCTACTATTATTGCTATTATTCATTACTCTTCTATGGGCCACTCACTAATAATAATTAAACAATAATTGATCTTGAAACTTTACTAACTTGTAGACAATTACTACCAAACACTCATGAGAATAAAAATTCTTTCAAATACTATTTTAGTGTGTATTTGTTTTTTGATTTGAAATCTCTTTGGAGATTACAAGCATTTGGTAATCCTAACCACAAAATTGTACTTCAAACTATTTGGTAATGGTCCAACTTTCTTGACTTTCAATTGTAGAAAAATAATATAATCCCAAACATTACCACCTACTAAAAGTTTTAAATTGTAATTTGATTCTAACAAATCAATATCAATAACAACAATAACAACAATTATTAATTGTAACCACACTACCACATAATAAAAAAGTAACTATATTGTAGAATTATCAATAAATTAATTATACTTTTGAAAATAAGGATTTTGAGTATTGGATTTAAATTTGTATGGAGTTAGACAAAGGTTGTATTAAATTATAAAAAAATTCTTTTAAACAACAACAACAACAAAACTAAACCTTAAGTTCCACTAGGTAGGGTCGGTTATACGAATCTTTTTCTGTCAATTTATGTGATCATGTACCATTTTGATAGATTTAGGAATATTAAATATTTATTCACTATTTCATTTCTAATTATTTTAGGTCTATCCCTACCACTTCTAATGTTTGAAATCTACGTTATCAAACACTACCTAAATGCTATTGATGATTCAATTTAAAACCCAACTATTGATGTATTATCTACCGTATCTTAGTTTCAAATTCACACAAATATAAATCAAGACTCAACCGATACTCTCAAACATTGCTTAAGCATGATTTGATATAAATTTTTTTTTAAGTAGAACCTTTTCAAGTGGCTAAACCCTAGCCCTAGAACATCAAAAGAAAGGAAACAAAAAATAAAAAATAAAAAATAAAAAACAAGGCCTACTTCAAGCAATGGCCTTAAAAGGTGACAACCAAAAATAATTAAAAGTTTGGAGGCATGTGATTTAGTGGAGGGGTAGCTTTTGTAAACAAAGCCCGGACTTTGAGGCCATTTCACGTGGCCGTCCATTTTTCAACACTACTAATTGCCGGATCAAACTCTTTAAACAACACTTTCATATGCCGCCAATTTATTACTATTAATATTATTATGGAAAGGAAGGGATGCATGTGGTGCCGTCTAGGCCCGAACTCTTTGAAGTTTGAACTAATAATTTCATAAAGGGCAAACGGCGCTGCCCACTGCCCCTATTTTTAGGGTAGTGGCCTTGGGAACCTCTCCCCCTCCCTGGAATCTCTACACGTTTTCTTCTGTCCACAAACTCTTTACCCTACTTCTCCATTCACAACTTAAAACTTGATAAAGAGCCTTGGCCCTTGAGATTGATGCTAGTTTGTTTAGTGATTTAGATCCGTTGGCTTCCTATTAATCCGTAAAAATTAACAGTTGGCACGTTCATCAGATAGTTTTCATTATTATATTTACTAAAATAATGTTTGAGTACGTGAAATTCAGTACTTACTTGGATTTGATTGTATTTAGAAAAAAATGAAATATAATTTTGTCCTAACTATGATCCAAATCTACACAAGATTTGAACTTTATGATCCCAAATGCATGATAATATTATCTATCTATACATAGACTTCAAGTTTCGAATTTAAATTCGTATGAATTTAAATGAAATTGAATACAATCTTGTTTTGTATTCTTTCAAATACACCTAAATTTAAATTCGATGCTTGAGATCCATGTATAAAATCAAGCATATGCTTCGCATATTGGGCTCCTGCACATGGGTATGGTCGTCATTTAGAATATAAATTTCAAGTTTTGAATTTTGACATATATGAGTTTGAGCGAATTTCAACATAATATTATAACGCATTTTATTCAATTCTACTCAAATCAAAATTTAATGCTCGAAATCCAAATCCCAAAACTCGATAAAGGAAGGAAAAATATAAAAGAGACTTGTTTCTCCTAAAGTTTCGTGAAAAGACAGAAACCATCCCTCTGATTTTTAAAATTCTACGTACCTTTCCTAAAGTTTTACGAAAGAATGTACACCTTCGGTGAAGTTTTAAAGTCTCACAGATCTCTCTTGAAGTTTGATAAATAGGCATAAATTTCTCCTTATATCGAGGAAATAAATGTTGAAAACCAATGATAGTGAAACTATGGAATTTTCAAAACTTAAGAGTAGGTTCGTGACTTTTTTTCAAGGCTAGGGAAGTTATGTGAAAATTTTAAAACCATAGTAGAGATCCATATCTTTAACTTTGCCAAACACTCAATGTCTTTGTTAATGAGGTGAAAAAAAAAAGAGATAAATACAACTTATTTTCTCCCTAAAACGTAGCAATAATTTTATATGAAAAAAAAGGAAATAAAAGTAAATTTTTTTTTTGCTATATATTTTCTTAATATTAAACAATATTTAAAATAATTTTTTCAATATAAATGAAAATTAAGAATAATCAAATACTAATGATGTATAAAATTAAACTTTTATTTATTAATTTATTGTATATTTTATTTTTTTTCTCACTTTTTTTAATGATCAAATATAAAAAAAAATTTCTATATATTTTTTTTGAATTCTAAACAAGGCCTAAAACATACAGCTATTTTTTTTCTTTTGTGAGGGGGGGGGGGGGGGGGGGGGGGGTGTGTGGGAGGAGTTAGAATGGGTTGACTGTTGTACCAATTGATTCATGGACAAACAATTTTTAAACATTATTTTTGTTACTAATGTATAAGATCCACTTCGAATGCATTATGCCCTTCATTGCCAAAAATATTAATATTAAATCTCAACAAACATATATATATATGTACTACACGTGTCTGCATACGAATTTAGTTTTAAAACTATTGAGAATTTGAGTATTTGTTTTTTTTTTATTTTTGGCTCGAGTCCACACATGAATTATTAAATATTATATCTCACACTTAAGTGTTGCCCCAAATAGTAACCCAAAAAGGGAGGTAAATTAAGTTTAATTAAAATTATGTGCTTAATTATCAAATTTACGCAAAAAGAAAAATGCACACATCAAAAAATTAAACTAAGAGTAGGGAGGAGAGAAATGCAAACTGTAACACCCCGACCCGCCACGTGGGGTTTGGAGTGCTAGTAAAACATATAAACCCTATGATACCATAATACTACCACCCACCCTAACCAAGAAAAACCGGGTGATCCTGTTATTACTAAAAATAAAACTATACAATGGAAGAAAATACCTCAATCATATTACCAGAGTTCTAATTGTTCCCAAATACATATATAAAACTACCTGTCTATATAAATAGCTGGTGGTTCACCTGCTCTATTTATTACCCCCCAAAGTCTAATCCCTGCCCTGTAGTAAGTTAAGCACGGTTCCCTAAAGGACATGGAAAAATGAGATGGATAATGGGGTGAGACACTTCTCAGTAAGGGAGATTGGACTATTGTCAGCGTGTGGCTAACGTGAGTTTTAGTATGAATAAAATATCCTCATACATTTAACTATATCTAAAATGACATTTTTAAAACTATACTGAACTATATCTCTAGAAATACATAAATTCTAAATAAAATATTGTCAACTCAATATAACTCATTTATAGCAAATTTGCCATTATATGTATGAAAGAAAACACTATGTACTGCTAAATTATCGTCATCATGCTTTCTCCTCAACATGCTTCCCCCCATGACGGGTTGTGCAGTCTGAAGGGTAGACTTAACATATGATCGGCCGACCATAGCTAAGTTAGAAAAAGGAAGTAAGTACGATTGTGTTTACCCTTAACCCGAAACTGCATTGGGAAGGGTCACCCGAAATTGCACTAGGTGGGGTCCCAGGCACTTCCTCGGGGTAGTACTGTACCCAAGTCTCCAACCGACTATCCTGCATCACACTTCCATCCCCGTGTGATTTTCACTCACTGCCAACACATAGCTATGGTACCGTACTCATAATATCATCTTATATCCTTAGAGTTCTTAAATTATATATGACAATTTACATAATAAAATAGAAATCATAATTCATTTCTATAAATATGTATAAAACATAAGTTGTTCGTTATTCTATAACATATCTGTCATATCCTGCTTCAGTATAAAAATCGGCGTGTTATAACCCGGTCTCTAGCCGTCATATCACATCGCGGCTTATAGCCGTCATATCACATATCGGCCTATAGCCATCACATCACAATAGTTTACATAGTCTATTTATTTACATCAATTTAAACCATACTTATGCCACACAATTTTTCACTTGATAAATCATATAAGGTAAACTGTCTGAGAAAATCTATAAGTTGCTGAAAGCGGGGGTATGAGTATCTCTAGGGTTTTATTTAACTTAAACTATACATTTTACTAAAAATAGAAGATGTTTAACTTATTCACTTCAGTTTTCCCCAAAAACATATGTTGGCCTAACAAAGCTTTCACATCTTGTTTTGATGGTAACAAATAAAAAAAAAGTTATAACGTGTTTGTGTTCAAGTGATGATATTTCTGGAACTTTAAAAAGCCAAGATTCAATGAACTTTCTAAAGATCACTAAGGCCTCAAAAGTATAATTCATAGTTCAAAGAGATCCTAAAGAAGCTCAAGCAATACCGAAATGTACAAAGGATGATGAAACTAAAGCTAATTCAAGTTAAAGTTCAAGGAAACACAAAGTGAACATGACATGAAGGACTTCAAGCTTAGAATATAGGGCTTTAGGACATGAAATGTAAGTACTTCACAAATGAAATATCATGAGAAACTATTTTGAAGCTTATTAGGTTTATTATGGACTTAGAGACCTTATTTTTAAAACCCCGAAAAATGTTTTATAAAGTAATTAAAGTAAGAGAGTAAGTTGTGTTTGAAAACAAATCTGAAAATCATATTTTTGTCTGTCCAGACGACTAAAGGTTCACTTTAGAAGTCTGAAGAATTTCCTTAGATGGCTAAAGATTTTATTCAAACGGTTGAAGAATTTCCTGAACAGATTCTGAAGAGGCAGTATACCCTCAGACGTATGAACAAGATCTTCAGACGGCTGACCCTATATCAATTCAAATTCTTTAGAGTTTTTGAATTGATCAGACGACTGAACCCGAAGGCCTAGACGACTGAACACTGTTAACGGTTAGAAATTTTAAAAGTTTTAAAATTCTAATGCAATTTCTTGTGTTCCAAATTTTATGAAAACTTGGGAAATACTCCAAGTAATCTTGGGCAACATGAACACACTTCTCTTAGCCTATAAATACATGTGTTTAGAAGATCAAACTTACCAAGAAATTGAAAACTCTCACAAAAGCTGAAAGCTCTCTAAATTCTCTCTTGCTCTCGCTCTTGCTGATCTGATTTGCTGAGAATCCCCAAAGTACTGATCATCCTTCTCTAGTGTTTTGAGTTCTTAATTCTCATTTGAAGGAGATATTGGTGAAATCAGTCTTGAGCTTTAATCTAAATTCTTTTGATATTTTACATTGAAGTATATAGTACTGAAATTGTACTAACTTGCTCTTTTTGAGAGTGTTTCTTGTACATAGAAATCTTTATTGATTCTCTTGTAGATTTATGATTCCAAGGTTCGTTTAGATCGTTGTACCAAGTGTGGGGTATCACTTGGAGAGGTGTAGCTCTAGCCTATTGAAGGAGTGACCGAGTGTGGGGTATCACTTGGAGAAGCGGCGCTCTAGCCTATTGAAAGAGTGTGTAACTATTTTGTTCCGCTCGGAAAGGAACTGGTTTAGTGAATCCTTTGATGATTTGCCAAAGGTGAGGACATAGGTTGGGGATAAGCCGAGCCTCGTAAAAAACATGGTCTCACTCTCTTTCCTTACTCTCTTTAATTTTCAGCAAATATATAAAATACATGGATGTTTTAATTTTCATAATCATATAAACCATGAAGTTTGGAAATTAAATAAACTAAAGTTTAATTTGTTTTTGCGCTTGTGAAAACTGAAAGGGAGTATGTTGGTTGATTAATAAATTTGCCGAAACCATAAGGGAGTACGTTGATTGGTCAACACCCCAAAACATATTAACTGAAAGTTTATTTGAAATCTGAATTTTGGAAAGAGTGTGGATGTTGTATTGATTATTATATTGAGAAAGCTAATACATTCACTACAAGGTTTGAATCAAAATTCATATATACACAGGGCTGCATACAACCAAGCTAAGAATTGCCAAAAGAATTGCATAGCATATCTTGATTGAATATTAAGTGGTTGTTTGATTGGTTACTTATTTGTGGTTGATTGATTTGATTGGTTGATTAAGTTTTGTGGTTGTGGATTGAATAAGAATTAAACATTTGTTGTCTGATTACTAAATCAACAACAAGTTAAAGAATTCATAAAAAGAATTTAAAAGAAATTTTAATAACCCAATTCACCCCCCCTCTCAGGACTACACCTTTGTTTTCTACATATAAATGTCAAAACAACCATTTTCATACACCTGATTTGTTCAGAAATTCATATATACTATGTTAGCTTTGGTGTGATCCCAAGAGGGGGTTGAATTGGGTATTTAAAAACTTTCTAGGTTGATTTCAATTTCACAAGCAGTAATACTCAATCTAGAGTTTGTCTATATACTCATAAACCCAAATGCGCAGATAAATGACATGCAGAAATTAAATCATGCGCAACATTCACACAAATTCTCAATGAAATAGGCACAAGAGTTGTTTGAAAAATTATATAGCTTGTAAAGTATTAGCACACCAAAAATATAACTATAGGAATCTTGCAATGACAATGCAAAGATCCTCAAGCTATTGAGTTTATTCCAACACAAGATTTATTAAACTTAAATCCATGGGATAAACTTTGTTTAATTCCCAAAAATAAATAAATCAATCAAGCAAAAGTAATGGGAGTGTTAAGCAATCTATACTAAGCAATAGCACAACAAAAAGCTCTCACAATGCTAAGATTGATCAAAGGAATGAAGGTATGAAAGTATTTGGAAGTATTATAGGCAAAATAGGATTTTGAGTTTGAGATGATTTCTTACTAATGATTTTTTCTAATCTTATGCTAATCCACGGAAATGAACTCCTATATATAGAAGTAAGGCAACCGTTTAGGACATGTAGGGTATTATTAGAATTGTTTTAAAACAATTTAGAAATTTTAACCTTGTTTAAACATTTTAACCTTAATAAAAAAAAATAAGCAACCCAAGAGTTTTCGGGTGGCTGAACCTTGGTTCGGTTGCTTGAATAGACTCAGTAGAAAAAGTCTTTTTTGGACGTTTTGGTGCCCAAGTGTATGTTCGGTTGGTTGAACTAAGGAGAAAATCATTATGTCCGCATTTTGGTCACACGGTCTATGATTCGTTTAATCGAACTCATGTGCTCGGTCGCTTGGGGTCATTTTGAATGTAAAGTTTGGTTGGCTGAGTTGGTGAGAACGGTCACCTTAGCGGTTTGGTTGCCCGTGGATGGTGCATTCATTTTGGTTTGGTTGCCCGAAACCAAATCAACATGTTGACTTGTCCACGGTTCGGGCGTCTGATGTGTTTTGAACACAACGGGTTCGGTCGCCCGACCTCTCACAGATTTGCCTATTTTAGTCCAATTCAATTCAATTCAATCCTTGATAGTGCAAGTGAAAATGGGGACTATTTGTGCATATGAGTAGGGACCTAAGATCTCTCTATAGTTTATGAGCTTACAATTAGCCTATATGCATGATATGTAGAGATTTATTATAGACATTTTTTCCAAATTACTATTACAGACCCAAATTGAATAATAATGAATTACAATATAAAATGATCTTCAAGATCTTCATGCTCTACTTCATGTGCCATCAAAGTATCTGTGAATATAAACCTGCACATAAACAATATAGCCATCAAATACTTGAGTATTTGTCATTATCAAAACCGGGTGTGACCTATGAGGTCAACACTCTCCCCCTTTTTAATGATGACAAATACACCACACAAAAAGTGGGTATAGCCTAGAAAGGCTCCCCTTGATAATATGCATAATGTAAAAAAAAATCTTTCAATGCAAATAATTTTTCAAGTACTAAGTACTACCCAACTTTTGCCTCTCATCTTTATCTCCCCCTTTTGGCAACAGCAAAAAAGGCTATAAAATAAATAGCCATAGGCATTGGGTATGATACATTAATACACAAGATAAGTTTGGGAAATTTTTTTTAAAAATTTCGACAACTTTCCATTTGAAAATAGGACATTTCCCACAAGAATATCTGTATAAAATTGACCTGATTGAGTTTTAGATTAACAATTTATCCACAACTACCAACTCAAACAATTCAATATAATCAAGACATAAAATAGAGATATAACTTTCTATTATTCAAGAGATAGAATAGGCATACAATGCAAAATGAATGACAAAGATAATCTCAGCAATTAAGCACACAAACAATAAAACTGGTCATTTAAATGATTTAAATGACATGAAAACAAGGTTAGACCATAAATATACACAAACCATTGTAATTGAAACATATCATGAGACCCGTGGAAGATTTGAGTTTAAAGCACACGACATATGATAGAAAATAGTTAGTTTGATCATAAAAACAGTCTAACAAGTTCGCATGCATTTTCATATGAAGTTATCGAACCAGTTATGCGATTTTTTAATATATATATATATATATATATATATATAATAAATATATATCCCCCTTATGATGTTTGCAAAAAGGTACTGGGGGTTGCTTGCTAAAAAGAGATCTTTTAAAATAAGGCACAAGCAAGCATCAATGTTCTAGTTTAGCATTTAGGCATAGTTTCATAAGATATCCAAAATATGACAAGCATATAGATCCTAAAAATTTAAGACAATTTAAATGCAGGATCACTGGCAAACACAAACAACTTGTGGCAAATCAATATATTTTCATTTTAAAATATTCAATAAAATCCTAACAATAAACCGCATGCCACAAAGAGTTCAAGCCAGATCTAAGCTGAAGATATTGGAGAACATAACATAATGGGATTTAATTTTGGATGCTCCCCCTATCGATTTGAATTAATGCTTAGATACAATAAGCCGCTTATACTAGATAGAAAATTATTTCATTATGCCTAGTAGTATAAGCCATCAATCCAAATCTTTAAAATCAACTATACTGAGTATTTGTCAATTACATTTGTCACTTGATAAGTATAGTTGTCCCTATAGACCATAAATGCATCAGAGAGTATATATTAAAACATGCAATAATGTTTATGACCCAAGAACATTCCATATCAAATCATAGAACATCAAGTGCAGGATATAATGTTCAAGGATATCAGAAGAGCCTCAATATTTTGATAAGCGAATTGATGCATATGAGTTCTTTGAGCCTTTTCTATAGGGATGGAGTTCAGATCCCCTAAATATTCTTGATGATTATGTTAGGATGAAATTTAGTATTCAATTAGTTTTCACCTATCCTTTCAAAAATGTTTTATCATTTATTATATCATAATTATCTATGTACAAGGTTTTATTTTGGGAAAATTCTAACGAAAATTCGACAGCATGCCGTCTGTAAATTGGACGTTTTCCTATAAAACCTATACCTAATAGGTTCAAATAAGCAATTTATAATTCATTTCAAGGCACACAAGAACCTATATCCACTACCAGCATGCAATTCTCATCAACTACATCTGTCATGCAGGAGGCATTCTAGACTACGCATACAATCAGGTAGCAATCATCAATTAGTAAAATATAATCTATCCATCAAAGAATATAGATAGCATAACACAAAGGATAGATTTGAGTTTAGTACAGTGCTATTATTCATCGAGACATATAAACTATGATCATGAGAGCATTCAAAGTATATAGCTATCAAATGGAAATTCTCCCCCTTAGTTGTGCACTTAATCATTTTATGCATATTCTTATTTTTCAAATTCTTGAGCCAAGATTTTTAAGATTTTCAATTATTTAAACTTGGCATCGAATGCATAGGCTTCAACGAACCAAAAAGTCACAATTAATATTCTTTCAATGTACAAAGCCTATAACTGCCGCTTTTCTTATAATCTTCAAAATGTGAAAGGCATGGGTTTAAATGACTTTTAGTTTAAAAATGCATATGCTTTGGTCTACTTGAATTTTATGCATTTATCTAGATTAAGACCTAGTGCAACAAACTTAGTCATTCAACTCATTTCTAAGGATATGAAGCTCTAAATGATATAATTTTAAAACTTGAGAGCATTTGAAGGGAAGATAAATAAATACTCTTTGAAAATTTAAATCACTAATGGGTACAAAAGAGTATTTAGGATAGACACAACATTTTTCAAAATATTTCTGTGATGGTAATCATGTCTAGGCTTGGGCAGAGAGCATATAGGATATGTGAATGTTATGAACAATGCTCTTTGGTGATTGGGAGGTATCCTTTAGATATTATCACAATTTGGAACAAGGATACAAACCAAGGAAAGGATGAATCTATACTTGATATGATCGTGGTTTAGTAAAGATTTCCTATAGAGGGATTAAACCAAAATTAAAGGATTTACAATTTAAACTTAAAGGGACCAATCCCCTAGTGGATGTCTCTACTTTGGTTATAGCTATGAGAAGCACTCAATATATATTAGTCATTTATGATCAATAGTGCTTTAAGCCTAGAGTAATGACTTGATCTTGATTTAGGCTTTTCATATTCAAAAATGAGTTTAGGGCATAATGATATATGATATAATTTGGATCCCTAACACTTAATCATGTGCAATGGACAATAGTGGCTTAACTTAAGGTATTATATTTAAGCATGGGTTAAGCATTTAGAAATATTTACCTTGCAATGATGCCTAGTCCATTTGGAAGTGGATGCAGATACTAGGTTTATATATTTTAACTCTAAACCACTCCCTAAAACTACAGCCATCACAACCCCTAAACCTAGAAACTAAGGAAAATTAAATGATTATATAATATTAATTTAGATCCATTTTTCCAAACGTCCTATGTGATTTGCTTTCATGATTATCTATTTCATTTCTTTTTCTAAGCCTCTAGCTCTTCTAGATAGATAAGTGAATTGAATGTGCCACATCAATTTACAAAATAAGAAAATTTTGTATATGCGTGAAGGGATTTGCTTATTTGTTATATTTTTACAAAAAGAGGCAGATGGATGACTGTGGGATTTATGAATAAAGCCTGGACCCTTTTTGAAAAGAATTTCCTTTTTGATTCCAAAGGGTTTATATGATTTTTCTTTTTATTTTTAGTTATGAATATAGTTCTAGAATAATCATCTATTTTCTCCTCTAAGCAGATAATTTTCAATATCTTTTTAATCTTTCTCTTTTCTAGCGTGACATGATGATCTTTCAGATTGCCTAATTATGTTGCCACCCTTTTATTTTCTTTCTTCATGATTTTTTTCCACTTAGACATTCGAACTAGAAGCTTATGCATTTTAAGTAAATTCTTTTCTAGTTCTTCGTAAAATGGCATGCTTTTATTTTTCAAATTAGCACATGATTCAATACAGGAATTATTATGATCATTTTCATATGAATCATTGCATGCATCAATATCACTAGAGACAATAGATGATTCATCATACAATATATAACAATATTTTTCACTCGAATCATCACATGCACCATTATCAGTATTTTCAACAGATGATTCAGCATATAACACATCACAACATTCAGCATAAGAATCATCAATAGTGGTAGAGATAGAATCATATACCTCTACTTCTGTTAATGCAATTACCCTATGATTTACCACTTCCAATTCCTTTGAGCTTGACATTTCCAAAGTGGTGGTCTCCTTTTCCTGGGTCTCTTTATACTTCTTTTCGAGTTCAACCCAGATCTCTCTCGCATTTTTACATTCCATAATTTCATGAAAAATATGAGAATCTAAAGCACAACATAATAAATCCATGGCATATGAATTTGCATGCATTAAACTATTATCATTTTCAACTAGCATACAAGTATCTTTATTAATCACCTACCTAACCCTCCATTCCATAGAATTTATAAAAATGCTCATTCTAATTTTCCAATGGGTGTAGTTAACACCACAAAATAATGGAGGATTAGAAGGTGACTGTCCCTCTCCAAATGGGTATACACCAATGTGAGTCATCCCAATCTTTAGTAAAAACATTTAAGTCAATGCTACAAGGCTCTGATACCAATTATTAGCTTTAGTGTGATCCCAAGAGGGGGGTGAATTGGGTATTTAAAAACTTCCTAGGTTGATTTCAATTTCACATGCAGTAATACTCAACCTAGGGTCTATCTATATACTCATAAACCCAAATGCACAGATAAATGATATACAGAAATTAAATTATGCACAGCATTCACACTATAACATACACGTGCAGGAATATAAATTGCGAAAATATAAAATAGTGTACACACGATATGTTATCAGGGTTCGGCCAATACTGCCTATGTCCCCGCCTCTAGCTCACAAGTCTGAGGATTCCACTAATGCTCACTTAATGGGTGGAATGACACCTAAACAATCAGGTCAATTAGCATAGGGTTGACCTCAACCTTTACATACAATCCTTACTGGGCTGGATTACAGCCCCCTCAAGCCATGCCTGGAATATAACAGTATTTTCATAATACAAACAAGGTACAGTGATTATGCTCCTTAATCAAGCAGATTTGTACAAAATGTAATCAATCAACTACACATCAACAGTATAGGAATTGTAATCTTGGTGATGTGATTCTATGCAAGCAAACACTCAAAAAATTATGATAAAAAATATGCTCAAGAGTGTTCTAACAAGCTATTTCTTTGAAACAAGATATGCCAAATCTCAATAATAAATTAGGGTTTCAAAGATGTAGCAATCAAATATTCAAATCAACTCAAAAATATTTTCCTTAATGAAATAGACACAAGAGTTTTTTGAAAAATAATATAGCTTGTAAAGTATTTGCACACCAAAAATATAGCTATAGGAATCTTGCAATGACAATGCAAATATCTTCAAGCTACTAAGTTTATCCCAACACAAGATTTATTAAACTTAAATCAGTGGGATAAATTTTGCTTAACTCCCCAAAATCAATCAATCAATCAATCAAGAGTAATGAGAGTATTAAGCAATCTATACTAAGCAATAGCACAACAAGAAACTCTCACAATGCTCTGATTGATCAAAGGAATGAAGGTATGAGAGTATTTGGAAGTATTATGGGCAAAATAGGATTTTGAGTTTGAGAGGATTTCTTGCTAATGATTTTTGCTAGTCTTATGCTAATCCACACAAATGAACTCCTATATATAGAAGTAGGGCAAATTATGACCATTTAGGACATGTTGGGTATTATTAGAATTGTTTTAAAACAATTTAGAAATTTTAACCCTGTTTAAACATTTTAACCTCGGTAAAAAAATAAGCAACCCGAGAGTTTTCAGGTGGATGAACCTTGGTTCAGTCACCTGAATAGACTCAATAGAAAAAATCTCTTTTGGGCGTTCGGGTGCCCGGGTGTATGTTTGGTTGGCGGAATCAAGGTGAATATCATTCAATCTGCGTTTCAGTCTCTCGGTCTATGATCCGGTTAATCGAACTCATGTGTTCGGTCACCCGAGGCTATTTTGAACGTAAAGTTTGGTTGGCTGAGTTGGTGAGAATGGTCACCTCAATGGTTCGGTCACCCAAAACCAAGTCAACATGTTGACTTGTCCACAATTTAGGTGCCCGATGTGTTTTGAGCACAACGGGTTTGGTTGCCCAACCTCTCATAGATTTACCTATTTTAGTCCAATTCATTTCAATTCAATCCCCTAATAGTGCAAGTGATAATGGGGACTATTTGTGCATATGTGTAGGGACGTAAGGTCCCTCTATGGTCTATGAGCTTACAATTAGCCTATATGCATGATATGCAGAGATTTATTACAGACATTTTTCTCTAATTACTATTACAAGCCCAAATTGAATAATAATGAAGTACAATATAAAATGATCTTTAGGATCTTCATGCTTTACTTCAAGTGCCATCAAAGCATCCGTGAATATAAACCTGCACATAAACTAGATAGCCATCAAATACTTAAGTATTTGTCATTATCAAAACCGGGTGTGGCCTATGAGGTCAACATACAGTTTCTATATACATATATTGCAATTTAATTGGTTCATATTTAAAAATAACTGACATAATCTAATCCCCTTACCTATTCCTAAAGAAAAATGCCTAAACCTTCGAAACCACCGAAGTGTAACCGCACTAATATGCTGAAGATCGAAGGCCGATGTGCTGCGAGGAGGAAGAGAGAGTCAAAGAGCACTTGCGTAGAGTTCCTAAGCTAGAGAGAGAGGGGGGAGAGAGAGAGAGAGAGAGGGAGAGAGAGAGAGCGAGTCAAAACCCTAAATTTAGAGAGAGAGTTGAGTGTGAGAGTTATGAAAACAAAAACATAACTTAGCTTGTAGAGACCCGAATAATAATCGTAATTTAATAATAGGAGGAGAAGAGAAAAGGGAATTTAATTTGGAATCTAAACAGGGTCTCATCGACGAACATAGCACACTTCGATGAACACGTTTTAGGGGATCGTCGATGGGGACACGTGTCTTGTCGACGAGAAGATACTGAGAGGTTCTATTTCAGTTCTGAATTTCATTGACAAGGAATAGCTATTCGTTAACGAACTTCCTTTGTCACCTCGTCAATAAAGTAACGTGGCTTGTCGACGAGTTTAGGTGTATAAATAGCCTAAACTCAAATTTTTCTACAAAATTATGCACAAAAACCCTCCTCTCTCTCTCTCTCTCTCTCTCTCTCTCTCTCTCTCTCTCTCTCTCTCTCTCTCTCTCTCTTCTGTTCGTCCCTTCCCCCTATCATGAGGGGTTAAATCATGACATTCAGCTCCCAAGGTATTATCACAGTTGTTCTTATATATATACAGATATACCATGCAGCAGCAGTTTTATTATAATATTAGAATTATGTGTGATTAGAAAACTTAGACATACAGTTGTATTTTAAACTATAATAAATGTGATTTGTACAGTATACTAGCCTATCTATTTTATAGTTTCAGTATTATATTAATATATTAAATGTGTAACTCAGCTGCCACACACTAGTGATAGTATATTTTCTTTTACTGAGTGTTGTCTCATTCCAGTGACTTATCATTTTTCAGGTGACCCGGCTAGGTGAGCAGATCAGGCTCACGGGTAGGGAGATTCTTGTGCTACCCTTTATGGAAGGGTGAGTGTTTCTGAGTTGTTGGTTGTTTGGGGTAGATTCTAGGGATTTTTTTGGATGTCACTGGGTATTTTGTGATGTATAATTTGGAACCTTTTGGAGTTCTAGTATTGTAAATATTGTTTTACAGTTTTATGTTTACCGTTGCTTAGGAATGTGTTGTGTACAGAGTTTCCTCAGTGCTTTTGTGGGCCTGAGATGCTTTCAGTAGGTATACAGAAAGATTTCTTATATATACATTAGATATGTTTAAATGGGAAAAAAAATGGCTTTTAGAGGTAGGTCGTTACAGTTTGGTATCAGAGCTTAGGTTGCTAAGTTTTGTAGACTGTAGAGTGCAGTGGAAACAATATCAGAATATAGGAAAAAGGATTTGAGGTTTTGTTCTGTGGTATGGATACAAGATTTCCGTAATGGTTTCTGTGCCTTTCCTAGGGTGACGATTTCAGGAAAGTCATAGTAAACTATTGACGAGTCATGTGTCTAGGTTGCAGGATTGGATTTTGAATTAAAAACAGGGGGGAATAGTTAATAGAAAACTTGAGGTTTCAGTTGAATGGAATAAATTAGATTTGTACAAGAGATAGGATCCTTAAATAGTGTTCTTTGTATTTTTAGGATGGATCCAAGGAGCAGTGGTATGAATGCTGGAGGTGATAGACCAGGACCCTCCAGTATGGGAGGTGGAGATACAGATGCAGTGTTGCGTAGCGTCACCCAACAGGTGATGGTTGAGATGGCTAGAAGTGCAGGGGGGCATGGCTGCACGATCGAGCAATTTACGCAGATGAAGCCTCCATATTTTGCTGGAAAAGCTGACCTAATTGTGCCCGAAAATTGGGTTCAAGATATTGAAGAGATTTTGTTAGTACTTTCATGCATAGACGAACAAAAGGTGTCATTTGTGTCATTTAAACTGATAAGAGAGGCAAAGCGCTGGTGGAGATCAGCGTGATTGATTGAGGAACAAAGGTCTAATCCTGTGCCAGTGACATGGAGTTGATTCAAGGAGCTATTCTTTGAGCGATATTTCCCTGCTATCACTTAGAGTGCAAAGGTAGTGGAATTCCTGCATTTAGCTCAGGGCCAGATGACTAAATCATAGTATGCCGCACGGTTTATAGAGTTGTTTCGATTTGCCCCACACTTGGCACTAGATGAGGAGAAGAAAGCGTGGAAATTTGAGGAAGGTCTGAGGCAAAATTTGTTTGAGCAAGTCATCGGCTTTCGAGCTCAGACATTCACAGAGGTGGTGGATAGAGTTGTCATTATCAAGAGTGGCATGCAGAGAGGTGCCATAGCTTAGAGTCAGAGGAAGAGGCCCACGCCTCAGGATTTTCAAGCGAGTTCCAGCTAGGGGCCATGGAGAGGAGACCGATATGGAGGTAGTCAGGAACGGATGATGCGGTGCAGTGGTCCTCAGGGTGAACAGACTATTCCTACTTGTCCCAGATATGGTCGGAAGCACCTAAGTGAATGTAGGATGGGAGAGGATGTTTGGTATCATTGTGGGAGACTCATGCACAGGTCTTGGTCATGTCAAGGATTGCCAGCACAGGGACTAGCTCCCAGACCATTGTGGGGTGGTTATCAGGTGCCTCGTAGAGGCCAACAGAGGAACACTGCATCGGCAAGGGTCTATGCTTTGATGTTGGGTGATGCCGAGGCAACTAGAGACATAGTTACAGGTACCTTTGCTGCTTTTTCGTATAAAGCTATTGTTCTATTTTATACAAGTGCAACCCATTCTTTTATTTCGTCAGTGTATGCTAAAGTGACGGGGTATGAGGCAAGGTTGTTAAATGTTGGGTTGGCTGTAACTACGCCGACTGGATCAGTGGTGAAATGTAGGAGGATACTTAGGGACTTTCCAGTGACCATTCAGGGGAGAGTACAACCAGCTAATCTTGTGATGTTAGACATGCAGTGGTTTGATGTAATTTTGGGTATGGATTGGTTGGCAGTTAATCATGCCTGTATTGATTGTCATTTGAAAGAACTGATTTTCAGACCTGTGGGTGAGCAAGAATACAAATTTGTGGGTTCACGTGTGCATGCCTCGCCACAGCTTGTGTCAGCTATTCAGGAGAAGAAATTGATTCAAAATGGTTGCCAAGGATTTGTTACCTACATAAAATAATTTTCAATAGAAGAATTGAAACAAGTCAATATTCCGGTGGTTAGAGAATTTTCAAACGTTTTTCTAGAAGAATTATCTGGTTTACCCCTAGATCGTGAAGTTGAATTTACCGTGGATCTTCTACCAGGGTCAGCACCATTATCTAAAGCACCTTACCAAATGGCTCCAGCTGAGTTAAAGGAACTAAAAGATCAATTGCAAGAATTACTAGATAAAGGATTTATCAGGCCTAGTATTTCTCCTTAGGGAGCACTAGTTTTATTCATGAAAAAGAAAAATTGGATCATGAGGATATGTATAGATTACAGGGAAATAAATAAACTGACAGTTAAGAATAAATATCCTCTTCCCAGGTTTAACGACTTGTTTGATCAACTTCAGGGGACCTAGGTCTATTCTAAAATTGACCTTTGGTCGGGTTATCATCAAGTGAAAGGGCAGAAGACCTTTCGAAGACGGCATTTCAAACTAAATATGGGCATTACGAGTTTTTGGTGATGCCATTTGGGTTGACTAACGCACCAGCAGTATTTATGGATTCAATGAATCGGGTGTTCCATCAGTTCTTGGACCAGTTTGTTGTTGTATTCATTGATGATATACTGGTCTACTCGAAGAGTTTTGAGGGGCACAAGCATCATTTAAGGCTGGTGTTGCAGACATTGAGAGAGAGAAAGTTGTATACAAAATATAAGAAATGTGAATTTTGGCTAAGGCAGGTTTCTTTTCTCGATCATGTGATCTCTGAGACGGGTGTATCAGTTGACCCAAGTAAGATAGAGGCAGTAGTGAATTGGGTGAGACTAGGGAATGTCCAAAAGGTTAGTAGTTTTCTAGGTTTGGCAGGCTACTACCAATGCTTTGTTAATAGTTTCTCTAGATTATCAGGTCCGCTAACGCGACTCACAAGGAAAAACATGAGGTTTGAATGGACCGAGGACTGTGAATAGAGCTTTCAGGAATTGAAGCAACGACTGGTCACTACCCTAGTGTTATCAATTCCATTAGGAGTGGACGGGTTTGTGATATACAGTGATGCGTTTCTGAAGGGACTTGAGTGCGTATTGATGCAGCATGGTAGGGTTATCGCGTATGCTTCTAGACAGCTTAAAGAATATAAGAAAAACTATCTTGTGCATGATTTGGAGTTAGCTGCAGTGGTGTACGCTCTCAAGATTATGAGGCATTATCTATATAGGGGAAAATGTGAAATCTTAATGGACCATAAAAGTTTAAAATATTTCTTCACTCGGAAAGAGCTAAATATGAAGCAAAGAAGATGTCTAGAATTTATTAAAGATTATGACTACACTATCAGCTACCATCCAAATAAAGCAAATGTGGTAGCTAATGCATTGAACCGAAAGTCAGTGGGAGCAGTAGTATTAGCAATAGAGATTCAGCACCCTATTCTGATGGATTTGGAGAGATTAGGCATGGAGCTAATAGAGGAAGATCACTAGTCATTCATTTCTAATTTGGTGATTTAGCCTATGCTACAAGAAAAGATTAAAGTCGACCAAAATGTTGACCTAGAGTTAGCAGAGTTGATAGAGAAAGTGCAAGACGAACAAAAGGAAGACTTCAGCACATCAGATGACGGAGCCCTATGGTTCTGTACTAGACTTTGTGTTCCTGCAGATGTCGAGGTCAGGAGAACTATATTAGAGGAGGCTCATAGGTCCCTATACACCATACATCCAGGTAGTACTAAAATGTATTGGGATCTACGGGAATCTTTTTGGTGAAGCGGTATAAAGAAGGATATTGCAAAATTTGTAGAGTAGTGCTTGACGTGATAGTAGGTAAAGGCTAAGTACCAGAGACCCACGGGGCAGTTGCAGCCACTCTTCATTCCAGAATTGAAATGGGATCATGTCTCTATGGATTTTATTACTGGGCTACTACTAATGACAGGGATTGAACGCAATTTGGGTGATCGTTGATCGTTTGACGAAGACCGCTCATTTCATCCCTACGGCTATTCCATGGACAGATTGATAGAAATATATGTTTAGGAAATAGTTCGCGTCCATGGCATACCGATATCCATAGTCTCCGACCAGGATCCTTGATTTACTTCATGATTTTGGGAAAGCTTTCAAGAGACTATGGGTACACAGTTAGCATTCAACACTACTTTTCACCCTTAGACGGATGGTCAAACTAAGAGGACGATCCAGATATTAGAAGATATGTTTCATTCATGCGTACTAGATTTTGGGGCTAGATGGACCCAGTTTATGCCTTTGGTTGAGTTTGCTTACAATAACAACTATTAGGCCAGCATTGGCATGGCACCTTACGAGGCACTGTATGGTAGGAGGTGTCATTCTCCTTTTTCTAGGATGAAGTAGGTGAGAAGCTAGTTTTGGGTCTAGAGATAGTACAACAGGCGTATGATAAAGTCCGACTAATTAAAGAAAGAATTAGTACAGCTTAGAGTCGGCAGAAAAGTTACGCAGACATTCACCGCCGGGAGTTAGCATTTGATATGGGGGATCTGGTATTCTTGAAGGTAGCTCCTCTAAGTGGGGTTATGAGGTTTGGGAAGAAGGGCAAACTGGGCCCTCGGTTTGCTGGCCCTTTTGAGATACTAGAGAGAGTGGGGTTGTTGCCTATAGGCTAGCTTTGCCACCAGTTTTGTCTACAATACATAACATATTCCATGTTACTATGCTAAGAAAATACGTTCCAGACCCGTCCCACATAATCAGTTATGCAGAAATAGAGTTTAAAGACTCACTAGCCTATAAGGAAGCACCAATACAGATCTTAGACCAAAAGACACAAGAATCGCGCACCAAGGAGATTCAGCTGGTGAAAGTTTTTTAGAGGAACCATACTATAGAAGAAGCTTCGTGAGAACTTGAGGAAGAAATTAGACATAAGTATCCACATTTATTTAATGAATTATAGGAGTAGTCAGTATTGTTTAGGTAAAGATAAAGTTTATTTAGTATAAAGTGATATATATATATATATATATATATATGGTTGTATTTTAGATTATAGGATAGGTAATGTTTTGGTTTTAGGAGAATTTTCTTTTTGAGTATGATTGTAATCTCCTAGGACCTTGAATGTAACCACGGTGT